>NC_084795.1:83303995-83955279 GCF_963169125.1 Humulus lupulus | reverse complement strand
CGCATTAAACATGGGCTGATCTCTATTCTCCTCAACCCCTTCACCTTCTTGAGCCATAGCAAGGTGAAGTTGAGCCCGTTGTTCCCTTAATCTTCTTCTAAATGTGCGTTCAATCCTCAGGGTCAATAGGGGGCTAGCTCAAAATCTTGACGCTCGTTCATGCAATGGAATCAATCTAGCAAAAGACAAGATCAAGTAAACAAGATTAGTGAAAAATAAGAAAAACAAATTGCAAAGTAATTAATGATACACAAAATTATATTCAAACTTCCCAGCACAAATATAACTCAATATCTTACCATTGCTGACCAATCAACAACAAGAAATCATCAATAAGCACATTTGAATGAACAAATGGGTAAATTACTAAGATAAAGTGCTAGAAATTAAGAACTAAGACATAAAGTTCATTAATAATCCAAGCCTCAAAATATCTAGTTCAAAGCTAAAATAAGAAACACAAATACAAAATTAAATCTGTCCATGGGAGTTCAAACACCAATACAAAAAGAAAATAGGAAAGAAATAACAAAGGAGAAGAAATAGCCCAAAATGATGATGGAATCAATCTTCTCTTCTTTTCTCTTCTTCCTTCTTGTACTGCTGATCTCTCTTGTACTTGGTGCTTCTCTCTCTAAAAGATGGCTCCCTTGGGTAATGGAGATTGTCCTTTCTTTTTCTTCAGCTAGGGTACAAACCCTCTTTCCTCGTGTGCCAAAAATGTCCTCCAAGCCTCCCACGTGAGGTACACTATTCTTCCATATTTTTCTTCTCTAAAAAGCAGCCAAAAATCAGGTTTTTGCCACCTCACCACCCTTTGACAAGTAAACTAATGACATGCTACATGTCTCTCCCTAATATGCTGAATTCTTCTCTTTGAATCCTGCTGAAAATGCTCCAACAAAACCTAATATTTCAGCACAAAATAAACAATTAAGGGCAATTTTGTAACGCCTTGGATAACCCAGACCGTTACACTGTGTGTTTATAAAGGTGCAAGACTTGCTAATCAAGTCATTTAGTAAAAATGTGACACTAAAACCATAATCGAACTAGGGTTAAAAGATTTGGCCATAAAAGACAAATTTCATTTAAATAAACGTTTGATACATAAGATCCCAAAAAAATAGGGTTTAAAGGAAAGTTTTCAAAATTTCAAAGTTTATGTACAACCACAAGCCACTCTAATGGCAAGATAGGCACTTTAGGTTCTCCTGTCCCTGCACCATCCCTCGGTCGTGGCGGTCGAGCAGCTGACTATGTACATTCTGCCCCAGAGCTCTCCAACTCAGGAATGGTCCACCTTGTCCTTGCCTTTACCTGCACCACGTAGCACCTGTGAGCCAAGGCCCAGCAAGAAAACCATTATGCAGAGCATAAACAATACAGATAGTCAAATAATCCATAAAGCTGTTAACCAGGTATTTAGCTTGCCATAACAGTCATCCAATCAGAGAGATCATCACTTCCTCATAAGTCATTCATCTCAGTATTAAACAAGCTATAAACAATAGACAACAACGATAACATAAGAATATTCATCATACAATACTCAGGGTCGACGCCCTTAGGTCACACCCTCTGTTTAACCCACTATCTTCGGCTCACTTAGGCCGAACTCAGTGATTATTTAGCTATCCTCAGCTACCAATGGCCGAGCCGCGTCCTGTGCGCAAATAAAAATTCCGGCACTCTTAGGCCGTTTAATTCATGCTCACATGGCATATCACAATCACACAACATATGCATTAAAATATAGGGAATCTCAGTCCCACACAGTCACATAAGGGTGCGATTTTCTTACCTTTAATTCTGAGTGCTTTGGTTAGCACGATCCCATTACGAGCCTAGCATACACCTAGTCACAATCCATAAGTGGTACTTCGATGAGTTTGAATTCTAAAGGAAAAACTCGGGACCAAACTCGTGCTCTCGAGACCTCTAATTCCACCAAACGAAGTGGTGAAACTGTCCCCCGAGCCCCCAAGCAAAAAACCCTAAAAGAATTCCCAAAAACCAAGTTCAGAAGGCTGAGTAGTGCTAAATTATAAAAAATTAAATACTATTAAATTAAAATATTTTCTTGTTTATAACAAATTAAATTAATTTGTTTTAATTAACAATAATTTATTAATTTATTTATATTTAAAAATTATAATATATGTAATATTAATAAGTATATTGTTTTATACTTATTTCATACTGAAATAATTATATATATATGTATTATTTAAATAAATTAATATATTTAAAATTCAAATAATGTAAAATTATACTTCAAAACATTATAATGTAATATTAATAAATATAAATTTCTTACATTTATTTCATACACTAATAGCTTACACATATATATTTATAGTTTAAATAAATTAATATATTTTAAAATTCTTATAATGTGACATGATAAGTCGGTTCACATAGTAGCGACCTACCATGCTATCAAGGTAGGTCGGTCCACATAGAACCGACTTATCATGTATGTCAAAGGTATGCATGGGATGTCAGTTGCGCGCGAACCGACCTACCATGTCCACATGGTAAGTCGGTTTTGCATGAACCGACCTATTATGCCTTCTACAAGCATGGGAGGTCGGTTCGCGCGCAACTGACGTCCCATGCTTACCTTTGACATACACGATAAGTCGGTTCTGTAAAAACTGACTTATGAATGTGTGTTAAGTCGGTTTAAGCAGAACCGACCTCTCATGGCCGATGGCTGATGTCCAAATTGTAGTAGTGACAACGCTACTAGATGGGCACTACAGGGCTAGAGTAAGAGACTCAAGCCCCCCAGAAAATGTAGCCTAGCGCTATAGCGCTCCCAACCTAGCGCTACAGCGCTACAACCAGAACATGCAAAATTATGGGTTTTTCTCATCGAACTTTCCCAAGCCAACGCTCCAAAAACCCACTCCCATCATCAACCAAACTTAAAATTGAACCCATAACTCACTATAGCTCACCCAAATAACACCACAACTTGGCTAACCACCTTATCAAACACAGAAATCAAAATTAAGCTCTGAAGCTCAAGAAAACTAACCAAAACCAGAAAACCCAAACAATTAAGGCCAGAAATTGTTACCTCAAATGGATGAATCCGACCCTAGGTTGCCCTCAGTGCCCTTCCAGGCTTTAACTCCTCCAATTCCCAAGCTTAAGTCCTTAAACTTCATCCAAAATCCAAACTCAGAAATCATCCTCAACAAAACTCAGCAAACTCAGAAAAACCTTAAACCTTACCTCAACTTGGAAGCTAATTCCAGTTGAACTCCTTAGTTACTCCAAGGATCAAAGCCCCAAAGCCTAGCCTAGACTTCCTTTTGAGTTCTCAGCTTCAAAATCCTCAAGGGAGAGTGGGAGAGGGAAAAATCGTGAGGGAGAGAAATGGGTGAGTTGAGTGCCTCTGTTTTCCTTCTTTTTCCTTAACTACGTCTACTTCTTTCTACTATAGTTTAAGGAAAACAGATTATATTAGTTATCCCCTCTAATAACCAAAAGACTCTTTTACCGTCCCAACTAAAACAAAGTTTTTTTTTAATTAATCTAAGGGTATATTGGTCATTTGCTCCCAATTCCCGCTAATCCCTCGAGTCTTCCTAATATTTATCACTTAAATCTCGTCATCTAATGAATCATCAATTATTTTTCCCCAATGTCTAAAAATCTCCAATATATTTCCCAAATTCCCAGAAATACCCCCAGGCTCCCCCGAGCCGGTTATAAATCCCCGTCGTGACTATTTCGCCAAACCGCTCACTAGGATCGTCTCGAGCCATATGCTGCAAATACATCCACATAATAATGTGGTCTCAATAATTTACCATAAATAATCATAAGTATGCCCTCAACGGGCCAAAATTACAAATATGCCCCTATGAGCTAAACAGGGCCCACATGCATATCTAATACTCATAAACATGCATTTCACATATCCTTATAATCATATAATCATGCTTATCACTTAATCATGCATTTAATCATTTAAATCACACATAACCCAATTATGCTCTCACGGCACACTAATCAAGGCCCTTAAGCCTTATTAGTGATTTTGGGTCGTTACAACTATCCCCTCCTACTGAGAATTTCGTCCTCAAAATTTTACCTAAATAACTCGGGATTCTGATTTCGCATTGCTGACTCAAGCTCCCAGGTTGCTTCCTCGACCCTCCTATTCCTCCATAATACTTTAACCAGAGGAATCATCTTGTTCCGTAGAACCTTATCTTTCCTATCTAAGATCTGAACCAGTTGCTCCTCATAAGACAAGTTTGTCTGCAATTCCAAGTCTTCATACTTCAACACATGTGTGGTATCTGAAATGTACTTCCGAAGCATAGAAACATGGAATACGCCATGAACTCCCGACAACGATGGTGGCAAGGCTAATCTATAAGCCACCTTCTCGACCCTCTCTAGGATATCAAAGGGTCCAATGAATCTAGGGCTCAGCTTGCCCTTCTTTCCAAACCTTCTCACCCCTTGCAGTGGTGAAACTCGCAGAAACACATGGTCCCCAATCTGGAACTCCACGTCTCTACGCTTAGGATCAGCGTAACTTTTTTGCCTGCTCTGTGAGGCAAGCATTCGAGCTCGGATCTTCTCAATAACCTCATTAGTCTTCTGAGCCATGTCCGACCCCAAATACTTCCTCTCACCCATCTCATCCTAATGAATGGGTGATATACATCTCCTCCCATATAACATCTCATATGGAGCTACTCCAATCGTTGATCGATAACTGTTGTTGTATGTGAACTCAATCAACGGGAGATACTTACTCCAAGATCCCTCAAAGTCAATCATGCATGCCCTAAGCATATCCTCTAACACCTGAATCGTCCTCTCAGACTCTCCATCAATCTGAGGATGAAATGTTGTGTTAAACTGCAACTGAGTCCCCATAGCCTTCTGCAAACTACCCCAAAACTTGGAGATAAAGATAGGATCTCGGTCTGACACAACAGACTTAGGAACCCCATGGAGATGTACGATCTCCCTCACATACAACTCTGCATACTGACCCACCGTATAAGTCCTCTTCACTGGATGAAAATGAGCTGACTTGGTGTATCTGTCCACTATCAGCCACACCTAGTCATGAAGCATCACTGTCCTGAGTAATCCTCCCACAAAGTCCATCGTAATATCCTCCCATTTCCACTCGGGAATACCCAAAGGCTGAAGCAACCCTGCTGGTCGCTGATGCTTAGCTTTCACCTACTGACAGGTCAAACACCTGGCCACGTACTCCACCACATCCTTCTTCATCCCGGGCCACTAATACAACATTCGTAGATCTTGATACATCTTCATGGTACCCGGATGAAGTGAGTACGGGGTAGAATGCGACTCATCTAATATTTCTCGTCTAATCCCCACATCAGTCAGAACAAAAATCCGACCCTGATACCAAAGTAAACCAACCTCAGAAATTGAATAGTCCTTAGCTGCTCCCACTAAGACATTCTCTCTAACCTCCCGTAACTGTGCATCCACCAGCTGACCCTCCTTAATTCGCTCCAGTAGGGTCGACTGTAAAGTAATGTTGGCCAACCGGCCCACCACCAACTCTCTCGATATTTGAGTGGAACTAAATAATTGCCCCGGGCCCCTCCAGCTCAATGTATCTGCCACTACATTGGCTTTCCCTGGGTGGTAAAGAATATCACAGTCATAGTCTTTTACCAACTCCGTGTTGGTTTTTATTGATCAAATCAGAGATTATACGCAGCGGAACAACAATCAAATTGTTAGATTAATCCCATAAGATTTCTAGATCTACTTCTTCACATGCATATATATATATTGAATCAAGGACATGAACAGAAAAATTACCTCAGGTCCTTCCTTGCTGCTATCTTTTTGTATGGCTAAATTCCTTGAGATCTCACACCAAGATCTTCCAAAATGTTCTCAGGCACACAAAGAACGAGTGTGGGCTCGCTATACAAATAATAGGCAATAAACTATTTATCAGATTTTCTCAACACATGAGATCTGATAAATTTTGGACCTAGGTTTTGTGAAGAACAATGACTTTATTTTTGTCACTGTTCTCTTTCTCTGAGAGAGATTCCTAGATATTTTTCTATCCCTGAAAAGTTACGTTTTATGAAAAAACTGATATCCAATATTTAATAATATCCAATATATTAAAATATTTGTTATTTTAAACAAATTCAAAATAACTGATCAGTTATCAGATTTTTGTTTAAATAATAATATTTTAATCATATTAAAATATCTCATTATTTATTTAATATTTAAATAACTAAAATTGTGGAATCAAGAAACTGAGTAAACTCTCTTATGCGTGTAGCACAGTGCATGTGCACTATGCCACACGTGGACCACATGCCTGTGATGGCATGTGATTTTTCCTAATTTTTATTATTATTTAAATACCAAAAATCCCAAAAATAAATTAATTCAAAATTAATTATATTTTTGTTAAATAAAATAATTAATTAATTTCACATAATTAAACAATAATTATGTTTGATACATAGAAAAATATTTTACTTATCACATAAGTCCTTTTTGCCCATTTTTTGTATTTGCCTTTGACAGTGATTGTTTGAGCCATTTCGGGGACCATGGACCTATAACATTAAGCTCCAATAAATTAAAACTAAATAATTAAATTCTTTAATTATAATAGTTAATTTATTAATTCTGATATTACTCCTCTATAAATTCAGAATTGCACTCTTTATGTTATAGATATACTTTTACATAAATCTTTTTCTTATGTCGTCCATTGATATAACCATCTTACAATAGTTCAACCCTTTAATTAATTAGTTCATAAATTAGAATGGAAGAATTACCATTTAACCTTTCTAATTTACTTCTTATTCCTTAAGTACCATTAATTCACTAGTGAATAATTAATCTATAATCTAATTATAGATTTGAGCTCAAAATCATTTAGTTCCAGAATTAACCCTTAAGGGAACTAATATACGATTTGTTAGGAAAGATTAGATTCCGTATTGTTGATACATGTTCCTAGCCATCCATGATATTAAATCTCCAAAACAAAAGTCATTAGCCTCATTCTTTGAAGAGACCTTAACGAATGAAGCAAAATATTTAATAAACATGAACAGGAGTTCATGAACACTCAGGATTTAGGTTGATCTATAAATGATCATCAATTATGATATGAATTACAAATCTTTATTGTTAAATGGTTTTTGGATAAAGACTTTAATTCATATCGGTCCATGTCATATATAATCATATTATATAAAGCACCTTTACCGAGATGTCTTTCCACATCAATAATCTGAATCTAGATTATTTGTATCATTATGATACTCAGTAAACCGTACTTACAACTCCAATTAAAGAATTCCATAACTTTAATTTGTTGTTGTTGACTATTTTTATTCATTCATGTGATCTTAATTCTCTCGTACTAATAAAAGATCACATCCTCAATAATGAATATGGAATTTTTCTGATATTTTCAAAATTATTCCAATAATAATTTAACAATCTAAATATAACAATAATAATAAACTATTGTATTTATTTATTCATTGAAAAAACAAATGTCTTTACATGCTTTTAGGACACACTCCTAACACTCCAGCCAATGCCTTTGCCTCATGTTCAGGTCCTTCTAGGTAAAAAAGTACTTCAAACTTTTGTGATCAGTGTATTTCTTGCATTTCTCTCCATATAGATAATGTCACCACACCGTTAGTGCGAATACCACTTCGACCAACTCTAAATCACGGGTAGGGTACTGCTGCTCATATTCCTTCAGTTGTTGTGATGCATAAGTTATAACCTTCCCGTTCTGCATCAACACACATCCCAAAACCAACCTTGATGTGTCGCAATATACCACAAACTTTCCTTCCTCCGAAGGAAGACTCAGCATAGGTGTTGTAATAAGTCGTCGCTTCAATTTGTGAAAACTGTTCTCACACTTGTCTGACCATATGAACTTCAAATTCTTCCATGTCAATTCTGTCATCGGTGCAGCAATCTTCGAGAACCCTTGCACAAACCGTTTGTAGTAACTTGCTAACTCGAGGAAACTCCGAACTTCTGAGGCATTCCTTGGCCTCGACCATCTCTCACTGCCTCCACCTTAGATGGGTCCACCTTAATCCCATCTTCACCAACTATATGTCCAAGGAATGTCATTTTTGGTAGCCAAAACTCACACTTCTTAAATTTGGCATACAACTGGTGCTCTCTTAATCTCTACAAGACCTGTCGAAGATGTTGCTCATGTTCTGCCTCTGAACTGGAGTACACTAAGATGTCATCGATGAATACAATCACAAACTGATCCAAGAAGTCCTTGAACACCCGATTCATTAAGTCCATGAAGGCAGCTGGGGCATTGGTCAAACCAAATGACATGACCAAAACCTCATAGTGCCCATACCTCGTACAGAAGGCCATCTTCGGTATATCCTTGTCCTTGATCCTCAGCTGGTGATAACCATATTGAAGATCAATCTTCGAGATACCATCTTTCCCTGCAGCTGATCAAACAAGTTGTCAATCCTTGGTAGAGGGTACTTGTTTTTTATGGTCAACTTGTTCAACTCTCTGTAGTCTATACACATTCTCAGTGTCCCATCCTTCTTCTTCAAAAACAAAACCGGAGCACCCCAAGGCGAGTAGCTAGGCTAGATGAACCCCAAATCCAAAATCTCTTGTAACTGTATCTTCAACTCCTTCAGTTCTGCCAGTGCCATCCTATATGGTGCCCTCGACACTGGCTCTGTCCCTGGCGCTAACTCAATGATGAACTGAATCTCCCTGTGCGGCGGCAGCCCTGGTAATTCCTCAAGGAATACATCCAAGAACCCACAAACTAATCCGGTTTCTCCCGGCCCTATTGGCAACGCTTTGGTAGTATCCACAACACTAGCCAGGAAACCTATACATCCCCCCTATAATAGGTCCCTAGCCCTCAGTGCTGATATCATGGGTATGTGGGGTCCACAGACCGCACCCACGAAGACGAAGGGATCCTCTCCCTCCGGCTCAAAGGTCACCATCTTCTTCCTACAATCAATAATAGCTCCGTATCTAACCAGCCAATCCATTCCTAGAATCATATCAAAGTCTTCCATACCTAACTCAATCAAGTCTACAGATAACTCCCTACCATCAACCATCACTGGCAGTGCTCTAATCCATCTCCTAGAAACTACTAGTTCCCCTGTAGGCAGTATAGTCCCAAACCCCGTAGTACAGTACTCACTAGGTCTACACAATCTATCAATCACCTTACTAGAAATAAATGAATATGTAGCACCAGAGTCAATCAATACAGTAAAAGGAGAGCCAGTGCTAGAAAGCTGACCTGTCACCACCGAGGGACTAGCCTCGGTCTCTGCCTGTGTCAAGGTGAACACTCGAGCTGGAGTTAATCTGTCCACCTTCCTTGCTTCCCCTTTCTTCACTATTGGGAAGTCCTTCTTGAGGTGTCCCACCACCCCACACACATAACATGCCTTGGCCCAGCATTCGCCCGGATGGCGTCTTCTATACCTTGTGCACTCTGGGTAGCTCCTCCATGTGTCACCGCCTCCCTGGCGACCACCCTGAACACCCTGACCCCTCCTATTAGAACCAGCGACGATCGAAGTGTCAGGGGCCTTCCTTTTCAAATCACTGGGGCCTCCGCCCCTACCAGATCTTGAATATGGTGGCACTACCCTGCGAACCTCCCGTCTCGCAGCGTTCTCCCTCCAAATCTTGTTCTTCGCTTCCTCAGCGGTAAGAGCCTTCTCAACAGCCTGGGCATAAGTCGTCCCCCCAGGTACTGTTGTAATTCTCACATCTTGGGCTATCATAGCATTAAGCCCTCTGATAATTCTGTCCCTCCTAGCAGCGTCAGTAGGCACAAGATCTAATGCAAACTTCGCAAGTCTGTCAAACTTCAGGGCATATTCTGTAACTAACATATTGCCCTGAACTAACCCCACAAATTCATTAACCTTCGCTGCCCTGATGGCAATGTTGTAATACTTTTGACTAAACAAATCCTTGAATCCATCCATCCCACCTCCCACCAAATGCGGGCACCTCCCTCAGCATGAATGTGGCACAGGCCACCCTGTCATGACCCTCTACCCTCATGAGGTCCAGGATAGCGGTAATCATACTCATCCACTGTTCGACTTTTAGTGGATCTGGTCCCCCCTCAAAAGTTGGAGGGTGTTGTCTCCTGAACTGCTCATACAACGACTCCCACCTTTTCCCAACTTCCAATGGCTGAACAACTGGTGCCACTGTAGGTGGCACAATATATACACCACTCCCTGATGGAGCCTACTATCTCAGAAGACAGATCTGCTCTTCCTGGCTCTGAAGCTGGACTTACATGTCTGCCATAATCTGTTGCTAGTTCTCAGGGACTGGCGGAGGGTTTTGGCCTTGGTCATCATCCCTAGCCTCAGACCCAATGCCGGCTAGTCGTATAGATCACCTTGGACACGTAGTTATCCAAGTTAATCTGCAATCAACGACTCGGCGGTCAGACTATGATGACAATGTAACAATCTTTCAACAATCCACCATTGAAACAAAACCAATCACAAGCAATCAAAATATAACAGTTTATCCAGATATTCATCCACATGCAACAACAATGCTAATAAGCACGCCTTACTATCATCACACAACAGTCAAGGGTCAGGCCCTGTCAGTATCTCATGCTCCCTATTAATCAAACAAATAACAACATTCATATTTCTTTCAAACACTCAAACATATAAACACAAATATACAATTACCCAACCCTAAGTCGACCTTGTCTTTAGCGGCGAATGTACATGTCCAGCCAGTCTTCAGGAATCCTTAAAACTAGGACGCTCTGATACCAAATTGTAACGCCCGTGATAACCAAGACCGTTACACTGTGTGTTTATAAAGGTGCAAGACTTGCTAATCAAGTCATTTAGTTAAAAATGTGACACTAAAACCATAATCGAACTAGGGTTAAAATATTTTGGTCATAAAAGACGAATTTCATTTAAATAAACATTTGATACATGGGATCCCAAAAAAAACAAGGTTTAAAGGACAGATTACAAAATTTCAAAGTTTAAGTACAATAACAAGCTACTCTAATGGAAAAATAGGCACTTTAGGTTCTCTTGTCCCTGCACCATCCCTCGGCCGTGGTGGTCGAGCAGCTGACTATGTACATTCTGCCCCAGAGCTCTCCAACTCAGGAATGGTCCACCTTGCCTTTGCCTTTACCTGCACCACGTAACACTCGTGAGGCAAGGCCCAGCAAGAAAACCAAAATGCAGAGTATAAACAATACAGACAATCAAATAATCCATAAAGATGTTATCCAGGTATTTAGCATTCCATAACAATCATCCAATCAGAGAGATCATCACTTACTCATAAGTCATTCATCTCAGTATTAAACAAGGTATAAACAACAGACAACAACGATAACATAGCAATATTCACCATACAATACTCATGGTCGACGCCCTTAGGCCGCACCCTCTATTTAACCCACTATCTCCGGCTCGGTTAGGCCAAGCTCAGTGATTATTTAGCTATCCTTAGCTACCAATGGCTGAGCCGCATCCTGTGCGCGAATATCAGTTCCGACACTCTTAGGTCGTTTAGTTCATGCTCACATGGCATATCACAATCACACAACATGTGCATTCAAATACAGGGAATCTCAGTCCTACACAGTCACATAAGGGTGCAATTTTCTTACCTTTAATTTCGAGAGCTTTGGTTAATAGAGACGACCCTTGAGCACGATCCCATTCCGAGCCCTAGCGTACACCTAGTCACAATCCATAAAATGGTTCTTCGATGAGTTTGAATTCTAAAGGACAATCTCGAGACCAAACTCGCACTCTCGGGACCTCTAATTCCACCAAACGAAGTGGTGAAACCATCCCCCAAGCCCCCAAGCAAAAACCCTAAAAGAATTCCCAAAAACCAAGTTCAGAAGGCTGAGTAGCGCTACAGTGCTAGATTCAGAGACTCAAGCCCCCCAGAAAATGCAGCCTAGCGGTGTAGCGCTCCCAACCTAGCGCTACAGTACTACAACCAGAACATGCAAAATTCTGGGTTTTTCTCATCAAACTTTCTTGAGCCAAAGCTCAAAAAACCCACTCCCATCATCAACCAAACTTAAAATTGAACCCATAACTCACTATAGCTCACCCAAAACACCCAAATAACACCAAAACCTGGCTAACCACCTCTTCAAACACAGAAATCAAAATTGATCTCTGAAGCTCAAGAAAATTAACCAAAACCAAAAAACCCAGACAATTAAGGCCATAAATTGTTACCTCAAATGGATGAATCCGACCCTAGGTTGCCCTCAGTGCCCTTCCAAGCTTTTACTCCTCCAATTCCCAAGCTTAAGTCCTTAAACTTCATCCAAAATCCAAACTCAGAAATCATCCTCAACAAACTCAGAAAAACCTTAAACCTTACCTCAACTTGGAAGCTAATTCCAGCTTAACTCCTTAGTTACTCCAAGGATCAAAGCCCCAAAGCCTAGCCTAGACTTCCTTTTGAGTTCTCAGCTTCAAAATCCTCAAGGGAGAGTGGGAGAGGGAAAAATCCTTCTTTTTCCTTCACTGCTTCTACTTCTTTCTACTATAGTCTAAGGAAAACAGATTATATCAGTTATCCCTTCTAATAACCAAAAGACTCTTTTACCATCCCAACTAAAACTATGCTTTTTTTTTTAATTAATCTAAGGGTACATTGGTCATTTGCTCCCAATTCCTGCGAATCCCCCGAAGCTTCCTAATAGTTATCACTTAAATCTCGTCATCTAATTAATCACCAATTATTTTTCCCCAATGTCTAAAAATCTCCAATATATTTCCCAAATTCCTAGAAATACCCCCAGGCTCCCTCGAGCTGGGTATAAATCCCCGCCGTGACTATTTCGCCAAACCGCTCACTAGGATTGTCTCGAGCCATATGCTGCAATTACATCCACATAATAATTTGGTCTCAACAATTTACATATCCATATAATCACATTTATGCCATTGACGGGAAAAAATTACAAATATGCCCCTATAAGCTAAACAGGGCCCACATGCATATCTAATACTCATAAACATGCATTTCACATATCCATATAATCATGCTTATCATTTAATCATGTATTTAATCATTTAAATCACACATAACCCAATTATGCCCTCCCGGCACGCTAATCAAGACCCTTAAGCCTTACTAGTGATTTTGGGTCGTTACGCATTTCACTTTTCATTGTTTTCTTTGGACAAATTCATGCATAAACTTCTTATTTGCTACTTTCAGCTCTAAAACACCAAAAAGGACACAAGAACACAAAAAGGAAAGAAACTAACTAAGAATAACAATATTAAACAAACATCACTCAACCTAATTTTGTATTTGTAAGCTTAAAAGTATGAAAAATAACTCTTTATTCAAGAGTTATCATATACCCAAAAGCTTTCCATGGAGCATGCATATTCCACCTGCTAAACAACATCAAAGTGAATTTCGGTGTGCATGGTGAAGACCTAAACATAAACTTTTTGAAGGTAGCAAAAGCATACAAGTAAAATCATTTGAGCACTACATGCGCGAAATAGACAAGATTGACACTCACATAAGACCATATTTACAGAATATTGGATATCGCACTTGGTCTAGATGTTATGCTCCAACAAGAAGATATACAATGATGACATCAAATATAGTAGAATCAATAAATGTTGCATTGAAAGCTGCAAGAACGTTGCCAATCACTACAATGATGGAGGGCCTTCGAAGTTTAGTTCAAAAGTGGGTATGGAAAAATGGAATTCAAGCATATGGAGCATTCACACAAGTAATAATAGATGCTGAAACTGTGCTCAGGGAAAAAAAAAATTGGGGCATTAAATTTCAAGTAACTAGCATAAATTCTGCACTTAATATTATTTTCCAAGACATTCGGTAACCAGCTACTAATAATTATCACAGTAACCAGTTTCTAACATGTATTCCTCTGCTAAAAAAATGGGTCTTCCTAGTAAACACTATATTAGACCAAGTTGTTGTAGAAGACAAAGGAAATTTTCTGGTCAACCTAATTAAGAAAACATGCAAGTTCAAAAGGTTCGAACAAGATGAAATATCGTGTGCACATGCAATAATGGTATTTGCTATCTTCTTTAAGCATTTAACATTTTATAAATTGGAGACTCAAGTTCTTGGTTACCCATCATCACACAAGCTAATAAAAAAAATATATAATTACAGTAACCAGTTACTATAGATACATGTAACAAATGACTTATACTAGCAAAAAATAAACTTAGGAAAAAATCATACACCACCTATAAATATAAATAAAAACCAGTTACTTAATCGAATATCATTCACAAAAAAGATTAACAATTAATGCACATATTCTAACAAAAAAATATATCAAAATTAAAAAATATATATATTGTTACTAGTTACCTGGCATATCTGACTTACACTAGCAAAAATAGAAGTAACCGATTATGCCATCCTCATCCAAACTTGCCAAAAAAAATAATACACGCCTATTTTTTAAAAAATAAACATTTACAAACCAGTTACTTAATGATTTATCTCTTACAAATACATTAAAAATTCATGAATAATAAATGATTATAATTTAACAAAAAAAATTTCAAAAATTAAAAATTTCAAAAATACTGATACTAGGTACCTGTAACATATGACTAATAATTTCAAAGACGACAGTAACTAGTTATCTATTAGCATACAAACTTCTCCAAAACTGATGAAAACCTATATGAAAAAAAAAACATATACAAAACAGTATCTTCAAACTTTAAAAAAAAATCACCAACTCTATTGATAAAAAAACATACACATAATTATAAAAAAAAAAACAAAAAAAAAACATTTATATTAAGCCAAAAGGTGAAATCAGTTCTTTACAATAACCAAAACAACTAAAAAAAAAGTACCCACAAACAACCACAGTTCCAAAACAGTATACAGTTACAAACCACAAATTCACTTAAAAGAAAAATCAAAGTCATTACTACAACTTAAAAAGTCTACAAATATCTCTACTTATTCTTCTTCCACCTATTTGATTTCTTCAATGGACCATCATCTTTAGTCTTGTACCCACCAATCTGCTTCTTGGTAGCAACTTTGGTAGCCATATTCTTTGAGATGTCATCTATCTTCCCGTGGATAAACAAATCAACATACTTGATAACAAATATTCCAAAATCACTGCAAAAAAAATGTAATTAATAAAAACAAACAAAATAAACAACAAATAAACAACAAATCACAAAACCAATTACTTACTTGTCCTCTTGAGAAGGCGGGTGTTTGGAAAACCTAAAATCCAATGGTTCCCTGTTCCCAATAGAATATGGATTCACATTCAAGTCCTGGTCTTTCCTAGCAACATAAAAATCAAGAAACTCCAGAAAATATGAAATAATAACAGAATAAGCCTTTACATATTGTAACGTCCTCCTAATCCAGGATTGTTACACTGTGTACTTTAAATAGTGTTAGACTTGCTAATCAAGTCATTTGGTTATAAACGTGTAACTAAGGTTAATGTTAAGGGTTAGGGTTAAAATTTTTGGTCAAAGGAAACATTGACTTTTCATTTAAAAGTTTAATACATACATGGGATCCCAAAAGGTTACAACAAATGTTTGAAAAGGTATATACAATCAAAAGTTACAGCTAGCCGGCCTAAGCGGCAAAATAAAGGATACAACCCTAGTTCCTTTAAGATATCCTCGGCCGTGGTGGACGAGCAGCCGCATATGTACATGCCGCCACCGAAGCTCTTCAACTCATGGTTTGTCTAGCTTTCCTTTCCCCTTACTTGCACCACATAGCACCCGTGAACCAAGGTTCAGCAAAAAAACTTAAACATATGCATGAACAGTAAATACAGATTCCAAATACATATTTAGAATGCCCAGCAATAATAACCTACTCATGCATGCATACAATTACAAATAAACAATCATTGGATCATTCTAAGGCCTGCTGCCATGAATAGATGACCATAGGGTCAACCCGGGGCCCTATGCCCTAGCTATGTGACCATAGAGTCACCTGGGGCCTTTGCCCTTAGTTCTGAGTAACTAACCATAGAGCTAGCCAAGCGCTTTGTTTTCCAACAACCATAGGGTCGGTCAACATAATAATACGTCCCTGATTGGGCCTAAGCCTCTTGACCAACGCGAGGCGCGCTATTACCACCCTTGACTAATAAGACAAGGCTTTAATTAGACATTAAGATTACCAGACAAACAGATACAGATACAGATAAGCATACTTCAGAAAATGCAAGTATGCATGCATATAAATCATGGTATCTTAACCAATCAAACACAAACACAGTAATAACCATGTTCCCTAACGGAGCCGAGCCCTACCTATGGAAACAAGGCAAGCATTCATTAGACAATTATCCAGACACAGAGCATTCAAGCATAACCTAAATCACGTTCATTCTTAGGGGTCGAGCCCTATTCATAGTTATAATCAACAACCGGGTCGAGCCCTAATCACATATATCACGTATTGGGTGAAGTTTTCTTACCATGGGTCTGAGTGCAACGTGTATTAAGAACGACCCTCGCGCATGATCCCGGTTCCCGGCCCCTAGCGATAACCTAGTCACAACCATAATATAGAACCCCGTTAATAACGAGCGAATAAAGGCTTCCAGACCGAGTCCTAGCCTCTGGGACGTCGAATTCTACTAAACCGGTAGTAGAATTGATCTCGAGGCCTTAGGTTTGAGTTCTCGTCAGAAGAACCCATATTGGCCAAAAATGTCTATGTGGGTCGCGACTTGACCCTAAGGGTCGCAGCGCACCTCAAACCCGAAAAGCTCCCCTACCCCAAACTCAGGGACACAGGCCGCGACTTGACCTTGAGGGTCACGATGCGCCTACCCCAGACAGAACCCCCCCTCCCCTGCGCCCTGGGTTCACACGAGTCGCGACACCCCAGGAACAGGGCTGCGACGCAACCCTACAAACCTAGATTTCCCAACATTCTCCTCAGCCAAATCCTATCAAGACCCTCCCAAATAATATCTAGAACCATAATTCGATCCCCATAACAGAATCAACATATTCCCAGCAACAAAACCCATCCTTAAGTTCACCCAAAAACTGACCAAAACACAAAATCAACACCTTGAGCCACAAAGCTTAAGAACACTTAAGAACCAAAACAGAATTTAATAAAAATAGGGATTTGCAGCTTACCTCAATTATGATTTCTATCCTTCTAGCTGCAGCAAATCCATTCCTAACTCAAGCCTTCAATCTCCCAAGTTTTCTACCTTAAATTCCCTTTGGGTTCTACAAAATTCACCAACAAGATGAGAGAAAGAGAGAGAGAGAACGAGTAAGAGAGATAGAGAGAGAAAGAGCTGCTGAAATAAAGTGTTTGTGTGTTTCTCGGTTTGTGAGAGGTTACTTAGAGTTCAAGTAACTCTAAGTAAATCCCAAGGCTCGGGTACCAAAAACGTCCTCGATGGCAAAATGGTCAAAATCCCTGAAATTCCCTCCTAATCTCACTAACTCCAAATATATCCTCGAATATTTATTCTCGTTACCCGATAACCCGGTATTGTACTAGATACCCAAAATACCCCTTGACTCACCCCGAGTCAGGTATTAGGTCCCGTTGTGAATATCCAGCTAACTTACTCCCTAGGATCACCTCGTGCTAAGTAACCCAAATGTATCCACATAATAATGTGGTCTTACACATATATCACATATATGAACATATATTCCAAATATTCCCATAACAGGCCAAATTACGAAAATTTCCCTTCTAATAAGAGATAGGCCCACATGCATATTTAATACACATAAACATGTATATCTAGTCATATTATCATATAACTCACATAATCACATATTACACACATATATATCACATAATTTTCCATAAATTTCCATCCTATCCCCCTAATCAAGACCCTAAGCCTTATTAGGTAATTTGGGACGTTACACATATGGCAAAGCAACAATCTCATTCTTCTTCCCCACCAAAGAGTTGTAGACAGTTAGCATCCTATTTTTTATGCAAAAGTGGATAAAAATCCAATGTAACTGAACCTTCACATGCACGGGGAAAAGAACATGATCCACATCCAATCTAGGAGTGTTACAAAACAAATATTCAGCAATAATATATTTAGAAACTAGGTTATCAATACGAATGTTGCTTGGATCACATTTGGCTGCAAAAAAGTTATCATACAGACCCTTGATAGTTGCATCAAACTAGGAGTTTGTAGTTATAACCCTCTTGTTTAAAATATCACTGAACTTAATCATTTTCCTCAAGTAATAAAAGCAAACATTAATATGCTACAAAAAAATAAATAAACATACAAAAGTCAACACTTACAATTAAAGAAACTAGTTACATACAATATAACATTGAAGTAATATAAAGAAATCAATTGGAAATAGTAACAAAACAAGGAACAAAACTATATATATATAAAACTAATCAAAACTAGTTACACACATTACTATAAGAACCTGGTTATTTGTCATCACCATCATGCAAAAAATAACTAAACATCCAAATCAACGAGGAAATCGATTGCAAAACATTATACCAAGAACCTAGTTACTTACTGTGTCCATAAGATCCCCCCACAAGTTTGAAGCTTGTAAAACCACATATTCTCAACAATTTTACATAACAAAATCATTAATATTAAACAAAATTAAAAAAAAACATACTTAGTTTTAAAAATAATCTTATCCTCAATCCAAGCAACATAATCTATGCATTCATCCTTTGAAGCATTATGTTCAAACTTATTTTAAATGGAAACAACCCTCTCACAATCAACATTTCTTCTACCTTCCTCTTCACATCTTCTTTTACTTCAGATGAACCAAATTCAGTAATAAAAGGAGATTTAACAAGAGCACTAGGTTTTGGCTCCCTCTTTTCAATAGCAAGTGGAATTTCATTAGCATCACCAACCAACACAACTTTCCAATCATCATTATTGATGCGTGAGCTCTTTTCTCCTTCTGCATACTCAACGGTTTTATCAATAACTTTCAAAATCTCTAGATCAATATATATATTCGTTCAAAACTTAAACCAACAGAACTGAACATAGCCTTCTTTGCATGACCTTAAAATCAAGAACAATAAAACCAGTTACTTTAAATAAAATAATACAAAGAAAAAAAATTGATTTCAATACCTCACTTCCAGTCTCAATATTTGATAACTCCAACCCAGTATAAACATCATCAAAATCTTCACTTAAATCCTTCCAAGAACTCTAAACAAAAAACAAAAATGAAACCGGTTACACTAACAAACTTACACATAACAACATACTATTAACTCCTATAGTATTTGATAACTCTACAAAATAAAGTTATTTTACTACTTTTTATGTGCTAATTGCTGCTTAATTCTTGAGTTTTTAATTAATTTATTAAGTTTTTAAGTAATTTTGAATTTATTAGGCTTATTTTAATTTTATAGATTTTTGTGTATTTTTATAGTTATATTATTGTAAAATGTTATAGTTTAATTATTTAAAATTAATATTGTTAAGTTAGAAGTAAAAAGATGCAATTTTAAGCTTAAATATTTAAGTAAATTAATTGTTAATTAATATTTTCATAGAACTTATATTGTATATTTTACTGTTGAAAATATTTAGTTTTAATTTAATTTATGTTATTTTTGTAGAGAATTTGTTACATTTTTGCTCTTGAAAAGCAAGAATAATGAAGGAAAAGAAATGGCATTTTCAAGGAAAGAAAGGAAAAAATGGCAGAACTAAAATCAACCCACCAAGCTGCCCAGCCAAGCCCACCAGCTGCCCCAGCCGAATGCCTCCCTTCCTTCTGCCGCCTACTCCCTGCTGCTCCAGGCCCAATCCGCCTCCACGAGCCCAGCTACTTTCTCGGCCCAACAAGCCTCCACCCGCCCCAGCCTGTGCCAGCCATCACTTTCACCCATCAACCCCTTCAGCCGTGCTCCCCCAGCCCAGTTGGGCCCAATCTAAGTCAACAGCCGCCTGGCCCAATCCTCCTCCCAGCAGCCAACTCCACTCAACCCACCACCGCAGCACACATGCTCCAGCTGCCTGCCACATCCCACCAAGCCACCTTTGTGCATTTTGAGGCCAACAAAAGCATCTTTGTTCCATTGTTCCCTTTTGTCTAAAATTGTCATTTTTATCACCCAAACTTTTCTACACATTTTACCCCAAAATCTGTTGGGGTTTTATGCCTTAATTAAAACTCAAATTCTTTGTAATCTCATTTTATTATCAATAAAAGAATAGAAATCATTTTTTTGACTTGGTTAATCACTTTGCTCACATGTTTTATTTTCATGATTATTTGTTTAATATAAACTTCTATTAAATCCCGAGCATATAGCTAATCTTATTTATAGTGACGTAATCACAGTGGAATATAAATATGATTATATGTTCAAAATAAGTTAGTCCTAAGATTAGTCAGTGCACCGGATTTACACTGACTTGCCAATCTACGATATGATCTACTTACACATTACAGTATTATGTTCTTTCCAGAACATTAGCAAAGTAGATAAGATCGGATGTATTTGTTACATCGGACTGGACCAATATTGACAGTTGATAAGATAAGTAAACATACCGTTATTATCTATTCTAGTCATATCATATAGTTGACCATAGGTCAATTCAATCTCAATTCTGAGTGGTTAGTATTCTAACTGATTGTATTATTTGAGTTCTTTGACTTGTTCGTTACCAGCTTACCCTACGGACTAGCCCATACTTACATCTTGGGAACTTGGTAGTATAATTGAGTGGGAGTGTTAATCATAGATATGAACATCTATAGCTTCTGATGAATAAGTGAAACGATGGTTTCCTTTTAGTTTGGTTCAAGGTGTTAAATGATAGAGATCTCATTTTAGTAATTAAATTAGTTTACTGAAATATCATTTACAAGGAACTGAGTGTTTTAAGGATAAAATACAATGAGGGGTAAAACAGTATTTTAGTCCTATCTCATTGTAGATCATCTATAGAGGATTGAGTGAAAATTATGGTTGTAACAATGGATAATTAATAGCGTATCTATATTTGTTATAGAGTGTTCTACGAATTCAAGAGTGCAATTCTGAGTCTATAGTGGAGTCACAAGGAATTAATAAGTTAGTAAATTTATTTGTTAGATTTATGATAACTTATTTGAGCTTGATTTCATAGGCCCATGGTCCCCATTGTACCTTGGATAAAATCATCTAGATAGTCTCAATTAATTGATTTAATATCAATTAGAATTATCAAAGTTGACCAGGTCAATTTTGGATAGTTTCACAGAGTTGTGTAATTTTGAGAAGAAAAGAGAAATTATGGAAGATTTATTAATTAAGATAAATTGGTATCTAAATTAATAAATAAGTTTACATCAAAGTTCAAATTATAAATAATTAATTTGATAAATTATTTAAATAATTATTTAATTAATTAAATCAATAGAAAATAATGCATGACTTGATTTTAATTCCAATGAGCTTATAATCAAATGGGAAATTTCACGGGCCTAAAGCCCATGATAATTTCGACCTAAGGCTTAAAAATGGCTATTATTTTATTGATTTTTTAATTAAATTAAATGACCTAATTGAGTCTATAAAATGAGTGCTTAGAGAGAAGTCATCAATTAAGATTTCTGAGACGACATATAAGTTTAATTATTGGTTTTCTGATAGTTTTAGATTTTCTCTAAACACAAGTCCTTTTCTAAGCCTCTTAGTTACTTTCTCTTATTCTCTCTATATCTATTTCATGTGTTGAGAATTGCCCACACTAGTCTAGGTGGTTCTAAGGATACATTGGAAGATTGTAAAGAAAATAGAAGATTGGTTCAGTTTCTTAATAATACTCTGCGATAGAGAGGATACAAGAGTTAGTGAAACTGAAAGAATGACTGTTTCATTCCGCTGCGTATACTGTAAGTATTCTATTCTTTGTTTCTCTTTGAATTCAATTTTAGAAACATGTTTTAGGCTATCTCGTATTAATTTGTTTAATATTAGATATACATAAAAATAAATAAAGATCATGTATAAGTTTTCATAACAACTGGCCTCAGAGCCTTTGGTAATCTTTATTTTCATGTATGAACATGTTTAAAATTGAATTATTTGATATGTTTGAATAATTGGATGGTTTTTATGTTTTATGAAGCATATTGCTTTTATGTGAATTTTAGCAATTTTTAGGTTATTTTGTTGTGTTTTCTATGCTATTAATTTTTATATATGCTTTATTTTGTGTAAAACATGTTAAAAATTAATTATAAAATTGTTTTGGTTTGAAAAATTGCACACAAAAAAAATCGAATTTTTTTTGCATTGGCTCTCATGCGCACACGCGTGAATAGTACCCGAAAACGGGTACTATTCATCCTTTTTTTTTTTTGAGAAATAAAAAAAAAATTAATTGTGAAAATACATTATTTATTATCAAAACCAAAATATATCTTTTTTTTGTTTTATCATTTAATTTTTTTAATTAAGATATTTTTGTTGGTTAAGATTTAAATAATTAGATATTTTCTACAAACATTCAAATTCAAATTTAAAAATAGACTAACAACTTAATTTTAAATCTTTTAATATATTAAAATATTATAATTATGATATCAGATATTTAAGATATTTTCATTTAAATTCTTGATATTTTTATTAAATCGTTATTTGAAAATATAAATATCTTTTTATTCTATAGTTTTTAATATTTAAATTATTTAAAATTTGAACATTGTTAGTTATATATTTTTATGGATATTTGAACTTGTTTAACTATTTTGAGATATTTTAGGGATTTATAACTATTTATATATTTTTTTAAATGATTAAAATATTAGCGAATAGTTGTAACCACACAAAATATTTTTGGAAAATAGTTAAGATATTGATTTTAAAATTTAAAATTGGTTAAATTTTGAAAAATATCAAATTTTTTCAGCCAATTAATAAAATATTTTTTTTAATAAATGAGATTTAAATTAACTTTGGTTAATTGTTGATAAATCCAATTTAAATTAAATTAATATATTTTTTTTCAAATTAACCTCAAACCAAGTTGATTGTTGATAAATGAATTTAAATTAACTATTGTTAATTGTTGATAAATTTCATTTAAATTGACTTATTTTTTGTACAAATTTAATTAATTTGAATTTTTTGATAAATTCTAGATAATTAATTGTGGTATTTTTACAAATGAAATAAATTGTGGTATTTTTGTATAAATTTATAGAATTGCTCATATAGTAACATGATTAGGCCCATCCAATTATAATATGTCTGTTTGCACTATATGTGGTATTTTTGCAATTGGGCTTAGATGCATATAGTGGCCCATATGTTTGTTAGATATATGGTATTTTGCCAAATAAAATATTCATAAAATGATAGGTTTTATTTGGGCCCATTAGAAAATGTAAAGTTTAAATTCCTCTCTTGTGGGTGATTCCACTTGTGAATGCCCATTTGCTTTGCATGACTATAGTGACCCTAATCAATTAATAACAATTAATAAAACGGATGTTTAAATTCTTGTCTTTTGGACCTAGTATGGAAGATAGGGGGCCTTTGTAGTAGGAACGATATACTTCAGAATTTATAAGAAATTATAGGACTTTGGTTTTGAAAATTTAATCTGTTTTTTTTTTTAAACCATAGTCATTAATTTTCTAAAAATAAATAAGAAAAATACTAATTTTAATTTTATAATGAGCTTATTTTAAGGATTTTATTCGATCTCCACCGTTGGTTTAACATAGTCAATAGCTTAATGGGGCCTCGAGGCGCTTTGATTCGTCCCCCTACGGAAGGTGTTCATTAGTTATTTTGACAATGTTAGATTTCGAAAGATAGATAATTATAGGTCAAATTCTACTAGACTCACCCCTACAGTGACTACTAGGACTAAATCTATGATTATTGAAACCGTGGGTCTAGCTCATAAAATAAGAGATTTTGTTTTCTTATTTTGATCGAATAGTAGGTTGTTAATAATGGTGTCCATTATTAAATGAGTTTGCAAGTCTATTTAACTAGTGGTATTTTTTACTCTCGCCAACCGGGACAAGGATATCATAGATTAGTTAAAAACCTAAAGAAATAGAGATATGATTGTTTTTGGTATTTTTTCTCATATCTTGCATATTTTTGGTATATGTTGTGCTATTTCTTGAAATTTGTGTGAATAGAAGTTTTATTGAGCAAATGTGATTGATTTATAATTTATTGGTAATTTGTAGTTTTGAGTTATGGCTGTGTCTACTCCCATCATTTCTCAACTTTCGATGGAGAAACTCACTGGAGAAAACTTCCTTAAATGGAAGCAAAACATCAACATTGTGTTGATAGGTGACAACTCCAAGTTCGTCATGACTGAGGAATCCCCGGAAGTTCCAGCTGAAGGAGCTACCAAGTCTGTGAGAGACAAGTATGAGCGTTGGCAGGCGGCTAACAACAAGGCGCGATACCACATGTTGACTAGTATGGTCGACACTCTCAAGACAAAGATGGAGAATGTCGAGACAGCCTACGAAATCATGGATTAGCTCCAAGACATGTTTGGTGCCAAGTCAGCGCAAACTCGTTTTGAGGCCACCAAGAAATATGCCAATGCTCGAATGGCACCTTCTCAACATGTTCGTGATCACCTGATCAAGATGACAAACTACTTTTAGGAAACTGAACTGCACGGAGCCATAATAGATGAGGAAACTTAAGTTGGCTTAATCCTCAACACTCTTTCTCCAGCTTTCCTTCCATTCACTACCAACTATGTATTGAATAAACTCAACTATGGTCTGATGCAGCTCATGAATGAGCTTCAAAATTTTGAGTCTATCATGGGTGGACCTACTAAGGGAGGAGAAAAGAAGACAACTACTACTACTGCTGCTGATCCAGCTAAGGCTGAAGCTAACCAAGCTTTGTCTTCAAAAGTTGGAAACAAGAGGAAAGGTGGACAAAACAACAACCCCAAGCCAGCAAAGGCTGCAAAGGCGAGTACACAACCAAGTGCACAGACGCCTAAGGGGAAAAACAAGAACAACAAGAAAGGTAAAGGTAAATGTTTTCACTGCAAAGAGAAGGGGCATTGGAAACAAGACTACCCCAAGTTTCTAACAAACAAAAACAAAGGTAATGATTATAGTTCATTTATCTTGGAAACATGTGTTTTAGAGAATGATAACTCTGTTTGGATTATTGATTCTAGATCTACTAACCATGTTTGTAACTCTTTACAGCTTCTTGAATCGTGGCAGGAAGTGAACGAAGGTGGCTTAAAGCTTAGAGTTGGGAACGGAGCGTTCGTTGCGGTCCAAGCTAGAGGAAGAGCTCATTTGAAGTTCAGAAATAAATTTTTAATTTTAAAAGATGTAGTTTTTATTCCGGATTTTAGTAGAAATTTAATTTCAGTTTCCATGTTGCAATTAGAACGATTTGTTATGACTTTCACAAGTTTTAATATATCTATTTCTTTCAATGGATCACAATTGTGTATTTCATGTTTGGAAAACTGGCTTTATATTCTGTGACCTAACGAAACCCTCGCTCTTAATAATGATTTATTCAACGTAGCTAAACCTAGTACCAATAAACGTCAAAAGACCGATAACAATAATATGACGTATTTATGGCACTTGAGACTAGGTCACATTGGCTATGATAGGATTCAAAGACTTACAAAGGATGGACCTTTGAGGGAACTCACCTTAGGTGAATTACCTGTCTGTGAATCTTGTCTAGAAGGCAAACTGACCAAGTGTCCATTCTCTGCAAAGGGTGATAGGGCCAAAGAACCACTTGGTCTTGTGCATTCAGATGTTTGTGACCCTTTGAATGTACAAGCCAGGGGTGGTTTTGAGTATTTCGCCACTTTCATTGACGATTACTCTAGATACTCATGTCTTTACCTAATGCATAGGAAATCATAAACATTTTCAAAGTTTCAGGAATTCCTAGCAATTGCTCATAACCAATTAGGTAAAACGTTAAAGATCTTGCGATCTAATAAGGGTGGAGATTATTTGGATATGCAGTTCCAAGATCATTTAACTGAAGTTGGGATTTTATCACAACTTACTGCCCCAGGTACTCCGCAACAAAATGATGTAGCGGAACGTCGAAACAGAATTTTATTGGAAATGGTTAGATGCATGCTTAGTTACTCAACTCTACCAAATTCATTCTGGGGACATGCAATTGAAATCACGAATGACATTCTCAATGTCGTGCCGTCAAAATCAATCCCCAAAACACCTTTAGAACGCTGGAATGGTCGGGAACCTAGTTTATGCCATTATAGAATCTGGGGGTGTCCCGCTCACGTCTTGAGGAAAAAGGAGGGAAAGCTAGAACCGTGAACTGAATTTTGCATCCTTGTTGGCTATCCTAATGGTACTCGGGGTGGACTTTTCTATAGTCATTCAGAAAAGAAAGTGTTTATTTATACAAATGCTACTTTTCTGGAAAATGACTATGTCCAGAACTTTAAACCTCGCAGCAAAGTAGTTTTAGAGGAGATGGTTAAAAAATTGACTCCAACCAATGTTCCATCATCATCAATGCGAGTTGATGATGAAATTCCCACTCTTCACGTCCAACCGACGCAAGTCGATTTAAATGAAGAAAGTACCACTGTTCCTGAGCAAACAGTCACAGAGCTTCGTCGTAGTAGGAGGGTTTCTAGGAATCCAGTTCGCTATGGTTTGGATGGTGAAACCAATATGGTTGTTGGTGACACTAGTGATGATGATCCGTTGTTTTTCAAACAGGCAATGGTTAGCCCTGAAAAGGAACTATGGCTCGAAGCCATGAAACAAGAAATGGAGTCCATGTACTCAAATTCCGTCTGGGATCTTGTGGAAGCACCTAGTGACTTTTGGGCCATTGGGTGCAAGTGGATCTACAAGAAGAAACGAGGTGTTGATGGAAATATCGAGACTTATAAAGCTCGATTAGTGGAAAAGGGTTATACCCAAAGAGAAGGCGTGGACTATGAGGAAACTTTTAGTCCGGTAGCCATGCTCAAATCCATTCGCATCCTCCTATCAATAGCAGCCGCTCTCAACTATGAGATCTGGCAAATGGACGTCAAGACAACTTTTCTTAATGGAAAGCTTGACGAAGTCATTTATATGGATCAGCCAAAAGGATTTAAAGTATCTGGACAAGAAGGAAAAGTTTGTAAGTTGAATAGGTCCATCTACGGACTTAAGCAAGCTTCTCGTTCTTGGAATCTTAGGTTTGACGAAATAATCAAAACCTATGGGTTTGAACAAAATATTGATGAGCCATGTGTTCACCAACTGAAGGCAAATCAAATAGTGGTATTCCTGGTTCTTTATGTAGATGTATCTTACTCATTGGAAATAATGTTAAGAAATTATCAGATGTGAAGAATTGGTTGAGCACTCAATTCCAGATGAAGGATTTGGGTGAAGCAAGTTATGTTCTAGGTATCCAAATCATCAGAGATAGAAAGACCAAACTTTTAGCTTTATCTCAAGCAGCTTACATTGATAAATTGCTTGAGCGTTTCTCAATGACAAATTCCAAGAAAGGGTGTCTACCATCCCGCCATGGAATTCATCTTTCAAAGAAGCAGTCTCCCTAGACTCTTGAAGAGGAAGATGCAATGAGAAAAGTTCATTACGCATCTGCAATTGGAAGTCTGATGTATGCCATGTTGTGTACTAGACCAGATATCTGCTATGTAGTGGGAGTAGTGAGCAGGACATTGGATAGCAGTTAAGCATATCCTGAAGTATTTGAGACGGACTATGGATTATATGTTAGTCTACAAGGGTGGTGTTTTGAACCCTGTAGGCTACACCGATTCAGTTATTTAGACTAATGTCGATGACAGGAAGTCTAATTCTAGAATGGTGTTTGCTCTTGGGGGTGGAGCTATGATTTGGAGAAGCGTAAAGCAGTCTGCAATCTCAGATTCCACCATGGAGGCTGAGTACATAGCCGCATCAGAAACAGCTAAGGAAATAGTCTGGCTAAAGAAGTTCTATTGAGATCTTGGTGTTATTCCAGAAATGGATAAACCGCTTGTGTTGTTTTGTGACAATACATGAGTGATAGCCAACTCGAAAGAACCTCGAAGTCACAAGAGGAGTAAGCATATAGAAAGGAAGTATCACATTATTCGAGAATATGTGGCCAGGGGAGATGTGAAGGTTATGAAGATTGCAACTGAAGACAATCTTACGAATCTGTTTACAAAGACACTACCAGAAGCTACATTTGATAAACATATCAAGGAAATGGGATTAGTAGAATTAAGGCATTAGTTTCAATTAGTGCAAGTCGGAGTTTGTTGGGGTTTTATGCCCTAATTAAAACCCAAATTCTTTGTAATCTCATTTTATTATCAATAAAAGAATAGAAATCATTTTTTTGACTTGGTTAATCACTTTGCTCACATGTTTTATTTTCATGATTATTTGTTTAATATAAACTTCTATTAAATCCCGAGCATATAGCTAATCTTATTTATAGTGACGTAATCACAGTGGAATATAAATATAATTATATGTTCAAAATAAGTTAGTCCTAAGATTAGTCAGTGCACCGGATTTACACTGACTTGCCAATCTACGATATGATCTACTTACACATTACAGTATTATGTTCTTTCCAGAACATTAGCAAAGTAGATAAGATCGGATGTATTTGTTACATCGGACTGGACCGATATTGACAGTTGATAAGATAAGTAAATATATCGTTATCATATATTCTAGTCATATCATATAGTTGACCATAGGTCAATTCAATCTCAATTCTGAGTGGTTAGTATTCTAACTGATTGTATTATTTGAGTTCTTTGACTTGTTCGTTACCAGCTTACCCTACGGACTAGCCCATACTTACATCTTGGGAACTTGGTAGTATAATTGAGTGGGAGTGTTAATCATAGATATGAACATCTATAGCTTCTGATGAAGAAGTGAAACAATGGTTTCCTTTTAGTTTGGTTCAAGGTGTTAAATGATAGAGATCTCATTTTAGTAATTAAATTAGTTTACTGAAATATTATTTACAAGGAACTAAGTGTTTTAAGGATAAAATACAATAAGAGGTAAAACGGTATTTTAGTCCTATCTCATTGTAGACTGTCTATAGAGGATTGAGTGAAAATTATGGTTGTAACAATGGATAATTAATAGCGTATCTATATTTGTTATAGAGCGTTCTATGAATTCAAGAGTGCAATTCCGAGTCTATAGTGGAGTCACGAGGAATTAATAAGTTAGTAAATTTATTTGTTAGATTTATGATAACTTATTGGAGCTTGATTTCATAGGCCCATGGTCCCCATTGTACCTTGGATAAAATCATCTAGATAGTTAATTATCAATTAGAATTATCAAAGTTGGCCATGTAAATTTTGGATAGTTTCACAAAGTTGTGTAATTTTGAGAAGAAAAGAGAAATTATGGAAGATTTATTAATTAAGATAAATTGGTATCTAAATTAATAAATAAGTTTAAATCCAAGTTCAAATTATAAATAATTAATTTGATAAAGGATTTAAATAATTAATTATTTAATTAAATCAATAGAAAATAATGTAGGGCTTGATTTTAAGTCCAATGAGCTTATAATCAAATAGGAAATTTCACGGGCCTAAAGCCCATGATAATTTCGACCTAGGGCTTCAAAATAGCTATTATTTTATTAATTAAATTAAATGGCCTAATTGAATCTATAAAAGGAGTGCTTAGAGAGAAGTCATCTGTTAAGATTTCTGAGACGACAGATAAGTTTAATCACTGGTTTTCTGATAGTTTTAGATTCTCTCTAAACACAAGTCATTTTCTAAGCCTCTTTGTTATTTTCTCTTATTCTCTCTATATCTATCTCATGTGTTGAGAATTGCCCACACTAGTCTAGGTGGTTCTAAGGATACATTGGAAGATTGTGAAGAAAATAGAAGATCGGTTCAGTTTCTTGATAATATTCTGCGATAGAGAGGATACAAAAGTTAGTGAAACTGAAGGAATGAATGTTTCATTCCGCTACGTATACTGTAAGTATTCTATTATTTGTTTCTCTTTGAATTCAATTTTAGAAACATGTTTTAGGCTATCTTGTATTAATATGTTTAATATTAGATATACATGAAAATAAATAAAGATCATGTATAAGTTTTCCTAACAAAATCATCATTACACTCTAAAATTTACCCCTATTTGCCATATTATTATAAATTTAATTAATTTAATCAATTTAAATTGATTATTTTAATACTATCATTTTGGCTATAAATAGGGAATTTTCAAGACCATTTAGAGTGTTTGTTGGAAGAGAGGTCATACCACAAAGTTTCTACACTTTCAAACCTCTCTATTCTCTTTATCTTCTTTTTCTTTTTGGTTAATTTTCTATGTATTTTTAGATGAACAATTTGGGGGTTTTCCTCCAAATTTTCCTAAGTTATGTTTGTAATTTTTTTGTTTGTATTTTCTGTTTTAGTTATGAGTTTCTAATCTTTTAAAGATGATTAAGGTGATGATGGAACAATATGTAACTAGATAATATTTATTTTGTATGTTGATTTCCCATTTTGTGCAACAAGGTTTATAGATTTTTCTTTTTCAAATATCTTCTTTCATCTTAAATATCATATATTTTTTTATTGTTACTACATATTTACACTTTGTTCTTCATTAGTGCAAAAACATAATATTCTTTGTGTAAGATGTGTCATTAAATTGTACACATCCAATCCTTAGAACAAAAATATTATGTTTTGCCTTATAAATAATATTATTTGATTTTTTGTTGTTTCATTAGGTTGATTCACATTAAATACTTTGAAATTATACTTTTTGAAAAGTAAAGAAAAATCTTATATTTTTCGAAGTAATTTGTGCTTAAAATTATAAATCTATTTGGAAAATAATAGTTTGATTTATTTTAACTATCACTAAAACCTGGGAATCAATGTACTTATAAATAGTATTGAACTTATATTTTGTGGATTCTAATACCTTAATAATCTTCTTTTACCATCTTGATTTCTACTATTAATTTATGTTTATATATTGTCTTTAATTTCTTTATTATTGTCTCTTATTTGATTTTCTTGTCACAAAATGTCATCAATATTTGGAGCTAGGTTAGAATTTATTAATTTTGATTTAAAATAGTTTTCTTTTTTCTTTTAGACAACTCATTTAGGTTCGATCTCGTACTTACACGAACACTATATCTCATATACGATCCGTGCGCTTTCGAGTTATAAATATTTAAAACATACCCGTTTTGGGTCGATCAAGTTTTTGGCGCCGTTGTTGGGGAGTTGCAAGAAAAAGAAATGAAATTTATCTCAAGGTTAGTGAATTCTTCTACTAGTTATTTAAATTTTCGCATTAAAAAAATTATATACAAAAATACAAAAAAAAATTATATATTTATCTAAAAACTAAAAAAAAGATAAAAAGAAAATTTGGGACGGTTCTACCACCCATAAAAAAAACTTACTTATTTAGTTATATTTATTGTTTTTTTTAGTTGACGGCACTTGTGCCTCCTATCTATCTTTTGAATTTTTATAGTTGACGGCACTTGTGCCTCCTATCTATCTTTTTAATTTTTATAGTTGACGGCACTTGTGCCTCCTATCTATCATTTTAATTTTTATAAGTTAACAGCACTTGTGCCTCCTAATTTTGTTGTAATTTTCTTTATTTATCTTGTTGTTATTTTTATTTTTTATTTTTTTTGCAATTTACTAGTTGATGGCACTTGTGCCTCCTAACTTTTTATTTTTATTAGTTGATGCAACTTGTGCCTCCTAAATTTTGTTTAATATCTTAACATTGTTTTTGTTCTCTTAATTTTATTTCCTTTTTCTTTTTACCTTAATTGTCATTTAAAAAACAAAAAAATTTAGTTTGTCATTTATTTTTTACCATATAAATCATTTTAATTATAGTTGGAATTCTGAGTACAACTATTATGTGCAATCAAATTTAAATTATGGAGAAACTAATGATATGCATGATTATGTTGAATCCTTTGATATCCCATTTGCCCCCACCTATAATCCAAATTTTTCATGAAGCCATACCCAATCTCCAATGAATCAAGAGCATGAATTCAACATATCTAATCAAAGTCATGCCCAATCCGACCTATCATATCTCATTCAACAAGAAACGAGCTCATCTTTAGAGGATACCATACAACAATTCATGCAATCAACCTACCAAATCTTACAAGCCCAGTCTCATTCAATCTCAAAAATTGAGAAAATAGTAGGACAACTTGCAACTGTTATACAGTCGGAAAAACAAGTTTATCCCAACCAACCCATTCACAATCAAAATAGTCAGATTGAAAGTGAAAAAGAGAATGAAGTTGTTGAAGAACTTGTAATATGCATCCAACCCCCCTAATGAAACAAAAGAGTTGGATAAAATAATTTTCGAGGCTCATGAAGAAAATGAAAAAGATATAATTATATCTCAAGAGCTCGTAATTGAACAAATTTGTATATTTATTCAAAATGAAAAGGAGTCTAATATAGATATGTCATTTTCTTATTTTATTGATATTCCCTTAAAATTGCACATTTCTAACTTTCTTGTAGGTGTGATGTTATCAATTATTATTTATGACATTTGCATCAAAGTCATTACTCACCCTACTAATGAAATTCTACACTATCGATTGGGTGTAGGTTAAAAGAAAAAAATAAATTATAGTCGAGCTAAAGACTATAAACTAAAGCGCTTTGTGGGAGGCAACCCATACTTGTTATGTTTCATTTTATATTTCACTTTTGTTATGTATTTTTGTTTCATGTGTTTTCAAAAGCTTGAAGGAAACTTCTTGCCCAAAAAGAAAAGAAGAGAAGAAAACAAATGAGTCAAATCAAAGAAGCATACATCCAAGGGAGTATTTCTTAACTTTTTCCATTTTATTACTCATTGAAGACAATGTTTCATTTAAGTTTGGGGGTAGTGTGTATGTGTTTTTCTTGGTGTTTATGTGTGTTTTCTTTGTGTTTTTGCATGTTTTTTCATTTGTTGTAAAATTAAAAAAATATATATATTCTTTGTTTTATTTGAAAAAAAAAATATTGGTGATTTTCATTTTCCGATGATAAGAATTATGATTGAAATTATTCTTAGTTCTTAGAAAAATATAAATAAATCTTAAGCTTTGTCTTTGATTTTTGAGTTAGTTTTGTTTAATTATATATTTATTATTATTATTATTATTCATTATATGACACTTTTCTATTCTATTTAAATTATTGTGATATTTGGACAAAGTTTATTTAAACATTAAATTCTTTAAATCTCTAAAAATTTTTGAAAAATCCTAGAATTTGCTTGATTATCTCTTGAGATTTAATTTATTTTTGTTTGCATAAGCTTGTCTAATGTTCACATGATGATTTGATGCTTTTGTGTTTGCATGTTAAATATTTATTTTGAAAATAATTTTAACTTTTCAATTAATTACATAAGCTTTACTTTTATTTATGATTTTCTTTGAACTATTTCCATTATATAATTTTTGACTAAAACATTTGACATCACCAATTAAAAAAAAGTGTGTGTTTTTAAATTTTCTTTTGTTTGAGGACCAGCAAAATATTAAGTTTGGGGATGTGATGACTCTACAAAATAGAGTTATTTTACTATTTTTTATATGCTAATTGTTGCTTAGTTCTTGAGTTTTTAATTAATTTATTAAGTTTTTAAGTAATTTTTAATTTATTAGGTTTATTTTAATTTTATAGATTTTTGTGTATTTTTATAGTTATATTATTGTAAAATGTTATAGTTTAATTATTTACAATTAATATTGTTAAGTTAGAAGTAAAAAGATGCAATTTTGAACTTAAATATTTAAGTAAATTAAGTTTTAATTAATATTTTCATAAAACTTATATTGTGTATTTTATTATTGAAAATATTTAGTTTTAATTTAATTTATGTTATTGTTGTAGAGAATTTGTTGCATTTTTGCTCTTGAAAAGCAAGAATAATGAAGGAAAAGAAATGGCATTTTCAAGGAAAGAAAAGAAAAAATGGCAGAACTGAAATCAACCCACCAAGTTGCCCAGCCAAGCCCACCAGCTGCCCCAGCCGAGTGCCTCCCTTCCTTCTGCCGCTTGCTCCCTGCTACTCCAGGCCCAATCCGCCTCCACGAGCCTAGCTGCTTTCTCGGCTCAAGCCTCTCGGCCCAACAAGTCTCCACCCGACCCAACCTGTGCCAGCCATCTCTTTCACCCATCAACCCCTTCAGCCGTGCTCCCCCAGCCCAGTTTGGCCCAATCCTCCTCCCAGCAGCCAACTCCACTCAACCCACCACCGAAGCACACATGCTTCAGCCGCCTGCCACAACCCACCAAGCCACCTTTGTGCATTTTGAGCCTAACAAAAGCATCTTTGTTCCCTTGTCCCCTTTTGTCTAAAATTGCTATTTTTTTTTACCCAAACTTTTCTACACATTTTACCCCAAAATCATCATTACACCCTAAAATTTACCTCTATTTGCCATATTATTATTAATTTAATCAATTTAAATTGATTATTTTAATGTTATCATTTTGGCTATAAATAGGGAATTTTCAAGACCATTTAGAGTGCTTGTTGGAAGAGAGGTCATACCACAAAGTTTCTACACTTTCAAACCTCTCTATTCTCTTCATCTTCTTTTTGGTTAATTTTCTATGTATTTTTAGAGGAATAATTTGGGGGTTTTCCTCCAAATTTTCCTAAGTTATGTTTGTAATTTTTTTTGTATTTTCTATTATAGTTATGAGTTTCTAATCTTTTAAAGATTATTAAGGTGATGATGAAACAATATGTAACTAGATAGTATTTATTTTGTATGTTGATTTCCCATTTTGTGCAACAAAGTTTATGGATTTTTCTTTTTCAAATATAGTCTTTCATCTTAAATATCATGTATTTTTTATTGTTACTACATATTTACATTTTGTTCTTCATTAGTGCAAAAACATAATATTCTTTGTGTAAGATGTATCATTAAATTGTACACATCCAATGCTTAGAACAAATATTTTATGTTTTGCCTTATAAATAATGTTATTTGATTTTTTGTTGTTTCATTAAGTTGATTCACATTAAATACTTTGAAATTATACTTTTTGAAAAGTAAAGAAAAATCTTATCTTTTTAGAAGTAATTTGTGCTTAAAATTATAAATCTATTTGGAAAATGATAGTTTGATTTATTTTAACTATCACTAAAACTTGGGAATCAATGTACTTATAAATATTATTGAACTTATATTTTGTGGATTCTAATACCTTAATAATCTTCTTTTACCATCTTGATTTCTATTATTAATTTATGTTTATATATAGTCTTTAATTTCTTTATTATTGTCTCTTATTTGATTTTCTTGTCACAAATTCTCATCAATCTTTGGAGCTAGGTTAGAATTTATTAATTTTGATTCAAAATAGTTTTCTTTTTTATTTTAGACAACTCCTTTGGGTTCGATCTCGTGCTTACACAAACACTTTATTTCATATACGATTTGTGCGCTTGCGAGTTATAAGTATTTAAAACATACCCGTTTTGGGTCCATCAGTATTTAACTCAAAAAAAAAAAGTCATCAACCAATTTGTGACTTGTATAGCTATACAAGTAGTTTCCTAACAAATAAACTATCACCAAATTCATAACATCATCATCATCTACTAACTCCTTACTATTGAAAGCATTACTCAATTCTACCTTTGACACTTTACCACTAAAACGACCAAAAAATATTTTCTTAAAAGAAACCTTCTTTTTATGTAAAAGAATTATATCATAAAGACCATGGCAGTTAAGTTCTGTAACAATGGCAAACTCCTCAATAGAAAACCTACAAACCCTACGACCCAACTTAAAACACATCTCTGCATCCTTTCTCTCATGAGACACCTTTCTCAACAAAACCAGTTGTGCAAGTTGGGTTTGGAAATGAATATAAAAAACACTTAAGAAGTGCCCAAATGGCGTCTTCTTAAACATTTCTTTTTGTTTTCTAGTGAACTTTTTTTTCAAGTCTTTAATGAGAAGCTTGTCATTGAAACTTTGAACCTTACTTCCAAACCTCTTAGAGGGACTCATCTTTAAATGAGCCTGCAAAAGAGACAAACAAACCAATTACAAAAACATGTAATCAATTTCATAAAAAAATAATTGTAAACTTATCTATCAGTAACCAGTAACACATGTAACCAATAATAGAGAAAAATAATACTTTAAGGAAAAAAATGACAATGATAATAATAAAACAAACACAAACACCGAATGTGAACCCGGTTGCATTAACATCACCATATGGAAAAAAATTATTATACTTGAGAAAATAAACACATACAACAACATGGTTCGCCTCAATGGTATCAACTTTAGCATCCTTACTTCCCGATGCATTAAATTTATCCTCTTTACTTCCATATGCAAATGATTTTCTCCTCTATTTAACAGATGCAAGAGCTTTACTCTTCTTCTTTGCAACAGACTTCACACGAGTAATATTGCTCCTCCGAGGAAAAACTTCACCAATCTCATCACCAACGTCAGCCACCTTCGAAGCATTCTCTACATCTTCAGATGATTTCTTATCGGAATCAAACAAATTCTGAGCAATATTATCAGAAGTAGAAGAATCACCAACTTCACCAACTCCAACAACAACATCACTAGAAAACTCAGACTCTTCCATCAGAATTGTTTGAACTTAAAATGCAAAACTCACTACAAAAGTAAAACACAAATAACAAAAACGAAAGTGAAAAACAAATATAAAAACATAACACATGTAACCAGGTACTCATCACCTCGAACACAGCAAAAGCACGATAAACCCACAAACATCAATGTTAGAACCAGAGAAAATAAAGACCAAACCCTAAAAACAAAACGAAGAAGACGAATCGATTGAAGAAAATCAATCACTGAAGAACACGAGTACAACGAAATTGGGGAAATATAAAAGCGTACAAAGGAAGCAAGCTAGAGAAAAATTGAGGTTATATGTACTCGAGTACTTGCATGGCAGAAACGAGCTTGATTTTTTTTTTAAAAATGATTCAAAAATGTTTTTCAATGTCTGAACAAAAGAATAATAATAATACCTACAATTACTGAAATACCCTCATAAAAAGTCAAAATTAGCCACAATAATCTTATATAATTAAATATGGTAAAACTAATAAATTATTACACAAATATGAGAAACACAATTCCCATAAAAAAGTAAAAAAAAAAAAAACATAAAATACCATAAAAAAATACACACAAAAAATGCCATATTTATCAAAATTTTGAAAATTCTCCCATATTTCATGTAAAAAAAAAATAAATGTGGGCCTAAATTATTTAATGGGTTGGGCTTAATTTGCTCAATGGCGGGAGAAGCTCTGCTTTTCTCCTTCAATATCAGTAGTTTTGAGCGAGAGAAAAGAAATAGGAGTATGAAGAAGCTTGGCTCTGCCTTACGGTTAAACATATTCAACCTCAAGAAGGGAGGTGTATTTCAATGGAGGACTATGACTAATTCAACATATTCAGAATTGCCTCCATTTTCTCAAACTATAGCTTCGGTACAGTCCATCTTCTCCAATCCCTATTTCTCTCTTCTGGGTATCTGCAGAAACATCGATTCCCTCAAGAAAATTCACGCTTTGCTCATATTAAATGGGCTAACCGAAGATATTATCTGCAACACTAAATTGGTTAGTTTGTATGGTTCGTTTGGCTACATTCGATATGCACGACAACTGTTCGATCAAATGCCTAACCCAGATTTTTATTCGTGGAAAGCGATGCTTAGGTGGTATTTCTTGAATGAATTTTATTCGGCGGTTTTAAGGTTTCATAATCACATGAGACTGCGTGTAAAAGAGAATGATAATATTGTTTTCTCGATTGTGTTGAAGGCATGCAGTGAGTCGCGCAACATTGAAGAAGGGAGAAAGGTGCATTGCCTAATTGAAAAGGCGGGAAATCCTGATAGCTTTGTGTTGACAGGCTTGGTTGATATGTATGCGAGATGCGGATGGATTGAGAATTCTCGAGCGGTGTTTGATGGAATTCTTGATCGAAATGTGGTCTCTTGGACTACAATGATTGTCGGGTATGTCCAGAATGACTGTGCCAAAGAAGGCTTGGCTTTGTTTAATCGGATGAGAGAAGGTTTTGTTGAATGCAACGAGGTTACATTAGGGAGCTTAGTCAAAGCTTGTACTAAATTAGGAGCTTTGCATCAAGGAAGATGGTTTCATGGATATGTTAGTAAAAGCGGTTTTGAACTTAATTATGTCTTAGGCACAGCTCTTCTAGACATGTACGTCAAGTGTGGGAGCATTAGAGATGCTCGTTGTGTGTTTGATGAGCTATCCACAGTTGACCTTGTGTCTTGGACGGCAATGATTGTTGGCTACTGTCAGACTGGTCATCCGGACAAGGCCTTGAATTTATTTACTGACAGTAAATGGGTTGGTTTTCAACCAAATTCATTCACCACAGCCAGTTTACTTTCATCATGTGCACAGTTGAGTAATTTGAATTTGGGGAGGGTAATTCATGGTCTTGGGGTTAAACTGGGTTTGGAAGACTCAATAGTTAGAAATGCTCTGGTGGACATGTATGCAAAATGCCATACGCTTGGTGATGCCCGTTATGTCTTTGAAACGGTCTTGGACAGGAATGTGATAGCATGGAATTCAATCATTTCTGGATATTCGCAAAATTGGTGTGCATACGAAGCTCTTCAAATGTTCCATAGAATGAGATCAGAGTCATTCGCACCCGATGGTATCACGCTAGTCGGTGTCCTTTCAGCTTGTGCTTTCCTTGGTTCTCTTCGAGTTGGTTCCTCTCTTCATGCCTACTCCATAAAGGGGGGCCTAATGACAAATAATGTGGTTGTGGGGACTGCACTGCTGAACTTTTACGCAAAATCTGGGGACACTAAATCTGCACGTATAGTTTTCAATGGAATGAAAGAGAAGAACAGTATTACATGGAGCACAATGATTGATGGGTATGGGATACAAGGAGACAACAGTGGATCTTTTACACTCTTCAATGAAATGTTGAAGGATGATATTCAACCTAATGAAGAAATCTTCACAACTATTCTATCAGCTTGTAGTCATTCAGGAATGGTTCAGGAGGGTTGGAGGTATTTCAATCTAATGTGCCAGCACTATAAGTTCGTGCCTTCCATGAAGCATTATACATGTATGGTCTATCTATTGGCTCGTGATGGAAAACTTGAGGAGGCCATGGAGTTCATTAAAAATTTACCCGTTCAACCAGATGTGAGTTTGTTGGGAGCTTTTCTTCATGGATGCGAACTCTATTCGAGGTTTGATCTTGGAGAAATTGTGATCAGGAAAATGCTAGAGCTCAACCCTCACAAGGCTTGTTACTATGTGCTCATGTCTAACCTTTATGCCTCGGGTGGAAGGTGGAGCCAGGTTAAGCAGGTGAGAGAGATGATGAAGCAAAGAGGGTTCAGCAAGTCTCCTGGGAGTAGCATGGTGGAGATGAATAGCTGTAATGATATTTCAGCTGCAAGAGTGGCATGTGTTGCTTAGTTATGTGGTTGCTTTTTGAGATGAGAACCACCAAGTTGGGATGATTGGGGGATATCTATAAGACTTCTTGCCAGTGTGAAGATAAACTTAAAAGCTTTGAGTCATTCAAAGATTGATTATAGCATGGTGACACCTTCAATTTACTGATCAAAATCTGCCCAAGATTTTGCACCCATAAATGATAAAATCCTTTACCAGAAGGCAATAATCATCAGCAGGCAGAGCTAAAAAAATATTGTTTACAATTATTTATTTATTATTTTCTTTGCCCTGCTACCTTTGAGACAGTAGTTCTCGGCAGATCCTATTAACAAGTTAAAGAAGAGCTTCTTCTTACACGACAGTAGGACAATGGTGATTTGCTAGATCATTTCCAAAGCTCTATTTCGGCGATGCATGAGACAAGAATTTGATGCAAGTAAATACTCAGGGTTGGACCGATGAATTGAGAAAGACATTGTACTATACACCCTGTTGGCTAGAGTGGACAGAATCACTGTGAAGACCTGTAGGGTTATCATTAACGGCATAATACTTTTTTTTTTTACTCTCAAAGACGAGTATATGTTCATATATGTGTAGAAATACTTGAGTGGAAATAAAAAAAAAAAAGACAAATTTTATACTTTACCCTATACGAAGTTTTCAGCTAAAATTGTTCTTTAATTTTTGTAGATATTCTTTGATAAACTTGTTCAAGGAAAAGACTTCCAATTCAACTTACGCATGATGTTGTCCTTTGTTTTTCAAGGGAAAAATGCAAATAAATTTACCAATAGGCTGTTACTACGTATAGTAGTAGATCAAGCAATAATTCGAGCAGCAGAAGCTAATAAAGACCTACCGGACCAAACACAAGGTTAAATATTGTTGGCTATTATGTAAAGTAGCATACCTGAAGTCCAATGGCACTAAAGCATTTAGGCTATGCCCAAGTGATATGAAATAATAGCTTTCTTTATACTTATTTTCTTTTTCAATCGTTAGTTACAGAATAGGTTGTCCGTCTCTAACTTATCAACATAGCCAAGTGGTACCTCATCCTTTTTTTAGAACGCTTTTGTGCATGTATATGTCATCATATTACAACGACATGAACAAAAAACCTACCAGAACTACCTTCGACTGCTGGTGTAATCAGGTGTTTCAATCATGAGGATAGTATATGGCTTCAATGAATTAGGCAGCTCCAAACTTCATAGCTTTATTGTCCCAAGATAATATGTTACTGTAAGATAATGTACCATTATATTCTATGCTACAATCTTGTTCCTGTGCCAGACACTTAAAGTTGTCTAAAAATCTACAGATTTCCTTCATGTCTGGATGAGGAACATCTCCAGCTCCAAATCTATAAGTTCTGTTTTCAAGCTCAATTGTACTGTATCCCGGAATCTTCTTCAGGCCAATATGTTTCATCCTTGATCTCACCTTCCCAAATTCATCCCAGTTTCCTTCTTCAGCATATATGTTAGATAACAAAGTATAGTATCCAGGATCATCACTACTTATATCTGAAATGTCTTTTTGAATATTATTAAGCATGTCCATTCTTTGGTGAATTCGACAACCATTAAGCAAGGAACTCCAGATGCTAGCTTCCACAAACACTGGCATGGATTTGATAATATCATATGCTCCATAGAGATCACCAGCTCGACTCAGAAGGTCAACCATACAAGCAAAATGTTCAGTGTTTGGCTCAATACCAAAATTCTTCATCATCTTGAAATATAGTTTTCCTTCTTCGACAGAACCTGCGTGGCTGCAAGCTGATAAAACATTCATAAAGGTAACATCATTTGGTTTCATTCCTGATTCTAATATCTGATTAAAGAGTGTTATGGCCCCATTGATCTCACCATGTATGCCATACCCGGCAATCATGACGCTCCATGATACAATACTCTTTTCAGAAATGCTATCAAAAACTCTGCGAGCAGTTATAAGGTCCCCACACTTAGCATACATGTTAGTTAGAGCAGTACCAACATAAGTATCTTGGCTCATACCACACGTAATGAGCTTGTGGTGAAGCCATTTTCCCTTTTCTAAGTAACCTAATTCGGAGCAAGCTTGGATTACTAGCAAGAAGGTCACTTCATTCATCTGAAGCCGGGTAGAGTACATTTGATCAAAAAGACTGATTGCCTCAGATGAGTAACCATTCTGGGAAAATCCACAGATCATACAATTCCATGTCACAACACTTTTCTGTTTAAGCTTGTCAAATATCTTGTATGATGAATCCATAATACCACATTTGCAGTACATGTCAATTAATGAATTCTGGACAAACTCATCAAAATAACTTCTTTTTAAGATGTGACTATGTATCTGATGTCCAAGATGTAATTGACCCACATTTCCACAAGCTGACAGGGAGCTTGCAAGGCTATATGAGTCTGGCATTAGTCCTTCTGTTATCATCAGTTTAAAAACTAATAATGCCTCCTTCAAAAGACCCTTGCGAGCAAGAATCGAAATAAGTGTATTCCACTGCACAATATTCTTCTCTCCAGTTGTAAGAAGAATCTTCTCACAGTCACTTAGTCTCCTGCAATGAGCATATAACTCTAGCAATGTTGGTTTTAGAATATCAAAGTCTACAGCTTTTCTAATAGCAAAGCAATGGATTGATTTCCCTTCTTTGAGCAGACCTAAATTGGCACAAGAACGTAGAACACTCATCATGGTTAGTGAATTCGGTTCAACTTTCATCAACTGCATTTTCACAAAAATATCTATTGCTTTTCTGAAGCAACCATTTTGATTGTAGCAGGAAAGCATTGCAGTCCAAGAAGAAGTACTTGGACGAGTTACATTTTCAAAAAGCATCTCTGCACCATGTAAGTCTCCACATTTGCTATACATGATAATCAGAGAACTATCCAAGGACCCATCAGTTTTTATGCTTCTTCTCACAATGTAACCATGGACCGATTTAACTAGTCTTGAAGACCCCAAATCACCACAAGCATCAACCACACTAAGCATTGTGACTGAATCTGGGTTAACACCTTCACAGACCATCCAACAAAACATGTCCAAGCCTTCATTTGCCATCCCGTTCTCCACGCAAGATTCAATCATGGCACTCCATGCAACTAAGTCTTTCACTGACATTGCCTCAAACACCTCCCGAGCATTATCTAAGCACCCAAATTCCCCATACATAAGGAGCAGCGAAGTCTGAACAATACCATCATTATCAAATCCACATTTGATTGCTCTCCCATGAAGCTTACCACCACTATCCACATCACCAGAACGGGAAAAAGCTCTCAGAACGGATGGGAATATAAATCTATTGACATGGATTCGAAGGTACAACATTTTATGGTACAATGCAATGGCTTCTTCAAATAAGTGGTTCCACACATAGCATTTGATAAGCACACCCCACATAAAAAAATCTGGGTGGGTGAAGGTTTCGAAGACTTGTCTTGAGGATTGGAGGGAACCCATTTGGGCATAGGACTGTATTAGCTTGGTTGAAGCTTGTGGGTCTTTGTGGAGACCAGAGACAAAGAGGTGGGCATGGACTTGAACAAGTGTTCTTAAGGTGGTGCAGGACCTGAATAAGGGCATGTAAAGGGTCATTGTTATCTTCTTCAACTTGTGGCTCAAGTAGAAGATTGGTCAACTAAATCAGTGGGAACGGCATGAACGTCTAAAGGTTTTAGCTGCGAAACCAGTTTTGACCTCAGTGGGCTACAGCACGAACTAAGTAAGCTAAAGTGTCAAATACTTTCAACGTTCTAAATGGTCCTATCATTTTCTCGGCAGAGTGGTGAGAATGAGAGACCAGAAAACCAAGTCCAAGTAAGGGAAGCATCCTAAGCTTCGGCTTTGGCCAACTAGAGTACTTTCATCATTATATGCCTCTTTTTCCTAGTTGCTTTTGTCCCTGCTAGAAAGTTTTAATAGAGATAAGGATGGCTAGCAAATTTAACACACCATAAATCAAGTTGATACCCTTACTTTGTAACCATGACGATAAGTGATATTGATCACTCAATTAATAAACTGTATACTAAATTTAATTTAATTTGAAAAATAGACAGTGTTAACGAAAGAACTCAAAACTCAAAACTCAATTTTTTATTGAACACAAGACTCAAATGACTCTTGGTCATTCTTAATCAAAGACTATAGGCAAGTACATTCTTAACAACTGCTTTATTTAAACTTAGTAAATGCTGAAATTTAAAGAAGATAGTTAATCAAGTTCTTCAAAGCCCTAATACTATGAGAATTATACAAGTCACTTCATATAATCATTGACATAAATATAAGTCACATTCTTAACAAGTGCTTTAACTTATTGTCTTAAATTTAGAGGTGCCATGCAAGTAATAATCCAATGCTAGTCTAAACTTCGAGTTTGCAAGAGAATACATTAAATAAATCCACAAATAAACTCCAACTATTCTTTGTTACTCACTTATTTGTTATGTAATCAAATTTGAAGTCAAGCTCTCCATGTAACTAGCCGACAACAGTAATCATAACTTCTATATATATATGGATATGATTACAAAATAAATTTGAACACTTTGAAGCATTTTCTCAAACACATGGTGTACATAAACAAACAAGAACTCCTCTTTGCATTCAGATATAATTTTAAAATAATTTTTTGAACACTTTTCTCAAACACACACTGCAAGAAAAGTTCCTTTCAACTACGTTTTTAAAATGCTATATAGCAATAGTAATTTACTAATCAGTAGCTACCACCACAAGTATATAAATAAGTGACAATGGTTATTATTCTTTTAAATTGAAGGGTACACAATATATCCAATAAACAACCAGCAAACTTAAAAAAAACAAAAGACACTAAAAGCATGTCTAACACTGACAGCAATCAAAATAAAATGCAAAACAACATTGATAACACTCATGCAAACAATAGATATCGTGCAAAGTATGATTTAAAAAAAAAACAGACATATTACAGAGAAATAAATAAAATAAAAAACAAGGCCACTCAATCTCATGGAGACATAAAAATTGGTTAAGGCTTATTACCTGGTGCTTTTATATTTCGTTCAAGGAAATATCCGCTCTCTTACGCAAAAAGAAAAATACCTGCAGTATTACACGGTGAATATATGTTTGGATTATCATCTATACAAGACTTGCATGCTCATTTCTTATACAGGTTATACATTTCCAACGGTACAAATTTATTTATTTACTTTGTATCAATTTATTAGTGTAAGAACTCATTATAATCTGCTATCACAAAATACCTGTCTCTTCAATGTCGCACTAATAAAATAAAATATTTCTCTACTTTTTTTATTGCACGGTAGTGTAAAATATCCGTTAGTTTCAGACTATAATTAGTGTAAAATATCTATTGTTTTATATTAGAATAGAAATATTTTATATTATTTAAAAAAAAGTTGAGTCATATTTATTTTAAACAAATTATTCACTTTTTTATATATTTATATAAATAGTGTCTTATTGTGTCAGTACAAAAATCATTCATTTTATTTATATATGTTACAACGTATAATATTTTTTTTTATTTTTTTTAGAAAATATAATGTTTTTTTTCAATTTTATAATTTTTTATATATATATATATATATCCTTTGATGATTTTTTATATGATAATTTGCTTTTTTTTTTTTTGTGAGGATGATAATATGCTTTCTTAGTAAAACGTTTTAAAGACAATTTTATGTTGTATAGTTTGTTATTTTAGATTTTTTTCTTTCATTTTTTATACCAATAATAAAAAAAAGAATGAGTTTAAATTTTCCTAAATTTTAATAAAAAAATAGTTAAAAAAATATAATTAAAAAACTCCGTTAATTTAGTCTTGGAATACTTTGTTTCTGAAGATAAATATCTTTGTATACTTGTCATAACTATTTAAACATATTATTTTATTAAATTATATTACTTTACTTTCTTTATTTACACAGTAAAAAATATTCATATGTTTATATATCTTTTTCAATTTTTATATAAAATATTTAATTTTTTTAGATAATCTGTTTATTATTGTAATGTTTTTAACAAAATAATTCCCCTTTTAAGGGAAATTATTATTTTATATTTGATTAAGAAAAATTTATGTGTATGTAAACATACTACTCCCCTATAAAAAATTATTTAAATATATTATTTTACTAAAATTATATTACTATAATCTATAACTTTTGTTTGTTTCTTTATTTGCAAAGAGTACAAAATAATATTAACTTTGTTTCATAATTCTATAAAAGCTTTTATTTAATTTTATATTTCTTCCAATAATTTGTATGCTCTATTGTAGTATTTTAGTTTTAAAGTATTTTATTTTTATTAAAACTAAAGAAAATTTAAACTAGTGCTTTCTTTTAATTATTGGTAGAAAAAATGGAAGAAAAAAAATCTTGGATAACAAATTATATAGTATAAAATTAACATCATTTTAAAAAAAGCAGATGATTCAAAAGATATATATATAATTATAAAAATTGAAAAAGCATTATAAGTTGCAACATATATAAACAAAATGAATATATTTTGTACTGATATGATAGGACACTGTATAAATACGTAAATAAAAAATAAATAAGAGTTTTCATAAAATGATTTTTTAAAAATAAGTATGACTCAACTTTTTCTTAAAATAATATAAAATATTTCTATTCCAATATAATGACAATTTATATTTCCAAGACGCTAACTATAGATTGAAACTAACAGATATTTTACACTAATCTGCAATACAAAAAATAGACAAATGTCTGTATTTTATTAGTGCGATTGTGAAGAGACAGGTATTTTGCGACAACAGATTTTTTTTTACAAAATGTGTAGCGGAACAATTACTACACTCTTTGGTTTCCTTAACATTTTATCTTTGTTGAATGCTATTAATTGCAAGGAATTCAAACCGCTTTGAAACAAGACCACAGTCTTCTAAGTATTTGTCTAAAACAAGCAGTCTTCCAAATTTTTATCTAAAACAACTAGTGTTTATGTGGGCAAGTCTCAACAGAATTTGTGTGGGCAAGTCTCAACAGAATTCTTAGTTATGAAATATTAGTAGTAAATTTTTACTTTGTCAAATTCGTCTTACCTAATGCATTCTATAACACTAGTATATAGGCAAGTAACTAAGATATAAAATAGGTTTTAGTTTCCCATTTTATTTTTATTATTTAATTATTATAATTAATTAAATACTTGTCAAAATTAACCAATTATAATTTTGACTTTTATTTAATTCATTTTATTAATATTAATATCAATTTATCAATATTAACAAAAATATCTCAATTGGTTATAATAATCTCTTTTTGAGACTTTGCAATAAAATTCTCAAAGTTTTTTCTATTTATTTTCTCACAAAATATTAATAAATAATTTATGATTAATAGTCAATATGATATTTTTATAATTAATAATTAAATTAATTATTCAAGACTAGCGGGTTCATTTTGATAAGAGATGACATGGGAACTTGGATCCATGGACTCAAGCTCCAATAAGTTATCGTTAGTTTATTTATAACAAACAAATAAACTCACTACCTTATTAATTCTTCGTGACTCCACTATAGACTCAGAATTACACTCTTGAATTCATAAAACGCTTTACAACAAATGTAAATACGTTATCCATTGTTATAACTATAACTGTCATTCAATCTTCTATAGATGATCTACTAATGAGACGGGTGCAAATTACCGTTTTACCCCTCATGGGTATTTTATCCTTAAATCCCACTAAGTTCCTTGTAAATGATAGTTCTGTAAACTTAATTACAGAAATGAGTACTCTACCATTTAACACTTGAACTAAGCTATAAGGAAATCATCGTTTCACTTCTTAAACAGAAGCTATAGATTTCATGTCTATGATAAATACTCTCACTCAATTTTACTACCAAATCTTCAATATGAAAGTATGAGCTAGTTCGTAGGGTAAGCTGGTAACGAACAAATTAAAAGACTTGAATAATATATTTAGCAGAATATTAATCACTCGGAATTAAGATTTAATTGACATATGGTCAACGTTGTGATATGATTAGATTAGATAATAACAATATTTACTTATCTTATCAATAATCAATATCGATCCAGTCCAATGTAACAAAGTACATATGTTATCTACTTGGTCCATGTCCTGGATATGACATCACACCAAATGTGTAAGTAGATCTTATCGTAGATTACCTAATTAGTAAACGTCCAATGTATTGATTTAATATTAGGAAAAAAAGTGTTTTTGAACATATAATTACAATTATAATCCAGTGTGACTGAGTCACTATAAGTGTAACTATACATATGTTCAGGATTTTATAAATGTTTGTATTAATAATAATTAATCACGTAATAAAATATGCAAACAACGCAATTTGATTGAACAAAATAATTTCTACTACTTTATTGATAATGAATGAACTACATAAGAAATGTGGTTTTATAAGAGCATAAAACCCAACAAATTCCCACTTGCACTTTTAAAACAAATGTGATATTTCTCTTAAACTCATTCCCTCTATATGCTTTAGAAAAGTTGCCTCTCCCAGTGTCTTTGTAAAGGGATCTACAAGATTGTCCTCAGATGTAATCTTCATGACCTTCACTTCTCTCCTAGCCACATATTCTTTGATGATGTGGTACTTCCTCTCTATATGATTTTCTCTCTTATGGCTCTGAGGTTCTTTAGAACTGGCTATTTCCCCATTGTTGTCAAAATACAAAATGAGGGGTTTATCCATTTCTGGAATAACACCAAGATTTGTATAGAACTTCCTCAGCCAGACTATTTCCTTAGCTGCCTCAAAAGCAGCTATGTACTCAGCCTCCATGTTAGAATCTGCGATAACAGATTGCTTAACGCTTCTCCATACCATAGCTCCACCCCCAAGAGTAAACACCATTCTAGAAGTTGACTTCTTGTCATCGACATCAGTTTGAAAATCAGAATCGATGTAGCCTAATGGGTTTAGAACTCCACCCGAGTATACTAGCATATAATCCCTAGTTCGTTGAAGATATTTCAGTATGTGCTTGACCGCTATCCAATGTTCCTTTCCTGGGTTTGACTGGTATCTGCTCACAACTCCAACAACATGGCAGATGTTCTGTTTAGTGCACAACATAGCATACCTTAGACTTCCAACTGCAGATGCATAAGGAATCCTTCTCATATCATCTTCCTCTTCAGGAGCCTGTGGAGACTTCTTTTTAGAAAGATGGATTCCATGTCGGGACGGTAAACGTCCTTTCTTTGAATCTTTCATAGAGAAACGCTCAAGCACCTTATCTATGCAAGTTGCTTGAGAAAGAGCCAAAGTTGTAACGTCATGGTTAGCCAAGACTGTTACTCTGTGTGTTTATAATAGTTCTTAACTTGCTAAGTAAGTCATTTGGACATAAACGTGTAATTAAAGACTAGGTCAAGGCTAGGTATTACAATTTTGGTCAACGAAGTAATTATTTTTCATTAAAATATTGAGTTTATACACGCTATCCCAAAAAGTGTTTACATACTTATAAAAGACAAAAAGGAATACAAATTAGTCGTCCTAAGCGGCAAAACAGGGTTCAACCCTAGGTCCTCCTAGGCTATCCCGACTGTGGCGTTGAGTAGGCTGCATATGTACACACTGCCCCTAAAGCTCTCCAACTCATGGCTGGTCTGACTATCCCTTTCCCTTACCTGCACCACATAGCACCTGTGAGCCAAAGCTCAACAAGAAAACTTAAATCAACATGCACAACTGAGCAGCAATATAAAAACAATAGATTTAGATCAATAAATTCAGTCAACAACAAGATATAATCAATAAGCGTAGTAGTGATATTCTGCTCGATCAAACATACAATCCAATTTCAACAATCAATACAGTTAGGTAAGTGCAATCATCACTTCTTGTTGTTTGTATAATGTTCAGGCCCGACGCCCTTAGGCCGAGTCCTCTGGTCTTATAGTCGACCCCAGCACGCTTAGGTCAGGCTACATTCCACACGCTTGCTATCAGCCCCCAGCGCCCTTAGGCCAGCCTTCAGTATAGATACAATCACAAATATATATTGCAAAGCTAGTAATCAGAGGCAACATATATAAGCATGCCTATCCAGATATTCTCAGATCAATATATATTCACAATCCTAACATTTTCATTAACAGGGGTCTAAGCCTCATTCACAACCCGGGTGCAGTTTTCTTACCTCGAGTCCCGAGCTGAAGGTGTAGAGCGGTCCCGAGTACGATCCTCAACCCCTAGCCTTAGTGGTAACCCCAGTCACAAGGCGACAATGGATAACCATTAAAATCTAAATAAATTACAAGCTTCAAAATAAAACACCAGCCTCCGAGACCTCAAATTCTACTAAACCGGGTAGCAGAATTCTTCCTGAGCCCTTAGGTTCAAGTTCCCGTCATTAAAACTTGAGGTGGCCCAAAAATGATCAGGCGGGCCGCGACTTGCCCCTAATGGCCACAGCGCGCCTCCCAGGTCAGAGGGCCCCCTATCTGGAACCAGGACACAGGCCGCGACTTGCCTTAGAGAGTCATGACGCACTTCTAAAGCAGAAGCCCCCCACCTGGCCCTGGGTTCACCTGGGTCATGGCGCCCCAAGAACAGGGCCGTGACCTGACCCTACAGACCCAGAATTCCTCTACTTTTCCTCAACCAAAAGCCCACCAAAATCTTCCCAAATAATTCCTAGAACTATAATTCAATCCCAAGAATAATACCAATATGATACCAGCAACAAAACCCCAGCTCAACACACTCAAAACTCCATCCAAAACTCAAATTCATAACCTTGAGCCTCAAAGCTCAAGAATAGTCATAAGACAAAAACAGAACACCATTAAAACATAAATTGTAACTCACCTCAGTTGTGAATTAATCCTCCTAGCTACAACTAACCGAATTCTAGACCTCAAGTCTTCTATTCCCCAAGCTTTCGGCCACTAATCCCCTTAGCTTCCTCAAGAATTCCACAAAAATTGAGAGAGAAAGAGAGAGAGAGTCGGTTGGGAGAGGAGAGAGGACTGAGTGTTCTGTCTTGTTCTGGTTTCTAAGGGCTTCTAAGGTATTAAGTCTATCCTCTAGCCAAATGACCACTATACCTCTGCCTTACAACTCTCCCATCAAAGCCCCTCAAGGGAAAAACAGTATTTGTGTCCCATTTCCCACTAATCCTCAAATAGTCCTATAATTCCCAATTAATCCTGATATACCCAAATAATTACTAAATAATTATCCGTTACCCGTTAAATCCCAAATATACGCTAAGTTCCCTAAAATACCCTTAGGCTCACCCCGAGCCGGGCATTAGACCTCGTTGTGACTATTTCGCTAATCTGCTCCCTAGGATTGCCTCGAGCCGAATATCACAAATATATCCCCATAATAATGTGGTCTCAATCATTTAACGCATACAATCACATTTATGCCCTTAACGGGCCAAAATTACAAATATGCCCTTATAAACAAGAACGAGCCCACATGCATATTTAATACACATAAACATGCATATATATTCATATTACCACGTAAATCATGTATGTCATGTAGTCACACATTTATTCAGTTAATTCCACATAATAAATCCAATTATGCCCTCCAGGCACGTAATCAAGGCACTCAACCTTAATAGTAAATTCGGGACGTTACAAAAGTTTTGTTCTTTCTGTCCCTCAAAATCTAGATACCAAGAGCATAACTTGCTTCACCCAAGTCCTTCATTTGGAATTGAGTTCCTAGCCAGTTCTTTATGTCAGATAATTTCTTGACATTGTTTCCAATGAGCAAGATATCATCCACATAAAGAATCAAGAATACCACAATGTTGTTTTCCTTGAGTTGGTAAGCGCAAGGCCCGCCAACATTCTGTCAAAACCATAGGTTTTAATGATTTCATTAAACCTTAGATTCTAGGAACGTGAAGCTTGGTTAAGTCCATAAATGGACCTATTCAACTTGCACACTTCCTTTTCTTGTCCAGTTACTTTAATCCCTTCTGGTTGATTCATATAAATGGTTTCGTCTAGGTTCCTGTTAAGGAACGCTATCTTGACGTCCATTTTCCAAATCTCATAATCAAGAGTTTCGGCTATGGGTAAGAGTATGCAAATAGACTTTAGCATGACAACTGGAGAAAAAGTTTCATCATATTCAACTCCTTCTCTCTTGGTATAACCCTTTTCCACAAGTCGAGCCTTGTAAGTCTCAACCTTTCCATCAGCTCCTCACTTATTCTTGTAGATCCTCTTGCACCCAATGACCCTAAAGTCACCAGGTGCTTCTACAAGATCCCAGACGAATTTAGAGTACTTAGACTCAAATTTCTGGTACTTGGCTTCGAGCCAAAGATCCTTTTCAAACCCACCCATTGCCTGTTTAAAGGCCAACAAATCATTGTTCCTTGAATCCCCAACCATCTTGTGGGTTTCACTTCCATCTCATAGGTACCGGGTTCCGAGAGTCCCTCCCACTACGATGAGACATCGTAACTTTTTGACTTGGATTAGTGGTTTCAAATTCTACCTTGTTTTCATCAACTTGCATCGGTGAAGATGGAACTATACTTTATCATTTTTCATCTAATACTTTTTTGCTACGAGGCTTGAAATTCATTATGTAGTCGTTATCTAGAAAAGTAGCGTTTGTAGAACCAAACACTTTCTTATCTACTGGACTATAAAATATACCACCCCGAGTACCTTTAGGATAGCCAACAAAAAAACAAACCTCAGCTCGTTGTTCTAGCTTTCCTACCTTTTTCCTCAGGACATGAGCAGGACACCCCCAAATTCCATAATGACGTAAACCAGGTTCAGGACCATTCCATAAATCTAGTGGTGTCTTGGAGATAGCTTTGAGATGACACAACATTTAAAAAATGTCACATGCGGTCTAGGTAGTATGTCTCCATAAAATATCTGGGTAATAAGTCGGTAGAGTTGAATAACTTATCATAGAACACACATTTTCATAAACGCGCGATTAACGTCGCTCAGCAACATCGTTCTGTTGCGGAGTCCATGGGGAAGTTTCTTTAGGAAATTCTCCAAGTTCATTTAAATGATCTTGGTTCTGATTATCCAAATATCATCCACCCCTATCAGATCGCAAGATCTTTAACATTTTACCTAATTTGGTTTTAAAGCCATAGTAATGAATTCTTTGAACTTCTTAACGAATTCTCATAACTCCTATGCTTTAGGTACTTACATGAGTCTCTTACGCATTCGTCAATGAATGTGACAAAATACTCATAACCACCCCTCATTTGAACATTCATTTGTCCCCAGACATCTAAATATACTAGCCCTAGTGGTTCTTTGGCCTTTTCTCCTATCACAGAGACACTTTATCATTTTGCCCTCGAGACTAGATTCACAAATAGGTAGGTCACCCTAGGTGAGTTATCTCAAAGGCCCAGCCTTTGTTAGTCTTTGAATCCTATCATAGAAAATAGGACCAAAGCGAAGATGCCAAAGGTACGACATTTCTAACGTTATTGACATTTTGTTGTTTAACGCTCCTAGATTTAGCAATCTTAAACGACTCATTATTTAGTACATAGGGTTCGTATGGTTGCAATGGGTATAGCCCATTTTCCATACACCCACCCCACAATTCACATCCATTTAAAGAAATAGGACTTTATTACTTGTGAAAGTAACTACAAATTGTTGTTGATGTAATAAGGAAAACTAAAATTAAAATTTCCATTGAATAATTGGAATAAAATAAGCATTGTCTTAAAATAATAGATTTATTTCCAAAATTCATTCAAGCTTATCATTTTTCCTTGTCTGATACGAACAACCCTTGTCGGATTCCAAGCTTTAGCTTTCATGTAAGGAATTGTTCTTAGTGCGCATCGGAAATTACAGTAATGGTAGCATTGTATACAAAAAAAAAAGTCATATAAACAACTTTATATGTGGATCCTTTAATATGCAATATGTTAATCAACAAAATATGTATACGTAAAATTGATACAAAATGATTTACCTCTTGTAGCCTATAAAGAGTCCTTGAATCTTTTCGTATATAATTCGATCTTCCTATCCTCGCTAGAGTACTCTCACCAATATCTTCCAAGATGTTCTCTACACCTCAAGATGTGGGTGGACACATAGAGAACAAGAATCAAATTTGTGAATCAAAAGTATTCTCAACACATGAGACTCTTGATTATAGGCTAGAGAGAAAGATAGGTTTTTCTTTTGTGAGAAAATAGTGATCACTTTTACTGATACTTCAAAAACTACTTCTTCACCTATTTTCTATCATATAGAATATATAAGCATAATAATAATAATAATAATAATAATAATAATAATAATAATAATAATAATAATAATAATAATAGTGATCAGTTTAATAATAATAAAAATAAATGATAATTGAAGACAAAGTCTTACATTCCATTTTAAAACCATTTTCAAAATATTTTATTAATTAATTAAATAATATAAAAAAATAAATAACTGATCACCATTAGTAGTGGTACACGCATATGGTAGTTCAGGATACCCTATGCGTGTAACACGTCCTAAAATAAGGGGATTTGATTTTTTCATACATATTTATTTTTAATTAATTAATAATTAGAAATTCAAATAAGGTATCATCTTTTTAAGGAAAAGATAACAACTCAAATTTCAAAAATCAAAATTCAAAATTTGAATTTTCATTATCATCTTATTATTAATTAAATAAATATAATAATCAAAACTAATTTTGACTATCCATATTTATCCTCTCTCACTTAAATAAAATAATTGATTAAAATCAATTTCTTTTATTTCTATACAATTTAGAAAATTGCATTAATACAATAATAAATTGTGCAACTTCAATTATCACATAATTGTATATTTATCCCGAAGAATAAATATTCTCCCAAATAGCCCATTCACAGTTTGACCCTTGTATCAACTCTTACCTTGAATAGTGTTGATAGAGCCACCCCGAGGACATATGGACCAATAATTCCAAGCTCCAATAAATAATAGATTATTAACCAAAACTCTTTGATTCAATAATCATATTTATTAATCTCATGATTACTCCACTATAAATATGAGAATGCACTTTTGAGAATTAAAGACAAATATTTACCGAGTACTTTATTGTAACCATAAAGTGTCCATTGATATAATCATTACATACAAAGTAATCATCTAGTGTACCATTGACTTCACTAGTAAAGGTTAATTCATAATCTGATCATGAATTTGACGTTAATAACCTTTTCAGTTCCAAAAGTCAACACAATAGGGAACCATCATTCAATCTATAAGAAGGTATAGATTCCATATCTGTTAAGCTATGTCCCCAGCCATATACATCATTGAGTCCCCAAAACAATAGTTCTTAGCTTGATCATTCCGACAAACCATAACACATGAATCAAATGATCAAATGACATATATAGGAATTCATAGTAACTTCAGGGTTAAGATCAATTTGTATATGATCATCAGTTGATGTGTTTTATAATACTACGAAATAGTATTTAAACAAGTATTATCAAATCACATCTGGGTCCATTTCTACATACTCTCAGTATGCAAAGTACATCCACTAAAGTGTCCTACTACACTAGCAGCCCGGATCTAGGTCACATGTATTCATAATACTAGTGGACCGTACTAGCAGTAATTAATCTAAATATTCCACAACTTTATTTTACTGCGAACTATTTAAGTCCATTATCTCAATCTCGATCCTCTCATACCAATATGAGATTGAGACCACATAGATGAACTTGAGAATTTTTTCTGATATTTACTTAATATTATTAACAATAATATAGTACATAAGCTGCATATACCCAATAATTCAATTCAATTCATTAAAACCATTGTCAACTACAATTGCTTTAAGGGCACTATTCCCAACATTTCATTCTTCAACACTTTCCTAATGCTAAAAAGTTGTAAAAAAAAGGTATATGCATGTTTAGTAGATTATGATCCAACGATCTAAAACAAAAGAATCATCCTCTAAAATCAAATGCATCCAAGACAAATATTTCATTATCTTGAGTTCCATATGCCTTGAGTACTGGGAAATCTTGTCTCAATTCCTAGACTCCTTTTAGATGGAAACACTCCCCTTCAGTGTACTTATATTCAGGCCTTGCTCCAAGATGCTTTGCAGCATTTGGTGCCTTGCCAGTGGACTTCTTGTTCTTTTTGCTTGAATTTCTTCTTCATGTGTTATTCGAAGAAGAAGCTTAAGACAACTTCTTCTTGAGCATGTTTGGTAGTATTAACCTTCTTTCCTTTGCTCGGTCAACCATCAACAATCCTCCTTGAAGGATTCGGTGATCGTTGCATAGGAAAAATAGGAACATCTTTGACTATCACGAACTCGATGTTGTCCATAATCAACACCATGTTGATGTTGGACACAAATTTTGTGAGGTTCTCATCATAGAGTAACCTCTTAGAGATTAGAGAGAGTATGTGGTGTACAGCCTTGAACAACGATTGTCAACTAAGTAGAAATTAACGTTGTTTACCCGAAAAATATATGCTTGATGATGTGGCACAATAGGGACGTACGTGGATAGCACATGATTGTTTAGTGATGACAGTCTGGTCGACCAACGACCAAGATAGCAAGCTGCTCGATGGATTCAAGAAAGATGCTGGACAATACGATAGAAGATATGCTAACATATGCAACCATGTCTGATCGTAGTAACGAAGCCAGAGTTCAAATATAGTTATAAGACGAATATTTCTAAGATATTTGACCCTCTTTATGTGTAACTATTATGAATTCTATTATTATTCAAATATGCCTATAACAGAGTTTAAACACGGCCCACCCATATGTACATCCTTGAACCTATAAATAGGACTCACGGGATTCATTTAAAGGAAGGCAATAATCGGTATTCAAATAGAACTAGTGTTTTTATACACAACTTTTGTATTCCACTTTGGAGCTTGTGAAACTTAGTGAACCCTAGTTTGTTGATCGTAGGTTTCAGAGTTTACATTAATAGAAACACTAAGTGGACATAGGTTATTACCAATCTCTGGGGCCGAACCACTATAAAATCTTCGTGTTGTTTAGTTCTTGCATTCATCTAATTAATTCTTATCGTTTTTAGTGACTCCGTGTAATTGGCTAAATCACCAGTCAACATTTTGGTGCTTTCATTGAAAGCTGAACTCAAGAACTTCAAGACAAACAATGGAGAAAACCTTCAGGAAAGCGGGTCAGACGGGGCAGAAATCTCGAGCAAATTAAAGATTCCAGTTCTACCCAACTTCACGGGAGGAGAAGATCTAGTATCTCATGTGAACAAGTTTGAGATACAAATGGACATCCAGAAGGTGTCCGAAGATGCTCGGTGCTGGATTTTTCCTGCCAGTTTGTCTGAATCTGCTCAGAAATGGTATTTCAAATTCCCTCCAGCCTATATAGTTTCCTAGGAGATGTTCGTGAAGGAGTTTTACGGGAAATTTTATGCTGGTCGAATACATCCAACGGAGGCTAATCAGCTGGTCAACATTCGACAGAAGGAAAGAGAAACTCTCAAGGAGTATATCCAGCGGTTTATGCGAGCGGCTGCTCAGGCCAAAACTGTTGGAGACAAGGGAAAAATGATGGCAATCACAGCTGGAGTGTGACGCCATTCTCCTCTCTGGAGTAGTCTGCGAAAGAATGAAGTCAAGAGCACTCAATAATTTATGGATCAAGTAGACAAATATATCAAACTCGAGGAGGCCATTGCCAACAAAAGAAAGTCCCTAAATGACGACCGGGGTAAGAAAGACAACCTGACCAAAGGCCCCAATGGGTCTGGTAAACCCAACCACAACGGCAAAGGTAACAGTAAGAATGGGGGAAAAAGGGCGAACACTAAACCAGCGACATCTGATAGCAAGCTGTAGAGTCCAAGAACTTTACTTAGCTAAGATAGATAATAGTATGATAGTATTTATAACATTATCTTTGTTACTATGGATTTTGGTTTAGATCGGGAATTATTTGGACACTCATAGTAGTACTTATAGATTTTCTAAGTTTAATCTATAGTTTAAGAATATTAAGTATAACCTAAGGTTTGATTAATGTGACTGATATTAAGGATTATATTTATTATATTATAAGGTTTAGACATCAACCAATAGGATTTTAAGCACATGTTATGAATGGTGATTAAGGATTAAGTATTTTTGAGGATTAAATTTAATAAGGAGTAAAGTTTGAATGTTATAGGGTCAGTCAGCAGCTTTGAATACGTTGAGGGCTTAGTCAAGGCTGTTTACTCCATTCAAACTTAGCTAAAAATGTGTAATTTCGTGTTTAATTATTCAGCGTGTGCCGATATATCGCAGCTATAGGGGGCGATATATCGCAGCACGTAGATACGGAAAACACGAAACGATGCACGGTCGCCTCGGGCATACTGGCCTAGGCGATATATCGCCTACAGGGGGCGATATATCGCCTCCTCCAGCACAAATTCAAACTCTTTTGAATTCAGTTCCTTTCAGCCATTCAAACTCCTTCAACAGTCCAGCATCTTTTGAACGAGTCTTCAGCCTCTGCTGAACGATTATTCAAATGATTTTCACCTAAAAAGCCATTATTTTTATTCAAGTAAAATCAAGATACTTTCATGCCCAAACTCTATAAATAGGACCTAGTACCCAGCCATTATTCACCTTTTGCTCTAAGTTCAGAAGCTGCTAGTGTAAAGTGAGTGTGAGAGTGTAAACACCTGGTTGGGAAATCATAAGCTTAAACATCATAAGCTTATCAAACACTTTGGGAAGTGAGATTCGTTAGTCTTTCGGTTGTGGTTAGATTGATCTTACAAGTCTTTGAGGTAACCAAAACTCTAGTTCATTTCTGTATTATGTTATTTTCTTTCTCATAGTCTTCTACTCAATCTCTAACCTTAATCTCTATTTTGGTTAGGGAATCTAAGTTCTTGAGCACATAAGTTTCGGTAAACATGTCTCTCAAATGGTTTAGTCTTCTCATTTCCTTTTCATCTCTTTCCTTCTTTCAACTCACTCATGTTCATTATGGTTTTAGGAGTGTTCCAAAAGTCCCAACTCAGTCCATTATATCCCGGTAACTTTGGTAAGGAAAATAGGCTAGAATCTATATGTTTATGTTTATGTTTATGTTATCTTATGTGTTATGTTATGAGTATGTTATGAATATGTTATGCATGTGTTTGTTGTAGGCTTGGGCTTATGCCCTATTTGACTAACAAGACCCCAAAAAGATTGTGGGCATAAGCCTATTTAGCTGGTAGGACCCCACTAATCTCATGGGCATAAGCTTGTTTAGTCTATGGGACCCCAAGTAATAATGGCCATTATAATAAGTGTATTATGTGTTATGATATGTCTTTACGTTTATTATGAAATCTATGTTTATGACTATGTGTTAGATTTTCCTTGCTGGGCATTAGGCTCATTCCTTTCTGTTTATGTACAGGAAAATAAGCTTTAGAGGCGGTAAGATTCGTGACGCTTAGAGGATGTGTATCGATGGTGAATGGAGTCAAGGGGCCGAGCGTTATTCGATTCGAGGATGTAGTCTTGTTTATGTTTTTTATGGTTTTAGATGTATTTTCCTCATTTTCTATGTAACTCTTTTTACTTTAAGTTATTTTTTTTGTTTTAAAAAGACAATGGGTACCCATATCCTACTTATTTTTATGAAAGTAACCTTTGTTTCTACAAGTTTATAATAAATTATGGTATTTTCGCAAATGTATGTTTTAGTAAGAATTTGTATGTGTAGTTCGATAATGGTCCAAGAGTCTAGATTAGTGGGTCATTACACAAGCGCCCTGGACAAAACAGATATGAACCAAGGTTCACCAATTACATTTCCCTGGTCGATAGCTGAGTTGAAGTGTATCAGGCCAGTCATACCCCTGATCAGGAAAGACATATCCAAAAGGGATACAACTAAATTTTGTCGTTTTCACAACGACTATGGTCATGATACAAACAAGTGTAACCAGCTTAAGGATGAGATCGAGTTCTTATTCGGCAAGGACATTTGATGAGATATGTGAGAATAGGGGGAAGTTCTCAGCAGGAGGGTCAGTGTAATGACCCAACTATTTCTAAGACTTAGATCATTAAAACTACTATACATAACTACTACTTTGAAGAGAACATACATGAGAAATATTCATAACTTTATTGAAACTTTAAAATAATATTTGTAATAAATAAATGAACTCATTGTTTTAAAAATAAAACATAACTTTAAATGAAATTGTTTACAAAGCTAAATGCGGAAAATACATAAAAAAGTAATTTAAATAGACTAAATAAAATAACGTCGTCCTCGAATCGACGCGAAGCCCATCCAATCCATTCACCTCAACACACATGCCAAGCTTCCAAGAATCCTTCTGCCTTTGTATCTATTTTCCTGCATCACACTAAAAGTAAAGGAGTGAGCCTAATGCCCAGCAAGGAAAACTACTAACAACATAAAACATATACAAAAATTATATCATAAACACAAATACTATAAACATATGTCATATAATACTACAATGGCCATTATACTACTTGGGGCTTGTTAACTAAGAAATTCGTATGCCCATTAGATTTTGGGGCTTGCTAGTCAAGCAAGTCATATGCCCATAAATTATTGGGGCTTGCTAGCTAGACAAGTCATATGCCCAAGGTCTATAAGCATATTATACACAATGTAAACATTACATAACATAATATAATATAACATATCATATAAACATATAAAATTCTATCCAATTTTCCTTACCAAAGCCGAGATATTTGAGAATAAATGTGGGACTTAGAACACTCCTAAAACCAACAATAAGAATGGTGAGTATTTCTAAAGAGTAAAGAATAATTGTCGAAACCTAAACCTTCAATAAGAGACTTACCAAGAAAGATCTTTTAGTTTCAAGAACCTAATCAAAACCAATATCAAAAGTTAGGATCTGAATAAAAGGAACTAAAGAAAACTAAAGAGTTTTAGAGAACTGGACAAAGAATAAGAGTACCTTAGTTGACCTTATGCATTGGTCTATCTTCAATACCGAAATACACTAAACCTCACTTCCCAAGTATTTTATAAAGCTTAAGAATGGCAAAGCTTTTTCCCAACCCAAGTGTTTATCACTCTATGGCAGCGCTAGCACCTTGGAGTCTCTGATCACAACTTGAGAATGAGAGAAAGGGCTGGGTACTAGGTCCTATTTATAGAATTATAGGAATAAAATATCTTCTTTTTGGCTTGAATAAAATAATAAATAATAATTGAAAATATTTGAATATTCATCAATCAGAGGCTGAAGACTCGGTCAAAACTATTCAGGGCCAAGTCTAAGTAGTTAAGGTTTGATTTCAAAATTAAAAATATATATATAACTTAGGGCGATATATCGGGTCTGCCCTAATCCCGAGCCTCCGTTCGTACGTTTTTGCATCGTCAACGTGTTTTTTGTATCCTTCGTCAGGCGATATATCGGCTCCAATGCTGCGATATATCAACATACGTGAATATTTTAAACATGTAATTTCACTTTTTCAGCATAATTGAAGTTGTATAACTGCTTTGACTGAGTCAAACTATGACCCTAACAGTTTCTGGTGAATACTAAAGCTTATATTTCCTTATTTTATCATTAAAATACTTATTTCCTTAATAATCATACTTATGACAAGTGTCATATTCCTATTGGCTCTATCTAAACCTTAGGTTATAATAAATATCATATTTATGACCAGAAATATTAATCAAACCTTATATTATAATTAATATTCTTAAGCTATAGGTTAAACTTATAAAATCCATAACTATTGATAGGAGTTTCCAACTAAGTCCTGGTTTGAAACAAAATCCACGAAATCTAAAATACTACAACTACTACTAACTAGCTAACTAAGTAAACATTCTGGGACTCTACAGTTGTAATGCCCTGGATATCCAAGACCGTTACACTGTGTGTTTATAAAGATGCAAGACTTGCTAATCAAGTCATTTAATTCAAAACGTGTTACTGAAACTATAGTCGAACTAGGGTTAAAAGATTTTGGTCTCAAAAGCTGCATTTCTTATAAATAAACATTTTCTATTTACATGGGATCCCAAAAGTAATAAGTTAAAGACTGTTTACAAAAGATTCAAGATCTAGATACAATGATTAGCCACTCTAAGGCAAAACAGACGGTTAAACATTTTTTGTCCTTTTCCACTCCTCGGCCGTGGCGGCCGAACAGCTGACTATGTACATTCAACCCCGCAGCTCTCTATCTCAGGATTGGTCCAACCTGCCTTTGCCTTTACCTGCACCACGTAGCACCCGTGATCCAAGGCCCAGCAAGAAAACACAATAACAAAGCACAATCAATCAATAGACAATCAGATATCTCATACTGCATAAGCATGTACTCAACAGTTTAAGCATTCATGTTAATCAAGTATTCAGCATACCAAGTATATCATCCCACATCAATAATCAATCCACACATGATAACCAGGGTTAAAGCCCTTAGGCCGCACCCTCTGTTTATCCCACTGACTCTGGCCCGCTTAAACCGAGCTCAGTGAATATTAAGCTGTCCTCGGCTACCAGTGGCCGAGCCGCGCCCTGTGTGCAAATATAATTTACGGCACCCTTCGGCCGTTTATCACATGTCCCATGGCGTAATACCGTCAATGACATCATACAGTTAACGGGAGCACTTAATCCCATCACAAACACATAATCGGGTGTAGTTTCCTTACCTTTAGATTTGCTAGCCTTGTTCAATTGATCCTTAAGCACGATCCCTCTTGAGCCCTAGCGCGCACCTAGTCACAACCATAGATCAGAATCATCACCAAACCTCAAGTTCAAAACCTAACCTCGGGACCAATCCCGAGCCCTCGGGAAGCCCTAATTCCACCAAACGGGGTGGTGGAATCAAACCCCGAACCCCCGGGCAAAAACCCTTGAAAATAACCCAAAAACCCTTTTATGGAAACAGGGTAGCGCTACAGCGCTCTTTGGAGGGTGCTACAGCGCTACAAACAGAACCTAAAAATGTCCCAGACAACATGGCCTAGCGCTACAATGCCCAAAGGCTAGCGTTGTAGCGCTAGTCACAGAACAGCAACCCTGCATTTTTCCCTCCTTCGATTTTCCCGAGCCAAGCCTTACCAAAACTTTTCCGAACTTCAACCAAACTTAAAAACAAGCTTATCAACATGTCTAACTCATCCCATGTGACCCAAAAACATAAAACTTAAGCACATGCACTCCAAATCCCAAAATTCACCATGGCTGGACCTCAAACTCAGAAACTCAGAAACTCAACAAGACAACAAAACCTCAGGGTTTTAGAGCTAGAATTTCATACCTTCAATGGAGAGTCGACCTTAAGCTAGAATCTACACCTCCTTGGCTTACTCCTCCTCAAATCCTCAGCTTTAATTCCCATAATTCCCCATAAAATCTCTGTTTAGAAAATCATCTCAGCCAAAACCAGAAACATAAGAGTAGGCCCTAGAAACTTACCTCAGTTGGATGCCTAATCCCTTCTGAATTGTCACACTTGATCAAGGTTTCAAGCACAAGGCCTTAGCCAAGAAATCCTCTGAATTTTAGCTCCAAAAGACCCCAAGGAATGGAGAAGAATCCTAAACCAACAGAGAGAAAAAATGAACTTCTATTTTTCCTTCTTCTTTTCTTTCCTTCAGACTCGAGAATTTTCCCACTAAGGCATAAAGCAACTTAACTCTTATCCCTTATAATCCAAATGACCAATTTGCCCTCCCTTTACTTTTAAGCCTTTTAATCCACCTAGGGGCATTTTGGTCATTTCACCCAATTCCCGCTAATTCCTCAAATGTCTCTAATATTTATCGCTTAATTCCCGACACCTAACTAGTTCCCAATTATATTCCTCAATATCAAATAATCTCCAATATGTTACCTAAATTCCCAAAAATACCCCCAGGCTCGCCCCGAGCCGGGGACAAATCCCTGCCGTGACCTTTTTGCTAACTCGCTCACTAGGATCGCCTTGAGTCACAAATTATAAATATATCCACATAATAATGTGGTCTCATTAATTTATCACAAATATTTACATTTAAGCCCTCGACGGGCCAAAACTACGAGAATGCCCTTATAACCTAATCAGGGCCTACATGCGTACTACTACACATAGTCATACATCACAAATATCCAAATAATTATATAATCATACTTTTCACATAATCATGCGTTTAATTCATTTAAATCCCATATCATCCAATTATGCCCTCCTGGCACGCTAATCAAGGCCCGTAAGCCTTATTAGCAAATTTGGGTCGTTACAACAATTCTTCCCTACTACAAAGAATTTCGTCCCCGAAATTTACTTACCAAACAATTTCGGATATTGAGCTTGCATGTCCTCCTCCAACTCCCACATTGCCTCTCATTCATAACTATTTCTCCATAGGACTTTGACTATCGGAATACTCTTAAACCATAATTCCTTCATCCCTCTATCTAGGATGCTAACTGGTTGTTCCTCGTAACTCAAGTCTTTCTGGAGTGCTATTGTATCATACTTAAGGACGTGAGATGGGTCTGACACATATCTGCGCAACATCGAGATGTGGAACACATTTTGGCTATATGCTAATGCTGGCGGTAGGGCTAATCTATATGCATCTGCTCCCACTTTGTCCAATATCTCAAAAGGACCTATAAACCTGGGACTAAGCTTGCCTTTCTTCCCAAGCTGCTACACACCTTTCATAGGAGATATCTTTAGGAAGACTTGATCTCCAACTTTGAATTCCACATCACGCCTCTTGGCATCCGCATAACTTTTCTGACGACTTTGAGCAGCGAGCATACGTTTTCTAATCAGTGCTACTGCTTCCTAAGCTTCTCTAACAGCTTCGGGTCCAAGTAGTTGCCTTTCTCCTACCTCATCCCAATGTAACGGCGATCGACACCTCCTTCCATAAAGTAGCTCGTAAGGTGCCATCCCGATCATTGACTGGTAGCTATTATTATAGGAGAATTCTATCAGCGGCAAGTACTTACTCCATGATCCTCCGAAATCAAGTACACAAGCGCGCAACATATCTTCTAAAATCTGTATGGTACGCTCAGACTAACCGTCTATCTGAGGATGAAATGCTATACTAAGACTTAACTTGGTACCCATGGCTTGCTGCAAAATTCCCCAAAATCTCGATGTAAACACCGATCCTCTATCAGATACTATTGTTTTAGGGATTCCATGAAGTCGTACAATTTCTTGGACATAAACGTCCGCGTATTGATCTGCTATGAACGTAGTTTTGACAGGTAGGAAATGAGCTGACTTGGTTAGTCTATCTACTACTACCCAAGCCGAGTTGTGCTGCTTATTTGTTCGTGGAAGTCCTATCACAAAATCCATGGCTATATCGTCCTATTTCCATTCTGGAATGCTAAGCGGTTGTAATAAGCCTGCAGGCCGCTGATGTTCTGCTTTTACTTGCTGGAACCCTAAGCATTTAGACACATACTCCGCTATATCCTTCTTCATTCCTGGCCACCAATACAGTGCTTTAAGATCGTGAGTCATCTTGGTCGACCCTGGGTGAACAGAGTATGGGGTGCTATGCGCTTCTTCTAGAATCTTCATCTTAATCCCTTGATCATTCAGCACGCATACCCGATCCTTATACCTCAAGAACCCTTGTCTGGATATCGAGAAGTCTGTGGCCTTGCCTTCTTTAACTGCATCCATATGTACTACTAATGTGTCATCATGCCCTTGCCCAATCCGTATCTCTTCTAACAGACTTGACTGTATGGACAAGTTAGCCAATTTACCAATGGCTACTTCTATTCCATCATTGATCAGCTCCTGCTGTAGCGACTTTTCTATTCCAGCTAATGATGCTAGACTTCCATAATTCTTTCTACTTAGCGCATTAGCAACTACGTTTGCCTTTCCCAGATGGTATAAGATTTCGCAGTCATAATCCTTCACTAGCTCTAACCACCAGTGCTGCCTCATGTTGAGCTCCTTCTGAGTGAAGAAATACTTTAAGCTTTTGTGGTCTGTATAAATCTCACACCGTTCTCCATAAAGATAGTGGCGCTAGATTTTCAACGCAAAGACCACTGCTGCACCCTCCATATTGTGTGTTGGATAGCGTTGCTCGTATTCCTTTAGCTGCCTTGAGGCGTAGGCTATCACCTTGTCATTCTGCATCAGCACACAACCCAACCCTTGCTTCGACGCATCACAGTAGACTACAAACTTATCATTGGGTGTCGGTGCACAAAGTACTGGTGCTAAGCATAGCTTATCCTTTAGCAACTGCAAACTCTCTTCACACTTATCATTCCAGTTGAACCTCTGCTGCTTCCGAGTCAGGTTGGTGAGCAGAGTGGCTATCTTAGAAAAGCCTTCTATAAACCTCCGATAATAGCCTGCTAAACCCAGAAAACTTCTTACTTCAGACGCGTTCTTTGGTCTTGGCCAATCCTTCATAGCTTCCACTTTAGATGGGTCTATAAAAATTCCGTCCTTGGATACTATGTGGCTGAGAAATGCTACTTGTGAAAGCCAAAATTCGCACTTCTTGAACATGGGGTAAAGCTGATGCTCCTTTAGTCGCAATAAGATTAACCTTAAATGTTTCTCATGCTCGACTTTATCCTTTGAGTACACCAAGATATCGTCAATGAATACCACGACGAATTTATCTAAGTAGTCCTTAAAGACCATATTCATTAGGTCCATAAATGTGGCTGGAGCATTGGTAAGACTGAAAGACATGACTAGAAACTCGTAATGCCCATAACAAGCTCTAAAAGCTATCTTAGGAATGTCTTCTTCCTGTACCTTGAGCTGATGATACCTGGACTGTAGATCAATCTTTGAGAACACGGTCGCTCCTTGGAATTGATCAAACAAGTCGTCAATTCGGGGTAGCGGATACTTGTTCTTTATTGTCACCTTATTCAGCTTGCGGTAATCTATGCACATCTGCATACTCCCGTCCTTCTTCTTCACAAATAGAACCGGTGCTCCCCATGGGGAATGGTTCGGTCTAATAAAGCCCAAGTCTAATAGTTCTTGTAGCTGCATCTTTAACTCCTTAAGTTCGGTAGGTGCCACCCGGTATGGTGCCTTGGAGATAGGCTCGGTGCCCAATACTAGCTCGATCGTGAAGTCAATTTCCCGAGTCGACGGTACTTTTGGAAATTCCTTTACAATATGAACGTCTCCAACTTTAAGCGGTGTTTCCTTGACCACATCCGTGACACTAGCTAAAAATGCTTGACATCCTTTTTCTATCATCCTCTGAGCTTTGAGAGATGAAATAAGCGATGTGTGTAGTCCTGAAACTTGTCCCATAAAGCATAGTTTCTGACTATCAGGAGTCTCGAATATCACTTGCTTACATTTGTAGTCGATGGTTGTGCCATGCCTTGCTAGCCAATCCATTCCAAGTATCACGTCAAAGTCTTTAATCTCTAGTTCTATCAGGTCTCTTTCTTGTTCTACGTCCTCTATCTTGATCGGTACGCCTCGTACTATCCATGATGATAGGACTACTTTGCCTGAAGGCAACTCGGTTACAAAACTAGTTCTAAATTTTTCACAAGGTTTGTCTAATTTCTCTATCATTCCTAACGAGATATACGAATGAGTGGCTCTCGAATCAAATAATACATAACATATATTATGGAGGATAGAAACCTAACCTGTAACTACTTTATTGCAAGCGTCAGCTTCTCCTTGGGTTAAGGCAAATACCCTGGCAGGAACCATCTTGTCGTCCCTTTTTCCCTCTGGCTTGAGCTGGGGACATTCTCTCTTCCGGTGTCCTTCCTGACCATAGTTGTAGCATCCCTTGGTGTTTGCACGACATTCACCAGGATGTTTATTTTGGCACTTAGCACATTGCAGGTATTCAACATAACCCGGCCTGTTACTTTCATTGTTTGTCCGTGTCCTTTTATCATCATCGAATTGCTTGTTGTCAGGATGCCATCTCTTCTGACCATTACTATTATTGCTGGGCTGATTGTTGTTGTTGTTGTTTCGACCATTCTGAGGCTGACTCTAATGTTTAGGCTCAGGCTCACTGTCCTCTTCTTTACTAACATTCGCCTGGAGCCTTTCCACTTCTATTGTCATTCCTATGACATCGACATAGGTAGTATTTCCTGGGTTTGAGAGCTTAACCCCTAGCTCAATCTTCGGCCGAAGTCCTCTAACGAACTTAGTCACCCTTAGAAAGTCAGTTGGAACCATTTTTGATGCAAACTTGGCTAATCGGTCAAACTGCCGAGCATATTCTGCTAGTGATAAGTTCTTGCTTTAGACCAGCGAACTCCTCGACCCTTGAAGCGATGACAGCTAAGTTGTAGTACTTTTTGTGGAACAACTCCATAAATCTGGTCCAAGTCATGGTGGCGACATCGTGAGTCTGCTGCACTGGGTCCCACCATATTCTAGCATCTTTCTTGAGCAGAGACGAAACGTAGGATATGCGGTCCGCGTTACCGAGGTTCATGTGCATCAGGATCGACTCCACATTTTTTAGCCATTCTTCTGCCTCGAAGGGGTCTGTTGTCCCTTCAAAGTTTGGAGCATGTTGCTTACGAAACCACTTATAGATAGGCTCCACATGTTGAGCTGGGTATGGCGCGTAGTTCGCCATTGGCCATCCCCCATACGGACCAACTTGTTGGGGTGCTGGAGCCATTTGTTGAGGCTGTGGTTGTGGTGGAGGTGGAGGCTGAGGTTGAGCCTGCAGTAATTCCTCAACTTGTTGTCGTAGCCTAGCAATTTTTGCAGTGTTGTCAACCGGCGGCGGCGGCGGTGCATTTCAGTTGGCATTAGCACGCACTCCCCTTCTACGAACTGGAGGGGCTTCATTAGTCTTAGGAGCGACGTTGGAGGCATTGCCATTCGTGCGTGCAGACCTTCTGAGCGACATCTTCAGCAAAGTTCTAACAGTCGAGAAAAAGATGTTAGAACTTACCTTAATAGGCTCTAAAGCAAAAACTTAATCTAAGCAAACATAACTTGGACCTATTAATTATGATTTTTTATGAAAAGAATTATATAAGCCTTCTTTATAATTAGGGTGTGTTTCCAAACTTAGAAAAATAAGCCATCTTTATTATTTTCTAAGTTAGTTTCTAATTATCCTATATGACTTAATTCTCAGGCTCGAAACTCATCGTTGTTCCAAACTTAACCATATTGAGGGAGAGCTGGGATTAGTAAAATCGTTCCCACTACTATGGCCCCTTAACTCTCAATATAGAACCCTGGTTCATTGATTTGTATCCACCCTTACCGAACTTAGTCATTATTTATTAAATTTATTATTTATTATGAGTGCAAAATAAAAATCAAACTTATACATGTCATCAAAATAACAATGATATTAATTTGGAAAAACAGTTTTCACTAAGAACAATCATAAAGGAAAAATAATAAAATAAATAAAGAAACTAATCTATTCTAAAGATCAGGATCTTCTACATCAGATCCTTCATCTAACTTGTCATCATTTATCTCTTCATAATCATCATTTTGCCTCAAAAATTCCCTGGGGAAGATTCGTAAAGATTCTATTCTTTTGTTCTCCTGTGAATTGAAATTCCATCTTAGAGGTAAACCTAATTATAAGAAAATAATATCTCATCGCCTCTGGTATTTCATCTTCAACATCTATTGTCTCCCATATTTCTTCCAAAGCAGCAATTACAAAAGGAAAATCTTTAAAAAGCCTAATTACTAAAATATATTGTTCCATAGCTTTCATCATTATTTGCTTAGTCGTTTGGAGATGAACTATTTGATTATGGAATAAAAGAAATCTCCGAGTGATTCTTTCCAATATTCCTACTGTATTTCTTGGTTCTCTAATCCTTTCTAAGGCCTTAATGGCTCGAATATCATTATATGATAAAGCTCCATCCATTCTTAACTGAAAACATAAGACTAAAATGTTAGCTAAAACACAGAAACATAATAACTAAAATATAAATACGTACATTGGCGGTTGGATTCGGAGCTTGAGCGTGTGTATCAAGGAGAATTTCATGTCAATGGACCGTTGCTCTGATACCAACTGTAATGACCCAACTATTTCTAAGACTTAGACCATTAAAACTACTAGACATAACTACTACTTTGAAGAGAACATACATGAGAAATATTCATAACTTTATTGAAACTTTAAAATAATATTTGTAATACATAAAAGAGCTCATTGTTTTAAAAATAAAACATAAATTTAAATGAAATTTTTTACAAAGCTAAATGCGAAAAATACATAAAAACGTAATTTAAATAGACTAAAGAAAATAACTTCGTCCTCGAATCGACACGCAGCCCATCCACTCCATTCACCTCAACACACATGCCAAGCTTCCAAGAATCATTTATTCTTTGTATCTAGTTTCTTGCATCACACTAAAAGTAAAGGAGTGAGCCTAATGCCCAGCAAGGAAAACTATTAACAAGATAAACCATATACATAAATTATATCATAAACACATATACTATAAACATATGTCATTTAATACTACAATGACCATTATACTACTTGGGGCTTGTTAACTAAGCAAGTCGTATGCCCATTAGATTTGTGGGGCTTGCTAGTCAAGCAAGTCATATGCCCATAAATTATTGGGGCTTGCTAGCTAGACAAGTCATATGCCCAAGGTCTATAAGCATACTATACATAATGTAAACATTACATAACATAAGATAATATAACATATCATATAAACATATAAAATTCTATCTAATTTTCCTTACCAAAACCGGGATATTTGAGAACAAATGTGGGACTTGGAACACTCCTAAAACCAACAATAAGAATGGTGAGTATTTCTAAAGAGTAAAGAATAATTGTGGAAACTAAACCTTCAATAAGAGACTTACCAAGAAAGATATTTTAGTTTCAAGAACCTAATCAAAACCAATATCAAAAGTTAGGATCTGAATAAAAGGAACTAAAGAAAACTAAAGAGTTTTAGAGAATTGGACTTAAAGAATAAGAGTACCTTAGTTGACCTTATGGATTGGTCTATCTTCAATACCGAAATACACTAAACCTCACTTCCCAAGTATTTTATAAAGCTTAAGAATGGCAAAGCTTTTTCCCAACCCAAGTGTTTATCACTCTATGGTAGCACTAGCACCTTGGAGTCTCTCATCACAGCTTGAAGAATGAGAGAAAGGGCTGGGTACTAGGTCCTATTTATAGAGTTATAGGAATAAAATATCTTCTTTTTGGTTTGAATAAAATAATGAATAATAATTGAAAATATTTGAATATTCGTCAATCAGAGGCTGAAGACTCGGCCAAAACTATTTAGGGGCAGGTCTAAGTAGTTAAGGTTTGATTTTAAAATTAAAAACAAAATATAAATTAGGGTGATATATCGCCCCTATGTGGCGATATATCGGCTCTGCCCTAATCCCGAGCCTCCGTTCGTACGTTCGTGAATCATCAATGTGTTTTCTGTATCCTTCGTCAGGCGATATATCGGCATACACGAATATTTTAAACACGTAATTGCACTTTTTCAGCATAATTGAAGTTGGATAACTGCTTTGATTGAGTCAAACTACGACCCTAACAGTTTCTGGTGAATACTAAAGCTTATATTTCCTTATTTTATCATTAAAATACTTAATTCCTTAATAATCATGCTTATGACAAGTGTCATATTCCTATTGGCTCTATCTAAACCTCAGGTTATAATAAATATCATATTTATGACCAGTAATATTAATCAAACCTTATGTTATAATTAATATTCTTAAACTTTAGGTTAAACTTATAAAATCCATAACTATTGCTAGGAGTTTCCAACTAAGTCCCGGTTTGAACGAAAATCTGTGAAATCTAAAATACTACAACTACTAATAACTAGCTAATTAAGTAAACATTCTGGGACTCTACACTCAGGGAGGCAACGAGAAAGCACCTGTATGTTTGTAAACTAATACAAGATCTTTATTTATTTTCATGTAGATCTAATATTAAACAAGTTAATATGCGACAACCTAGAACATGTTTCTAAAATTGAATTCAAAGAGAAATAATGATAAGAATACTTACATTATACACAGTGGAATGAGTGAGTCCTTCCTTCAGTTTCTCTAACCCTTGTTTCCTTTTTGTCGCAGAGTATTACCAAGAAAATGAACCAATCTTCAATTTTCCTCACAACCTTCCAAAGTATCCTTAGAATCACCTAGACTAGAGCGGGCAATTCTCAACACATGATATAGATACAAAGAGAAGAAAAGAAAAGAACAATAAGGCTTAGAAAATGACTTATATTTAGAGAGAATCTAAAACCTATCAAAAACTTGTGTTTCAACTTGTCAAACTTCTGTTTTCAACTCTCTCTTAATATTCTTTTTATAGACTCAATTAGGTTATTTATTTAATTAAAAAATCAACAAAGTAATAGCCAATTAACAACCCTAGGTCGAAATTATCATGGGCTTTAGGCCCGTGAAATTTCCCGTTTGATTATAAGCCCGTTGGACTTAAAATCAAGGTCTGTCTTATTTTCTATTGATTTAATTAATTAAATAGTTATTTAAATCATTTATCAAATTAATTATTTATAATTTGAACCTTGATTTAAACTTATTTATTAATTTAGATACTAATTTATCATAATTAATAAATGTGCCCTAATTTCTCTTTTCTTCTCTAAATTGTATAACTCAATGAAACTATCCAAAATTGACCTGGCAAACTTTAATAATTCTAATGGAAAATTAAATCAATTAATTGAGACTATCTAGATGATTTTATCCAAGGTACAGTGGGGACCATGGGCCTATGAAATCAAGCTCCAATAAGTTATCATAAATCTAACAAATAAATTTACTAAATTATTAATTCCTTGTGACTCCACTAAAGACTCGGAATTGCACTCTTGAATTCATAGAATGCTCTATAACAAATATAGATACGCTATTAATTATCCATTGTTACAACCATAATTGTCACTCAATCCTCTATAGACGGTCTACAATGAGATAGGACTAAAACACCGTTTTACCCCTCATTGTATTTTATCCTTAAAACACTTAGTTCCTTGTAAATTATATTTCAGTAAACTAATTTAATTACTGAAATGAGATATCTATCATTTAACACCTTGAGCCAAACTAAAAGGAAACCATCGTTTCACTTCTTCATAAGAAGCTATAGATGCTCATATCTATGATTAACACTCCCACTCAATTATACTACTGAGTTCCCAAGATGTAAGTATGGGCTAGTCTGTAGGGTAAGCTGGTAACGAACAAGTCAAAGAACTCAAATAATACAATCAGTTAGAATACTAACCACTCAGAATTGAGATTGAATTGACCTATGGTCAACTATATGATATGACTAGAATAGATAATAACGGTATGTTTACTTATATTATCAACTGTCAATATCGATCGTGTCCGATGTAACAAATACATCCGATCTTATCTACTTTGCTAATGTTCTGGAAGGAACATAACACTAAAATGTGTAAGTAGATCATATCGTAGATTGGCAAGTCAGTGTAAATCCTGTGCACTGACTATTCTTAGGACTAACTATTTTGAACATATAATCATATTTATATTCCACTGTGATTACGTCACTATAAATATGATTAGCTATATGCTTGGTATTTAATAGAAGTTTATATTAAACAAATAATCACGAAAATAAAACATGTGAGCATAGTGATTGACCAAGTCAAGAAATGATTTATATTCTTTTATTGATAATAAATGAGATTACAAAGAAATGAGGTTTTAATTAGGGCAAATTTATTAATTAAGATAAATTGGTATCTAAATCAATAAATAAGTTTAAATCAAGGTTCAAATTATAAATAATTAATTTGGTAAAGGATTTAAATAATTATTAAATTAATTAAATCAATAGAAAATTATACAGGCCTTGATTTTAAGTTCAATGGGCTTATAATCAAATGGGAAATTTCACCGGCCTAAAACCCATGATAATTTCGACCTATGGCTATTAATTGGCTATTATTTTATTGATTTTTTAATTAAATAAATGACTTAATTGAGTCTATAAAAGGAGTGCTTAGAGAGAAGTCAAAACATAAGTTTAATCACTAGTTTTCTGATAGTTTTATATTCTCTCTAAACACAAGTCCTTTTCTAAGCCTCTTAATATTCTTTTCTCTTCTTCTATCTGTATCTATCTCATGTGTTGAAATTGCCCACTCTAGTCTAGGTGATTCTAATGATACTTTGGAAGACTGTGAAGATAATAGAAGATTGGTTCAATTTCTTGATAATACTCTGCGACAAAAAGGATACAAGGGTTAGAGAAACTGAAGGAATGACTCATTCATTCCGCTGCGTATATTGTAAGTATTCTTATCATTGTTTCTCTTTGAATTCAATTTTAGAAACATGTTCTAGGTTATCTCATATTAATTTGTTTAATATTAGATCTACATGAAAATAAATAAAGATCGTGTATAATGTTTCCAACAGTTTCACCATCCATACCATAGCGAACTGGATTCCTAGAAACCTTCCCACTACGACGAGGCTCCGTCACTGTTTGCTCAAGAACTGTCGTACTTTCCTCATTTAAATTGACTTGCATCGGTTGGACATGAAGAGTGGAAATTTCATCATCAGCTCGCGTTGATGACGATGGAACATTGGTTGTAGTCAATTCTTTAACCATTTCCTCTAAAACTACTTTGCTGGGTGGTTTGAAGTTTTGGACATAGCGATTTTCCATAAAAGTAGCATTCGTAGAAGTAAACACTTTCTTTTGTGAATGACTATAGAAAAGTCCACCCCGAGTACTTTTAGGATAGCCAACAAACATGGAAACTTCAGTTCACAGTTCTAGCTTTCCTTCCTTTTTCCTCAGGACGTGGGCAGGACACCCCCATATTCTATAATGGCGTGAACTAGGTTCACGTCCATTCCAGCATTCTAAAGTTGTTTTGGGGATTGATTTAGATGGCATGACATTGAGAATGTCATTCGTGGTTTCAATTGCATGTCCCCAGAACGAAGTTGGTAGAGTTGAGTAACTAAGCATGCATCTAACCATTTCCAAAAAGTTCTGTTCCGGCATTCCGCTACACCATTTTGTTGCAGAGTACCCGGGGCAGTAAGTTGTGATAAAATCCCAAGTTTAGTTAAATGATCTTGGAACTGCATATTCAAATATTCTTAACCCCTATTAGATCGCAAGATCTTTAATGTTTTACCTAATTGGTTCTGAGCCATAACTAAGAATTCCTGAAACTTTGAAAATGTTTCTGGTTTCCTATGCATTAGGTAAAGACATAAGTATCTAGAGTAATCGTTAATGAAAGTGACTAAATACTCAAAACCACCCCTAGCTTGTACATTCAAAGGTCCACAAACATTTGAACGCACAAGTCCAAGGGGTTCTTTGGCCCTATCACCCTTTGTAGAGAATGGACGCTTGGTCAGTTTTCCTTATAAACAAGATTCACAGACAGGTAATTCACCTAAGATAAGTTCCCTCAAAGGCCCGTCCTTCATAAGTCTTTGAATCCTATCATAGCCAATGTGACCTAGTCTCAAGTGCCATAAATACATAATATTAACGTGATCGGTCTTTTGACATTTATTGGTCCTAGGTTTAGCTACTTTGAATAAATCATTGTTAAGAGTGAGGGGTTCGTTAGATCACAGAATATAAAACTCATTTTCCAAACATACAATACACAATTGTGATCCATTGAAATAAATAGTTATATTAAAACTTGTGAAAGTCATAACAAATTGTTCTAATTGCAACATGGAAACTAAAATTAAATTTCTACTAAAATCCGGAATAAAAAATACATCATTTGAAATAAAAAATTTATTTCTGAACTTCATATGAGCTCTTCCTCTAGCTTTGACCGCAACGAATGCTCCATTCCCAACTTTAAGCTTTAAGCCGCCTTCGTCCAATTCCTCCCACGATTCAAGAAGTTGTAAAGAGTTGCAAACATGGTTAGTAGATACAGAATCAATAATCCAAACGGATTTATCATTCTCTAAAACACATGTTTTTAAGATAAATGAACTATAATCATTACCTTTGTTTTTCGTTGCTAGAAACTTGGGGAAATGTAGTTTCCATTGCCCCTTCTCTTTGCAGTGAAAACACTTACCTCTACCCTTCTTGTTTTTCTTGTTCTTCCCCTTAGGCGTCTGTGCATTTGGTTGTGCACTCGTCTCTCCAGCCTTTGCAGGCTTGGGGTTGTTGTTTTGTCCACCTTTCCTCTTGTTTCCAGCTTTCGAAGACGAAGCTTGGTTAGCTTTAGCCTGAGCTGGATCAACAGTAGTAGTAGTAGTAGTTGTCTTCTTTTCTCCTCCCTTACTTTGTCCATTCATGATAGATTCAAAAGTCTGAAGCTCACTGCTGAGCTGCGTCAGACCATAGTTGAGTTTATTCAACACATACTTGGTGGTGAACTGCAGGAAAGCTGGAGAGAGACTGTTGAGGATTAAGCCAGCTTGAGTTTCCTCTTCTATTGTTGCTCCATGCAGTTCAGCTTCCTAAAAGTAGTTTGTCATCTTGATCAGGTGATTGCAGACATGTTGAGAAGGTTCCATCCGAGCATTGTCCTATTTCTTGGTGGCCTCAAAATGAGTCTGCGCTACTTGGTACCAAACATGTCTTGGAGCCGATCCATGATTTCGTAGGCCGTCTCGACATTCTCCATCTTTGTCTTGAGAGTGTCGACCATACTAGTCAACATGTAGTACCGCACCTTTTTGTTAGCCACCTGCCAACGATCATACTTATCCCTCAAAGACTTGGTAGCTCCTTCAACTGGAACTTCTAGGGATTCCTCAGTCATGACGAACTTGGAGTTGTTACCGATCAACACAATGTTGATGTTTTGCTTCCATTTAAGGAAGTTTTCTCCATTGAAAGTTGAGAAAGGATGGGAGTAGACACAACCATAGTTATACTACAAATTATCAATAAAATAGAAATCAATCACATTTGCTCAATAAAACTCCTATTCACACAAATTTCAAGAAATAGCACAACGTATACCAAAAATATGTAAGATATGAGAAAAAAAAATACTTGGTGCGCGCAGGGGGTGTGCGAGTGCACACGTGGGTGTTGCGGTGTGTGCGTGGGTGCGCTCACGCAATGGCAGCCAGGCCAAAAATTTTCCAGAAATTTTTTTGTGCAAATTTTCAAACCAAAACCATTTTCTAATTAATTTTTAACATGTTTTACACAAAATAAAGCATATATAAAAATTAATGGCATAGAAAACACAACAAATAACGTAAAAATTGCTAATAATCACATAAAATGAATATGCTTCATAAAAACATGAAAATCCATCCAATTATTCAAACACATCAAATAATTAAATTTTTAACATGTTCATGCATGAAAATAAAGATTACCAAAGGCTCTGATACCAGTTGTTAGTAAACTTATACATGATCTTTATTTATTTTTATGTAGATCTAATATTAAACAAGTTAATATAAGACAACCTAGAACATGTTTCTAAAATTGAATTCAAAGAGAAATAATGATAAGAATACTTACATTATACGCAGCGGAATGAGTGACTCATTCCTTCAGTTTATCTAACCCTTGTTTCCTTTCTGTCACAGAGTATTACCAAGAAACTGAACCGATCTTTAATTTTCTTCACAACTTTCCAAAGTATCCTTAGAATCACATAGACTAGAGTGGAAAATTCTCAACACATGAGATAGATACAAAGAGAAGAAAAGAAAAGAACAATAAGGCTTAGAAAAGGACTTATGTTTAGAGAGAATCTAAAACCTATCAAAAAGTTGTGTTTCAACTTGTCAAACTTCTGTTTTCGACTCTCTCTTAACATTATTTTTATAGACTCAATCAAGTCATTTATTTAATTAAAAAATCAATAAAGTAATAGCCAATTAACAACCCTAGGTCGAAATTATCATGGGTTTTATGCCCATGAAATTTCCCATTTGATTATAAGCTCGTTGGACTTAAAATCAAGGTCTATCTTATTTTCTATTGATTTAATTAATTAAATAATTATTTAAATCATTTATTAAATTAATTATTTATAATTTGAACCTTGATTTAAAATTATTTATTAATTTAGATACCAATTTTTCTTAATTCATAAATGTGCCATAATTTCTATTTTCTTCTCTAAATTGTATAACTCTGTAAAACTATCCAAAATTGACCTGGTCAACTTTGATATTTCTAATGGATAATTAAATCAATTAATTGAGACTATCTAGATGATTTTATCCAAGGTACAGTGGGGACCATGGGCCTATGAAATTAAGCTCTAATAAGTTATCATAAATGTAACAAATAAATTTACTAACTTATTAATTCCTTGTGACTCCACTAAAGACTCGAAATTGCACTCTTGAATTCATAGAAAGATCTATAACAAATATAGATACGCTATTAATTAATCATTGTTACAACCATAATTGTCACTCAATCCTCTACAGACGGTCTACAATGAGATGGGACTAAAATACCGTTTTACCCTTCATTGTATTTTATCCTTAAAACACTTAGTTCCTTGTAAATGATATTTTAGTAAACTAATATTAATTACTGAAATGAGATCTTTATCATTTAATACCTTGAATCAAACTAAAAGGAAACCATATTTTCACTTCTTCATAAGAAGCTATAGATGTTCATATCTATGATTAACACTCCTACTCAATTATACTACCGAGTGCCCAAGATGTAAGTATGGGCTAGTCCGTTGGGTACGCTGGTAGCGAACAAGTCAATGAACTCAAATAATATAATTAGTTAGAATACTAACCACTCAGAAATTTGAGATTGAATTGACCTATGGTCAACTATATGATATGACTAGAATAGATAATAACGGCATGTTTACTTATCCTATCTACTGTCAATATTGGTCATGTCTGATGTAACAAATACATCCGATCTTATCTACTTTGCTAATGTTCTGGAAAGAACATAACACTACAATGTGTAAGTAGATCATATCGTAGATTGGAAAGTCAGTGCAAATCTTGTGCACTGACTATTCTTAGGACTAACTTATTTTGAACATATAGTCATATTTATATTCCACTGGGATTATGTCACTATAAATATGATTAGTTATATGCTCGGGATTTGATAGAAGTTTATATTAAACAAATAATCATGAACATAAAACATGTGAGCAAAGTGATTGACCAAATGATTTTTATTCTTTTATTGATAATAAATGAGATTACAAAGAAATTTGGTTTTAATTAGGGCATAAAACCCCAACACTGTACACCAACGCTCGCCTCCTCTACAGCCAGCTCCTGTCGCTGATACATTGTTGACCATCTATGGAGGACCACATATATCAAGTGATAGTGGTAAGGTGAGGGAGAGATATGCCAGAAACCTATGTCTCGATTTGGACATCAAAATGTTAAACGTCGAGAAGCGAACTCCGAAAGAATCTCGAATAGAGGAAGAATTACTAACTTTCTCCGAGATGGACGCACGCGTGTCCAATTTCCCCACTCAGATCCTCTGGTCGTGGATGTTCAGATCACTAACATGATGGTAAAATAAGTGTTGGTGGATACAGGAAGCTCGGTCAACATTTTGTACAAGTATTCACTAGAAAGAATGAAGTTTTTAGTGCAAGATTTAAAGCCATGCAACCAAACCATCTATGGTTTTTCTGGCAAAGGGCTAGCACCAATAGGGTCTATCAGACTCCTAGTCACAGCAGGAACTGCACCTACAAATAGGACATTACTCGCTACTTTTAGAGTAGTTGATTGTCTGTCCGCATATAATGCTGTGATTCAAAGGCCCATACTCGTCGATCTGCGAGCCATAACTTCGATTTGGCATCTGGCCATGAAGTTTCAAACTGATGCTGGAGTTGGGTGCGTGTTGGGAAACCAATGAGAAGCTAGAGAATGCTACAATTCCTCGATCACAAAGGCAAGAAGAGGCAGATCGGAAAGCGAAGCCGGAAAAAGGTTGCTAGTGGTAAATAAGACGCAAGCCCAATGAGGTGAACACGTCACCAAATAGGGCATTGACCAAAGTGAGGATAAGGATTTGGATCCTTACTTTGGGGATTATGAAGAAAACATTGGGCCTATGGAGGACCTCAAGGAGGTCCAACTAGAAGAGAAAGATCTGACCAGGGTTGTGAAACTCGGTAAAAACTTAGAGACAACTATAAAAACAAACTGGTGGAGTTTCTGAGGGGGCAACGGGAGGTCTTTGCCTGGTCACATAAAGATATGGTTGGGATAGAACCAGCGGTAATTAGCCATGTCTTGAATATAGACAAAAATCATCCATTTGTACAACAAAAAAGAAGGCTGCTTGACAAAGATAGATCTAAAGCCTTAAAAGAAGAAGTTGAGAACCTGAAGGAAAATGGATTCATTAGGGTAGCATTTTATCCATCATGGGTCTCTAATCCCGTACTAGTTCCCAAGCCAAATGGTAAGTGGAGGACGTGCGTGGATTTCACAGACCTAAATAAAGCATGCCCGAAGGATTGTTTCCCATTTCCAAGAATCGACCAGCTGGTCGATGTTACATCAGGACATGAAGTTTTATCATTCATGGACACGTACATCAATTATAAATAAATTAGTATGCATCCACCTGATGAATATCACACTAACTTTTGAACAGATACAAGACTTTACTGCTTCAAAGTAATGCCCTTTGGTTTGAAAAACGTTGGTGCGACTTACCAGCGACTAATCAACCACATGTTCAAAGAGCTGATCGGCAACAACATGGAGGTCTACGAAGACGATATGCTGGTCAAGTCAAAAAAGGTCGGTGAGCACATCAATGACCTACAGGAATGCTTCAACATCCTGAACAAATATCAAATGAAGCTAAATCCTCTAAAGTGTTCATTTGTTGTTGGATCAGGAAATTTTTTGGGATTCATAGTAAACTCACAAGGAATCGAAGTCAATCCCGAAAAGATTCGAGCACTGATAGAGATGCAGCCACCAGCCAAAGTTAAAGATGTGCAAAGCCTAACATGAAAAATAAATGGATAGAGGAATGCGAATAGGCTTTTCAGGCTCTTTAAGCCCACATGTCGCAACCACTCATTTTTTCCAAGCCAATCGAATGAGAGACTTTGTACATCTACTTAGCCATAACAGAGTATGTTGCTAGTGTTGTTTTAATCAGAAAGGAAGAAAACATTCAAAAAGCAGTATACCACATAAGCAAAAGGCTAGTGGGAGCATAATTACGATATCCGCCTATAGAAAAATTGGCTTACTACTTGATACTGGCATCTAGAAAACTGTGACCCTACTTTCAAGCTCACCCCATAATAGTGCTTACTGACTAGCCACTATGACAAATCTTACAAAAACAAGAAGCCGCTGGTTGACTATTAAAATGGGCAGTTGAGTTGGGGCAGTTTGAAATTTCCTATGCACCACGAGCAACCATAAAGGGACAAGCCTTGGCCGATTTCGTTGCTGAATTCACCGGACTCCCTACCAGCGAACCGATAATAGAGACTGATGATCAAAATCAAACCCCTGCCTAGAAGTTATTCGTAGACGGGTCCTCTAACGAGCACAATGAGGGGGTAGGGCTAATCTTAATCACCCCCGTGGGGCATCAGTTTCACTGCGCGATTAAATTCAAATTTACAACCTCCAACAATGAAGCCGAGTATGAGGCTCTGCTTGCAAGACTAAGACTAGCAAATGATATGAACATAATGTCACTAGAAATATACAGTGACTCCCAACTAGTAGTTAATTTGATTATTGGAGAATATTAGGCTAGGGGTCCCAAGATGGTTGCTTATTTGAACAAGGAGAAGGATTTACTAGCAAAGTTTGAGAAGTATACTCTCCAACAAGTACCTCACGACTTGAATTCAAACACCAATGCCGTAACCAAGTTAGCAAGCGCCAAAGATGCTGATACTTTGAGCATAGTACTGGTCGAATGTTTATTGTCACCAAGCATTCAAGCGGTAGAATCCTCGCTAATAATACAAGTGTTCGACACATGGATGACTCCCATCATACAATATCTTGAACAAAGATTATTACGAGCAGATAGGAATAAGGCAAGGACGCTTCAAAGGCAATCGGCTCAGTTTATTTTGATCGATGGAGTCTTATATAGAAGAGGATAATCAATGCCTTTATTACGGTGTGTCTCTAAGGAAAAGGCTAAGGTATTGATGCAAGAAGTACATGAAGGTTTCTGTGAAGATCATGCTGGGGGGCAAAGTTTGTCAAAGAAAATTCTCCGGCAAGGGTATTTCTGGCCTATAATGATCAAAGATTCTATGGAATTCATTAAGAAGTGTGATAAGTGCCAAAAAATTTCCAAGATACCTCGAGCAGCCTCAAATGAGCTTAAATAGATGCAAAGCCCATGGCCATTCGCGGTTTGGGGAATTGACCTAATTGGATCTTTGCCTACAGGAAAAGGGAATATCAAGTATGCAGTAGTTGCTGTCAACTACTTTACTAAGTGGGTTGAAGCTGAGCCACTTGCACCAATCATGACCAAGAAAGTATTGGATTTCGTATGGGTTGCAGAAAAAAATTGTCTCGGATAATGACACACAATTTGACAGTGACCTTTTCACTGATTCTTGTGAGCAGCATGGTACCATAAAGAGCTTTTCGTCAGTCGATCATCCACAAGAAAATATACAGGTTAAAGCTGTTAACAAAACTTTGAAGGACACACTGAAGAAAAGGCTCGAAGAAGCAAAAGGAGCGTGGCCAGAACAATTGCCAGAAGTACTTTGGTCGTATAGGACATCTCATCGAACAGCAACAGGCCATACGCCATTTTCCTTGGCCTATGGGTATGAAGCCATGTTACTTGTTGAGTTAGATCCACCATCGCATAGAAGGATGACATATGACCAGAGCACAAATAATCAGTTATTAATGGAGTCTTTGGACTTGGTCAACGAAAGGCGCGAGCAGGCTCAAATTTGAGTTGCAGCATACCAACAAAAGGTCGCTCGATATTTTAACTCTAAAGTACGCGAAAGAAAATTTGACGTGGGAAATTTGGTACTTAGAAGAGTTTTTCTTAACATTCGAGATCAGGCTGCTGGAGTACTCGGACTGAATTGGGAAGGTCCATATCAAATTAAAGAAATTCTTCAACCTTGCACATACAAACTTGCTCGCTTAAACAGAGATTTTGTTCCTCGCTATTGGAATGGAGAACACATGTGCAAGTATTATCAATGAACAATTATTTTTAAAGAGGTGGCTTGTAGTAATTTTATTTTTTTACAAGTTTGTGAACAAGGGCTGGCTTGTTAGATGGCTGGTCGCTTATAAGTGTAAGATCAATTTTTGATCACTCGTACAGACATGAATCTTGTCCATTTTATTACGAGAAATAAAAGGAACTGTGTGCAGCCAGTTATTCTTGCCAAATATTCTATTTATTACAAGTATTTGCTCATTACATGTGTTGTTTTGATATATTATAATTGATTGTTTATAAGTACGCAAGCAGTAATGTTCGAACATGTATTGATCATGGAAAGTGACTGAGAACCTTAGACTCCTCGATCACTTGGGGGGCATATAAGATACTAAGCGAGCAAAGCATATAAACATAGACAAATGTAAACACACGAGAAAAATAAAGGAAAACATACTACGACACTTAGAGTATTTTTCAAAAATTTTAGTTAATTTTGTGAAATATTAATAAAGTGTTATGCTAAGTTCGGTCATATGACCAAATGTTATAATAACAATGAGAATGTATTATAATATCAAAATGAAACGTCTTTACACCGTGAGCAACTTATGCTCGGATGTAATGAAAAATAATAAAAGGAAAGTAAAGCTGCCTTAGGTAGCAAATTTCTCAACACCACAAATAGTTTGCTCAAGTGTTTTAATTACATAAAAAAAATGCTTACTGTGCAGCTAAAGGGGGGTCCTGCTGAGGCTGTTGGTCGACTGAAGGTCCGACTTCTTTGTCAGCACCATCGATGCCTATCGCCAAGGAAATTTCAGGAGAATCTGAGGCATTTTGAGCATTTTTCTCCTCCTCTAGGCGAGTAGCACACTTGGTGAGTTCGGCTTGTTTTACTTGCTTGGGAAGGTAGTCAAAATTTGCCTCTGGATTATTCTTCCAAAACATGTAGAAGGAGTTGAAGGTGGCTCCTCAGAACCTCTCCAAGTTTTGGGAGTTTTTCTCCTCGAGCAGCTTCACTCGCTCCTCTAGACCAGTGGCCTCCTTCATGCTTGCCTCCAGATCCTCTTGAAGCTTGGTTGCTTCCTTGTAATTAGTCTCGGAGGCTTCCTTAAACTTCTCCTTGGCAGCAACAGCCTTGGCCAGATCTTCTTGGCTCTTCTTTAGCTCCGCGGTTAAAATGACAACTTTGTCCTCAGCTGCTTTAACCTTGGTATCCTCAGCAGCTGCCTTAACCTTGGCTTCCCATGCCTTGATCTCCTCGGCATGCTTTACATTTCCTTCCTTAGTGCGGCGCCAACCGTTGTTCATGGTAAAGATACCCTGCGAACAGTAGAAGAATGAGGCTTTTAGAGCTAATTAAAGGAAATGTTGTTCGACTAAAACACAATACAGGAAACTTACACTGAGGACTTCATTGAACCCACGAGCAAGGACCTGACTGGGTTTCAATGAAGGAAGACAGGCAAAGGCCACCTGGCTACGATGGTGCTTAGTCAATTTCTGCAGTTTTTCGTTTGTTGAGCTATAGGCATGGCTTATCAATTATGCAGCCAAAGATTTCCCTGTCTGGTGGATGGAGGGATCACTGCGAGGAGGAGGAGGAGGTTTAGTTTATCGAGAAGGAATGGGAGCTAGAGGGACCTTGGGTTGAGCCATTTTTCTTGAAGGTTCCCCACTGCCTTCTCTAGAGTTTCTTCTACTTGACTTATTCTTGCTCGCTGGAGTGTCTACAGAAGCGTGGATATCAAAGGCGTCATCGGACGACATGACTACAAAACAAAAACTAACGAGCAAATATGTCACAAAATAGTTTGGCACAATAAAGAAACAAACTAAAAAGAAATTCTAAGTAGTATACCCGAACTATTTGTTGGGAACGGGTTTCCTAATACGCAGCGGAATTGTGTGATGGGTTGGCCCAGTGTACAAAAAAAAATTGTTAACAAATTTAAACTACTTTTAAATATGTGGATCCATTAATATACATACATTAATCATAAACAAGAAAAGAATAAAGAACATACCTCTTGATGCCTATCAAGTGTCATTGCTATCTTTTCATAAAATAAACGATCTTCCTATCCAAGCTGCTCCCAGGTACTCACACCAAGATCTTCCACAACGTTCTCTACACCTCAAGAAAAGTGTGATCACTTAGAGAATAAAGGATGCTATATTTCCGATTCAACTTGATGTACTCAACACATGAGATCAAGAGAATAGGCCTGAGATTGGTTCTGTATCTTTTCAGGGAAAGATGGAAAATATCGTTATTTTCTTAGAGCGAATAATTGAGTGTCTTGTTATTTTCAGATAAGTCTAACTTATAAAGAAAAAATTTATATTTAAAAAATAAATATGTAACCAATTACAATTTATCTTTTAATTAATTAATTATCTTATTAATGAAAATATCAAAACTATCTTTTTGAAATTTTCACAAATTAATTCATTAAATAAATAAAAGTGAAAAATCCACTCATTGATTACTATAGCTGCATGCCACACACAGTCTACTGACTGTGTGTGTCATGCAGTACCCCATAAAATAGGGGAATTTATTTTCTCAACTATTATTTAATTATTTTGATAATGCAAACATAAAACTAACTTTTGGCTTATCCATTAATTAATTAATTAAATAAATAGAAGTGAAAAATCCAATCTTGTTTCTTTACTATGCTACACGCCCAAGTGAGTCCTTGAGATTCTTTGATGCGTGTAGCTCCCTACAAAATAGGGTCCAAGATTTTTTCCACAATTATTTAATTATTTATTCAAACTACCTTATCACATAAAATCCAACAACTTGATAATTAATTCAAATTTGAATCTATTATGTTTTTAATTAATTATCATATATACTTAATTATTTGAATAAATATTAATCTTTTAAATTCAAATCCAATTTGAACTTGTCAGATTATTATCTCCCACTCAAATAAAGATATTTAATTGATTCTACTAATAGTTTAAAACTAATTTTAATTAAATATTAATTTAAAAAATTTAATATTTATTTTATTATAATTTTGAAAATTATATTAAATTAATTATTTATATAATTTTGAAAATTACACAATAATTAATTATTAATTAATTTTGATAATTACAACTAATTTGTAATTAATTAATTACTCACTATTGTCACATAATTACATATTTGACCCGAAGATTAAATTTCTTCTTAAATATGTCTTTTTACTATTTTACCTTTTATATTCACTCTTGCATTGAATAGTGTTGATAGAGCCGCTGTGGGGACCTATGGACTTATAATTCCAAGCTCTAATAAATTTATGATTATTAATTAAACTCTTTGATTAAATAATCTTAATTTATTAATCTCTTGATTACTCCACTATAAATATGAGACTGCACTCTTGTAATTATAGACATTTCATTTACTGAGTACTTTATAACAATAAAGCGTCCATTGATATAATCATTACATACAAATTAACCCTCTAATAATGGTACTTAATGAACCGAGAATAAAGTTACCGTTTTACCCTTTTAATTATATCTTGTTTCCTTAAGTACCATCGACTTTACTAGTGAAGGTTAATTCATAAAAAAATTATGAATTTGAGCTCAATAACCTTTCAGTCCCAAAAGTGAACCCTTAAGAGAACCATTATTCAATCTCTTACGAGAAGGTATAGATTCCTTATCTGTATACTATGTCCCCAACCATTTACATTAATGAGTTCTCGAAACAAAAGTTTCTAACCTGATCATTCTGACAAACCCAAATGAGTGAATCAAAGAACTCATATAACATAAACAGGAGTTCATAGTAATTTCAGGATTAAGATCTATTTGTATATGATCATCAGTTGATATATTTAATTAATACTTCGAAACGATATTTAACTAAGTATTAATAAACATATTCTGTCCAGTTCTATATATTCTCTAATATATAAAGAACCTCCACTAAAGTGTCCTACTACACTAGTAATCCGGATCTAGATCACATGTATTCATAATACTAGTGGACTGTACTTGTAGTAATTAATCTAAAGATTCCATAACTTTATTTTACTGTGAATTATTCAAGTTCATTTATCTCAAACACAATCCTCCCATACCAATACGTGGTTGAGATCACATTTATGAACTTAGGAATTTTTCTGATATTTACTTAATATTATCACAGAATAATATAGTCCATAAAATATATGCATAACAAATTCAATTTATTTATTTATTTCTTAAAACAATGTCTACTACATATGCTTTCAGGGCACAATTTCCAACAATCACCCACTTGCCCTAAAGAAAATGAGGCATCTCTCTCATTCCCATGTTTCTTACATGCTCTTTAAAAGATTTCATAGATAAAGTCTTTGTGAAAGGATCTACAAGATTATGCTCTGAAGCTATCTTCATAACTGCAACATCTCCTCGGTGAACTATCACTCTAATCAAGTGATACTTTCTCTCGATGTGCTTTCCCCTCTTGTGACTCCGTGGTTCCTTTGAGTTAGCTACTGCCCCACTGTTATCACAGTATAGGAGTAATGGCTTATCCACATCTGGCAATACTTCCAGATCAGAATAGAAATTTTTGAGCCACGCAGTCTCTTTAGCTGCTTCACAAGCTGCTACATACTCGGCTTCCATGGTGGAGTCTGCAATGCTGGTTTGTTTAATACTTTGCCAGACTACTGCTTTTCCTCCAAGAGTAAACACTGATCCAGTTTTCGATTTCTAACTATCTCTGTCTGATTGAAAATCAGAATCAGTGTAACCAGTGGGGTTCAGGTCTCCACCTGAATATACAAGCATATAATCTCTAATATTTCTAAGATACTTGAGAATATTCTTCACTACAATCCAATGACTCAATTCAGGATTGGATTGATAACGGCTGACTATCCCTATTGCATAACCAATGTCAGGTCTTGTACATAGCATAGCGTACATAAGACTGCCTACCGCTAAGGCATAGGGATACTGTCTCATATCTTCCTCTTCCCGAGGTGTTTTGGGACACTGCTCCTTGGAAAGGACTACTCTAGAACAGGTTGGCATATCACCCTTTTTGGAGTTTTGCATATTAAAGTGTTCTTGCACCTTATCAATATAAGTTGCTTGAGACAGTGCCAAAGTCTTGTTCTGTCTATCTCTAAGAATTTGAATGCCTTGAACATACTTGGCTTCTCCCAAATCATTCATTTGGAATTGTTTAGCTAACCAGTTCTTTACCTTTGATAATGATTTTACGTCATTTCCAATCAGTAATATATCATCAACTTAAAAAATGAGGAATACTACTACACCATATTTGATTTGTTTATACACACAAGGTTCGTCAACGTTTTGTTTAAAACCAAATGTTTTAATTGTGTCATCAAATCTAAGATTCCAAGATCTAGAAGCTTGTTTGAGTCCATAGATGGACCTAAGAAGCTTGCAAACTTTTTGCTCTTGTCCTTTTACTTCGAACTCTTTCTGTTGAGACATGTAAATGGTTTCGTCAAGGTAGCTATTCAGAAAAGTTGTTTTGACATCCATTTGCCAAATCTCATAATCCATGCACACAACAATGGATAAGAGTGTACGAATGGATTTTAGCATGGCTACAGGAGAAAAAATTTCTTCATAATCAACCTCTTCTTTCTGTGTGTAGCCTTTGGCTACAAGCCTTTCTTTGAAAGTCTCTACTTTCCCATCCGCTCCTCTTTTCTTCTTGAATATCCACTTGCAACCAATGGGCTTGATATTCTCAGGTGGATCTTCAAGAACCCAGATAGAATTGGAATACATTGATTCCATTTCTTGGTTCATGGCGTCCAGCCATTTTTCATTGTCAGAATCATTCATTTCATCTTTAAATGTCAATGGATCATCTTTGTTTGTGTCAGACACAAGCATTTGAACTTCATGTTCATAGCGTATGGGTTGCTTACTAACCCTTCCACTACGACGAGGCTCTCTACTATTATGATTAGAACTTGCAGTTTCCTCTTGCCGTTTTTCATTGGTTGTTGCTGGTGACTTTGCAACTTAATTCGAGACCATCTCCTTCAGTACAACCTTACTGCGAGGTTTGTGGTTATTAAGATAGTCATGTTCAAGAAAAGTTGCATTTGTTGATACATGTTATCCCTGTTTTCCCTTGGGACGCGTGGCGTGACATGATGGGTACATGGGCTCCCTCAAAGAGATCCAGGCCCACCCTGAGCCCAATGAACAGGGAAGAAAGTCATGATAGTCCCCGTCCATATGGTCCGGGCCATCAAAGAATGATCCCGGACAAGGTGTCCCCGTCCATATGGTCCGGGCCATCAGTAATGATCCCAGACAAGGTGTCCCCGTCCATATGGTCCGGGCCATCAGTAATGATCCCGGACAAGATGATCCCGGACAAGGTGTCCCCGTCCATATGGTCTGGGCCATTAGTAAATGAACTCGGACAAGATGTCCGGGTAAGAAAAGTTTGGTCTTCCCTGAAGCTGACAGGTCCTCGAGAAACACAGAAGTTGGTCTCCTCAACTATGAACAAGAAGTTACGCATGGAGCGTACACTATTCCTGGGAAACAATGCTCCCACTACACTAACAGATCTTGTCCCCCGAATCTTCCTCGTGGATCATAACACCCAGACTGAAGCAACTGTTTGTCGCGAGTCTTATAATGTGATCATGTTTGGGCTGGCCCAATGGGCCTTTGTTAATATATGTTATATATTTCAAATCCTTTGTATTATGGCTCCATTAGTGAGCAAACTATAATTACATCTCTATTGGGCCAGGATTAGTCCAGCCCAAGCCCATTGCACAAGACTGCCTATAAATAGTGCCAGTTGTGCACAGTAGGGGGGATCCCAGGTTTGGCTTGTAAGCGATTACTCTGCTCAAATTTGTAGAAAAATCCATTGTCAAAAGCTCTCTAAGCTCTAATACAAATGACTCGTGGACTAAGGCTCATTAACGCCCCAACCACGTAAAAATCATGTTTGCATTTTCGAAATCCTTTCTTTTTAAGCTCTCTTATCTTTCATAATTATAGTTGCCGAAAAACTCAGTTAACAATACAAATGTTTTATTTTCTTTGGGACTACAAAAAATTCCACCTCTAGTCTCTTTGGAATAGCCCAGAAACATGCACACTTCAGAGCGTGATTCCAACTTCCCGATCTTTCCTTGAAGAACGTGTGCAGGACACCCCCAAATGCAAAAATGGTGTAAACTAGGTATACAACCATTCCATAATTCCATGGGTGTCTTCTGGATAGACTTAGATGGAAAAAAAATTCAATATGTATAGAGCACATTGAATTGCATAGCCCCATAATGACAGTGGTAATGATGAGAAGCTCATCATTGATCTAACCAAATCTAGTAACATTCTGTTCCGTCTTTCTGAAACACCATTTTTCTGTGGCGTTCCAGGTGCTGTGAGTTGGGATTGAATACCATGCTCATGCAGATGGTCCTCGAATTCAAAATCCAAGTACTCTCCTCCTTGATCAGATCAAAGAACTTTCAGTGATTTACCTAATTGCTTTTCAGCCTCTGCTCGAAATTCTTTGAACTTTCCAAAAGTTTCAGATTTTCTTTGCATTAAGTATAGGTAACCATATCTTGAATAATCTTCAATGAAAGTGACAAAGTATTCATAACCTCCTCTTGCCTGTACATTAAGTGGACCACAAACATCCATATGTACCAACTAAAGTGGTTCTGTAGCTCTTGAACCTTTAGCGGAGAAAGGTCTCTTGGTCATCTTGCCTTCTAGACAAGGCTCACAAACAGGGAGAGATCCAATAGATAGTTCTCTTAAAAGACCATCCTTTACAAGCCTATTAATTCTATCTTGACCAATATGATCTCAAGTGCCACAGATATGTTTCACTATCAGAATCAGTCTTTTGTCGTTTAATAGATCTAGGATTAGCTGTTTCAAATAATTCAGAATTATAAGCAGATTTCTCGTTAGCTTGCAGTTTATAAATCCCATCGATATATTTTGCAGAACATATCTTAAAACCATATCTCGAAATAACAATCGAATTATTATTAAAAGAAATTTTAAAACCTTGTTCATGCAACATAGAAACATAAATTTTGTTTCTAGAAAATCCAGGAATATAATAAACGTTCTCTAGAATACAAAACTAATTCTTCTCAAATTCCAGGCGGGCTATTCCAACTGCTGCTGCAGAGACAATCTGACCACTGCCTACCCTCATAGTCACCTCTCCATCAGCAAGCTTCCTCGTCGAACTAAGAATCTGTAGAGAAAAACAAACATGGTTAGTGGCTCCTGAATCTACTATCCAAGAGGAGGAAGTGGTTTCCACTAAACAAGCTACTAGCACAAGTAAATCAAATTTACCTTTCTTTTTCTCTTTTAGGTCAGCGAGATACTTTGGACAGTTTTTCTTCCAGTGACCATCTACTCCACAGTGAAAACAAGTCCCTTTAGGGGTCTTCTTTTTGGAGCTCTTGGTGTTTTTGTTCTCTTTTCCTTTGGATGACTTGTTAGGCTTCTTTGAATTCTTGTCTTTTCCTTTCTCTTTGTCCTTTCCATATCCATTTTTCCTCTTTTTGGTTTTAGCCTTTAAAGAGGACGGGCCAGAATTAGCAACATTTGCCTCTCCTTCTTTCTTAGAACCTTTGTTAAGAGATTCATAAGTTTGCAACTCATTCAATAGCTGTGTCATGTTATATTCTAATTTGTTCATGGCATAGTGGGTTGTGAAACCTTTAAAAGTTGGAGAAAGTGATTCAAGTATAATGCTCACTTGAGTCATTTCATCAATGGTTGCCCCATGGATAATGGCATCGTGCATTATATTGATCATGTCTAATACATGTTCTATGACAGAAACTCTTTTCTTCATTTTCTTGGTCATGTAGGATTTGGTGGCCTCATGCCTGCACTGATCTGACTGCTTCCCAAACATATCTTCAAGGGAATCCTAGATCTCATAATCAGTCTCAGTGTCTTCGAACTTCTTTCTAAGCACATAGCTCATACTTGCAAGCATATAACACTTTGCTTTGTTGTTTGATAAGATCTACTTATCAAACTTTTCCCTTGCAGTTTTGGAAGCAGTAGCGGAAGGGACTTCAGGACACTCCTCAGTCAACAAAAATTTGTGGTTCTCACATATTAATATAATGTTCATGTTTGATTTCCATTTCATGTTGTTTTCACCAGTCAACTTTTCATTAGCAAGTAAAGAAGATACATGATTTGAGCTAGACATGATTGCTGAAAATAAATAAATAAAACAAATGAATTTATGAATATAATAAATATCAGTAATTTTCATAATAGTAAACGTGATGCATGAATGCAACAATTAAAGAACACATAAAAAATAATTACTAATTCTACAATTAATTAATTTGAACATTAATGGACCAGCCTTAGGGTACGTCAGACTAATTCCAAATTAATTTGAGACAAGTTCTCCAATTTATACGTGAAATATAGAGTCCCAGAACTACTAATTCTACAATTAATTAATTTGAACATTAATGGACCAGCCTTAGGGTAGGTCAGACAAGTTCTCCAATTTATAAGTGAAATGTAGTAGTAGTAGTAGAATATTAATATAAAGATGTCATTTAGATAGAATTAATAAGATCATGACATTTGTCATGTGCATGTTTATTTAAGGATTTAATTATAGTTTAAATAAGAGAAAGTTCAAGAAAACTCTAGAATCTTCCAAGACCATTAAGAGCATGACATTTGTCACAATCTTGTTTATTTGAGGATTTAACCATTTTAAGTGGATAATTCAAAAATAGAAGTTTCTAGAAGCTCTAGACTCTTCCAGAACTTGTTGGAATCTCGTATTACTCAATCAAAACTGATTAATCAATTCAAATTATGCTGAAATAGTCAATTATGTGTTTACTATATTCACGTATGTCGATATATCGCAGCCTAGGAGCCGATGTATCACCACACGGGGAATACGAAAAACACGTCAACTTCACACAAACGAAATGACGAGCACTCAGGACATAGGGCTAGGCGATATATCGGCCCTAGGGCCATAATTTCAAACGATGTTGAAACTGAGCTTGATTCATTCCTTAACCTCTTGACTAGCCTCTGAACGTTTTGACCGAATCTTCTGCACTTGTTGAATGAATAATTAAATATTTTTCAATTAATACTCATTATTGTTATTCAAGCTAAAAGGAGATAGTTCACTCCTTGAACTCTATAAAGTTGTGTTCAGAGCCTTCAAGCTCCTAGGGTTACTTTAGAGTGATAAACACTTGGGTTGGGATAAAAGCTTTATCATCTTAAGCTTTATAAACACTTGAGAAGTGAGATAAGTAGTGTGTTTTCAATATCAAGGAGTAGTTCGGTGCTAGTATATTCAAAGGTATTCCTAATCTTAAGTTCATTCTATATGGTTCCTTAGTTTCCTTTAGTTTTCTTTACTCAAATCCTAACTCGTTGTTTCCATTCTTGGTTAGGTATTTAAGCTCTTTGAACTTAAGGTTTATTTTTGGTAAGTTTCTTCTTAATGGTTTAGTTCATTTCTTTATCATCTCTTTCTTTAGAAATACTCACGTTCTTATTGTTGGTTTTAGGAGTGTTCCAAATCCCGTCCTTGTTCTCAAAAATCCCGGTGTTGGTAAGGAAAATAGGATAGATTTTGTGTGCTTTTATGTTTTGATATATGTTTATGTTATATGTATGATATGTTTTTAGTTGTTTTAGTATATAAATTATTTAGATAACAATCACATAATTTGTTTAGATAACAAATGTATAACTTGTTTAGAAAACAAGTCCCAATAATTTATTCCTTGGGCATATGATTGTTTAGATAATAAGCCCCATAAATTATATGACTTGTTTAGATAACTAAGCCCCGTAAATTTATGAGCATATGATTGCTTAGCTAGCAAGCCCCAAGAAGTATGATGGCCATTATAATGCATGTTTTATAGTCATATGTTTTGTAGTCTTATGTTTATGTTTTATGATATATGTGCTAGTAGATTTTCCTTGCTGGGCATTAGGCTCATTCCTTTATTTTTATGTATGCAGGAAAATAGTTATGGCGGCGGAAGGATTCTTGGCAGCTTGGTTTGTGTATTAAGGATGAAGGGATTCGATGGACTGCATGAACGATTCGAGGAAGTCATTTTAGTCTCTTTAAATTATGTTTTTATGTATTTTCCGCATTTAGTTTTTTAAACAATTTCCTTTAGTTTAAAGTTATGTTTTATTTTAAAACAATGGGATCCCATACCCCGCATTTATGTATTTCAATATTTACTTTGGAGTTTTTGATAAAGTTGTGAATATTTCTTATGTATGTTTTCTTAAAAATAGTAGCTAAGTCTAGTAGTCTTAATTGTCCAAGGTCTTAGAATTAGTTGGGTCATTACATGAAAACTCAAATCAACATTTCTATTTTGACTTATAAACAACCGCTTCTTTAGTCAAGGATACACTAGTCCGCTCGAAAGCCTAATGTACCTTGTGAGTGTAGCCCATTATTTTAGATCAATGACTTAACTCAAGAGTGTGCCTTGGGGTCAGTCAAACTTGAAATACATCATTAAATCCTATTCTTAAAGAGGTTTTCCTTGAGAATAACACAATCGGAAGCCTTCCTTAGGAGGACACAAGCAATGGTGCTGCGAGGCCCTCTTCATGTTACCTCGGTGCTAACTAATAATGGAGACCATGAGACGTATTGTCATAACTCCCTCTCCCACTCACTATTTTAAAATATGTGTTTTCTCAAAACATCCTATGGTTTTTAATTAGTTTGTAAAAGTAAAGTAATCTATTTTTATCAAATGATATTCTAATAATTACTAATCCAATTAAGCAAAATTAAAATTATTGAACTATGCCCTAATTAATTCAATTTTAAGTTGCTATAATTACTAGGAATATCATTTATTATTTAATAAAATAATTTTATTAAATACTATAAATTAAACTACTTTTTAAAATCAATTTCCGCTCTTGAACTAGTTAAAACTAGATTTATTATTATATGGTCCATCACATAAAGCATATAATCACAAAGGACAATCCTAAGGCATGTTTCTACTAATATGAGATGCATGCTAGTTTTAAATAATGTGTGACTAATATGTATGGCATGTCAAAAATGCATGATAAAGTATTAAACAATTTAATCACATTCAAACATTTAAATAAATAAAAGCGGGCTGGGTGTCTTTGGTATTTCTAGAAAAATTACAACACTTGCAAAATTATACACAAAAATGTAAGAAACTAAATAAAACCTAAAGAGATCTCTATCTTCAGCTTTGAGCCTTCACAAGTAGTCTTGATCCATCAAGTCATTTATCCATTTACTTTTGAATTAAAATAACTTTTAATTATCTTAAACAAATTTTAAGAATAATTAACTTGGGATTTAATGCCAAGAAGTTATTAGGCCCACTTTTGAATTTGGGCTCAAACAATTAATTCAAAACAAAACAATTTTAATTATGGATTTAGAAACCCTAGGGCTGGCAGCTATATGGCTCGGCGGGGCAGGAGGCATGGCGGGAGGCCACGGTAGGGACTGGTAGTGGTTCGACAGGGTCTTGGTGCCACTGGAGCAGGCGTTGGGGCCTGGGATGGGCACGGGCCAGCAGCCGGGGCCATGGATGGAAGGCGCGCAAGCTGCGGCAGGGAGCTAGCAAGGCACGCGCGGATGCAGGCGCAGGGGCGTGCAGTTGGAGAGCCATAGGCCACGGGGTGGTACGACATCGTGCGGTAGCCATGGGCTCGGGCTTCGGGGCACGGAATCTAGGGCTCGAGCCTTACAGAATTTTTTCCAATAATTTAATGCAGAATTAAATTACAAAAGTTCCTATGCCCCAAAGTGGCCTACATTTTTCATCTAGAATTTTAAGAACAATTCCTAAACCCCAAAACACCATATAATTAACGACCCTTAAGAATAAACTTTAAACATACATACATCCATCCATTCACACATATTATGATAACATAAGAATGCATATTATTCCCACACAATAATTAATGTATGCAGAAATTAATGACTGCTCTGGTACCAATTGTTAGGAATGAGTTTCCTAATACGCAGCGGAATTGTGTGATGGGTTGGCCCAGTGTACAACAAATTTTTTGTAACATATTTAAACTACTTTTAAATAAGCGGATCCATTAATATACATACATTAATCATAAAAAAGAAAAGAATAAAGAACATAACTCTTGATGCCTATCAAGTGTCATTGCTATCTTTTCATAAAATAAATTATCTTCCTATCCAAGTTGCTCCCAGGTACTCACACCAAGATCTTCCACAACATTCTCTACATCTCAAAAAGTGTGTGAGCACTTAGAGAATAAAGGGTGGTATATTTATGATTCAACTTGATGTACTCAACACATGAGATAAAGAGAATAGGCCTGAGATTGGTTTTGTATCTTGTCAGGAAGAGATGGAAAGTATCGTTCTTTTCTTAGAGCAAATAATTGAGTATCTTGTTATTTTCTGATAAGTCTAACTTATATAGAAAATATTTAAATTTAAAAAATAAATATGTAACCAATTACAATTTATCTTTTAATTAATTAATTATCTTATTAATGAAAATATCAAAACTATCTTTTTGAATTTTTCATTAATTAATTAATTAAATAAATAAAAGTGAAAAATCCACTCCTTGATTACTATAGCTGCATGCCACACACAATCTAGGGACTGTGTGTGTCATGCAGTACCCCATAAAATTGGGGAATTAATTTTCTCAACTATTATTTAATTATTTTAATAATGTAAACATCAAAACTAACTTTTGATTTATCCATTAATTAATTAAATAAATAGAAGTGAAAAATCCAATCTTGTTTCTTTACTGTGCTACATGCCCAAGTGAGTCCCTGGGATTCCTTGGTGCGTGTAGCTCCCTACAAAATAGGGTCCAATATTTTTTCCACAATTATTTATTCAAACTACCTTATCACATAAAATCCAACGACTTGATAATTAATTCAAATTTAAATCTATTATGTTTTTGATTAATTATCACATATACTTAATTATTTGAATAAATATTAATCTTTTAAATTCAAATCCAATTTGAACTTGTCAGATTATTATCTCCCATTCAAATAAAGATATTTAATTAATTCTACTAATTAATTAAAACCAATTTTAATTAAATATTAATTAAAAAATTTTAATATTTATTTTATTATAATTTCAAAAATTGTAATAAATTAATTATTTATATAATTTTAAAAATTACTCAACAATTAATTATTAATTAATTTTGATAATTACAACTAATTTGTAATTAATTAATTAATTACTATCATCACATAATTGCATATTTGGCCCGAAGAACAAATTTATTCTTAAATATGTCTTTTTACCATTTTACCATTTATATCAACTCTTGCCTTGAATAGTGTTGATAGAGTCGATGTGGGGACCTATGGACCTATAATTCCAAGCTCCAATAAATTTGTGATTATTAATTAAACTCTTTAATTAAATAATCTTAATTTATTATTCTCATGATTACTCCACTATAAATATGAGACTGCACTCTTGTAATTATATACATTTCATTTACTAAGTACTTTAAACAATAAAGCATCCATTGATATAATCATTACATACAAATTAACCTTCTAATAATAGTTCATAATTAATCGGGAATAAAATTACCATTTTACCCTTTTAATTATATCTTGTCTCCTTAAGTACCATCGACTTTACTAGTGAAGGTTAATTCATAACCAAATTATGAATTTGAGCTCAATAACCTTTTAGTCCCAAAAGTCAACCCTTAAGAGAACAATTATTCAATCTCTTGCGAGAAGGTATAGATTCCTTATTTGTATACTATGTCCCCAGCCATTTACATTAATGAGTTCCCAAAACAAAAGTTTCTAGCCTGATCATTCTGACAAACCCTAACGAGTGAATCAAAGAACTCATATAACATAAACAGGAGTTCATAGTAACTTCAGTATTAAGATCTATTTGTATATAATCACCAGTTGATATATTTAATTAATACTTCGAAACGGTATTTAACTAAGTATTAATAAATATATCTGGTCCAGTTCTATGTATTCTCTAATATATAAAGCACCTTCACTAAAGTGTCCTACTACACTAGTAATCCGGATCTAGATCACATGTATTCATAATACTAGTGGACTGTACTTGCAGAATTAATCTAAAGATTCCATAACTTTATTTTATTGCGAACTATTCAAGTTCATTTATCTCAAACACAATCCTCCCGTATTATTACATGGTTGAGATCACATATATGAACTTAGGAATTTTTTTGATATTTTCTTAATATTATCACAGAATTATATAGTCCATAAAATATATGCATAAAAAATTCAAATTATTTATTTTTTTCTTAAAACAATGTCTACTACATATGCTTTTAGGGTACAATTCTCAACACTATTATTACTGCTCGCTACATTATCTAAAGAACTACTGCTACACTCACTATCTGCCTCGAAGAAGTCCGAGCTAAAACTACTGATCATAAATTTAAAGTTTCCATCCCTATCAAATAAATGAGAAGGGATGGATAATTTATTTAAGAGTGAGAAAACTATACCGTTCTCATCGGAAGATTCGAGCATAGGATAGTACATTCTGGTAGTTTTTGTTTTCCCCTCCCATGTTGGGGAGGGGTATTAGCTGCTCGAGTATTGGGAGTAGGTTCTCGAATGGTCACTCCCGTTGGTCAGTGCCTCTGGGGTTGTGACACATCCTACTGCTGCTCGGGGTTTTATTGTCCTTTAGTGCCCTCTCCAGTGGAACTCCTCGCGGTGGATTCCCTCACTTCCTGGTGAGGTTCTGAAAGACCAACTAGGATTAAGTTGCTCTCCGTGACCAGCTCCTTGACACTTTTTTTTGTATTCCTCATGTTGGCCAGGGCTGTGGCTGTTATCTCCATTTCTTGAGTGGGGTCTGGTCAGTGCCATGGACCTAGATACAACATAAAACAACTAAGGACAAGGAAAGATGAAAGATAATTGAATAAATGTCGATCACAGATTAAAAGTTTACCTCCTCGTGTGAAGGCCATGTTGTCTGCAACTAAGTCAATCGTGAGGAAGTACTCTTTGAAGTACCTTCCTACACTGGACTTGTAGGTAATGTCACTCAGGAATGTGCAAGCGGATTCCTGGTGGTAGAAATGAAAGAACCCCGTGTTTTTCTGATTGGGGTTGGATTTGAGATTGAACAGATAGTTGATCTCATGAGGAGTAGGCACAGGCCATTTTTTGTGATTATATAAGATATAGAGTGCTGAAAGTACTCTATATCCATCGGGTGTTATTTGGAAAAGGGCGACCTCAAAATAACTGGTCACCCCCTGGAAAAAGTTGTGCAAGGGAAAGATTGCCCCCGCTTCTATATGATACCTTGACTAGGCGTTGTAGGCGCCTCTGGGCACGTTTGCCCTCTGGTTGGGTGTAGGTTTGTACAGAGTAATCCCAAGAAGCCCGTACTTCTTGGGATATTTTTCCACCATCCTGGCCGATATGACACTAGGAAAGGCAATGTACCAGCCTACCTCTACTCGAGGGCCATTACAGGGATGAGCTTTGGGCTAGATATCTGGTGGTGAAAAGTTTAAAGGTTGAAGATCGCTTGATGGACCCTCAGCATTGGATTCAGGCTGGTTGGAAGGAGAGTTTGTGGGTTTCTTTTTTCTACGAGCAATGTGTTTGACACGAATCATGTTCGATTGGTTCTGTGACGGGCTCCAAAGGACCTCTAGCTTGATATATAAAAGAGGGGAACCTACCAAACCCCATCATACGGGCTCACAAAGACCTCAAACATAGAGGAATAAGAGATGAATAACTGCATATGTATATATTAAAAGAGAGTCTTGGTAACACGGCAAGATTTAAAAAAAAATTATTACAAGCACAACAAGGCTCGATGAGCATACAACCCACAGCGGACTAACTGACAGAAATTATGAAATGACGACCTCAAGGCCTCCTGCCACGGACATTCCACCCAGCAGCCCGGGTGACGCCGTGCTCGCCAAAGGAAGAAAAATCGAAGTTTGGGTCCTGCCTCCATACACCATAAAGGGTGCGCTCTATGGACCTGTACTCAATAGTTGCCCTATCCGCCTCTAAGGAAGCGACCCTCTCCTGCGACGCAGCTGTAGCAGCCTTGGCACCCTCAAGTTCGCCCTCTAAGGCAGCGACCCTCTCTTGCGACGCAGCCGTGGTAGCCCTGGCATCCTGGAGTTCGGCCTCTAGGCTGGTGACCCTTTCCTGCAACATCGTGGCCTTGGCAATCGCCCTCTTCTTCTTTTTCGATGAGGCAGAAATTTTCGCCAAGGCCTTTTCCAGCATAGACCTGGTTCAGCAAGCTCCCTCTCGAGCTCCTGGACCTAAGTTGCAAGACGGTCCCTCTCGGCATTTGACGTGGAAAGGTTGTGAGCCGAGTTGGCAAACCACTGCGCCACGGTATAGGCTTGCACAAGAAAAATGACAACAACAGTGATAAGTAACAAAGAGAAAAGAATAAAAAGATATGATGCCGACATAAGATGCCTGAACTCACCCAGGTAGTAGAGCGCGTAAGAGTCTCCCCAAGGTCCGACATAGTGAAACTCCCAAGGCCACTCCAATCAGCTTCGGGGAGGCCTAAGGCGATCTGGACATACCGCCGCCCGTAAGATGCTGCCATGCGACCCACCCAGGGTGCCCCTTCTGAGCCAAGGGTACCTAGCTGGGTGAGGACAGACGACCCACTCGCTGAAACAGGAGGGGGGCGTATGAAGACCGGAAAAATGAGCCCCGGGTAGATCAGGAGAGAGTGCAGGAAGATCGGGAAAGTAAGCCCCCAATGGACTGGGGTCGAGGGGAGCCTGTGGAAAATCGTCAAAGTCCGTGGGGTCGGGGCAAACAAAATGCCCCGGCATGGCCTGTTCACCTTGGGATTGGAAAGCCATGTCAGGGTCGAAAGGGACAAAGGTAGGACATTCCCCGGGGGACGAAGATAGCTGGTAAGGTTGCCCGTGTCCAAGGGAGACTCCCTCCAGCACGCCCTCGGCCTCACCTTCACCCGAACGAGGCTCTGCCGAGGCAGCCTACGTCTTCTTTGACCCAGGAATAGTCCACAACAACCTGGGATCTGAAACCGGGGATAGCTTGTGAAGGTTAAGATTCTCCACAGTTAATAGGTACGCAGCCTTTTTCACGGCGAGGTCAGCGTTGATAAGATCGTTCACGGCGTTTGCCTCCGACCCAACAACTAAAGGTATGGCGAACTACTCTGCACGATCCACACCATTGTCGACACAAACATAAGTTATAAAACAATAAGTTTCAACAAAAAAAAAAAAGAGAAGAAAAGGTGGCTCGAGGTACTTACTGGGAGCAGAACTGTAGTGCTCACGAACAGAAAGAGGGCCTTTCACAAAGAAAAAGTCCTGCTTCTAGGACCCCAGGTTGGAAACTGCGCCCTCTATCAAAGGGACTTCATTATTGGCTTTTTGCAGGTAATAAAAGCCCTTGGATTCGGGAGAGGGCATGAGATTGTACAGGAAGTGCACCTCTAGGGCCATAGGAGCACGTTTGGCAAGTTCCGCAAATGTGATAAAGAGGCAGCTCAAGGTCAGCCAACTGTTGGGTGCCAGCTGAAGTGGAGCGAGGTCAAAATAGTCAAGGAAAGCAACGAAGAACGAGTGTAATGGGATGGTACCACCTGCCTTCAGGATATGCTCGCTAAGGGCCACGAAGCCAAGACTAGGGCAGTCAGCCCGGCACTTGTCCGAAGGGGTGTATAATGCATACTCCGAGGGAACACGGTAGTGCTCTACAATTTCCATCAATTTATTTTCAGACACGTGAGACACTAGGGTGGATGCCAATAGGGGGAATCGTCCTGGTCATTAACGGACACCTGTCGTCGTCCTCTCTTCGGGATATCTGCAAAAACCAAAAGAAAAAGGTGAGGAGGAGACAAAACACTTGACCCTCCATTTTCTCTTCCTAGCAAGAGTCTTCCACTGGGGCACCGGCTGCGGAAGCGCTAAGCTGGGGAAGATCGAAAATAAGGGCTAAAGAGAAGCAGGAGCGGTCTCATGACAGTCATCAGGAAAGGATGGACTAGAAGGCTCAGGCGGAAGATGTCCCTCCATAAACTCCAACTCCCCCTAAAAATCTAAAAGGGTCACCCTAAGGCTCGCTACATGGTCACTAAGGTCAAGAGGGAAAGGTTCTCCGTCTCCTCTCAACACCGAGTCAATTTTGCTCTCTACCACCCAAATTTTATGCTTAAGTTCAGCCATGTGCTCAAGATGATGAATACGGGCCTGCCTTAAGGTGTCATGGTCATGGTAAGGATTTTCCTCAAGGGACTCTGAGTCTGAAGACAAGTCAACAAACTCAACCCCCGGAGGAATGCCGAACGGACCTTCACTTGCCATGAGACCTCATCCCGAAAGCGAAAAGGGTTCACGTATAAATGAGAGGATTGCTACAAAACACAAAGGAATGGGCTCAAAACCTCTAGGCACAAACGCTCTAAATGACCCACTACGGGGTTTGAATAAAGGGGCATGCAACAAGGCTAACTCACGACGAGCTCAGGACAAAGTACCCCATCCCGAGTGGTGCTAATGTGGACCCAATAAACATAAGGGAGAAAGAAATTATACCTCAAGCAAGTAAAATGGGGCGTTGACGTGTTCAAAAGAAGGTTAAGGGCCAAAAGCGTCGTCGCGGTCAAATAGAGGCAAGTGGTCGAAAGTACGCGTCTGCAAAAATAAACAAAAAAGATGTGTTAGCCTTCAAATATATGAAGGGATATAAACATAACAAAAATTAGCTCAAATATATATAAAAAAAAGGGAGGAAACTATAGCAAAAGTGAGGTTGTGGGGGATTGAACCCCTTACCTCTTGAAAGGAGCAAGGATCTAAATGCCACTAAGTTAAGGAGGTGAAGTGTAAATAATAGGCTTGGCATGAGGACCTATTTATAAGAATAAAAAAGAAGAGTCTACCAGAGCACCTAAAGGTCCTCTCCTAGACTGGGGGGCAAGTGTGGATGCTCAAAATTCAACACCAGTAACGAACCCACCTCTCACGCCTCAGGTCCCTGGAAGGTCCAAAGCAACCATGTTTGAAGTCCATTTGAACCCTCAAATTAGTGCTCAAATCAACCCTGCTCCAAATGACCACTTCGCCTCGGACCCCCAAGGACATCCCAGACATCTCGCGGGACCATTGTCTCGCCACACCTCGGCGCACCTGGTAAGGGTCTCACCTCGCCTTGGCGCATCCGTCATCCGCGAGGCCATCATGCGAGGCGCTCCAAGGGCTTCGCCTTGCCTTGGCGCATCCGCCATTCGCGAGCCCATCACGCGAGGCGGTCCAAGGGCCTCACCTCAGCGCATCCGTCATCCGTGAGGCCATCACGCGAGGCGGTCCATGGGCCTCGCCTTGCCTTGGCGGCTATCACGCGAGGCGCTCCAAGAGCCTCGCCTCGCCTTGGCATATCTGCGATCCGTGAGCCCATCACGTGAGGCGGTCCAGGGACCTCGCCTCGCCTTGGCGCATCCGCCATCCGTGAGGCCATCACGCGAGGCGGTCTAAGGGCCTCGCCTCGCCTTGGTGCATCCGTCATCTGCAAGGCCCTTCCTGCGAGGCCATCTCGCGAGGCAATACCCAAGGCCTCGCCTCGCCTCATTGCACCCACCATCTGCAGGGCTTCACCTCGGCTGCGTCTGTGCTCCAGCATCCGCGAGGCCACTCCCACGAGGCCGTCCGTAGGGCACGCCTCGACTACGCCCACACACATGCATCCCCTATGATATAAGCTTAGGCCCCACTGATGAGTTCCTTCTTTACTCTCTAAGGAAGGTGTCACCAGCAGGGTATGATGCCCCCCTACTTAGCATACTTAAAGCTGCAAGTACACTTATATTTCGCAAAATGAAAAGGGGTTGGAGCAAGGGCATGTCTTGAATACACAAGAGAGACCTCCAAATATAAAGCACGTGTATGAGAACGGATTGTACGACCAGGAGGAGCACAGGGGCATGATTCTGGGGGCCGTACTAGACAGGTATTGGTGGTACAAGTTAGTACCAATGGAAAAGGCACTACTAGTACGTTGTCGACCATGTGTCAGGGTCGACACCACAGCCACCTGCACCACTACATCTGGTGCCACCTCTCCTGACACTCGTACTGGGTGAGTAGTGGAGACACAATCAAGTACTAAACTGGAGGTTCTCCCACCTTCCCTGGTCATGTACTGGAACCAGCACCACTACACTTGATACCACTCTCCTGACACCGTACTTGCGTACTATCTAGTCCCCTGGATCACATTGTATCAGGGGCCATTAGAGCCCACTATAAAAGGAATTCCACTTCCACTTGGAAGAGGGTTGGAAAAAACACTGTAGCACTACACCATAAGAAATACAAATTCAGTTCACCATTTTTCTTCTGCAAGTGTTCTTTGAGTTTCCAATTAGCTCTTTAAATTTTTTCTTTTGATAATCTCTACGTTTCTATTTTTTCTAACTTAACTTGGTTGACGAGTTCTCCCCGTCAACATCATGAAAGAGGAAAACTTCAAATTTTGATCGTTATCAGAAAAGAAGATAACCTCGAGTCCTGTTATAATCATGAAAGAGGAAAACTTCGAATCTTGGTTGTTATCAGAAAAGATGATAACCTCAAATCCTGTTTATAATCCTGAAAGAGGATAACTTCGAATTTCTCACTATAAAACTAGCTCGAACCCGAGGAGAAAATAATCCAAGACTTATAACTTGGTTACTTGGGGGGCATACAGGATTTTGATATAACCATACCATAAGCTCGGAAATAATCTATACATCTTTAAAATAAAAAAGTTGTCTCGTACTTTTGGAAAAAAAAGGTTAAAGTATAGAGAGAAACGAGCATAAAAGGAAAAATATTACAAATTTTTTGTGCAACAAAAATTTGAGTAATATTCTAACCTATCATGCTTCTATAAATAAAGGAGTATAAGTTTTGAGCAATTATAAGCTCATCATAATTATGTTTAAATAAGTATGAACGGTGATTATGACAATAAACGAAACAAGTAGACGTACTTGAAAGTTTAAATAACGCAATTAAGCTTTGAAAAATTCAAGTTAGTATAAAAGTGAAATTTGGAAATAAAAACAGAGCTAGAACAATAACTCGGATTATCAACGATGATTCCAAATAAAACTTAATAAACTACCATGAAAAAATCAAAGTTATAAAATCTTGTCCTAACCAGGAAAAAGGCCTGAATACTAACAAGTAGCTATTAAGAAAACATCTAAACCTGGCTGAACCAGGTTCGAACTGAGTGATACACTAGCTCAGAAGCATTCTTAGAAAAGAGGATAACCTTGAACTTTTATCAAGGATAACTTCAAATTTAGAAGATAATCTCATAACATAATCGTTGTTAGGAAAGAGGACAACTTTTAAACCACGATCGATCACCATTAAAGGACAACCTCCAATTCTGGTCACCTACCAGTTTGAGAAATCACCTTTAGTGACCTGTTCGCATAGCATAGCTTGTTCAATTATGCTTATATACATGAAATGAACAGAACAATTTTGTTACCCTATGATGATGAAAAATGAATTCTACTAACAAGTGATCAAGGACCGAGACTCCTCAATCACTTGGGGGCATATAGGGTATAAGAACACACAAGATAAGATAAAATTTTTACAAATTTTTCAAAAAAAGTGTTATGTTTGTTCTACCCAAAAAGGAAAACTAGTATGTTTGTTGGTACATGTAAAAAACCTTTATTCATATTGTGCACAAAAGGTAAACTAGTTTGTTCGTACTATGAACAAAAGGAAAAATAGTTTGTTCTTTGGCATGCAAGTACAGACTACAATAGAAAATAAAGAGTCAAGAGTATGCAATTACAAAATACTTAGACATGAGGTGCACTAGAGACTAAGCTATCAAGACTCTGGCTCAATGGTTTGGTCACCCGAGGTAGCTAAAGGGTCAACAGAAGTGTTGGTAGCGAGATCTTCAGGCCTTGAAACATCACCATCCCCTGACTGTAATAAGGAGGTGCGAACATAGTGAGCATACAGTAAGGATGCGATCAGACAACCTTATCAAAGTAAAAAAAACCAGACACTTACCAATATCATGAAACAACCTAAGCTCGGACTTGGCGGCATTGGTACAAAACTAATGACTAAAGTAGCGACCAGGGTTGGAAACACCACTCCTGAGGACTTCTCCACCAGAATAGCTACACGAGTGGTAGAATCCTTCATAACCTGATACACTGTTGGACTTGATATTGAACAAGTAGTGAACTTCCACAACATCAGGGGGAGGCCATTCTAACACTCTATACAAAATACGCAGTAGTGCTAATAATTTGTAATTATTCGGCATTAGTTAGAATGGGCTATTCCAAAATAGTCACATATTTCCACAAAGTACGAATGAAGCGGTAGGAAGGCACCTGCTTGGCAATGCATGGGACTCCAAGCGGTATACCCGTCTGGTGGGGAGCCTACTCGCTCATCAGTAATAGGGACTCTAAGTCCAAGTTTGCCAATAAGCCCATACTTATTTATTAAATAGGACAAGTCACTTTTAGAAAATATGGATCTCGGTGTTACAAAACCATCCGAGCTAAAGATTTCTCCAAGCTCTTTTTCGATACAGTCGACCTTTTTCCTCTTCCTTAAAGCTCTAGATTTTTTGGGAGGCATGGACTTGGTCCCAGTTCAGAAGCAAATAAGGATGAATAGATCCCTATACACTTCGGAGAACGAGGCCTAACTAGATTGTAAAAGAAACCGAAATTCTCGAAGATCAAGCAAACCAAGTACCTGAAAAGGAAAGGAAAGAGTAAGATTATGTTTGCACATATACAATAAGAGGCATGTTTGCCCATAAGTGTACAGCTAGAGCGAATATACAAAGAAAGAACAACATGTTCGTTTACACTATTGTACTCAGTTTGTATACAATCGACTCATTCTAGGGATAGTAAACGTGAAAAAGGTTATGTTTGTTTACTAGTGTGCATAAGAAACTGACAATACGAAATCTGTTTGAGTACTTGGGTACCTACTCTATTTGCTCAAGTCAGAAGGGCAGGAAAAAAAAAGGCATGCCTTCCTATAAAGGTTAACGAACAAAGGAAGTTGTGTGTAGCGTTGACAGGATAACAAATTGATTCCTACCTGAGTTTCGGTTAAAATCAACAAAATAGGACCTAAGAACGAGATGCTAATGGGTTGATTTAAGGGTCTGTGAAAGATCTATGGCCACTAAATAGAAATCGCAAAATTCTACGACGTATACTCATTTTCTCATATTAAAAAGGGGCTCTCGAAATTCTTAGCGAATGGTTTGAATAAGACAATTGCGATGACGGAGAAGTCTCTAGCGGTAAGCTTCGCTCCAGCAATATCGAGCTCCTCTCAATATGTTGCCATTTGGGGCGTTATCTCCTTCGTTGGCTTCGAGCTTTTCTCAACACGTAAAGGGGTCGACAGCAACAACCAAGATTCACTCTCTAAAGTGAATGACAATAAGTGTTCATGCTTAGGGTTTGCAAAGTTTGAGCCCAAGACTCTTCAAAAAATAGTGAGCCTACCATTGTTGAGGAGTGCAAGTGTAAACAAGCCCAACAAGTTGCTATCAAGGAAAATGCCTATGGAACGATTAGAGAACTGTTTGTTTTGGGTTTAAAGAACAAATTTATTTTATTAAAATGTATAACCAAAAAATAATGGGGACATTGTTTGCATAACTAAGTCAGAATTGTGCAAAGCACGAAAACTGACTTGGGGGCAAATGCTATACCCATTTTTGGGCATTTATGACATTTAAAAAAATAGCAATTATAAAGGGAAGATGAATAGAACACATATCCTTCCTGTTCTCACAAAGCACAAAGGAGTTCTTGTTCTCACAAAGCACAAAGTAGTTCCTGTTCTCACGAAGCACAAAGTACTTTCTATTCTCACAAAGCACAAAGTACTTAATGTTCTCACAAAGCACAAAGTACTTCATGTTCTCATGAAGTACAAAGCAAAATACCAAGCACTAACAGAAGGGATTGGGCATGTAGTCGCACTCTTCAATCTCTGTTCGCACAAGGAAAACTATTACACGCTAACATGAGGATCATATTCGTTCAACCCACAACATCTGCGCTAACATACTTATTGTACGAATATAGGGTCGTCATTTATCAAAATATAATTTTATTTTTGTTGTAATGTATTGTTTGCGGGCCAAGCCCAATAACTTAGGCCCATGATTTAATTGTAACCCTAAACTCCTCACTATAAAAAAGAGGAGATGGGATAGAAATAGGGAGGGAAATTCATAATGCTGAAACTCCATTATTGTATAAACAAGTCCTTATGTAATGTAAAAGTGAAGGAGGACTATAGAACAACTGGAAACGCAAGTTCGTCAAAACTATGGTTCTTTAAGCTTAAGTATTAATAAAAGTGTCTAAGAGGACGTAGGTCATCTTTTTGGGGTCAAACCACTATCAAATATGGTGTTATTTATTTTATTATATCTATATTCTTGAATCCATGCTCTTGTGTTCTCGAGTTGACGAAAAATGGTGTCAACAAGAACTATACCCCACAAGCATTTCCAGACATCATAGCAACTTATACACCCCAAAAACCCAGCCAAAACACCACTGAAACTCATAATCATCACTTAGAGCCTCAAAGCACAAAAACACCAAAAATGAAAAATGGAACTCAAAGATCACAGGACCAAATCATTACCTCAGCTGGAATTCGACCTCCTAGCTACGCCTTAATTCAATCCCTAACTCTATATCCCTTCCAAACTCACCAAATCCAAGCTTTAACTTCAAAATTTCCAAAGAGCTCCAAGGCACATCAAGGGAGGAAGAAGGAAATGTGAAAGAGAGCCAGGATAGAGTTGAGTGTTTTGTTCATTTATGGTTCTACTAGGTTCTGAGTTGGCTGAGTATATAACATTCCTTTAGGTAAGTAAATGACTAAAATGCCTCGTGCCCATTAGCTTACTCTCAAATGCACTCAAGGGAAAAATCGTCATTTGCCACATTTCCCGCTAATTTCAATTAACACCTCATATTCCCTGTAACTTCCAATATCCTCAAATAATCACCAAATACTTTCCCATTACTCGATAAATCCCGGTAATGTACTAAATTACTAAAATACCCCTAGGCTCACCTCGAGCCAGGTATTTGGCCCCGTTATCACTAAACCACTAACTTGCTCCCTATGATCGCCTCATGCCGAATAACCCAATTATATCCACATAATGATGTGATCTTAGTCAATATACACACACAAATATATATATATATACAAGTATACCCTCAACGGGTCAAAATTATGAAAATGTCCTTCTAATGAGAAACGGGCCCACATGCATGCTTAATACACCTAAACATGCCAATATAGTCATATTATAATATAACTTACACAATTCATATAATCATGCATATAATCACAAACATGCACATAATATTCAATTATTGCCCTCCTGGTCCCCGAATCAAGGCACTAAGCCTTATTAGGGAAATTGGGACGTTACAATGATGACCTGTATGGGAAAGAGATTGTAAGTCTACGTGGGGCTCTGAAGTCTATTGTGTCAGATTGGAACCCCACTTTTACTTCCAAGTTTTGGGGAAGTCAGCACAAGGCTATGGGTACACATTTGAAGTTTAGTAATGCCTCTCAACCTTAGACAGATGAATAATCTGAGAGGAAGAATCAGACATTGGAAGACATCCTTCGGGTGTGTATATTGGACTTTAAAGGGTACTGGAGTAAGTACTTACCTTTGATTGATTTTTCCTACAACAACAGTTATCAGTCAGCAATTAGAGTGGCTCCATATGAGATGTTGTATGGTAGGAAGTGTAGATCACCCATTCATTGGGATGAAATGGGTGAGAGAAAATATATGGGTCATGAGGCAATTCAGAGAACCAATGAGGCTATTGAGAAGAATAGAACTTGGATGCTCACCTTGCAGAGTAGGCAGAAAAGCTACGTTGATCCTGTGCATAGGGGAGTAGAGTTCAAAGGAGTAAGGCGATTAGGGAAGAAGGGAAAGTTGAGCCCTAGGTTTGGGGGACCTTTTGAGATCCTAGAGAGGATTGGACAGGTAGCCTATAGGTTGGCTTTACCTCCGTCGCTGTCAGGGGTTCATAATGTGTTTCATATTTCTATGCTTCGGAAGTATGTGTCAGATACAACTCATGTGTTGAGTTATGAGGATCTAGAGCTACAGACAGACTTGTTCTATAAGGAGCGAGCAGTATAGATCCTGGATAGAAAAGACAAAGTCTTGAGAAACAAGATGATTCCTCCAGTTAAAGTACTATGGAGGAACAACAAGGTCAAGGAAGCGACCCAGGAGTTAGAGTAAGATATATGGGATCAGTATCCTGAGCTATTCAGGTAAATTTCGAGGACAAAATTTCTATTCGGAGGGGATAGTTGTAACGTCCCAAAATTCCTAATAAGGCTTAGTGCCTTGATTAGTGGGTTAGGAGAGCCTAATTTGATTTATTTGTGGTTTTATTGAATATTTATGTGATTATGTGAATTGCATGAGTTATATTATAATATGATTGATTGTGCATGTTTAAGTGTATTGAATGTGCTTAAAGGCTCGCTTTTGTTAAAAATGGGCATTTCGTAATTTTGACTCATTGAGGATATAACTGTAATTATATGCGTTATATGTTTGGGACCACATTATTATGTGGATATATTTGAGATATTCGGCTCAAGTCGGTCCTTTTGAGAAAGTTAGCAAAAAAGTCACAACGGGGATTAATACTCGACTCAGGGTAAGCCTAGGGGTATTTTGGTAATTTGGTGAATTACTGCGAATTATTGGAATATGAGTTATATTTGGGGTAAATATTGGTATTTTGAGGATTAGAAGAATTAATTTGGAATTTTAAGTGAAATTTGAGGGTTAGTGGGAAGTCGGTGTCAAATGACCTTTTTCCCCCTTGTGGGCTTTGTTGAGAGACTTAAGTGGTAGGGGTATTGTGGTCTTTTTCCCTTATACAGCTAATACTCAATTGAGTCTCAATATTTCGACACAAACTCACATTCTCAACCTCTTTCTCTCTCTCTCTCTCTCTCTCACTCTACTTTGTCGCAAGAAGAAAACTCTTGAAGTCTTGATCTTAGAAGCAACCCTTGGTTGAATTAAAGTTGGTTCTTGAGAATTAGGGGCTACTAAGCTTGGGGAATCCAGTGGAGAACTCAAATCCTAGGAGGTAATCCAAGTTCTTGAGCTATTGAGTTTTTCTTTTTTATGTTCATAAGGAATATTGGAATTTTGGGTTTGGATGTGTTTTAAGAGGTTTTTGATGGTTGTATTATGTATATCAGAGTTGCTAGTGTCGGTTGGTGGTCGAAAAAATGGTTGGAATGTTGTTTTGGGATGAATTTGAATCGGTTTGCAATTTCTGAAATTGTAGAAAATTCTGGGTTTCGGGGTGGCATCACAACACTTGGTAGGAGCACCGCGACCCACTTGAAGGTCCTTGAGGCTGGGGTTTCCTCGGACCGCCTTGGCGCTTCGGCACAAAAATGAGAAAATATTTTGGGGTTGGCTCTCTGCCAAGTGGGGCATCGTGGCCCTTTGTGGTGGTCTCCATGGTGCAAGATGCATACAAATTAGGTGGGCCTCTCTGCCTAGTGTGGGGCCATGGCGCTAAATGGGAAAGTTTTGAATATGTGGCTTAGAGTTTTGGAAACCTGAATTAATGGGCTCGGGAATGATTCTACTACCTGATTTAGTGGAATTCAGGGTCCTGAGGGTTAGGCTTTGGTCTTGCATCCCTTTATTGGTTCAGTTATTGATGAATATTCCTTGCTATAGTTGTGACTAGGAAGTACTGCTAGGCTCGGGAGGAAAGGATCGCACTCATAGTCGTTATATTAACTTGCTCAAGACCTGAGGTAAGAATAATGCTATATGCACATAGAGCTAATCGGTGTATATGCTGTTGGAAAAAGCTTATACATGATCTTTATTTATTTTCATGTATATCAAATATTAAACAAATTAATACGAGATAGCCTAAAACATGTTTCTAAAATTGAATTCAAGAGAAACAAAGAATAGAATACTTACAGTATACGCAGCGGAATTAAATAGTCATTCCTTCAGTTTCTCTAACTCTTGTATCCTCTCTGTCGCAGAGTATTATCAAGAAACTAAACCGATCTTCTATTTTCTTCACGATCTTCCAATGTATCCTTAGAACCACCTAGACTAGTGTGGGGAATTCTCAACACATGAGATAGATATAGAGAGAAGAAGAGAAAATAACAAAGTGGCTTAGAAAATGCTTGTGTTTAGAGAGAATATAAAACTATCAGAAAATCTGACTTGTGACTTATCTGTCGTCTCTGAAATCTTCTCTCTAAGCACTCCTTTTATAGACTCAATTAGGCCATTTAATTTAATTAAAAAATAAATAAAATAACAGCCATTTTAAAGCCCTAGGTCGAAATTATCATGGGCTATAGGCCCGTGAAATTTCTCATTTGATTATAATCCCATTGGACTTAAAATCAAGGCCTGTATTATTTTCTATTGATTTAATTATTTAAATCCTTTATCAAATTAATTATTTATAATTTGAACCTTGATTTAAATTTATTTATTAATTTAGATACCAATTTATCTTAATTAATAAATCTGCCATAATTTCTCTTTTCTTCTCAAAATTACACAACTCTGTGAAACTATCCAAAATTGACCTGGTCAACTTTGATAATTCTAATTGATAATTAAATTAATTAATTGAGACTATCTAGATGATTTTATCCAAGGTACAATGGGGACCATGGGCCTATGAAATCAAGCTCCAATAAGTTATCATAAATCTAACAAATAAATTTACTAACTTATTAATTCCTCGTGACTCCACTATAGACTTGGAATTGCACTCTTGAATTTATAGAACGCTCTATAACAAATATAGATACGCTATTAATTATCCATTGTTACAACCATAATTGTCACTCAATCCTCTATAGACGGTCTACAATGAGATAGGACTAAAATACCGTTTTACCCCTCATTGTATTTTATCCTTAAAACACTTAGTTCCTTGTAAATGATATTTCAGTAAACTAATTTAATTACTGAAATGAGATCTCTATCATTTATCACCTTGAACCAAACTAAAAGGAAACCATCGTTTCACTTCTTCATCAGAAGCTATAGATGTTCATATCTGTGATTAACACTCCCACTCAATTATACTACCGACTTCCCAAGATGTAAGTATGGGCTAGTCCGTAGGGTAAGCTGGTAACGAACAAGTCAAAGAACTCAAATAATACAATCAGTTAGAATACTAATCACTCAGAATTTAGATTGAATTGACCTATGGTCAACTATATGATATGACTATAATAGATAATAACGGTATGTTTACTTATCTTATCAACTGTCAATATCGGTCCTGTCCGATGTAACAAATACATCCGATCTTATCTACTTTGCTAATGTTCTGGAAAGAACATAACACTGTAATGTGTAAGTAGATCATATCGTAGATTGGCAAGTCAGTGTAAATCCGGTGCACTGACTAATCTTAGGACTAACTTATTTTTGAACATATAATCATATTTATATTCCACTGTGATTACGTCACTATAAATAAGATTAGCTATATGCTCAGGATTTAATAGAAGTTTATATTAAACAAATAATCATGAAAATAAAACATGTGAGCAAAGTGATTGACCAAGTCAAAAAATGATTTCTATTCTTTTATTGATAATGTTATACCCAAAAATTGGAGAATGCATCCTAGGAGGCTAAGGAGAATGCATTCTAGGAGAGCTAAGGGGAGTGGTCCTAGGAGACCCCAAGGAGGATGTGGTCCTAGGAGACCCCAAGGGAGTGGTCTTAGGAGACCCCAAGGAGAAAGTGGTCTTAGGAGACCCCAAGGAGAAAGTGGTCTTAGGAGACCCCAAGGAGGATGTGGTCCTAAGAGACCCCAAGGGTGTGTAGGAGGCAAGCCTCCCAAGGTTTTCTAAGTGTTGGCTCGAACGTGTCCAAGGTAAGTAGCTAAGGAGGAGGAGTCTCATGCAAGAGGATGGAGACTTAGATTTTGATAAGGAGAGCCTATACAATGTTCGATCGGACATGTTTTGGAGATGTCATGGAGGAGGTTGCCTCAATGTTGTCCAAGGTGAGATGTCATGGAGGAGGTTGCCTCAATGTTGTCCAAGGTGAGGTGCCAAGGAGGTTGCCTCGGACCACCTTGGTCCGAGGAGAAGCCAAGGAGATTGGTTCAAGGAGGAACATGGCATGCTAGAGGAGAGTGCCATGTTAGAGGAAAGAAGTGCATGTCCTACCACCATGCACGTTCAACCCACGAATGCATGTCCTACCACCATGCATGTCCTACCACCATGCACGTCTGACCAACACTTGCATGGGTGGTCAGTAGGAGGTGGATCAACTAGCTAGAGGAGACTAAGTCAAGATTCCCAGAGACAGCTTCAACAACATACGCGGGAATCTCTCATTCTTCCCACAAATGGGGGGTTTGTTACATTTCGAATTTTGAATGTTTAAATGTAAAAAATATAATAAAATATCCCTATCATGAGGGGATATCAGTTGAGGATCCCAAGCCTATAAATAGAGAGCTTATGGGATGAGTGAGTGGTCTTCTTCTGCTTCTTCTTTCTAGAGAGAGAAAATTGGGACTGTGTATTCTAGAGAGAGAAAGTTGGGTCTGTGTATTCTAGAGAGAGAATTCTTGTATTTTTGCCATCTGTACTGAAGAAACTCAGTTGGCTCAGTCCATCTGATCTTGAGTACAGATCTATAAATCACAACTCTAAGTGGATTAGGCTATTACCGACAATCGGGGTTGAACCACTATAAAAATCTCCTGTGTTATTTACTTTTCTTGTTTAAACCGTCTGTGTCGTTTTTATTTCTCTTGAAGGCTTGTCGTATTTGACGTTCTCACGTCGTTGGCTAAAAACGCAGTCAACAGATAATAAAATGAGATTACAAAGAATTTGGGTTTTAATTAGGGCATAAAACCCCAACATATGCTTGTTAGCATTGAATTATCTATGAATGATTAGTAGATTCTATATTCGACCATCATGTTGAACGTGGGGTCGGTCGGCAATCGCATTAAGCGTGGGGCTGGTCAGCAAGTGTGTGGAACGCAGTCATAAAGGCAAGTTTAGTTGAGGGTGCAGTCCCCACTTGTCCAGCACAAACTGTGAGCTGAGTGCCTGAGTACGCATTTTTCTTGGTTGGGCCATTCGGTAAGGTTGTTTTGCTGGGCCGTGTAAATGATTATGTGATTGAAATGAATATCTTTGTGAACTATGGAACATGTTTACAGTTTATATAGTTTGAATAAATGCACTAGAAGTTTGTGAAGCATGTGTTTATTGCATTTGAATATCTGGGACTATTGTTATGTCTTGTGAAGTTTTCTTACTGGGCCTCGGCTCATGGGTGCTCTATGGTTCAGGTAAGGGCAAAGAGAAGTTGGACCATCCATGAGTTGGAGAGCTTCGAGGGTGATGTGTACATATGCGGCCTGCTCGACCACCACAGTCGAGACTTGTTTTGTGAATCTAGAGTTATGGGTTGTTTTGCCGCTTAGGATGGCCACTTTGTACCTTGTTTATTATTGTATCTATTCATAAACTCTTTTCTGGGTTCCCATGCTTTTACTAAACTCTTTTAATGAAAATTAATATTCGTTTGGCCAAAATTTTAATACTTAACCCTTTAATTAACTTTAATTACACATTTAAGTCCAAATGACTCGACTATCAAGTTAAGCACTATTTTTAAACACACGGTGTAATAGTCCCTAATTAGTAAGGTGATACAAGAATCATCCTCGTAAAACTCGCCATCTTCACTATCGTAGTCGGCGTTTTCTTCATAATCCTCGTGGACCATTTCTGGATACTCTGGTGGAGGAGGCCAACTGGGTTCTCCTCGCTCAGCTTCAGTGGGAGAGCAGCGTCTTCTGGAGTGTTCTTCTGGTGGTCACCATGACTGAATCTTTGATGCTTTCTTCACAGCTTTCAATGTAAGCACCAAAATGTCAACTGTCTTTTTCGTTATCAACTAATTAAAAAAGAGCTTAAAGAAATGTAGGTAAAAGACACAGATTTTACGTGGTTCAGGTTATAAAACAACTCTAGTCCACGAGGCTTTTATATTAGTGTTTTTTAAGCTTGAGATGGAAAGCTTAAATGGAGGTTCTCTCAGGCAGCGTATATATTGCTCTAAGTACCAAAGTGGGATCACAAATCTAAAAGCCAAAAGTCTCTTACAATGGACGTCCTAGCCCTATTTATAGTGGTTGGGGGCAATTAATTCCCTTAATGGGAATTTATTACAAACATTCCCAATCATTTGGGAGTTCAATTGTAATTAACACCTTCGGGTCCCCTAATTAAGGTGGTGGGCCCAGGCATATCGCACGAGGCCCAATTCGTATGTTACTGCCCACTTATTTACAAGAGACATGCCCCCTGAAACTCACAGAATACAGCTGCACATTTCCGATGTCAGACGACGCATTAGGACATGCAAATTGTTGAGTGTACAGGCTCGACACCACTACTCGAGGCACAACAAGATGTCAGATGGCCGCTTATGGTACAAAGCTGTTGCAACTGACATCTAGCGTTCCCTCTAGGTTCTGAGGACAAACTCCTAGGGTTGGAGAACTAACTGATCAAGAAGACGGGAGGACCATAACGAATGTCCTCGAGACGTGGCCTCACTTGAAGACATCCACGCTTGGAAATGAATAATAACACTTTGGGAGGAATCTACGCTCCGAGGAGCTCTTGGCAAGCTCTACAAGCCTTCATTAGCTCTCAAGCAACCAAATCACTTCTCTAATGATTGCCACGTGTCCAATGATGAAATCACAGACAACAAGTACCTTTACGAAGATTCCTATCTACATCAGTAATTCGAATCTAGACTACTTGCACCATGTATGCTTAGTAAATTGTACTAGTAACCATTCATTAAAGATTTCTTACTTTAATATGTTACTAACTATTTTATTCATTGTATATGATCTTAATTCTCTCGTACTAATACAAGATCATATCCTCATAAATGAATATGGAATTTTCTTGATATTCATATAAATTATTCAAAAAATAATTATAACATTAAAATACAATAAAATTGGACTTTGATTTAAATCAATAAAATGTCTTTACATTCTTTTAGGGCTTAAATCCTAACAATCTCCCACTTGCCCTCAAAGAAAGTGAGGCATCTCCTTTAATCCCATGTTGTGTACATAACCCCTAAACAACTTTGTAGGAAGTGTCTCTGTTAGGTCCTGTTCCGACGCTATCTTCATAATTGCCACATCACCTCGGTGCACAATCTCTCTAACTAGATGGTATTTCCTTTCTATATGCTTTCCTCTCTTATGGCTTCTGGGTTCCTTAGAGTTAGCTACTGCTCCATTATTGTCACAGTACAAGATTAGTGGCTTCTCCATATCTGGAATTACTTCCAGATTAGTGTAGAACTTTCCAAGCCAAACTGCTCCCTTATTCACAAGCCGATATATACTCGACATCCATGGTTGAATCATTAATACTGGATTGTTTATTACTTCTCTAGACTACATCTCCTCAACCAAGAGCGAACACTGACCCAGACGTCGACTTACTACTGTCATTGTCTGATTGGAAATCAGAATCAGTGTATCCAGTAGGTATTAGCTCACCCCCTGAATATACAAGCATATAATCTCTCATTCTCCTAAGATACTTGACAATGTGCTTTACTGCAACCCAGTGTTCTAAGCCATGATTTGATTGATAATGACTTACAATCCCTACTACATACCATATGTCGGACTTAGTACACAACATAGCATACATTAGATCCCAACTGCTGAAACATAGGGATACTTTCTCATGTCCTCTTCATCTTGAGATTCTCTAGACATTGCTCTTTGGAAAGAGTAATTCCATGTCTGGTCGGTAACTGACCTTTCTTGGAATTCTCCATAGAGACCTTTCAAGCACCTTATCTATATAATTAGCCTGGGAAAGTGTCAATAGTTTGTTCTTCCCGTCTCTTAGGATTTGGATTCCCAGAACATAGATCACTTCACCCAAATCATTCATTTGGAGCTTTTCAGCTAACCACTTCTTCACGTTTGACAGTGTCTCTACATCGTTAGCATCGAGGAGAATGTCATCCATGTAAAGAACTAATAAAATCACCATTTTACCTTTGAAATATTTATACACACATGCTTCGCCGACATTCTATTCAAAGCCGTATGTTTTAATTATCTCATCAAAGGTGATATTCCAAGATCTAGATGCTTGCTTTAATCCATAAATGGATTTCAGCAACTTACAAACCTTATGATCTTTCCCATCCTGAATGAACCCTTCTGATTGTATCATATAGATACTTTCATCAAGATAACCATTCAGAAAAGCAGTTTGGACGTCCATTTTCCATATCTCATAGTCATAGGTGGCAGCTGTGGATAAGAGGAAGCGATTGGATTTTAGCATGACCACATGAGAAAATGTTTCTTCATAATCAACACCTTCTCTCTGAGTGTAACCTTTGGCTACTATCCTTGCCATGAAAGTCTTAACTTTCTCATCTACACCTCTTTTTTTCTTAAAGATCTATTTGCACTCAATGGGCCTGACATCTTCAGGTGGGTCTTCAAGTTCCTAGAAAAATTCAGAATACATCGATTCCATTTATTGGTTCATGGCTTCCTGCCATTTCTCCTTTTCAGGATTGTCCATTACTTCTTTGAAGGTTAATGGGTTGTCCTTGTCTGTATCAGAAACAAGGACGTGTGCCTCATGTTTGTAGCGAACAAGTTGTCTCACAATCGTCCCACTAGGATGTTGCCTTGGGGTATCCTTTTCATGAATAGTGGCTTCCTCTGTTTGTCATTTATCATTTAATGATGATGAAGAAGGTGATGGAATCTTATCAGCTGTGAGTTCCTCCAAAACTACCTCCCTTTGAGATTTATAGTTATTCATATAGTCGTGTTCAAGGAAGGTTGCATTTGTTGAAACAAATACCTTTTGGTCATTAGGACTATTGAAGTAACTACCTCTTGTTTCTGAAGCATAGCCCACAAAAAATGAATATTTCAGACCTCGAATCAAGTTTCCTTGATTTAGGTCTAAGAACGTGAGTAGGACAACCTCAAATGTGAAAATGGTGCAAGCTAGGTTTGTTACCACTCCACAGCTCCAGTGGCATTTTGCTTATGGTCTTAGATGGGACTACATTCAAAATGTAAGTCATCGTTTGAAGTGCATATCACCAGAATGAGAGAGGAAGTGAAGAGTAGTTTAACAAGACCTAACCATGTCCAACAAGTTCCTATTTATTCTTTCTGAAACACTACTTTGTTGTGGTTTCCAGGTGTTGTGAGTTGGGATAGAATACTATGCTCTAGCATGAAATTTTTGAATTCCAAATCCAAATATTCACCACCATGATCTGATTGAAGTGTTTTAAGAGTCTTACCTAATTGCTTCTCAGCCTCAGCTGTGAAGTCTTGAAATTTATCAAAGGTTTCAAAGTTCCTAAGCATTAGGTAAGTATGACCATATCTAAAGTAATCGTCAATAAAGGTGACGAAGTACTCATATCCACCTCTATCTTGTGCGTTAATTGGACCACAAACATTTTTGTGTACAACCTCTAAAGGCTTTTTAGCTCTATTGCCTTTCGCTGAGAAATGGCATTTGGTCATTTTGCCTTTTAGACAAGACTCACAAACCGGAAGAGTTCCAACTCTTAGTTATCTCAATGGTCCATATTCTTTTAACCAGATTATCTGGTCTAGTCCTATATGACCAAGTCAAAGATGCCAAAGATATGTGTCGTCCTCATTTGAAACATTTTGTCTTTTGTTTCCTTTCGGTTTATCTACTTTAAATAATTCTAAGTTATTTAGCGATCGTTTATTTGGCTTGAGCATATACAGTCCATTTGTATGTGTCCCCTTCACAATTTGAAACCAGTCTTTGAAATAACAGTCGCATTAATATTAAAAGAAATGTCAAAAGATTGTTCATGCAACATAGATAAAGAAACTAAGTTTCTAGAAAATACAAGAATAAAATAAACATTATTTAAAATAAGATTGTTCCCACAAATGAAACAGACTGTTCCCTTTGCTCTTGTTGAAACAAGCGTTCCACTTCCAACTCGCATAGTCACCTCGCCATCAGCAAGTTCCCTTGATTGCTCAAGTATCTACATAGAAGAACAAACATGGTTAGTGCGTCCTGAATCTAAAACCCAAGATGACACATCGCCTTCCACTATATAAGCATCAAGTATAAGTAATTATATTTACCTTTCTTTTTAAGCTCAGTGAGATACTTTTTACAATTTCTCTTCCAGTGACCTTCAACTCCACAGTGGAAACACTTTCCCTTTGGTTCCTTCTTTTTTGAGTTGTTGTCATATTTTTTGTCCTTGGCTTTTGGTGCCTTCTCTCCATTCTTGTACTTTTTTCCCTTACTTTTTTCCTTGTCATTGTTCTTCTTCTTCTTCTTGGTTTTATCCTCTGAGGCAAATGTGACAGAGGAGAAACCTTCAACCTCTGAGGCAAAAACCAAGAAGAGGAAGAAGAACAATGACAAGGAAAAAAGTAAGGGAAATAAGTCCAATAAAGGAAAGAAGGCACCAAAAGACAAGGATAACAAGAATGACAACAACTCCAAACCAAAGGGAAAGTATTTCCATTGTGAAGTGGAAGGTCACTTTAACAGAAACTGTAAAAAGTATCTTGTTGAGCTACAAAAGAAAGGTAAATATAATTTACTTATACTTGAAGCTTGTATAGTGGAAGACGATATGTCATCCTAGATTTTAGATTCAGGAGCCACTAACCATCTTTATTCTTCTATGCAGATACTTGAGTAATCAAGGGAACTTGCTAATGGCGAGGTGACTATGCGAGTTGGAAGTGGAGCGCTCATTTCAGCAAGAGCAAAGGGAATAGTCTGTTTATTTTTTTGGAAAATTATCTTATTTTGAATAATGTGTATTTTATTCGTAGATTTTCTAGAAACTTAGTTTTTTTATCTATGTTGCATGAACAATCTTTTGACATTTCTTTTAATAATAATGTGATTTTTATTTCAAAGAATGGTTTCAAAATTTGTGAAACAGAACATGCAAGCGGATTGTATATGCTCAAGCCAAACAAAAGATCGCTAAATAACTCAGAATTATTTAAAGTAACTAAACTGAAAGGAAACAAAAGACAAAAAGTTTCAAATGAGGATGAAACATATCTTTGGCATCTTAGACTTATTCATATAGGACTAGACGTGATAAACCAGTTAACAAAAGATGGACCACTGAGAGAACTAAGAGTTGGAACTCTTCCAGTTTGTTAGTCTTGTCTAGAAGGTAAAATGACCAAATGTCATTTCTCAGTGAAAGGCAAAAGAGATAAAGAACCTTTAGAGCTTGTACACAACGATGTCTATGGTCCAATCAACGCACAAGCTAGAGGTGGATATGAGTACTTCATCACCTTTATTGACGATTACTCTTGATATGTTCATACTTTCATAATGCTTAGGAGGTCTTAAACCTTTGTTATGTTTCAAGACTTCAGAGCTGAGGCTGAGAAGCAATTAGGTAAGACTCTTAAAACACTTTGATCAGATCAAGGTGGTGAATTTTTGGATTTGGAATTCAAAGATTTTATGTTGGAGCATGGTATTCTATCCCAACTCACAACATCTGGAACGTCACAGCAAAATGTTGTTTAAGAAAGAAGAAACAAGACCTTGTTGGACATGGTCAGGTCAATGTTAAACTACTCTTCACTTCCTCGCCCATTCTGGGAATATGCACTTCAAATAGTGACTTACATTTTGAATGTAGTCCCATCTAAGATCATAAGCAAAACACCATTGGATCTGTGGAATGGTAACGAACCTAGTTTGCACCATTTTTCGCATTTGAGGTTGTCCTACTCATGTTCTTAGACCTAAATCAGGGAAACTAGATTCGAGATCTAAAGTATGCATTTTTCATGCGCCATGCTCCAGAAATAAGAGGCGGTTATTTCTATAGTCCCAAGGGCCAAAGGTATTTGTTTCAACAAATGCAACCTTCCTTGAACACGACTATATGCATAACTATAAATCTCACAGGGAGGTAGTTTTGGAGGAACTCACAGCTGATAAGATTCCATCACCTTCTTCATCATCATTAAATGATAAATGACAAGCCAAGGAAACCACTATTCCTGAAAAGAAAACCCCAGTGAAACATCATAGTGGGAGGATTGTGAGACAACCTGCTCGCTACGAACCTGAGGCACATGTCCTTGTTTCTGATACAGACAAGGACATCCCATTAACCTTCAAAGAAGTAATGGATGATTTTGAAAAGGACAAATGGCAAGAATCGATGAACCAAGAAATGGAATCGATGCATTCCAATTTTTCTAGGAACTTGTAAACCCACCTGAAGATGTCAGGCCCATTGCGTGCAAATGGATCTTCAAGAAGAAAAGAGGTGTAGATGGGAAAGTAGAGACTTTCAAGGAAATGCTAGTAGCCAAAGTTTACACTCAGAGAGAGGGTGTTCATTATGAAGAAACATTTCTTCTTGTGGCCATGCTAAAATCAATTTGCATCCTCTTATCCATAACTGCCACCAATGACTATGAGATGGCAAATGGACATCAAGACCGCTTTTCTGAATGGTTATCTTGATGAAAGTATCTATATAATACAACCAGAAGGGTTCATTAAGGATGGGAAAGATCATATGGTGTGTAAGTTGCTGAAATCCATTTATGGATTAAAGCGAGCATCTAGATCTTGGAATACCACCTTTGATGAGACAATTAAAACATATGGCTTCAAACCGAATGTCGACGAAGCATGTGTGTATAAATATGTCAAAGGTAAAGTGGTGGTTTTATTAGTTCTTTACGTGGATGAAATTCTCCTCGTTGGTAACGATGTAGAGACACTGTCAAACATGAAGAAGTGGTTAGCTGAAAAGTTCCAAATGAAATATTTGGGCAAAGCGGGCTATGTTATGGGAATCCAAATCCTAAAGGATAGGAAGAACAAGCTCTTGGCACTTTCTCAGGCTAATTATATCGATAAGGTGCTTGAAAGGTTCTCTATGGAGAATTCCAAGAAAGTTCAATTACTGACCAGACATGAAATTACTCTTTCCAAAGAGCACTGTCCAGAGACACCTCAAGAGGAAGAGGACATGAGAAAGTATCCCTATGCTTCTGCAGTTGGGAGTCTAATGTATGTTATGTTTTGTATTAGGCTTGACATATGCTATATAGTAGGAATTGTAAGTCGTTATCTATCAAATCCTGGTTTGGAACACTCGATTGCAGTAAAGTACATTCTCAAATATCTTAGGAGAACGAGAGATTATATGCGTGTATATTTAGGGGGTGACCTAAACCCTACTGAATACACTGATTTTGATTTCTAATCAGACAAAGACAGTCGTAAGTCGACGTCTCGGTCAGTGTTCACTCTTTGTGGAGGAGCTGTAGTTTGGAGTAGTATTAAACAATCTAGTAATGCATATTCAACCATGGAAGCCGAATATATAGTGGCTTGTGAAGCAGTTAAGGAAGCGGTTTGGCTTAAAAAGTTCTACATTGTTCTTGATGTAATTCCATATAACACTACAAGAAAAACTAGTTTTAGGGGCGACACCATGGCGCCCCTAATATTGGCATTATTAGAGGCGACACGTTGTCAGCCGCCTCTAATATTGGAAAACAATATTAAGGGTGACGTTGTCCCTAATATACAAAAATTTCGCCCCTGTTACTGTGAGAATTTTGACCACCCACACGGAAGACAATTTTCGCAGTCTTCTTTTTGGAAAATTTTGCCAAACGGTGCGTTTCAATATTAGGGTCAATGAGTCGACCCTAATATCTTTACCTGTCACCCCTAAAAATGGTATAAATGCAGAAAGCCTATTTCCTCCTCTCAATTTTCCTGCACCGACAACCCATATCCAAAACCCTCTCCCTCTCCTTTTTCTTTCTCCCTCACCGATTCTCTCTCTCTCTCTCTCTCTCTCTCTCTCTCATTTTTTAAATTCCTTTCCACAAATCTTAACTCTTTCTCGCTGATTCTTTCTCTCTCTCATTATTTCCACAAACCTCAACTCTCTCTCTAGTCGGAAATTACCAACATCGTTGAACCTCGTGCCATCGCCAGACCTCGCTCCTCCACCACACCATGCATGCTGGACCTCACACCACTGCCAAACCTCACGCCTCCACCGACCTCCACACGCCTCCTCCATGAACAATACATATATATTTATATATATTTTTTTTATGTTTCTGTTTGTATTTTTATTTATTTATTTATCTATGTTATTTAAAAATTATATTTATATCTGGTAATTGTTGATATTAATTTTGTGGTAATATTAGTGTTTGAATTTGTTGAATAATTTGAATAGAAAAATATATTGTGAAAGTGTGTTGAAAATTTTAGTGTTTATGAATATGGTGTTTTATTGCTTGAATTTGATCTATAATATATTATGAGTGTTCTGGAAATTTTCTGAATATCACTTGCAGGCTCTTAGATTTTTACGATAGCCTAGAATATAGTCGTTATGTTGCTGAAATTTTAGTAGAGTTGGGCACAAATAAATAATTAAATAATAAATAAAACTATGAATAATTAGAATTAACAAAATAAATTAAAGAATAAATTATTTATACAAAAAATATTATTGAATGTAATTAAGCTTTAATAAAAATAAAATTTAATTTAACAATCACAAATTTTCTTTTAAATTATATGCTCTATAGCACTTGGGTTATATTTTTTAGGCGAACCTGGACCTTATAGAGTCATGGAAGGAATACCACTAGAAAAAAACAATTAATGATTTTGTGAACGACAATGATCTCCAAGATTATGTAAGTTTAAATTATGTTTTTTAATATTCATTGAGTTATATTTATTGTCAGTGCCTCTAACGTTTTATGAAAACATGAAAAACTGAAGGTTGATTTTGAGTTACAAACTCAGCAAGCATCTGGTGCCGTTTCCAATGATGATGGTTCGACAACAGTTGATCAGGTAGAGGTGCTACAAAAAGTATTAGGCCAAAGGCGTGGACACGAGCGAGGAGTGGGCCGCAAATTTAAGGGGCCAGGGTCATCATCTACCCAGCGCTCTCACATTAACGAGTCTCAAGCCCCTCCTCAACATTCATCAGAACATATAAAAAATTTGGAGAATAAGCTAAAGAATTTGACTGACCAAGTCAATTTCTTCCCCCTTCATTTCCTCCACCAAACATTCAGATGTCGCCTATGCCTAATAGGGACAATATTTCTGGAGCTTCGTCTTCTCAACCTCCAACTCCAACCTATCCTTCCATGTACAGAGCAACATCATCACCTTATCCGTGGTTGATTCCAACATCGTCACAGCTGCCGTATCCCTACATGTATGGAGCAGGATCGTCCACATTACCTCCACAATATACCTAGCCGATGTCGACGCTGCAGCCACCACAACCACACAAGGAACACAATGTGGAGGACGGGGAAGTTTATTTAGGAGACTAGGTTTATGTTATTTTTAGTTATTGTTACATTATATTAACAATATGGATATTTGTTAACTTAATTAAATAATTTGAATATTTAATATAATATATTTATTTTTAATATATATTTTTCCAATGATTTAAATTTTAATTATTAAAATACTTTATTATTTTTAATAAAGAAAATGTTATTAAGGGCGACGATGTCACCCCCTAATAATCAAGTATCAAGGGTGATTGGTGGCATATCAGGGGAGACACATAGACCAAAAGTTATGCTACATGAGAAAATATTTGGGGCAACGTCTCAACTTTTAGGGGCGACACAGCCGCCTCTGAAATTGGAATATTAGGGGCGACCCGTTAGTCGTCCCTAATGTACACCAATATGCGCATTTATTAGGGGCAACTTTTATGGTTATTAGGGGCGACATGCGTCGCCTCTGAAATTATTTTTGTTGTAGTGTAAGGAGATTCCATTAATCCTGTAATATGACAACAGTGGAGACGGAGCTAAATCTAAGGAACCCAGGAGCCACAAGAGAGGAAAGTATATATAAATGAAATATCATTTGGTTTGACAGATTGTGCACCAAGGTGATGTGACTATTATGAAGAAAGCGTTGGAACAGAACATGGTAGACCCGTTTACCAAGACACTTTCTGCAAATTCGTTTATGGGTCATGTACGCAACATGGGATTAAGGAGATGCTTCACTTGCTTTGAGGGCAAGTGGGAGATTGTTAGGATTTATGCCCTAAAACCATGTAAATACATTTTATTGATTTAAATCAAAGTCCAATTTATTGTATTTGAATGTTAGAATTCTTATTTGAATAATTTATATGAATATCAAGAAAATTTCATATTCATTTTTGAGGATATGATCTTGTATTACTACGAGAGAAGTAAGATCATATACAATGAATAAAATAATCAGTAACATATTAAAGTAATGAATCTTTAATGAATGGTTACTAATATGATTTACTAAGCATACATAATGCAAAAAGTTTAGATTCGGATTACTGATGTGGATAGACATCCTGGTAAACGTATTGTATATAATATAAATTATATATGACATGACCGATATGAATTAATGAATTAACTATCTTTATAAACTTATCGTTTCCCATAAAGATTTAATTCTTATCATAATAGATGATCATTTGTAGATCGACCAGTCTAAATCATGAGTAGCCATGAACTCCTATTTGTGCTTATTGGATCTTCTGATTCACTTGTTAAGGTTTCTTAGTATAATGAGGCTAGTGACTTTTATTTTGGACATTCAATATCATGAATGACTGAGAACATGATTTACAATAATGAAATTCATACTTTCCTAACAGATCGAATATTGGTTCCCTTAAGGATTAATTCTAGAACTGAATAGTTATTGAACTCAAATCTATAATTTGATTATATATTAATTCTACATTAGTGAATTAATGGTACTTAACGAAAAAGTAATTAGAAGGGTAAAACAACAATTTTGACCAGCTCTAATTAACGAGAGAATAATTGGAGGATAGAACTACATTTATTGACTATATCAATGGACTACAAAGAAAAATATGTAAATATAATTCTATAAATACTTAGAGTGCAATTTCATATTTATAATGGAGTAATCATGGAATTAATAAATAAGATTATAAGATTAAAGAGTTTAATTAATAATCTGGTTTATTGGAGCTTCGTATTATAGGTACATGGTCCCCAGGTCACATCTATCCTACATTGTCAAGGGTAAGGATGTCATATGGAGATTTGTAGAGAAAATGACTTAATTGCAAATGAATTAATTTTCCTAAACAATGAAATAATTATGTGATAACTATGGGTAATTAATTAATTATTTAACTATATAGTTTTATTTTGAAAAACTATATGTTAAAATAAATACTAATCATGTATTGATTAATATAGAGAGAACTTAATAATTATCTTATTATAAGATGTTTCTATATTTATTTAAAACTAATATTTTAAGATAAAGTTTAACTGATATTTATTTTGGGATAAATATATTATCTTAAATATTAATTAAATAAACAAATGAGAAAATAAGGAAGAGTCACTAAGTGGCTCATGCCACTCACTGTACACCCATGGATATTTTCTATCCATGTGATTTGAATTTTGAATTTCAAAATAATTTGTTTATTTAATTATTCTTTTTTAAATATGATTTAAATTAAATAATTAAAATAATGTAACTGATCAGTTTTATTTTAAATAAAATAAAGATTAATTTAATTAGTTAATTATCTTTATAAACCTGAAAGAAGCGATAAAGTTTAATAAATTATTTTTGACTATTAGACTCTCTCAAGAAAGAAAGGATAGAATTTCTTAAATCTGAAATTCTAGAAATTTCTATAGCCTTTATCTTCTCAAACCTCTCTAGATCTCATATGTTGAGTGCATCTAGAGAGTCTAAATCAACATTTGAATCCTACGTGCCCACGCACGTCCTTATGTGTTTCAGGAATAGCTTGGAAGGCTAAGGTGTGAACTTTCAGAAAAGATAGGAAGATCGTTAATTTATATGAAAAGATTCAAGGACTTGATAGGCTATGAGAGGTAATCTCTATTCTTTTTTATATGTCATTTAATATATCTATATATGTATGATTTTGACTATTATTAATAAATTTTTTAAAAGAACTTATTCTGCAGCGTATTCTTATTTTTCTCATTTAATACCAATAATTAGTACGAGAGCATTCTCTCTCTCTCTCTCTCTCTATATATATATATATATATATATTAAAGAATAAATAAAAAATTTACCCCGAACAATGACCACTATATGATTGTGCCCCCCAAATGATATGCGATGTTAAAAATTCCCCACAAACTATACACGTTACTAATATATGGGACTTCTCTTAGATTTCTGATAACTCTACAAAATAGAGTTATTTTACCACTTTTTATGCGCTAATTGTTGCTTAATTCTTGAGTTTTTAATTGATTTATTAAGTTTTTAAATAATTTTGAATTTATTAGTCTTATTTTGATTTTATATAATTTTCTGTGTTTTTATAGTTATTTTGTTGTAAAATATTGTAGTTAATTATTTGAATTATTGTTGTTTAATTTGAGGTAAAAAAATGTTGTATTATTGAACTTAAATGTTTAATAGAAATTAAATTTTAATTAATATTTTCATGGAATTTATAAGGTATATTTTATTATTGAAAATATTTAGTTTTAATTTAATTTATATTTTTTTTATAGGGAATTTGTTGTATTTTATTTGCTCTTGAAAAGCAAGAGAAATGAGAGAAAAGTGGTATTTTTGGGAGAAAATATAGGAAAGTTGGCACTTTTCTCAAAGGCCCAAGCTTCTTCCACCAGCCATAAGCCCAAAGCTGCCATGGGCCTTCCACTTGTCCAGCTGCCCAGGCCCATCCAATTCAACCTGCTTCCCTTCAGGTGCTTGACTCCAGCCGCATCAATCAAGGAGCACCCCACCGAGCCTTCCTCCTTCAGCACTCCAACCACCAGCCGCCAACTGAAGCACCTAGCTGCCCCACGCCTGCAGCCAAGCCATCCAACTGTGTCCTCTCATCCAGCCCAACAGCCCCTTTGCAAAGCTGCCATTTTTATTCTTGAGCCCAACAATGTCCCATGGTCCATTTTGTTCAAAAATACCATTTTTTACCACATTTTCTACACATTTTACCCCAAAACATCATTATTACACTCTATATTTTACCCCTATTTACCATATTATAATTAATTAAATTAATTTAATCAATTTAATTATTTTAAATTAATTTTTTAATTCCCATTTTTTGGCTATAAATAAGAGAGTTTGAGGTGTCCATGAGGAGGGAGGTTACTCTACACAAAGTTTCTACACATTCAAAACCTCTCAATTCTCTTCTTCTTCTTCTTCTTCTTCTTGGTTATTTTCTATGTATTTTTAGAGGAAATTTTGGGGGTTTCTCCTCCAAATTTTCCTATTTATGTTTGTAATTTTTATTTTGTATTTGTTATTCTAGTTATGTGTTTCTAATCTTTTTAAGATTATTAAGGTGATGATGAAACAATGTGTAACTAGATAGTGTTTATTTTGTATCTTGATTTCCCATTTTGTGCAACAAAGTTTATGGAATTTTCTTATTCAAATATCTTCTTTCATCTTAAATATCATGTATTTTGGATTGTTAGCACATATTTAAACTTTGTTCTTCATTAGTGCAAATACATAATATTCTTTGTGTAAGATGTGTCATTAAATTGAACACATCCATGCTTAGAACAAAAATATTATGTTTTGCCTTATAAATAAAGTTCATTGATTTATTTGTTATTTCATTAGATTGATTTACACTAAATTCTTTGAAATTATAATTTTGAAAAGTGAAGAAAAATCTTATCTTTTTAGAAGTAATTTGTGCATAAAATTATAAATCTCTTTAGAAAATGATAGTTTGATTTATTTTAACTATCACTAAAACTTGGAAATCAATATACTTATAAATATTATTGAACTTATATTTTGTGGATTCTAATCCTTAATAATCTTATTTTACCATCTTCATTTCTATTATTAATTTATGTTATATATATATACATTGTCTTTAATTTCTTTATTATTATCTTTTATTTTATTTTTATTGTTACAAATTCTCATCAATCTTTGGAGCTAGGTTAGAGTTTATTAATTTTGGTTTAAAATAGTTTTCTTTTTCAATTTTAGACAACTCATTTAGGTTCGATCTCGTGCTTACACGAAAACTATTCTATAAATACGATTCGTGCGCTTGCGAGTATAAATATTTAAAACATACCCATTTTGGGTCCATCAATTTCGTCCTAGGTGGCTAACAGATTGATGATATGACATTTTTTCGGTTGATTTAGCAATGTCATGTGTAGAATAATTAATAATTTTACCCCCCAAAGTTTGACCACTACCAAATTATGTCATTTTTATTAAAACAAATTTAATTTTTTTTCTTAAAAATAATAATTAAATCCTTAAAAATTAAAAAAATATTATTTTAAGAGATTAAGAAAATAAAGAATACTAAAAGTTTCAAATTAATTAAATAAATTTTCCAATATTCAATAATTAAAAACCTAATTAATAACAAATAATTTTTTTTTATTTTTCTTTTCTTTTACAATATAAAATAAATATATCTTAAAATAAATCCTAAAACTATTTTTTCCCCTCCATCCTCCTCCTTTTAAATTAATTTCTTTTTAATTTGTTTAAGCCCTTCGTCCTTCGTCCTCCTCTGCAATTAATATTTTTTCTTTATTTTAAATTTTCATTTGTTATTGTCAAAGAAAAGAAAAGGAAAAAGTAAAAAAAAATTATTTGTTATTAATTAAATTTTTAATTTTTAAGGGATTTAATTAATATTTTTAAGAAAAAATATAGATTTTTTTTTTAAAAATAGCAGAATTTGGTAATGGTCAAAGTTCGGGAGGTAAAAATATTAATTATTCAACACATGACACTACCACATTAATAGACAAAATGAAACATCATCAATCGGTTAGCCACGTAGGATGAAATCTAACAGAAGTCTCATATTTCAGTAATGTATATAGATGATGGTGAATTTTTAATATCGCGAATCATTCGGGACATGATCATATAGTGGTTATAGTTCGAGGGATAAAAATGTTATTATTCTATATTAAATGTTATATAAGTTTCTTGCATTTATTATATATATATATATATGGGCAATTCTTTAGTCCCTCGCTTGCTTTGGAGGGACTAAATCCATCATAAAATTTTAACCATTAGATTTAACTATAAAGATTGTAAACCATCAGATCAATTTATTTTGTAAAAATTTGTTAAAATACCACACTACCCTTAAAAACCTGTAACTGGTTAGAATTTTTTTTTTTCGGTGGGGTCTATTACTCTTTATCAATCAATCAACCAGGTTTGTAAAATATCTCCATCTCTTTCATTCTCCTGGGTTGGCGGCGACAAGGCGTAGAGCACAGGCACAAGGCTAGAAACGGTGGCTCAACTTCTCCATTACGGTGGGTCGAGTTCTTCGCTAACGGTGGCTAACAGAGCTCTTCGCACGTGATGGTGGCCTTGGGTTAGTTCAAAATAAGGTTTTGTGTGCATTTTTATAATTTGTTTTTATGAATGATGTTTAAATTTTTCGATATGTTGTTGAAAATGATATATGTATATGTATATATATATGCATATATATATTTATGATTGATGGGGGGAGAGTTAGGATTGTTGGGGAATAAATGAAACATCTCCAGGAAAAAACTTAAAAAAATCTTATAAAACAACTACAAAATATATATCAGTTTTACTTACGTGGTTATTGTTGCATCTCACTCAACATAACATATAAATCACTTGGCGGAAACACAATGCTTACGTTACCAAAATCGTAAATATATCTCAAATTCATATTAAGTTTACGATCAAGTCATCAATTGTACATATTTTTTTGGATATACTCCATGAAACAGTCATTTCTACTGGTTGTAAAATATCTCCATCTCTTTCATTCTCCTGGGTTGGCGGCGACAAGGCGTAGAGCACAGGCACGAGGCTATAAACGGTGGCTCAACTTCTCCATTACGGTGGGTCGAGTTCTTCGCTAACGGTGGCTAACAGAGCTCTTCGCACGTGATGGTGGCCTTGGGTTAGTTCAAATAAGGTTTTGTGTGCATTTTTATAATTTGTTTTTATGAATGATGTTTAAATTTTTCGATATGTTGTTGAAAATGATATAGGTATATATATATGCATATGTATTTATGATTGATGGGGGGAGAGTTAGGATTGTTGGGGAATAAATTAAACATCTCCAGGAAAAAACTTAAAAAAATCTTATGAAACAACTACAAAATATTATATCAGTTTTACTTACGTGGTTATTGTTACGTCTCACTCAACATAACATATAAATCACTTGGCGGAAGCACAATGCTTACGTTACCAAAATTATAAATATCTCTCAAATTCATATTAAGTTTACGATCAAGTCCTCAACTGTACATATTTTTGGACAGGGAATTATTTTTTTGCCCCTACTTTTTATACCCACATCACCAGCAACTTTCTAACCGGTTCACATAATCGGTTATTGTAAGTCAAAAGCAAATGTGAAAAAGAGACAAACTCCTATAAAAATTTGACACTCGGCAAAAAATGGGCCCCAAACGAAAGGAATCAGTCCTGTGAGGGACTAAAGAATTCGCCTATATAAATATATATATATATATATGTTGATACGTATATTGAAATGAAAAAAAATGGTTGAATGACAGATATGGTTGAATGATATGGATATATGGTTGAAGGATGAATTCCTAAGTATATGATGCTATTGGGTGTAAGTCAGAATGGATAGAAAATTTTGTAATTTTTTTTTTTAAATTCTGCAGACAATATTTACACTATTCCAGAATGCTTATGTGGAGGCGTTAAAAATAAAAACTCCAGCACAATCATGCATTTTTATGGACAGATGTCACTTTATTGGGTTGCCACGCTTTGTTTCGTCACAGGTGTCGTTTTCTTATTCAACTTTGATTTGTCTTGTTTCCAGTCACGATTATCTTGAAAAAAGTCAGTGGGGTTAGGGAGGATAGCTCTTGAAACTCGTTTCCTTTATTTTATTTTGTAAATTAAAATTTAGAAAAAAGAAACTTATAATTTCGGGTTATCAAAATGATTGCCAGAGCTTATTAAAATATCATCTGCATATGTGCTCTTAGAGTCATCTTCCTCCAACGAAATGTTTAAATTAAGACTACAAGGAACTCCGAACTCATTGTCAAACTTAGTGATAGCTTCTTTTGGATTATCTCCCTCTCCCTTGAGAACAATGACTTCACCCCGGATTTATTTTTATTTATTTATTTATTTTATTTTTTTGAGATGACACCCCAGATTTATTTAATGGTGTACGTGTTCGAATACAATAAAAAATGCTTGTGTGTGCTGGCGTTTAATATAACCCATGGTATTACTGGTCGGATATATATAATAATTTATTTATTTATGTAATTTTATATTTTATATATATATGATTTTATTATATTTATATATTATTAAATATATAATATATTTATAGAAATATTAATAAAAACTAAAATAATTTTTTTATATTTTACTTAAAAATAAAAATTCGAATATATAATATTTTAAGATTATTAGATTTTAATTACTAAAAAAAATAATTATTAAATTTTAAGTTTAATACTATTTATAATATGTTATTTTATTTTCGTAGAAAAATGATATTAATGATCATTTCATTTAATCAATAAATTTTTATTTTTTATTATTAATGAGTATAGATAATCATATATAGTTATTCATAAATATTTGTACGGTAAGATTATATAATTAACCTAAGACAACCAAAATATTAATTGAAAAACCATCCCCTATTTTCAAGCAGGCACCAAAGAATACACCTACACTATCCTCAGGAGTCAGTATATTGTTCAATTATTTCTTGATGACTTTAATTCGTTAGAAATCACCACTACGGTCAAGCAGGGCAGGGAGGTAGATATATCTTTATTGATGAAGAAGATAGATTGACAGGGGAGTAAAGAACCGTACTGATATTGTCACGTGCGCGTGCGCGTGCCGCACACCTAACTATCAACTTCAACTAACTTTAATCCCATATATATGCCAAGATCTACTCCTATATTATATCCTACCTAACACTTCCATAATGTCTCTAGGAAAAGAATAACAGTATCACTAATTCATTTTAAAATATAATGATAATTAATCTACTGTTCATCAAATCATATTTATTATTTAGAAAAACTAGATTTATTTTTTATTAGTTATTAATTATTATCATAAAATATAATAAATATTAAAATATATATTTTTAAAGAATAAAATGCCTACTTAAATTCTAAAACTTAAGATTGTTTTTTTAAAAAAAATACTATGTATATAACTTTTGGGAAGTAATTTATCAGACAAAATATATAATTACTAATCTAAAAAAAATTTATACATTTTTAGATCATGTATTTTACCTCGTTATCTGTTAGACCGTGTATTTTGACAAATTATTTTTTGGACCATATGTTTTATAAAATAATTCAAATAGGCCCCTAAATCTGATTTTGATGAACAAAAAATTAAATATAACAACACAGACAGAATGACTATATTTTTGTTTTGAATTGTTAGTTTGATAAATTATTTGTGATTTTAGTTAAAAAAAAACTTTGATTAAAATCGAGTTTAGGAATTTATTTGAACTATTTTATAAAATATAGAGTCAAAAAAATAATTTATCAAAATACAAGAAGTAAAAAGTCAAAAACACAAATATTTTGGCATAAACCCTCTAAAAAATAAAGGTAAGATAAAAGTCGTCTAGAAAAATACCAACAACTTCTAATTGTAATAGCTATGGAAATGTATCTTTTTAAAAAAATATGTATACGTAATATATATACAAGCGCTGATGATCATAACAGTATCACTTCAGCAGCCATCACCGAATCAAACTCTTGGTCACCTCCTTCCTGATCCTAACCATGTCGAGTTCCGGTGATCTCCTCAATACCAAAACAACCCACGTGGCTCTATTTCCCAGTGCCGGAATGGGCCACCTTATCCCCTTCCTCCGTTTCGCCGCCTTGCTCCTCCGCCGAAGCGACTGCCGAGTTACACTCATCACTATCAATCCAACTGTCTCTCTAGCCGAGTCTCGACACACCTCCCAATTTCTCTCTGCTTTCCCTCAAGTCATTCATCTACAGCTAGAACTCCTTCCTGTAGACCCAGCCACGGTCAACTCCGACGACCCATTTTGGCTACGGTTTGAAGCAATTCGTCGCTCAGCTCACCTCCTCGGCCCTCTCCTCTCCTCAACTTCGCCGCCTCTCTCTGCTCTCGTACACGACGTGAGTTTAGTCTCTCCTGTTATCCCCATTGCCCAAAGCCTCTCTCTCCCCAGCTATGTTCTCTTCCCAGCTTCGGCTAGAATGTTGTCGTTTGTCTCCTACTACCCAGCCTTCGCGTCTGGTTTTGAATCATCCAACTCTGGTCCGTTTGAAGGCGGTCTTGTACGAATTCCGAGCATTTCACCGATACCCAAATCGTCAATCCCAACTCTGCTTCTGGATCCGAAGAGTCTTTTCGCTCAGATTTTAATGGAGGACTCTCCGAATCTCTCGAGACTTAATGGGATCCTGGTAAATTCTTTCGAAGGACTAGAATCAGATTCATTGAAAGCCATTAATGCTGGGAAAGTAAGCAAAGCGTTGCCGCCGCTATTCACCGTCGGACCCTTCCCACCGTTCGAATTTGAGAAGGTGGAATGGTCAACGCCGACGACGTGGCTCGACCAGCAGCCAGATGGGTCGGTGGTGTACGTCTGTTTCGGAAGCCGTACGGCTCTTTCCAGAGACCAAACGAGAGAGGTGGGAGAAGGTTTAGTGAAAAGTGGGTATAGGTTCATGTGGATACTGAAGAATATGATAGTGGACAGGGAAGACTACGATGACTTAAAGGACGTAGTTGGGAGCGAGTTGATGGAGAAGATGAAGGGGAGGGGTTTGGTGATCAAACAGTGGGTTGACCAAGGAGAAATTTTGGGTCACAGAGCTGTCGGTGGGTTTCTGAGCCACTGTGGGTGGAACTCGATAGTGGAGGCCGCACTACTTGGTGTTAAAATCTTGGCGTGGCCGCTACATGGGGACCAGGGGATCAATGCGGAGGTGGTCCGTGACAGCGGGCTTGGGATTTGGGTCGAGAGTTGGGGCTTGGGTTGTGGAGGGATTAAAAGTAATGAGATTGGGGAGAGAGTTAGAGAGTTCATGGGAAATGAGTCGTTGAGGCGGCGAGCAGCGGAAATCGGTGACATGGCAACGCAAGCTACTGTAGTTGGCGGGAGCCAGGAGAAAACGTTAGGCCGACTTATTCAAGAGTGGGATAAGAGGAAGATGGCCAAAGAATAATTAACTAATAAGAGCCCATACCTTTGATTGAGGTAATAATGGATTTACAGTTTATAATTTGATTGATAATAAATAACAATATTATTATTAAGAGCTTGAACGAGGGTTTAATGATAGAGAATAATTTCTTAAGGAGTATCGCTGTTTAATACTTAGTATTCAACACCACACATGAGGAGGTGTTACCTTTTGAATTTTTAGTGATCCTTTAATATAGCTATATACTACCTTTTTAATTTTTAGGCACCAATTTAACAATTATCTTTCCTAGGTGTATTTAATGGTTGAATTCATATTTGTTTATCTTATTTATTGTTTTTTTTTTTATAGTTTATAATGCAAAATCTCTATTTTTTTCATGAATATTGAATAAATTGTTCTTGCGAGATTTTCTTTTCTATCACTTTATTAATAATAAGTTTATATTTTTTTTTTGATAATGTGTTTTAACAAATAATCACATTTTGTTTTATAAAATAGTTAAAATAAACTCATAAATCTGATTTTGGTCAAAATTATTTAAACTAAAATCTCAAATAATTTACAAAACTAATAATTCATAATAAAAATATAACTATTTTGCCTAATAATTGTGTTGTCATATTTAATTTTTCTTTTATTAAAATTTGATTTAAGGATCTATATCAATTATTTTATAAAACATAAAGTTCAAAAAATAATTTATTAAAACATAAGATCCAAATTAGTAATGAGACAAATCATTTTATTCAAAAATGAATAAACTCAATTATAACTAATAATAAAAAATAAATTAATAACTAAATTTGGTTGCCCTGTTCTAGTGTCATGAGTGAGCTTAGATAAGAAGTAACAAATTTGTACTAATAATAATAATAATGTAATAGTACTTCTTCGTGAATGATTTTTTTTTCCGTATATTATGTGCTTCGTACATTATGTTATTTGGCCAATGGCTATTACCCTAGGTAGGAGCTATTTCTTTTCATATTTCGTCGCCTCTATTAAATCATGTACTTGTCTACATTTCAACTTAGTTTTTTTCCCTTAATTTTTTACGTATTTTTGTTTTTAAAGGATCTCCATAAGTACTTTAAGAGAGGCATTGTTTTGCAGCAACTTTTAAGGGTTTCGTGGAAGATTGTACACCATACTTGAAAGCTACCCGATAATGTTAGAATTATTATATGTAATAATATAATCACAAATATTATTCCATAATCACAACAATTAACGAATGTGCCTATCATTTTGAGATTTAGCTAACTTATTTATCTCACAATTTTTACTAGAAATATGATAAGTATGTCAGTTATTAGAAGAATCTTTACTATTGTTATCAAGTAAGCAATATTTTTTAATTATATTGCTTGTGTCTGTTTTCATAAATTAATTTTATATTATTAAAAATTAATAAAAACTCGACTTCTTTTCTTTTTAAAAATTGTAAGCTTGAAAATTGTAATATCATTCTGATTCTGGTACTACTTTAATATATAAATGAAAGATGGTCTCAGAGTAAAATAGTGAAGTATATGAGTATCAATAATATATATTATATAGTTATAAAGGTCAAATATAGTAGATTTATAATAAATGTTATGTTATAATGTTAGAAGATTAATACATATAAGTTAAATATGTATATAATAGTATATATTATATAGTTAGAAATGTCAAATATAGTAGACTAATAATAAATGTTATGTTATAGTGTTAGAAGATTGATATGTATAAGTGAAATATGTATATAATAATATATATATATATTATATAGTTAGAAATGTCAAATATAGTAGACTTGTAATAAATGTTATGTTATAGTGTTAGAAATGTTAGTTTATATATATATATATTATATAGTTAAAAATGTCAAATATAATAGGCTATAATAAATGTTATGTTATAATATAATGTTAGTAGCTGAATACGTTGTCTATAGCAGATGTAGGCTAATAATCAGTAATTTTTATGACTGTCTAATTTCTGCTTTTGAAAATGTCACTTTTAATACTTTCTAATAAAGTTATTTGACCAGATATAAATTTATAGCTAATATTATATTCTTCGTTTAGTAACTGGATATGATGTTCGTCAAAAGCGTTTACTATATTTTGTGATAAATTATCAAACTGATTATCTAAGCTTTCTTTTAGTTCATTTATTAATATATCTATATTATTACTATCTATACTGAGTTGACAGAGTTTATTTGTATATTTTTCTATGTCTCTAGGTACGTTCATAGATTCCCGGTATTTTTAGTTTATAATAACTTCTTATATATAGTTTATAATTGATTATAAAAATAGTTGTTCTTATAGATATGAAAAAGACTTGGGTTTTGAGAATAAACTTTATATTCATATGATAGTAGAGTGTGGATGGAAATTTTTTACTGAAACTGCAATTCTCCTGAAAAATCTTCTTACCATGTAAATTTATTATTTTCTCATATAAAAGGTGACGTATCTATGCATATTCATATATAGGGTGAACTTCAACATAACTTTTAACAAGCCTATCAATGTCATAAACAAGTTTAATGAAGCAATGCCTAGATCCTATTATATGCAATAACCAATGCTTTTATCCTTTTGAAATAATTTAAATACCTGATAGAAGATCCTTGAGAAAACTTGAAATTTCTGAAAAAAGATTCACCTTCCCCTTCTACTATCGCAAGGTGTTTTTAGCAATGGTAACCCATTTTGTTAATAAACTTATAAAATATTATACAATAGAAGAGAAGGCTAAGTTTGATGGTTTTCAAGACTTAGAGGTTTCTCTGAGTTTAGAGAATAAGATTTAAAAAGAAAAGAAGTGAGTCTACAAGCCAGACTCCTTAGCTTATTTATACTGAAAATAAAAAAGTATCCTCTATTATTTTATTAAAATGAGGATAAGATGATAATGTTAAGTATTAATGGGATTTTGTTTTTTCTAAAAAGTTAAGATGCGTAGCACATGGGCGGCTAGCTTTGGTCTTTCTGAAAAGAGCATCTTATCTTTAAATCAGACTTTTAAATCGTAGTCCTTCCCATAGTAGGGTCTTCAAGTCCAAGGCGGTCGATGGAGTTTTCGTCATATGTCCCATCAAATTGACTATTCCATTCCTCCATTTTTTCTTCGACAGCTTTATTGACAAGAAGTCGTATGTCTTTAGTGGACATGGTTACTTGATTGGCAGTGGATGGAGTGCTCTGTTGCTGAAGCTGTTGTCGGAAGGCATCCACTTGAAGCTTGAGACTAGTAATTTGGTCCCAGCAGGCTTCATTTTCTTCTTTTAATTTTTTGTTTACTAATTCTTTCTCTATTATTGTTTTATTATAATAAATACAATTGGGGCAATTTAACTCAGTTACTTTTTCTTTCCGCTTATCTTTTGTCTCGTCATAATAATTGAGACCCCAATACATAATAGCAGCTTTAGTGGCTTCTTCATAATTTACTTGCCATTTCCAAAGGGCATTATTAAATTTGTCTACTGTTTCGACTACTGATTGCCAAGACTTATATAATCCTGGTTTTTTCCTTCGAAATACTAAATAATAATAAAAAAATTTCTTACTTTGGAAATATTCTACTAGGCATTTTAGTATTGTCTTGAAATATCTAGGATTATTAAATAGATAGGCGTGGTGAAGATTATCTAATAAACATTGTTGTTCTTTACTAATGGCTTTGTGAGGGATATATTTGGTTTCACTATTGCCATAACAATGTAATACTAATTCTCCGAAGGATATTGCCTCACCTTTTTCCATTGGCTGACCATATATTATTTTGTCTACTGCTTGCTTGTTTGCCATTTGGGCTCTGGGGTGTATTCCAGGCCTATACATTCTTGGACGAAATGGTTTTCGGTCCATCTGTATTATAAATTAATCGAGATAATACATCAGCATAATAATTATATTTTCCTTTAATATGCTCAATAGTAGGATTATATCCTTTAATAATAAAATTATTAAGGAATTTTGCCCATCTATTAGTCATTAGTTTTTTATTATTTTGCCTCATTTTTTCATAGAAGCTTACTATTGCTTGACAATCTGTTCTAATAGTAAATTCTTTTTTATTAATTAAATAAAGATTGAAAGCATCTAAAGAATATTCGATTGCCATTATTTCGGCATCAATACTAGTAATACTTTTTTCTTTATACTGTCCTGAAGCATATCTTGATATTTCTTCAGTATCTTTATTAGAATATTTACTAGGCTTTTTCTTTAATACTGCTCCCCATCCCTTATCACATCCATCTGTTTCTATTATTAAATAGTCAGTTATTAATGGAAGGGATAATTTTTGTAAGGTTTTTACTACTTCTTTGATTTTCTTTACTAGTTTAATATCTTCAATATTGAAGTGTCTTTGACCATTAAGTTTGGTTTTACTATATAATGGCCCTAGTAATTTTGATAAATTCTTAATATATGGACAGGCATAATTTAATAATCCAAGAAATTGCTGAATACTTTTTAAATCTTCAAACTTTTCAGGGAAATCTAGTATCTTTTTACTAATATGATCTTGTAATATTATTTTTCATTTTCCTATTTCGGATCCTAGAAATTTTATATATTCTTTTCCTAATTCCATTTTCTTTTTTTCATACTGTTTAAATTTTTTAAAAACTTGTTTTAAATGATACTCATGTTCCTTATAATCTTTGCTAAATACTAGAATATCGTCAATGTATACTAAACAATAATTTAATTCATAAAATATTTTATCCATTCTTCTCTGAAATATTACTAGGGCATTTTTAAGTCCCATTGGCATTACTAACCATTCAAATAGTCCTTGTGGGTAGACAAAGGCTGTCCAGGGAATACTAGCTTCTTCCATCTTTATTTGGTAGAAGCCTGATTTTAAGTCAAATTTACTAAAAACTCTACAACTTTGTATTTTATTTATTAAAACATCTTTATCAGGAATATTATAAGAGTCGTCTTCAGTATTATCATTTAATCTTTCATAATTTATTACCATTCTATTTTTTCCTCTAACTATTTCACTATGGTTTCTTACTAGAAAAGCAGGACTCCTATGTGGTGAGTCACTATGTCTAATAAATTTATTTTTTAATAATTCGTCAATATGATCTTTAAAATCTTCTATGTCTATAGGATTAAATTTTAGTGCTTGACCAGTTATTTTATAATCTGGATTTTTTATTAATAATTTACATATTGGATTATCATTTTGTTTTAAATTTTGCATACTGTTTCCGATATTTCCTTGTTTTTGTAGTTTATATATTAAATGTTCTATATCGTTACTAAATATTAATTCGTATAATTCTTTTCCTGTTATTACTTCTCTATCTAGTTTTATTTCTTTTATTATATCTACTAATTCATTTTCTTCTATATTTTCTTCTATTAAATTTTTACATGATCCTAATACTTTACAGTTACATTGGGTGTTTTCTAAATTACTAGGATAGGCACCACGCTTCCGCAGCAACTCTGATTGAATGGGTATAATACTAGCCATTTTATAAATATTAACATAGTCTTTAGTAATATTAATGCCTCCGTTTTGTTTTAATAGAAAATCTAATCCTATAATAATATCTATATTATTCATTTTTAAGTCTCGGAGCCATACTTGGCCTGATTGATATTCGTTGCTATAATCATTACAATTTGTAAAGAATCTAAATTTACAACTGTCAAGATAATATTTATATTCAAAAGTATTTGTATCCATTTGTTGGGCTATTCTTGGTGTACTAGATGTTTTCCAATATTTTCTAGGTATTAGTGTACTATCCATTACTACGGAACTACATCCTGTGTCAATAAAATAGATTATTTCTATTTTTATATCTTTATGGATGAATAATTCTTTTATTTTTAGACTGTATAGATTACTAGAATTACAAACTAAAGGTATAGCATCTATTAGTTCAGTTTGTTCTTCTTGAGTATTTATGGTATTATTAATATGTTGATAATTTATTATCTCTTCTTCTAATAGTGCTACTCTATTTTCAAGTGTTCTACTAGCATTGCTTCTCTACTAAAATTATTATTTTTCTTTCTGCAACTAGTAGAGACGTGTCCTATTTCTCCACAAGAAAAACATGTTATTTTATTTCGATAATCTCTTTTATCATTATATCTTCTTACATGTCTACCTTTTTGAAGAAAATGTTTTTTAGCGTTACTTCGTCTTAATTGGTAGTACTTTTTATTCCCTTTATATTTTTTATGATGTCTTGGTTTATACTCTCTATCTTTTATTCGATATTGTTGTGGAGTAAATATATTACTACAAAAACTAAAATTGTCTCCTTTTAATTGTTTATGTATTTGGATAAAGTACATTTATCTACTAAATGTTTTAGGATAAAATTTCCTCTTATACTTAAGCTATCCATGGCCGTATTTCTAGTGTGTGCCATGTTATTATTCCATGAGTTTACTATTTCTGTTCCTAAGGCTCCAGGTAATTTTATTAGCATTTTATCTCCTAATTCACTATTAATAGCGTTTCTTGAAATACTTCCTAATTTTACAAAATCATTAATATAAACTTTAATATATTTCCAATCCCTAATATATATTTGCTCTAGTTTTTTCATAGCATCTTGTTGAATACTTAATAATCCACTATTAGGATCTTCTCCTGTTATTAAAAGATGTATTTTATTAACAAAATTATAAGGATTATTTCCTAAATCAATTAATTCTTTTATTTTATTAGGGTACTGAGCTTTATACCTCTCCCAATGTGCTTTTACTGTTTCGCCTAAATAATTTTCTAAATAAGCATACATTTCTTCTCCAGTGTGATTATGCTCATTTTTTTTATATATTCTCTTATTATTTCTGCCTTCCAACTCATTATTATTGAATTCCATAGTTGGGGGTCAATATTTGTTATATTTAATTGTTTATTATTATTCCAATTTATACTTAAATCTCTTGGTTCTCTCTGACCTCTACTTTTATACTTAGGTTCTCCTTGGTAACTATAAGGATATACAGGTTGTCTAGAGAAATTTCCTCCGCTTAATGGTTCAATTGTTCTAGTATGGGGTCTTAAAAATAAATTACTATTTGCATTCGTCATACTACTTTCTCTTGAACTATTTTCCATAAAATATTTTTGATATGAAATATCAGATACTTCAGTATTATTTTCTTCTGTAATATTTTCATTTTTGAATTTTTCTCTGATGATTAATATTTGATTTTTAAATTCATCTATATTTTTATCCATATTATCTTTTTCATCGTCTTCTAATTCTTTATTACTTTGTTCTGCATAATCTGAAAATGAAATACTAAGTCTATTATTATTTTGATATATACTTCCATTGGTGGGAACACTTATATTTTCTTTTAATTTTACGTCCCATTCTATTCCTTCTAATAGTTGTGAAGAGTATTCGGGAGGTTTTATCATTTTTATTCCTTTACTTTGAAGGGTTTCTATTACTTTTTCTATTTTTAAGTTAGATCTTATGCTAGTATTATGTATTAGTTTTCCTTAAAATCCTGTACATATTATGAGGTTTTCACGGTCTATATTTCCGTATCCTCTACTTTGAATTCTTAGTTTAATACTTCCTATGTATTTAATCATCATCATAAAGTCTGGAGTTACAAAGAATAATCCGTAATTATTATTCATGTCTACTTCCATCATAGAGATAATATTTTTTCTATCATCTTCTATACTTTCATCATATAATATTAATAAAACTTTTGCTCCTAATTTTTTCCTTACTAGTCCTTTAATTCCTATTATATACAAACCTTGATGAATTTATTTATATTTGTCTTCTTTTATGAGGTTTATAATAGTTTCGTTAGGAATTATTTGTAAATTTTGATAGTTGTTATCATTGACTATTATTGGTATTTCTCTTTGATGACTGAAAATGCCTCTATTAGGCTACCATCTTCCAGTATAGTATAATTGTCGGGCATTTTTTAATACTAATGTTTCTTGTGTAAATCTATCATAGGATTCATTAATATCTACTACTTCATCTAGAGATAATATTTCTTGGTTATTATTATTAGTTATTCGATCTAAAATGCCAGTAAATCTTCTACTTAAGGATCTACTATTCCTTAGAGTACCAAAATGACTATTTACTTGTGTTTGGCTTGGCTGGCTTGATCTGTTCGACATATCTTTCAAATTTATTACTAAATACTTTTTTATTTTTTATTACCACGTTTTCCTCAATTTTTAATTTACTAACTTGTTTTACTAGCTGATCTATGTCAGTTTCAATTTTATTAATTTTTTGTGGTTCTTGTCTATTTATTCTTTCACTTATTTTATCTATTTTTTCATGCAATTTTATTAATAATTCAATTATAGTATTAAGTTGATGGTTTCTAGCTTTATCTTGACCAGATGTAGCAGAAGAACTAAAACATTCTAAATTTCTATTATCATCAAAATCTTTAACTAGATTATTTGCAACAATATAATCAGGGTTATTGAAAGACATAAATAAAGCATGAATTAAGAAAGAACTATATTACGAATATTTTGTACGTGTGTCTTAAATTCTTCTATATCCTTTTTAAATAAGAGATATTGATCTGTTATTAATTGTTTAGTCTCTATTTCTACTCTTTTAGGTTGTTTGTTAACGTATTCTAATAAATCTTTTATTTCTTTCTTACTAGGAAATTTTTCAATACTTATTAAAAAAATTTCTATTCTATTGTTTGTATTAGTTATTTGTTTTTTAATATAGTCTATATTATCTAATATTTTATTTTGAAACTCTTGGTCTTTAAGACTAGGTTTAATAGTTTTATTAATCTTTATAAATTTTCTTTTTAATATTCTTATAATATAATAGATCTTATCTTGTATAAGATTTTGAGATTTAGCTAACTTATTTATCTCACAATCTTTACTAGAAATATGATAAGTATGACAGTTATTAGAAGAATCTTTACTATTGTTATCAAGTAAGCAATATTTTTTAATTATATTGTTTGTGTCTGTTTTCATAAATTAATTTTATATTATTAAAAATTAATAAAAACTGGACTTCTTTTCTTTTTAAAAATTGTAAGCTTGAAAATTGTAATATCGTTCTGATTCTGGTACTACTTTAATATATAAATGAAAGATGGTCTTAGAGTAAAATAGTGAAGTATATGAGTATCAATAATATATATTATATAGTTATAAATGTCAACTATAGTAGATTTATAATAAATGTTATGTTATAATGTTAGAAGATTAATACATATAAGTGAAATATGTATATAATAGTATATATTATATAGTTAGAAATGTCAAATATAGTAGACTAATAATAAATGTTATGTTATAGTGTTAGAAGATTGATACGTATAAGTAAAATATGTATATAATAATATATATATTATATAGTTAGAAATGTCAAATATAGTAGACTTGTAATAAATGTTATGTTATAGTGTTAGAAGATTAGCACGTTATATATATCAAATGTTAGTATATATATATTATATAGTTAAAAATGTCAAATATAATAGGCTATAATAAATGTTATGTTATAATATAATGTTAGTAGCTGAATACGTTGTATATAGCAGATGTAGGCTAATAATCAGTAATTTTTATGACTGTCTAATTTCTGCTTTTGAAAATGTCACTTTTAATACTTTCTAATAAAGTTATTTGACCAGATATAAATTTATAGCTAATATTATATTCTTCGTTTAATAACTGGATATGATGTTCGTCAAAAGCGTTTACTATATTTTGTGATAAATTATCAAACTGATTATCTAAGCTTTCTTTTAGTTCATTTATTAATATATCTATATTATTACTATCTATACTGAGTTGACAGAGTTTATTTGTATATTTTTCTATGTCTCTAGGTACGTTCATAGATTCCCGGTATTTTTAGTTTATAATAACTTCTTATATATAGTTTATAATTGATTATAAAAATAGTTGTTCTTATAGATATGAAAAAGACTTGGGTTTTGAGAATAAACTTTATATTCATATGATAGTAGAGTGTGGATGGAAATTTTTTACTGAAACTGCAATTCTCCTGAAAAATCTTCTTACCATGTAAATTTATTAAACTAAAATCTCAAATAATTTACCAAACTAATAATTCAGAATAAAAGTATAACTATTTTGCCTAATAATTGTGTTGTCATATTTAATTTTTTCTTAATTAAAATTTGATTTAAGAGTCTATATCAATTATTTTATAAAACATAAAGTTCAAAAAATAATTTATTAAAACATAAGATCCAAATTAGTAATGAGACAAATCACTTTATTCAAAAATGAATAAACTCAATTATAACTAATAATAAAAAATAAATTAATAACTAAATTTGGTAGCCCTGTTTTGGTGTCATGAGTGAGCTTAGTTAAGAAGTAACAAATTTGTTCTAATAATAATAATAATGTAATAGTACTTCTTCGTGAATGATTTTTTTTTCCGTATATTATGTGCTTCGTACGTTATGTTATTTGGCCAATGGATATTACCCTAGGTAGGAGCTATTTCTTTTCATATTTCGTCGCCTCTATTAAATCATGTACTTGTCTACATTTCAACTTGGTTGTTTCCCTTAATTTTTTACGTATTTTTGTTTTTAAAGGATCTCCATAAGTACTTTGAGAGAGGCATTGTTTTGCAGCAACTTTTAAGGGTTTCGTGGAAGATTGTACACCATACTTGAAAGCTACCCGATAATGTTAGAATTATTATATGTAATAATATAATCACAAATATTATTCCATAATCACAACAATTAACGAATGTGCCTATCAATTGCCAATAATCATAATGTGATAGTTCACACTTACTAATTACATTAGAGACACATGGTGGCACTCTAATTACTATGTGTTGGCCCATTAAATTATAGTTCACCACTTTTATCATAATGAACTCAATTAGCCCACTAATACCCCTTAGGGTTAGAGGGCATAATACATATGGTGTATGTAGTGGTAATTGGGAATAATGTGGTATTTTTGTAAGGGTTTGTTCTCCATAAGCTCTCTCTTGCATTTGCATTTGATCTTGTCTATTGGACAATTTCAAAAAGGGATAAAGTTGAGCATTGGAGACTCAATGTCAAGCTTATGAGGTATGTTTATCATTGTATAATTAATGCCCTAAATATAATGTGATCTTGGTTGTTACATGGGCATTGACTATTATTGTTGAATCTGATTTATGATTATAATGCTCATAATATGTTTCTAATCTATCAATTGGTATCATGAGCAAGGTCATTTGATTTTAGGGTTTGTATTTTTAACATAAACCCATTTTTTCAAATATGATTTTTTGCACAAAATTTCGAAATAATGCTATCTTATTGTGGGAAATTGGGTTTGATAATGTTTATTGGGTTTCAACTCGATTTTGGGCTTTGTTCTTTGCATTTTCTTGCTGAGATACCGAGCTTTTCCAAGCTCAACAATGGAGAAAACCCATTTCGAGTCCATAGTTCATTGATGGTTTTTTGGGTTTAAATGGGTGAATGGAGATGAGAGATCAAACGACCATGGAGAGGGGATAAAAATTCAGTCGACGGCGGCTTGAAAGGTGGTCGGAGATGTTGGTTCCAAGCGAGTCAGACCCGCGGTGTAAACCGGGTCGAAATGCGACCCGTGCGCCCATTTGAAGCTCAGGGACGACACAAAACAACATGTCGTTTTTGTCTTTGTCAGAAAAAACGACATGTCGTTTTCAATGGTATAGGGTGGTTGTCGTTTTAGCAAACGACTTGTCATTTTGCATGTTTAAATAAATAAAACAATATATTTCTTGGGCGCGTGGGAGGTCCATTTTTGACCAATTTTTCACCATTTCACTTCATTTTTAATATCCTATTACTTTTATATGTTTATGCACAAGATTAATACATGGATTTTATTTCATAATTGTATTTGTATTTAATTTTTTTGTGGCATAAATATAATTGTTTGTTGACAATAGTGAATGCTTATTTTCTTGCCCGTCGTAAGATTAAGCATGCTAAACTATTCGATGATGAGGAACACTTAGATATCTATTTATTTAAATTTTGTGTTTTTTCCTCCAAAATTATATTAAGATCCATATGAGTAATTAATTATTCTATCGACAATAATTTCTTGGTAAGGATGCTTAATATGATTAAGAAAATCTATTGAGTTTTATGAACCACAATTTGTCTATCCTCTAGATAGAAAATTCATGTATTTGGTCATAATGTTTAATAGATTGTTCTTACCTGTGAATGAGTTTCATCTTTTATTTATTTAAGAATTCTAGCATACATAATGATCATTTGTTAGTTTACGATCATTTGTTTACGAGAAAATAGCACAAACGACATGATTTTGTTATAGCATGCATTTAATAGTTATTGCTCTTATTTCTCATTCAACTCTAAGCTATCCTAAAGCTTCCATTGTCTTGACACTAAATGCGACCAACCACAAGCAGTGGGTTGTGTCTATCATGATGAACTTGACTTTCATGAAAGTGGACTTGGCTTTGAGAATTGATGCACCATCTAAGCCTGTTGATGATGCTACTGAGAAGGATAAGAAATTCTATGAGGATTGGGAACACTCCAATCATTGTTGCTTGATGCTCATAAGATATCACATGGATGAATCCATTCATGATAGTATTCTTAAGTCTGAAAATACAAATGATTTTCTAGCTGCCATTAAGGAAAATTACAAGAAATTCTCAAAGAATGAGAAGAATGAACACTTTAACAGGCTCCATTACACCATTTATGATGGTTCAAGTGACATCAGGGCTCACATTGACAAGCTCATGGGCTATTATCACAAACTTAAGGCCATGGGCATGGACCTTGGTGAGGATTACATGGTATGGTTGGTGATAGAGACCATTCCATCTCGGTTTGATGCGATCAGATCAAGCTACAATGTTCAAAAAGAGCAATGGACTGTTGGGGAGATGTCTGCTATTCCTGCCAAGGAAGAGGAGGACATAAGAAAAGGTAGGGCAAGAAGCATCTCTATGGTGACTATTTACTGAGTTTTTTGGAAACTTAGAAATATATTAAGAAGTAAAAGCTGAAAAGAAAGAATTAGAGATGAACAATTAAAGTTTTTACGTGGTTGGGGTATTAATGAGCCTTAGTCCAGGAGTTAGTTGTATTAGGCCTTAGAGAGTTTTTGACAATGGAGTTTTCTACAAGTTTTAGCAGAGTAATTGCTTACAAAAGAAAATATGGGATCCCTGCTACAGTGGACAACTGGCCCTATTTATAGGCAGTCAAGTGCAGTGGGCTTGGGCCGGATTAATTCTGGCCCAATAGGGATGTAATCACAGTTTGCTCGCTAATGGAGCCATAATACAAAGAATGTCACATAATAAAATGTAGTTAATCTGGGCCCATTGTGTAACGCCCTAAACTCTAGGGACCGTTACGGTGTGCCTTATAAACAGTGCTAAACTTGCTAATCGAGTCATTTGGGCAAAGTCGTGTAACTAAGTATGATTAGCGGTTTAGGGATTAAAAATTTTGGTTAAGATATAACGTTTCATTAGAACGTTTAATGTATACATTGGGATCCCAAAAATATAATTTAAAGGTTTATTACAACAAAATATTTACAACCAGCCGATCTAAGCGGCAAAACAGGGTTTAACCCTAGTTCCTTTTTCAACCCTCGGCCGTGGCGGTCAAGCAGCCGCATATGTACACATCGTCGCGTAAGCTCTCAAACTCAAGGATGGTCCAGCTTTCTTTTGCCTTTACCTGCACCACATAGCACCTGTGAGCCGAAGCCCAGCAAGAAAACTCAATATGCTCATGAACAGTCATATCATGATATCAAATCATATCTGGCATGCCTAGCAAACATAGCTATATTCAAGCACGCAAATAAATTCAGATAATGCTGGGGAATCTAGGATAATAAATCCTGCCCTCCTGATTGGATGACTATCAAGTCAATCCTAATCAGATGAGTGATTTAACACTTGAGGTTCTGGTAAACCATACTAAGTGACTGACAAGCAAGTCACTATGGGGCTCAGTACCCAAAGCCATGCAAATGATGATCAAAATGATCATACAGAGCTTATAGCCCTGAACAGATGAGTGAATATCACTTTGAGGTTCTGTTAAACCATAATGAGTGACTGACAAGCAAGTCACTATGGGGCTCGGTGCCCATAGCCGTGTAACGAAACCGTTACCTGGGCTTTCCTGCAATGGCTCTAATCAGTTGAGTGACTGATGGGTAGTCACTATCTTAAATAGATGAGTGACTGATGGGTAGTCACTAGCTTAAATAAATGAGTGACTTATGGGTAGTCACTAGCTTAAACAAATGAGTGACTGATGGGTAATCACTAGCTTAAACAGATGAATGGCTGATGGGTAAGTCACACAACCGCTCTTAGTTTTCATCGAACTTGAGGTCGGTCCTGCAGTAATGCTCTTGTTGAGTCATCTAACGCAGATGTTGATTAGATCTAATCTTTGTTGGCTTGTGTTGAATACGCTAAGGTCGTTCCTGACTTATGAGTCAGCACTGTGTGACCAGTGTAATGCCCCGAATTCTCCGGTATGGTTTAATGGCGGGATTAGTAGGCCGGGAGGGCCATATCTGTTTAATTATGCCATTAAGTGATATTATGCATGTATATGTGAATTATATTAAAATATGATGTTAAATGCATGCATGTGGGTCCACATTTTAATTACAGGGGTGTGATGGTAATTTGGCCCGTTGAGGGTATAATTGTATAATTGTATGCATGTCGATGATATGTGTTGAGACCACATTATAATGTGGGTTTGTTCGAGCTATTCGGCATGAGACGATCTTGGATTATTGATTAACGGTCTGGTCACAACAGGTTTAAGTGCGGGGCTCGGTGTAACGACCCAAATTCACTAATTAGGCTTAAGGGCCTTGATTAGTGTGCCTGGAGGGCATAATGGGAATTATGTGTGATTTAAATGATTAAGATGCATGATTATGATTTAAAGCATGTTGTATGACTATGTGTATTATGTTATGTGATAATTATGCTATGTGATTTGTACCACGTGGGTGTGGTGATATCAATGTGATGCACGTGCCGAGACGGTCCTAGAAAGCTAGATAATGGTAACTGGTGATTTGGTAACCTGTGTTACTATTAGTAACCATAGAGAGTAACAGGTTTTGTTGGAGAAGTGGTAGAATTGTAATGTAAGTATAAGGACAAGTGTGCCCTTGAGGTTTAGTTAGAAAGGGATATTAGTGGAGGGATAAGGTGGTCTTTTGGCAGTGGATAGATGAGCTTCAGCTGAGAGGAAAAGTCAGTCACGTATAACACTTTGGAAAAAATTGATTTATGTTGAAATTGGAGGAAAATCTAGAAGAAAAGAGAAGAAGAGGGAAGCTGGAATTGGGAGACCTAAGAAGAGAGTTTTGATGGTTCAAGGCAACTAAGCTGAGCATAAGTCAAGATTACTCAGAGGTAAGGATTTGTCTATGGTTTGTTTAAGTTTCAAGTCTGGTTTTTAGAGGATAGGCATGAATTGAAACAAGTTAGTGGCTGGTTTTGCATGAATTCAGAGTTGGAGTAATCAAAAGAGAAGGTGATTTGAAGCTAGAGTTGAGGAGAATTCAAGCTGGGTTCTTGACTGAGGTAAGAGTGTATCATGTTTAATTTTCATAACTGTTATGGTTTAAGAATCTAAAGGTCTGGTTTGCACTTTTCTTAAGTTTTGGTTCAAGGGTTTGAATCTGAAATTTAAGTGTGAATTCTGTGAGTGGTTGTGTAATTGAGCTATATTATAATGTTTATAGGTTGTTGAATGGTCTATTTGGGGTTTTGAATTGGTTTTGGGGCTTAGGTATGAATTTGGAATGATTTGGAGTGATTTGGGTTCGGGGAAAACGCAGGGGAAAACCCAGAAATCTGGGTTCGCGAAGGAGCGCCGCGGCCCTGTTCTTGGGCGCCGCGGCGCGAGGCTGTTTCTGGGCAGAGCAAGTTCTCTGACTTTCTGGGCACCGCGGCTCTAACTTGTTGGGCGCCGCGGCCCTATAGGGCAGCGCCGCGGCGCTAGGCCAATTTCAGAACACAGGATTTTGCAATTTTGAGCCTTTGCTCCGGGGGTTCGGGGGATGTCTTCGGTGCATTGTTTTAGGGATTTGGGGGTTCCGAGAGTGTGGGAGTTAGTTCCGGGAAGTAGTTTTGGATTGGTTAGTGACAAAGGATGTTTCATTTGTGTTGTGACTAGGCCTTTGGAGAGGCTCGGGGTAGAGGACCGTGCTCGCGGCTTTGAGGCATCGGAAACTAGTGAATTGAAAGGTAAGAAAACTGCACCCAGTTAAATTTTTGTGATGGGACTAAGTGCTCCCGAGATTTGTATCGTGTCAATGTTGGTATCACGCCATGGGACATGTAAAAGCGGTCTAAGAGTGCCGTACATGGATTTAGCGCGCAGAGCGCGGATTGGCCACTGGTAGCCAAGGACAACGGGATAATGGAGGGAGCAGCCTAAGGGCGCTAGCCCTAGTTATCATTTGTGAACTGTGTATGTTATGAATTGATATGCCTAGTATGTGGAATACTTGATTATATTGACTGATGATTTGGCTGAGTTTATACGATGCAATGTGAGATGTTGACTTGTCTGCTAAATGTTTGTGCTCTGCTATTGTTGTGTTTTCTTGCTGGGCCTTGGCTCACGGGTGCTACGTGGTGCAGGTAAAGGCAAGGGCAAGCTGGACCAAGCCTGAGGTGGAGAGCTCTGAGGTGGAATGTACATAGCCAACGGTTCGACCGCCACGGTCGAGGGGTGGACCAGGACAGGGATCACCTAACTGCTTGTTTTGCCTTAGTATGGCCGGTTATTGTACATAAACTTTGTGTCTTTTGTAAACGGTCTTTGAACTTAATATTTTTTTGGGATCCCATGTAACAGATGATGTATGAAAATGTGGCTTTTGAGACCAAAACGCTTTTAACCCTAGTTCCTTTGTAGTTTCAATAACACGATTTTATCTAAATGACTTGATTAGCAAGTCTAGCACTTTATAAATACACAGTGTAACGGTCTTGGCTATCCAGGGCGTTACACTCGGGTTGAGTCTCGGGGTGATTTTGATGATTAGAGCGTTACCGGGCATTAGAGGGTAACGGGATGTGAATTATTGGTGTTTGAGATTATTGAGAATAGCGAGACTTGGAGAGCGTTAATTATGATTAACGAGATAGGAGGAAAGTACCAAATATGCCCTTGGGAGCCTTTAGAAACTATTAATTGACCTAGGGGTAAAATGGACATTTCACCCCTATGATAGATATATTTAGTGTTGGCTGAAAGAAAGAAGTAAAAACAGAGTAAGTTTCTGAGTTCTCCTGTACCTTATTCTCTTCACCTTTCTTTGTGATTTTTGAACAAATCTTGAGGATTCTAGCTTGGGAAGCAAGCCTTGGGAGTTTGGGAGTGTGTTCCACCATTGAAGAGCATCATAAGCTGAGCTTTGGGTAAGTTTCTAACCATAGAATTCTCTGGTTTGCCCTGTTTTAGTTTTGTTTTACAGCTGTGATTTCTAGGGTGAATACTTGGTTTTGTTGGGAGTTTTGGCTAGGGTTCCTATGCTTGTGATGTTTGGGGTGTGTTAGGATGGTTTTTGGGTTCATTTGGCATCAAGAATGGGATTTGGAAGCTTGGGAATCAGGTTAGAATCGAAGGAGTTGAAGAAGGTCGGTTCAGGGGAGTTTCGGTCTGGAGGTAGCGCTATAGCGCCCACCCTAGGGCGCTACAGTGCTCCTCAGGAGGCTTTTTGGCATGTTGGTGGTTCTGAGTATAGCGCTGGGGCGCTAGGGGTTGAGCGCTGTAGCGCTACCCTGTTCCTCCAAAGTCCCGTTTTGAGTGTTTTTAAGGGTTTTTTTGACTTGGGGTTTCAATCCTTAAGGCCCGGGATCGAATCTACTCACCGTGTGGGCATGTTTCAAGGTCCCGAGAGTGGTGCTTAGGTTAAGACCCTATTCATGTGGATTCTCATTAATGGAGGTTATAATTGGTTGTGATTAGGTAACCGCTAAGGAACTAAAAGATCGATCGTTCTCAGGGGTTGTCCTCATTATACTTCTCGCTCGAACTTGAGGTAAGAAAACTGCACCCTGTGTATATATGACATGCAGGATTATTATTGAGGCATGTTGATTGATAAATGTGGACATGGATTGCATATTAAATGCTAGTGAATGTTGAATACTTGTATATGTATTGACTAGTCAGGAACACTGACCTAAGAGTCAGAAACAGCATGAGCGTCCTGAACGCAGGGCCGAATGAAGATTAGATCTAATCGATATCAGTGTTGAATGGCTCTAAGGCATTAACACTGGACCGACCCGAAGGTCGATGAACTCATAAGCGCTTGGCTAGTCTAAGACTAGTTATTCAGAGCCAGGGCATATGGCCCTGGTGACTGCTTGTCACATGGCTAGGGAACGATGTTCCAGGGTTATGACTCTAAGGTCATGAGGAAGGTTATGTTGGTGACCATTCACCATACACCTATCCTGTTCAAACTTATGAAAGATTCACTTACCAGTTAAGCCCGAGTGACCCTATCGTCACATGGCTAGAGGGGGCTGTACCCACTTTTGTGACTTTTGCGACTATCACCTATTTGTTTGGACTGTTGGTCCTGAGTGATTATTACGATCATTGTTGATATTATATCATGTTTTATTATGCTTTTCTTGCTGGGCCTTGGCTCATGGGTGCTATGTGGTGCAGGTAAAGGGAAAGAAAAGCTCACCCAGCCTTGAGTGGAGAGCTTAGGTGGTGATGTGTACATATGCGACCGCTTGATCACCACGGCCAAGGCGTTCTCAGAGGAACTAGGGGGTTTACCCTATTTGGCTGCTTAGGTCGGCGGGATTGCGATTTGATACAGTAATGACCATTTTGTACTGAGAACAACTTGTAAATGTTTTGATTAGCTCTGCAGAGAAGTTTGTAATGAAAGTTATCCATTCCTTTTTATTAGTTTTCCACCTTAACCTGTTAATCACATTTAGAGCACGTTTTTAACCAAAGGACTCAGGTAGCGGGTCAAATTTCCGGTTCACCGATCACCGTAACTGTTCTGGGGTAACCAAGGCGTTACAACCAGTGCCCAGTACCACTGCCGAACTTGACTAATGAGTCACAGCTTCACAGTTGATACTAACACCTTTGCCAATTCTGACTAATGAGTCAGTGCCACGCACAAGTAAGCAATGCTACCAAACATGTATCGTACGTCAAATATCCAAATACAGGGCATTCAGCACGCTTGCTTAACAATTGCTAGCATAATTGGAATCATGCATAAACACAGAGACTCAAGCTCTGAACAATCTCATATTCAATATTCATGGCATGCCCTAATCACTTGTTTCTCGTGCATCACATGCATCACACTTAAACATCCAAAATGCCTCAATAATAACCATATACAAGTGAGCAAGATTGCTAAGCATTCAATATGCTATCAATGTTCACATTTAGACATCAAACATGCATCAAGAATAACCATGCATGTCGCATATGGGGTGCAGTTTTCTTACCTCGGGTTCGAGCGAGAATTAATAAAAGAACGACCCTTGAGAACGATCAACATTTTAGTTCCTTAGCGTTCACCTAGTCATAACCAATTGGAATCCATTAATAAAGTAAATCAATAAGAGGTTCACAATCTAAAGCCACGCTCCTGGTATCAATCCCACACTCTCGGGAATCTCAAACTACCCAAACGGGGTAAAGGAACCCATCCCCGAACCTTAAAAGTCATCCCGAGCCCTAAAATAGGCTTGCTGGAAAATGGACCAGCGCTGCGGCCTTATTAAATGGTGCTGAGGTGCAATTTCAAGTCAGAGAGCCCCAGCTCTCTGCCCTGCCTAGTGTGGCGTGCTGCCCTTTGGCACACCCACATGGGGCCATTTTGTAAGTGAGCATGCCTTGGTGCTTGATCATTAGTCAAGTCTTGCACCAAGCAACCTCATGGGATAGGGTAGTGGCAGTTTTGTAATTATACATATGTCTCCCAGACAAAAATCATATATGTTCATGGGAAGACCTTATTTCCCTAGAAGGCTCCTTAGGGGGAGGTGACCTGGTGACTTAGGGAAGCACCATGGCCATCAACAGATAGGGGCCAAAGCTGTGTACTCCCTTGCTCTATCAAGGCTATATATTAATAAAACAATATTTATCCATACTTGCCCCTGTGTGCTTCCTTGTTGCCTATGTGTTACTTTTTTGTTATCTTCGTTGGGCCACTGCATGCCACTTGCCTTGTTGTGTGCTTTGTGTTGTGTGGACATTCCTAGGAACGACTTGCTTTGTGCTTGCTCATACTTCGTTATTTCCTGTTGCATGTCCGAGATGTGTATGTGGCTAACCACTGAGTTTGTTTGCCTGTAGGTGTGTGTTGTAGGCTGACTTGCTAGCTTGAAGAGTCTGCAAGTGCCGCACGTTCTGTCTAGTTGGAGTACCCAAATAGCCGGCCCGTGACAGTTGGTATTAGAGCCAAGTTAGAAAGAGCTTGGCAAAACACACTATGGTGAGCAACACTCAGAGGATCGAAGCACTTGAGAAGCGGTTGGGGGAGTTAGATGGCCTGGACGAAAGGGTCAGGGATCTTTCCTTTGCAAGTCATAACTCGGGATCGTCTGATGCAAACAATCGCATAGCTGCGCTAGAAAAGGAGAATGATGTTCTCCTATTCAGAATAATCGCGTTGGAGAAAAGAAACACTCCAACAAGTACTTCTGTTTCCTCTCGGTGGGAAGAGCGCATCGCGACAGTGGAGCGCATGCTGAAGGAGCAAGAAGTTTCCATAAATGACACTACGAAAGACTGCAGGGAGGCAGTTGGCATGCTCAGAGAGGAAATGGCTGATCTAACTGCCAAGGTAAACCTGACCATGCGAGTGGTTGGGAATGCCCCTGCAACAGGGCCGATAGGTATGGAATATGGCCGAGCTAAAGTACTCGAGCCGAGGCCCTATAACGGGGCCAAAGACGCAAAGGATTTGGAGAATTTCCTCTTTGACATGGAACATTATTTTAGAGCCGTGCAGGCTGATTCGGAAGACGGAAAGGTCGCCGTGGCTACCATGTACTTGTCTGGGGATGCCAAGGTGTGGTGGAGGACCAAGTATGGTGACATAGAGAATGGCAGGTGCACCATCACATCTTGGGCAGACCTGAAGAGAGAATTAAAGACGCAATTTCTGCCAGAAAATGTCGCTTATATGGCTCGACGCCAGTGGAGAGAGCTTAAACAAGTTGGGACAGTCCGAGAATATGTGAAGAAATTTTTGGGACTAATGCTCGACATAAAGGACATGTCCGAAGTAGACAGGCTCTTCTACTTCCTTGAGGGATTGAAACCGTGGCCAAGCAAGAACTTCAGAGACAGCGTGTGTCTGACCTAGCCACCGCTCAAGCAGCTGCTGAACGCTTAACAAACTACACTCCGGAGAGCATCCTGCCGAAAAGGGCTACCCCTCCAACCAACTCAAGTAGCGCTGGGAGTAAGAAGTCTGGGAAGTCATGGCAGGGCAAGAGTGGGGGAGAGAAGAGGACAGCTGAGTCCAATTCTTCCAGCAGTATAGATGCCGCTGCAGGGAGGAAGCCACTAGCTTGTTGGCTCTGCAAAGGCCCACATAAGTCGGCAGTTTGCCCTTACCAGGGCAAGTTGAATGCCCTCATTGGCCAAGAACAACAGGGCGAAGGAGAAGAGGAAGACGAAGAGTACGTGCACATTGGCGTTGTCCGCCTGTTGAATGCTCTCAAGAAACACGGTGAAAAAGGGAAGAAGACCCTGGGAAAAGGGCTAATGTTCGTAGATGCCACCATCAATGGCAAGCCCGCCAAAAGCGTGATGATCGATACGGGTGCCACCCACAACTTCATCTCTGAACTCGAAGCAAAGCGACTGGGACTAAATTTGGAGAAAGATGCCGGCCGCATGAAAGCGGTCAACTCCAAGGCCTTGGCTACAACTGGCGTGGCTAAAGGGGTAAAAGTTAGAATCGACACGTGGGAGGGGCAGACTGACTTAGTGGTGGTCCATATGGACAACTTCGATGTAGTCTTGGGAATGGACTTTCTAACCGAGAAAGGTGCCATTCCAATCCCTGCCACTAGGAGCTTGCTCATAATGGGAGAGACTCCTGCAATGGTGCTTGCAAAGGTGAAACCACCCCCTGGTGTGAAGCTTCTATCAACTTTACAGTTCAAGAAGGGTGTGAAGAAGCAGGAGCCCACTTATGTAGCGGTACCCACCGTGTTTGAAGAAGCAGTGGAAGAGATTGTTCCACTAGAAATTATGAGGGTCTTAAAGATGTATGGGGATGTGATGCCAGATAAGCCTTGCCACCAAAGAGGGGGATTGATCACCAGATAGAGCTGGTGTCGGGAGCAAAACCTCCAACTAAAGCGCCTTACAGAATGGCACCCCCTGAGCTAGAAGAGTTGAGGAGACAACTAAAAGAGTTATTGGAGGCAGGCTTCATCAGACCGTCGAAGGCGCCATTTGGCGCACCGGTGCTATTCTAGAAGAAGCACGATGGGAGCTTGAGACTGTGCATCGACTATAGGGCTCTCAACAAGGTGACAGTTCGCAACACCTACCCCATCCCTCTGATCGCTGATTTGTTTGACCAGCTAAGTGGAGCCAAATACTTCACAAAGTTGGACTTGAGATTGGGCTACTATCAGGTGAGGATTGCAGATGGGGATAAACCAAAGACAACGTGCGTTACTCGATACGAAGCATTTGAGTTTCGAGTAATGTTGTTTGGGTTGACAAATGCGCCTGCTACTTTCTATACATTGATGAACCAAGTATTCCACGAGTATCTAGATAAGTTCGTGGTGGTATACTTGGATGATATCGTGGTTTATAGCGCCACGATTGAAGAGCATCAAGAACACTTGGCTCAAGTGTTTTAGAAGTTGAGAGAGAACCAGCTATATGTGAAGCGCGAGAGATGCTCGTTTGCATAGGAGAGCATCAAGTTCTTAGGCCACGTTGTGGAACGTGGCTTAATTCGTATGGATCTGGAGAAGGTGAGGGAAATCCAAGAATGGAAAGCCCCCACAAACGTGAAAGAACTCTGCTCCTTCTTGGGCCTAGCCAATTGCTATAGGCGATTTGTGGACGACTACTCAAGAAGGGCGACACCCTTGACTGAGCTTCTGAAAAAGGGTGTGACTTGGGCGTGGACTGACAAGTGTGCTGAAGCATTCAGGAGTTTGAAGGAAGCCATGATGAAGGATCCTGTTCTTGCCTTGCCAAATGTTAGCAAGCCCTTCGAAGTATAGACAGATGCCTCAGATTATGCTCTGGGAGGGGTACTAGTACAAGAAGACCACCCGGTCGCATATGAGAGCCGCAAGCTGTCTGAAGCTGAGAGGCGGTATACTGCCCAGGAGAAGGAACTCCTCACAATTATCCATTGCTTGCGAGTGTGGAGGCATTACTTGCTGGGGTCAAATTTCACGGTGAAGACGGATAATGCAGCGGTTAGTCATTTCCTTACTCAGCCGAAACTGACCCCTAAGCAGGCTCGATGGCAGGAGTTCGTGGCGGAATTCGACTTTTGTTTTGAGCATAGGGCAGGACGCTTGAACCAGGCACCTGACGCCTTGAGTCGCAAAGTAGAATTGGCAACTCTAAAGATCTTGGCTAGTTTGTCGGCTAGCGTGGTGAACACTCCACTCAAGGAGCGCATAAAAGAAAACCTGGAGAAAGACCCGGTTGTCAGGACCATCCTGAAGCTCGTAAAAGAATGCAAGACTCGCCAATTCTGGGTGAAGGATGATCTTCTGTGGGCTAAAGGGGGTCGCTTGTATGTTCCAAAAGCTGGAGATTTGCGAAGGACATTACTAAGCGAGTGTCATGACACCTTGTGGGCAGGTCATCTAGGGTGGCAGAGAACCCATGCCCTCTTGAAGCAAGGATACTACTGGCCACAAATGCGAGATGATGTAGTAGAGTACACAAGGACCTGTCTCGTTTGCAAGCAAGACATGGTTGATAGGAACAAGACATCTGGGTTGTTGGAGCCCTTGCGAGTCCCAAGTCGACCATGGGAGAGTGTGTCGCTTGACTTTATCACCAGTCTACCGAAGATAGGGGATTTAAGTGCGATCTTGGTGGTCGTGGACAGATTCTCGAAGTATGCAACATTCATCCCAGTGTCGAAGTACTGTTCAGCAGAAGAGACAGCCCAACAATTTTTCAAGCATATTGTCAAATATTAGGGAGTGCTCCAGAACATTGTTAATGACCGAGATGGAAGATTCACTGGGACCTTTTGGTCTGAACTATTCAATCTCTTGGGGTCACAACTGAACATTTCCTCGAGCTACCATCCACAGACAGATGGGCAGACTGAAAGATTCAACGGGATGTTGGAGGAGTACTTGCGCCACTTTGTCAATGCCAATCAGAAGAATTGGCCGCAACTACTCGATGTAGCTCAATTTTGCTTCAACTCTCAAAAGAGTTCTTCATCGAACAAGAGCCCTTTTGAAGTTGTTAATGGACAGCATCCACTGTTGCCCCACACAGTGGATGAATATCGCGGTCGAAACCCGCGAGCCTTTCACTTCACAAAAGACTGGAAGAAAACGACAGAGATTTCCCGAGCTTATTTATAAAAAGCCTAAAAAAGAATGAAGAAGTGGGCTGATCAGAAGCGCAGACCACTGGAGTTCAAAGCAGGTGACTTAGTGTTAATCAAGCTAAGGCCCGAACAGTTGAGATTCCGAGGGGACAAAGACATCAGACTCGTTCGCAAGTACGAGGGTCCGGTCTCAATCATCTCAAAAGTTGGCCTAACTTCCTACAAAGTTGACCTACCAGCATGGATGAAGATACACCCCGTCCTTCACGTCAGCAACTTGAAGCCGTGTCATGAAGATCTAGCAAATCCAGAGCGCAACCAGTCAACCAGAGGAGGAGTCATCGTTCAGCCAAGGAGCAAGTGTCAACCTGAAGAAATCCTGGCGGAAAGGACGGTCACCACTGACCGTAAAAAGCATAAAGAGTATCTGGTAAAATGGAAGGGGCTCACAGATGACGAGATCAGCTGGGAGAGGGCGGAAGACTTGAAGAAGCTCACGCAGAAGATTGAAGATCTACAAGCTACTTCGTCGAGGACGCCGAAGAATTAAGTGGGGGAGAGTGTGGCGTGTTTCCCTTTGGCACACCCACATGGGGCCATTTTGTAAGTGAGCATGCCTTGGTGCTTGATCATTAGTCAAGTCTTGCACCAAGCAACCTCATGGGATAGGGTAGTGGTAGTTTTGTAATTATGCATATGTTTCCCAGACAAAAATCATATATGTTCATGGGAAGACCTTATTTCCTTAGAAGGCTCCTTAGGGGGAGGTGACCTGGTGACTTAGGGAAGCACCATGGCCATCAACAGATAGGGGCCAAAGCTGTGTACTCCCTTGCCCTATCAAGGCTATATATTAATAAAACAATATTTATCCATACTTGCCCCTGTGTGCTTCCTTGTTGCCTATGTGTTACTTTTTTGTTATCTTCGTTGGGCCACTGCGTGCCACTTGCCTTGTTGTGTGCTTTGTGTTGTGTGGACATTCCTAGGAACGACTTGCTTTGTGCTTTCTCATACTTTGTTATTGCTTGTTGCATGTCCAAGATGTGTATGTGGCTAACCACTGAGTTTGTTTGCCTATAGGTGTGTGTTGTAGGCTGACTTGCTAGCTTGAAGAGTCTGCAAGTGCCGCACGTTCCGTCTAGTTGGAGTACACAAATAGCTGGCCCGTGACACCTAGCACTGCTGCGCCATGAATGGCGCTGCTGCGCCAATCACAGACTAGAATCCTTCTGGTTTCCTTCCTTGCGACTTCCCCTGAAAAAAAACCCTTCAAACCAGTCCCAAACATCACCCAAACATGCCACTCAACCCCTAAACTTCATACATATCACAACCTCATCAAAACCCAATCAATCTTACTCAAAACTTTCACTAATTCCCAACTATCCACATCAAAATCTCCTTGACTGAAAACTAAAAGAAAAACAGAGTAAAGCTTAAAGTTCATGGATGATTTCTTACCTCAAGCTGGTTTTGGGTCCTCTTCAATGGATGAATTAAGATTATAGACTCCAAACTTTGATTTCCTAGCTTGGTTCTTCAATTTGAGGTCAAAAATTCCAAAGGATAAAGAGGAGAGAGGATGATCGTATGAAGAAGGAGAACACTCTATTTTCTCTAACATTCTACAGGATTAAGGATTGATATATATCTTAGGGGTGAAAAGACCATTTTGCCCCTACGTCAAATAAAGGTTTCTAAAGACTTCCAAGGGTAAAATCGTCTTTTCCCGCCGATCTCGTTAATTATAATTAACACCCTCCAATTCCTGTTATTCTCAATATTCTCAAAAACCAACAATTCATATCCCGTTACTCTTTAATTCCCGGCAACGTTCTAATCACCAAATTACCCCGAGACTCACCCCGAGCCCCGAAACTAACCCCGTTATGACTAAATCGATAACTTGCATTCCATGATCGTCTCATGCCGAATGGCTCGAACCAATCCACATATAATGCAGTATTATTTATAATTCACCCACATGCATGAAAATACACAATCACGCCCTCAACGGGCCAAATTACCAAAATGTCCTTATAATAAAATGAACCCATATGCATGCATTTACCATCATATAATTATATAATTCACATAAACATGCATATAATCATTTAATAACATAATAAATCAATTATGGCCCTCCCGACCTCCTAATCAAGGTCCTAAACCTTATTAGGAAATTTGGGGCATTACACATTGGGCTGGCTCAGGCGTAGCCAAGCCTTACAGCCGCCTATTGTACGTTAGCTCGGACTGGTCTATGTGGGCTTCTAAGGGGATCCTGGGGATAGGATGTATCAGAGTAGTTGTAGTACTGCTTCCTAGGAACAATGTATGTTCCGTGCGTACCCTGCTATGCAAGTTAGTTGAGGAAACTAACTGTTGGATTTCATGGGGACAGGTCAGCATTGGGGCTAGCTAGGCTTGCCCTATCCAGAAGCCTAGTCCGGTTTTGTTTACTAATGTCCCGGTTCACTTATCAGAATCCTGGTTCGTTCACCAGGACTCAAGTTCATTTGCCAAGATGGACATCGTGACACTGAGTGTCTCCCCTGGATTCTTGATAAGGTCTATCTCCATCGACTAGTTAGTCTGCCACCTCAGTTGGCATCCCGGAGGATATAGATGTTAGGAACGAGTTTCCTAATACGCAACAGAATGGTGGTAGGGTTGGCCCAGTGTACAAATTTTTTTTTGTAACATATTTAAACTACCTTTAAATATGCGGATCCATTAATACATACATTAATCATAAGCAAGTTAAGAATAGAAATCATACCTCTTGAAGCCTATCAAGTGTCCTTGCTATCTTTTCTTAATAAGAACGATCTTCCTATCCAAGCTGCTCCAAGATACTCACACCAAGATCTTCCACAGTGTTCTCTACACCTCAAGAAGTGTGTGGGCATTTAGAGAATGAATGATAGTTTATTTGTGATTCTACTTGATGTACTCAACACATGAGATCAAGAGAATATGCATGATAATTGGTTCTTTATTTTTCAAGGAGAGAAAAATATCGTTCTATTTTTTCACAGAGCTAATTAGACTTAGTTGTCTAAGTTATCTGTATATTTTCTGATTAGTCATACTTAAAAGAAAATAATCAAATTTAAAAAATAAATCTGTAACCAACTCACAATTTAGTTTTTAATTAATTAATTATTTTATTAATGAAAATATCCAAAAATTAATTTTTTGAATTATTAATTACTTAATAATTAAATAAAAATGAAAATCTTATCCCTGAAAAAATAGCAGTACACGACTATGTGTGCACGTGTACCACCTTTATTTTTAGGGATATTTGATTTTGCTATTTTTATTTAATTATTTATTCAAACTATTTTGTCAGATAAAAATCTAATAACCTGATAACTAATTCAAATTTAAATTAAATATATTTTTAACTAATTATCAAATATAATTAATTATTTGAATAAATATTAATCTTCTAAATTCAAATCCAATTTGAACTTATGAGATTATTATCTCCCACTCAAATAAAGATATTTAATTAATTCTACCAATTAATTAAATCCAATATTTTCAAAAATAAATATTTAATTTATTATAATTTCAAAAATTACTATTAATTAATTATTTAATATAATTTCAAAAAGTATACAATAATTAAATATTAATTAATTTTGCTAATTACAACTAATTTGTAATTAATTAATTAATCACTATTATCATATAATTGTATATTTGGTCTAAAGAATAAATTTCTTCTTAAATATGTCTTTCAACTATTTTTCCCTTCATATCAACTCTTACATTGAATAGTGTTGATAGAGCCGCTGTGGGGACCTATGGACCTATAATTCCAAGCTCCAACAAATTTGAGATTATTAATTAAAATCTTTAATTAAATAATCTTAATTTATTAATCTCATGATTATTCCACTATAAATATGAGACTGCACTTTTGTAATTATAGACATTTCATTTACTGAGTACTTTATGTTAGGAACGAGTTTCCTAATACACAGTGAAAATGTGGTGGGGTTGGCCCATTGTACAAAAAAAATTTGTAACATATTTAAACTATATTTAAATATGCGGATCCATTAATATACATACATTAATCATAAGCAAGTTAAGAATAGAAATTATACCTCTTGAAGCCTATCAAGTGTCCTTGCTATCTTTTCGTAATTAGAACGATCTTCCTATCCAAGCTGCTCCTAGGTACTCACACCAAGATCTTCCATAGCATTCTCTACACCTCAAAAAGTGTGTGGGCACTTAGAGAATAAATGATAGTTTATTTGTGATTCCACTTGATGTACTCAACACATGAGATCAAGAGAATAGGCCTGGGAATTGGTTCTTTATTTTACAAGGAGAGAAAAATATCGTTCTATTTTTCATAGAGCGAATAGACTTAGTTGTCTAAGATATCTGAGTTATCTAAATATTTTCTGATTAGTCATATTTAAAAGAAAATATTCAAATTTATAAAATAAATCTGTAACCAACTTACACTTTACTATTTAATTATTTATTTATTTTATTAATGAAAATATCCAAAAACTAACTTTTTGAATCATCCATTAATTAATTAATTAAATAAATAAAAATAAAAATCTTATCCCTGAAAATAGCAGTACCAGCCACACATTTTTAGAGATATTTTATTTCATTATTTATTCAAACTACTTTGTAGATAAAAATCTAACAACCTCATAACTAATTCAAATTTAAATTAAATATCTTTTTAACTAATTATCAAATATAATTAATTATTTGAATAAATATTAATCTTTTAAATTCAAATCCAATTTGAACTTATCAAATTATTATCTCCCACTCAAATAACGATATTTAGTTAATTCTACCAATTAATTAAATCCAATATTTTTGAAAATATATATTTAATTTATCATAATTTTGAAAAATATAATTAATTAATTATTGAATTAAATTTCAAAATTAATTTAATTATGTAATATAATTTAAAAAATTATACAATAATTAAATATTAATTAATATTGTTAACTACAACTAATTTGTAATTAATTAATTAATTAATCACTATTATCATATAATTTCATATTTGGTCCCAAGAACAAATTTCTTTTTAAATATGTCATTAAACTATTTTTCCCTTCATTTCAACTCTTACCTTGAATAGTGTTGATAGAGTCGCAATGTGAACCTATGGACTTATAATTCCAAGCTCCAATAAATTTGAGATTATTAATTAAACTATTTAATTAAATAATCTTAATTTATTAATCTCATGATTATTCCACTATAAATATGAGACTGCACACTTGTAATTATAGACATTTCATTTACTGAGTACTTTATAATTATAAAGCGTCCATTGATATAATCATTGCATACAAATTGACCCTCTAATAATGATTCATAATTAATCGGGAATAAAATTACTATTTTACCCTTTTAATTATCTCTTGTTTTCTTAAGTACCGTTGGCTTTACTAGTGAAGGTTAATTCATAACTAAATTATGAATTTGAGCTCAATAACCTTTCAGTCCCAAAAGTCAACCCTTAAGAGAACCATTATTCAATCTCTTATGAGAAGGCATAGATTCCATATCTGTATACTATGTCCCCAGCCATCTACATTAATGAGTTCCCAAAACAAAAGTCTCTAGCCTGATCATTCTGACAAACCCTAACCAGTGAATCAAAGAACTCATATAACCTAAATAGGAGTACATAATAACTTCAGGATTAAGATCTATTTGTATATGGTCATCAGTTTATATATTTAATTAATACTTCTAAACAGTATTTAACTAAGTATTAATAAACATATCTGGTCCAGTTCTATATATTCTCTAATATATAAAGCACCTCCACTAAAGTGTCCTACCACACTAGTGATCCGGATCTAGATCACATGTATTCATAATCCTAGTGGACCGTACTTGCAATAATTAATCTAAAGATTCCATAACTTTATTTTACTGCGAACTATTCAAGTTCATTTATGTCAAACACAATCCTCCCGTACCAATACGTGTTTGAGATCACATATATGAACTTAGGAATTTTTCTGATATTTACATAATATTATCACAGAATAATATAGTCTATAAAATATATGCATAAAAAATTTAATTAATTTATTTATTTCATAAAACAATGTCTACTACATATGCTTTCAGGACACAATTCCCAACAATCGCCCACTTGCCCTAAAATAAATGAGGCATCTCTCTCATTCCCATGTTTCTAACATGCTCCTTAAAAGATTTTATGGATAAAGTCTATGTGAAAGGATTTACAAGATTATGCTTTGAAGCTATCTTCATAATTGCAACATCTCCTCGATGAACTATCTCTCTTAGCAAGTGATACTTCCTCTCGATGTGCTTTCCCCTCTTATGACTCTGTGGTTCCTTTGAGTTAGCTACTGCCCCACTGTTATCACAGTATAGGACTAGTGACTTATCCACATCTGGTACAACTTCCAGATCGGAATAGAACTTTTTGAGCCACACAACCTCCTTAGCTACTTCATAAGCCGCTATATACTCGACTTCCATTGTGGAGTCTGCAATGCTGGTTTGTTTAGTACTTCGCCAGACTACCACTCCTCCTCCAAGAGTAAACACTGATCCAGAAGTCGATTTCCAACTATCTCTGTCTGATTGAAAATCAGAATCAGTGTAACTAGTGGGGTTCAGGTCTCCACCTGAATATACAAGCATATAATCTCTAGTATTTCTAAGATACTTTAGAATATTCTTCACTGCAGTCCAATGAATCAATCCAGGATTGGATTGATAACGGATGACTATCCTTACTGCATAGCAAATGTCAGGTCTTGTACACAACATGGCGTACATCACACTGCCTACTGCTGAGGCATAGGGATACTGTCTCATGTCTTCCTCTTCCTAAGGTGTTTTGGGACACTGCTCCTTGGAAAGGAATACTCTAGAATGGGTTGGCATATCACCCTTTTTGGAGTTTTGCATATTAAAGCATTCTAGCACCTTATCAATATAAGTTGCTTGAGACAGTGCCAAAGTTTTGTTCTATCTATCTCTAAGAATCTTAATGCCCATAATATACTTGGCTTCTCCCAAATCTTTCATTTGGAATTGTTCAACTAACCAGTTCTTTACCTTTGATAATGATGTTACGTCATTTCCAATCAGTAATATATAATCAACATAAAGAACGAGGAATACTACCACACCATCTTTGATTTATTTATAGACACAAGGTTCTCAACGTTTTGTTCAAAACCAAACATTTTAATTGTGTCATCAAATCTAAGATTCCAAGATCTAGAAGTTTGTTTGAGTCCATAAATTGACCGAAGAAGCTTGCAAACCTTTACTCTTGACCTTTTAATTCGAACCCTTCTGGTTGAGACATGTAAATGGTTTCGTCAAGGTAGCCATTCAGAAAAGCTATTTTGACGTCCATTTGCCAAATCTCATAATCCATGCGCGCCGCAATGGACAAGGTATATGAATGGATTTTAGCATTGTGACAGTCAGAATCTCATGATCTGTAAGGGGAAAGATCGTGTAAGCTGTGCAATCCCACACTGCCTGGGGAAGGTCAAGTGTAATGATTCTAAGACTATGCAGGTATGGGACTACACAGTTGAAGAGGGCTTAAATGGATTGATAGGTGCTACCTATATCAGGAAGGTGCATCTTCTTTTCGGTAGCCCATCACTTGAGAACTCCATGGTTAAGCGTGCTTGGCCTGGAGTAATCTAGGGATGGGTGACCTCCTGGGAAGTTTTCCCAGGAAGTGTGCGAGTGAGGACAAAGCACGCAGGAAAGACTTGTCTTGGTTTGTAGGGCCAGTCGTCATTCCAGAAAGCAGCCATAGTGATGTGGCGCGTTACAAGCATGGCTACAGGAGAAAAGGTTTCTTCATAGTCAACCCCTTCTTTCTGTGTGTAACCTTTGGCTACAAGCCTTGCTTTGAAAGTCTTTACTTTCCCATCCGCTCCTCTTTTCTTCTTGAATATCCACTTGCAACCAATGGGTTTGATATTCTCAGGTGGATCTTCAAGAACCCAGACAAAATTGGAATACATCGATTCCATTTCTTGGTTCATGGCCTCTTGCCATCTGTCCTTGTCAAAATCATTCATTGCATGTTTAAATGTCAATGGATCGTCTTTGTTTGTGTAAGACACAAGAATTTGAACTTCATGTTCATAGCGTGTGGGTTGCTTACTAACCCTCCCACTACGACGAGGTTCTCTACTATTTTGACTAGAACTAGCAGTTTCCTCTTGCCATTTTTCATTGGTTGTTGCTGGTGACTTTGCAACTTCATTCGAGACCATCTCCTCCAGAACAACCTTACTGCGAGGTTTGTGGTTATTAACATAGTCATGTCAAAGAAAAGTTGCATTTGTCAATACAAATGTTTTATTTTCTTTTGGACTATATAAAATTCCACCTATAGTCTCTTTGGAATATCCCACAAACATGCCCACTTCAGAGCGTGATTCCAACTTCCCGGTCTTTCCTTTAAGCATGTGTGCAGGATACCCCCAAATTCAAAAATGGTATAAACTAGGTTTACAACCATTCCATAATTCTATGGGTGTCTTTTGGATAAACTTAGATGGAACAACATTCAATATGTATAGAGCACATTGAATCGCATAGCCCCAGAATGACCGGGGTGATGATGAGAAACTCATCATTGATCTAACCATATCTAATAACGTTCTATTCCGTCTTTCTGAAACACCATTTTGCTGTGGCGTTCTAGGTGCTATGAGTTGTGATTGAATGCCATGCTCATGCAAATGGTCCTCGAATTCAAAATCCAAGTACTCTCCTCCTCGATCAGATCGAAGAGATTTTAGTGATTTACCTAATTGCTTTTCAGCTTCTGCTTGAAATTCTTTGAACTTTCCAAAAGTTTCAGATTTTCTTTGCATTAAGTATAGGTAACCATATCTTGAATAATCGTCAATGAAAGTGACGAAGTATTCATAACCTCCTCTTGCTTGTACATTAAGTGGACCGCAAACATCCGTATGTACTAGCTGAAGTGGCTTGTGGCTCTTGAACCTTTAGCAGAGAAAGGTCTCTTGGTCATTTCACCTTCTAGACAGGATTCACAAAAAGGGAGAGATCCAATAGATTGTTCTCTTAATGGACCATCCTTTACAGGCCTATTTATTCTGTCTATACCAATATGGCCCAATCTCAAGTGCCACATATATGTTTCACTATCGGAATCAGTCTTTTATCGTTTAATAGATCTAGGATTAGCTATTTTAAATAATTCAGAATTATAAACAAATTTCTCTTTAGCTTGTAGTTTATAAAGCCCATCGATAGATTTTGCAGAACATATCTTAAAACCATATCTTGAAATAACAATTGAATTATTATTAAAAGAAATTTTAAAATTTTGTTCAAGCAACATAGAAATAGAAATTAAGTTTCTAGAAAATCTAGGAATATAATAAACGTTCTCTAAAATAAGAAATTTATTATTTTCAAATTCCAAACGGGTTGTTCCAACTGCTGCTGCAGAGATAATTTGACCACTGCCTACCCTCATAGTCACCTCTCCATCAGCAAGCTTCCTCGTCGAACTAAGAATTTGTAGAGAAAAACAAGCATGGTTAGCGGCTCCTGAATCTACTATCCAGGATGAGGAATTGTCTTCCACTAAACAAGCTTCTAGCACAAGTATATCAAATTTACCTTTCTTTTTCTCTTTTAGGTCAGCGAGATACTTTGGACAGTTTCTCTTCCAGTGACCATCTTCTCCACAGTGAAAGCAAGTACCTTTTGGGGTCTTCTTTTTGGAGGTTTTAGTGTTCTTATTCTCTTTACCTTTGGATGACTTTTTAGGCTTCTTTGTATTCTTGTCTTTCTCCTTGTCTTTACCATTTCCATTTTTCCTCTTTTTGGTTTTAGCCTTTGAAGAGGATGGGTTAGAATCAGCAACATTTGCTTCTTCTTCTTTCTCATAACCTTTGTTAAGAGATTCATAAGTTTGCAACTCATTCAACAGCTGTGTCATGTTATATGATAATTTGTTCATGACATATTTGGTTGTGAAACCTTTAAAAGCTGGGGAAAGTGATTCAAGTATAATGCTTACTTGAGTCCTTTCATCAATGATTTCCCCATGGATAATGGCATCGTGCATTATATTGATCATGTCTAATACATATTCTCTGACAGAAACTTCTTTCTTCATTTTCTTGGTCATGTATGATCTGGTGGCCTCATGCCTGCACTGGTCTGACTGCTGCCCAAACATATCTTGAAGGGTATCCTAGATCTCATTAGCATTTTCAGTGTTCTCAAACTTCTTTCTGAGCACATCGCTCATACTCACAAGCATATAACATTTTTCTTTGTTGTTTGATAAGATCCAATCATCAAACTTTTCCCTTGCAGTTTTGGCAGTAGTAGCGGGAGGGACTTCAGGACATTCCCCAGTCAAGAAAAATTTGTGGTTCTCACATATTAATACAATGTTCAAGTTTGATTTCCATTTCATGTAGTTTTCACCAGTCAACTTTTCATTAGCAAGTAAAGAAGATATAGGATTTGAGCTAGACATAATTGCAGAAAATAAATACATAAAAAAAAATTAATTTATGCATATAATAAATATCAATCAATTTTGGAATAGTAAACGTGATGCATGAATGCAACAATTAAAGAACACATAAAAAATAATTACTAATTCCACGATTGATTAATTTGAACATTAATGGACCAGCCTTAGGGTAGGTTAGACTAATTCCAAATTAATTTTGAGACAAGTTCTCAAATTTATAAGTGAAAACTTAAATCAATATTTCTTTTTTGACTTATAAACAACTGCTTGTTTGGTAAAAAATACACTAGTCCGCTCGAAAGCCTAATGTACCTTGTGAGTGTAACCCATTATTTTAGATCATTGATTCAACTCAAGAATGTGCCTTAGGGTCAGTCAAACTTGAAATACATCATTAAATCCTATTCTTGAAAAAGAAGTTTGCCTTGAGAATAACACAGTCGGAAGCCTTCCTTAGGGGGACATAAGCAATGGTGCCGCGAGGCCCTCTCCATGCTACCTCAGTGCTAACTAATAATGGAGACCATGAGACTTATTGTCATAACTCCCTCTCCCACTCACTATTTTAGAATATGTGTTTTCTCAAAACATCATATGCTTTTTAATTGGTTGTAAAAATAAAGTGATCTATTTTACCAAATGGTATTTTAATAATTACTAATCAAATTAAGCAAAATTAAAATTATAGAATTATGCCCTAATTAATTCAATTTTAATTTGCTATAATTACTAGGAATATCATTTATAATTTAATAAAACAATTTTATTAAATACTAGAAATTAAACAACTTTTAAAATCTATTTCCGCTCTTGAACTAGTTAAAAACTAGATTTATTATTATATGGTCCAGCATATAATCACAAAGGACAATCCTAAGGCATGTTTCTACTCATATGAGATGCATGCACAATTTTAAATACTGTATGAGTTATATGTATGGCATGTCAAAATTCATGATAAAGTATTAAACAATTTAATCATATTCAAACATTTTAATAAATAAATACTAACTAAATAAATAAATAAATGCGGGCCGGGTGTCTTGGGTATTTCTAGAAAAATTACAACACTTGCAAAATTATACATAAAAATGTAATAAATTAAATAATACCTAAAGAGATCTCTATCTTCAACTTTGGGTCTTCACAAGTAGTCTTTATCCATTAAGCCACTTATCCATTTAATTTTGAATTAGTTTTTTTTTAATTATCTTAAACAAATTTTAATAATTAACTTGGGCTTTAATGTCCGATAAGTTATTAGGCCCAGATTTGAATTAGGGCTCATACAATTAATTCAAAATAAAACAATTTTAATTATAGGTTAAAATTAATTAAGCCCATAATTTAAATGGATAATTTTAGATGCAAGCCCTAGGGTTTAGAAACCCTAGGGGCGGCTGCATATGGTGGCTCGGCATAGGGCACAGCAGTAGCTAGGTGGTGCGGCTGGGGCGCACGGGGCTGGCAGGCGGAGGGGGGTGCAGAGCGTGTTGGGCATGCAGGCGAGGTGTGCTAATGCGCGGCCACTCGGTTGGGCGTGGTGCGCATGGCGCGCTGGCAGCAGCAGGCGTTGGGCACGGAACCTGGGGCTCGGGCCTTACATAATTTTTTCAAATAAATTAACGCAGAAACTTAAACTACAAAAAATTCCTATGTCCCAAAATGACTTACATTTTTCATCTACAATTTTAAGAACAATTCCTAAACCCAAAACACCATATAATTAACGACCCTTAAGAATAAACAATAACCATACATACATACATCCATCCATTGACATATATTACAATAACATAAGAATGCATATTATGCCCACAAAGTAATTAATATATGCAGAGATTAATGATCGCTCTGGTACCAATTGTTTGGAACGAGTTTCTTAATACGCAATGGAAAGGTGGTGGGGTTGGCCTAGTGTACAAAATTTTTTTGTAACATATTTAAACTACATTTAAATATGCAGATTCATTAATATACATACATTAATCATAAGCAAGACAAGAATAGAAATCATACCTCTTGAAGCCTATCAAGTGTCCTTGCTATCTTTTCGTAATTAGAACGATCTTCCTATCCAAGCTGCTCCTAGGTACTCACACAAAGATCTTCCACAATGTTCTCTACACCTCAAGAAGTGTGTGGGCACTTAGAGAATAAATGATAGTTTCTTTGTGATTCTACTTGATGTAATCAACACATGAGATCAAGAGAATAGGCCTGAGAATTGGTTCTTTATTTTTCAGGGAGAGAAAAATATCGTTCTATTTTTCATAGAGCGAATAGACTTAGTTGTCTGAGATATATGAGTTATCTGTATATTTTCTGATTAGTCATACTTAAAAGAAAATATTCAAATTTAAAAAATAAATCTATAACCAACTTACAATTTACTTTTTAATTAATTACTTATTTTATTAATAAAAATATCCAAAAACTAATTTTTTGAATTATCCATTAATTAATTAAATAAATAAAAATGAAAATCCTATCCCTAAAAATACATGACTGTGTGTGCACGTGTACCACCCCAATTTTTAGGGATATTTGATTTTTCTATTTTTATTTAATTATTTATTCAAACTACTTTGTCAGATAAAAATTTAACAACATGATAACTAATTCAAATTTAAATTAAATATCTTTTTAACTAATTATCAAATATAATTAATTATTTGAATAAATATTAATCTTTTAAATTCAAATCTAATTTAAACTTATCATATTATTATCTCCCACTCAAATAAAGATATTTAATTAATTCTACCAATTAATTAAATCCAATATTTTTTAAAATAAATATTTAATTTATCATAATTTTGAAAATTATAATTAATTAATTATTTAATTAATTTTTGAAATTAATTTAATTATTTAATATAGTTTCAAAAATTATACAATAATTAAATATTAATTAATTTTGTTAACTACAACTAATTTGTAATTAATTTATTAATTACTATTATCATATAATTGCATATTTGGCCCAAAAAACAAATTTCTTCTTAAATATGTCATTAAACTATTTTTCCCTTCATTTCAACTCTTACCTTGAATAGTGTTGATAAAGCCGCTATAGGGACCTATGGACCTATAATTCCAAGCTCCAATAAATTTGAGATTATTAATTAAACTCTTTAATTAAATAATCTTAATTTATTAATCTCATGATTATTCCACTATAAATATGAGACTGCACTATTGTAATTATAGACATTTCATTTACTGAGTATTTTATAATTATAAAGTGTCCATTGATATAATCATTGCATACAAATTGACCCTCTAATAATGGTTCATAATTAATCGGGAATAAAATTACCGTTTTACTCTTTTAATTATCTCTTGTTTCCTTAAGTACCATTGGCTTTACTAGTGAAGGTTAATTCATAACTAAATTATGAATTTGAGCTTAATAACCTTTCAGTCCCAAAAGTCAACCCTTAAGAGAACCATTATTCAATCGCTTATGAGAAGGCATAGATTCCATATCTGTATACTATGTCCCTAGCCATCTATATTAATGAGTTCTCAAAATAAAAGTCTCTAGCCTGATCATTCTGACAGACCCTAACGAGTGGATCAAAGAACTCATATAACATAAACAGGAGTTCATAATAACTTCAAGATTAAGATCTATTTGTATATGATCATCAGTTGATATATTTAATTAAGACTTCTAAACGGTATTTAACTAAGTATTAATAAACATATCTAATCTAGTTCTATATATTCTCGAATATATAAAGAACCTCCACTAAAGTGTCCTACCATACTAGTGATCCAGATCTAGATCACATGTATTCATAATACTAGTGGACCGTACTTGCAGTAATTAATCTAAAGATTCCATAACTTTATTTTACTACGAACTATTCAAGTTCATTTATGTCAAACACAAATCCTCCTATACCATTACATGTTTGAGATCACATATATGAACTTAGGAATTTTTCTGATATTTACTACATATGCATTCAGGGCACAATTCCCAACAGTAGATAGGTCGGGACCGGGAGGATGAGTCGGGGATGCATCTTACTTCTGGTTCCTTTGTTATGCTCGCGCCCATCGAACATTGTAGGGCTCGATGGTGCTTGGGCTATCTGGGGTTTCATCCTTCCTCGTTCACCAGGTTTAGGATGGGCCTGGACCTCTTAAGAGGGCCCACGGACCCTTTGGGTCATGCCATGTGTCACGGGTAGAAAACAGGGATAACATTTACCCCCCAAGTCTTCATCCATGTTCGCACGATGGAGACTTGCCTCGCTCTCCCAGATCAATATCAAAAACCCAGTTCGTTTACCAAGAGCAGGTTTAATTTCCTTGGGGGCCATTTGGGCGATCCTCATCCTTTCAAATTATCAACGTTTCAAACACGTGTTTTCAGGTAGATGGTGCGTTTGCGCCACTCGCGCCCTAAATATCTGGAAAGAATGTTTTGATTACCCAAGTGACCGATGGGGGTTAGCGCAATTCTCGAGATTTTTTGCCTGTACGAAAAAGGTTTATTGGTTACTCGAGTGGGCTGTGTTAATGCTTCTGCACCATCCAAAACCGTTGGATGGGGATAGTCTTGAGATTTTTAAAATGGACCGTTGGATGAGGTAGAAATAGATTGTGGATTGACAAATCCATGATTTAGTGTTCGATTAGGCCAATTAATGCCCCTGCATCATCCGAGACTGTCGGATGGGGATAATCTTGGGATCCCCACTGTGGACAGTTGGATCAAATCGTGGATTTTTACCCTATAAATACCTCGACAGGCTCATTTCCAAACTTTACTCATCCCATACATTCAAACTAGAGAGCAAAGAGAACCTTGTATGTCCACCATTGCTGATGAGATTCTCCGACGATTGACACACCTTCGAGTCCACCGATTTCCGATGATACCTTTTTCCGTTCAACCAGCAGAAAACTCTGTCCCGATTCAACTAGCAGAGGAATTACTACATCATCTTCTCAGATTTAAGACTGAGATTCTGCCGAATTTTTTGCTTGAAACTTTACGAATTTCAAATCCAGTACCTCACAGTAAGTTTTCTGGTCATTTTCTCATCTTTTTGTTCCATTTTAGTTGTTTTTATTGTCACGTTATTCCTGCGACCATAAAACTACTAGGGTCATGACCACCGTGTAGGGTGGTTCTAAGTAAGATTGTGATAGGCATGAACCATAGATTTTCTAGGTGATAACCTAGATTAATATGGTTTTCCCAGATCAATTCAGACGCCTCAAGACTATTTTGGGTGAGTTAGAAAAACCTTTGGTCGTTAGTTCCCGACTAAAGATCTTGGGATCTCTATTGATCCCGGATCTGGGTCCGGAGGGGGACCTCTCCAAGCAGTTTTAGGAGAACCCCCGTACCTCAACCAATTTTCTTCGGTTCCGGTGCTAACTGCTTGGCTCTCATTTTCTTTGTCGCTTCCAGGTCCCTGATCATGAGTCATGGCGTGACTTTATTCACGGAAGACGTTGTCCAAGCGGACCCTGTAGTCCTAGGGGGTCCAAACTTCCCATAGAAAACACGTGGGAAATGGACGGGGAGAAGAATGAGTTCCGGAATTACATGATGTTACACCATCTGGAGAAAGCCCTTGGAGTAGAGGTGACTCCAGAACTCTTCTACAACCGACTGGCCCAGAAAGAGGAGAAGGCCCATACTGGCATGGGCATGTTCGGGGCCTGGAGCATAGGCCATATCAGTGCGGGAGCTACTCTCCCACTCCACAACTACTTTGCGCGGTTCCTCAAATTTGTGGGAATCACTCATTTCCAACTTCTACCCCAAGCATACAAATTGATCGCGGGATGGCGTATATTCTGCGCATCAAAGAGATCCTGGTGCCCACTCCCACGGAACTACAACAATTTTTAGTATATATTACATTAAAAAATAACACATATTTAGAAGCGTTATTAATGGGTGATTAAAATAAAAACACGAAACTATTTTGGCGCCATATGAAATACACCTCTAGGCGCCAAATGAATTTTTTTTTTTCAGTCTAATCTCTCTCAGCCAAATTTTAATCCCTAAATCTAAGTTACCCAAACAATTTCTCTCAGCCTCCATCTCTCACTCTCGTCTCAACTCATCTCTCTCTGCCTCATGAAGTCACGCCGATTATCTCAAACTTCCAGAGTTCTATCTCTGCCTCACGACTTCATGCCGACTATCACAAGCTTTCAGAGTTCTGTCTCTGCCTCACACCGACTATCTCAGGTAATATTCTCTCCTGAGAGGCTTGGGACGATGGTGGATCGTGTGGCGATAGAGGTATCTCAGTACCTTCATTTTTCTTGTCTTTCACTTGCTCACCCTCTCATCTTTGTCTCTGTCCTCTGCAGGCGGCGGCGGCGATGGGCTCTTGGTGAGGGAGCTTGGGATGTTGGCAAATGGATCTCGGTACCCTCCCTTTTGTTTTGTTACTGAAAGTCCATTTTTCCATATCTATTTTGTTTTTGTATTTCTCTCTTCCCTTCTCTATGTTGGTCTTTTTCTCATTTTTTTTTCTTTCTTTTTAATAAAATGGCCAAATAAGCTATATGTATTTCTGATTGTTTTTTTTGGATTTAGATAGAGTTGGAAGTTTTACAATAGGTTTTCTTTCATTTGTAAATCTGGTGTTCTTGATTTTGTTAGTTGTTCGAAGCTTTTTTTTTTTTTTTCTGGTTTTGTTGCTTCTTAATTAGGAATATATATTTTGATTTGTTTTTGAAATTGATTTGATAATCTGATATGGGAAATTAGTAAGGAAAGATGCTTTCATGATTCTTGATGGTGGTTTTGTACCAGGTCAGCTCAAATTATATATTTCGCTTCTTTGTTTCTTTGAGTATTTCTTCATTTTCTTGTTGCCAAGGTTATTATTTTCAATAACTCATATATTTATGCCTGTTAATGGTTATCATAGCAGGAAAAAACTGTATTTCTCACCCATTTGTGAATTAATTCAAGCGAAATAGATGGTTAGATAAATGAAATAGAAGCTGCTCGTGCTCATTTTGGTAGAAATTCTTCAAACTTGGCATTTTCTTTGTATAGCTCTCTCTATAAAATTGTCTACTATATTCATATCTATGTTAATGAAGCAACTAGTAAATTGTTGAAACAATAAATTGCTGCTAGTGTAGATATTCCAGCTTAGTAGCTTACATAAGTACCCATGATTTCTCTCATCACTTGTTCTTTTTCTGCAACTCATAAGATTTAACCCTAAAAATTAGAATGGGTAAATCATTTGCTTTGAGCCTTAGTTATGTATTAGTGTTAGTATTTTGTTTGTTTGTTTCTTTAACTTTTAGTTTTGCTTTTTTGATTTATTCAGATTTTTCTTTCAAAGCTCCATTTTCCCTTTCCTCTGTTTTTTTCATTTCCTTCTATTTTTTCTTTCGACTATTTTTTATTTTTTTCTTTAACATCTTTAGTGCATTTTGCTACTAGTTTAATGGCATAGAGTATGTATTTTACTATTGGCTTTGGTGTATTTTGTTACTGGTTTGTGTTATTTTTTTACTGCTACTGTTGGTCTATTTTGCTGCTACTATTGGTCTATTTTTTTTAAATTTGTTAAATTAATCATGCCACAATTACATAGGTCCAATTACTTTAACAATTTCCTTGAATCTAACTGGGCATTCTTTTTAGGTTTTGGTAAAGTACTTTCTAACTTTATTATTGTTTTTGAGTCATTTTGTCATATATATTATCTTCATTCCTTGCAGGTTAGCAGTGGTTTATTTAACATGAGAATTCATACTACTTGTTTCACATGGTTTCTATTTTATTGTTTGATCAATAATTGTGACCTCAATTATAAATTGGTAACTTCTAAGTTATGTGGCCTTCCTATGTGAATGTTATGTGCTAAGCAATTGAATGTCATCATTAGAGTATATATTCCCTTTGAATAATCATAGTTTGGTCCTATGAAACAAACATAAGAGGTTTTGTCTTTAGGATTTGATCAATACATGAGGGAGTTAGTTTACAAGCATATAACATGGAGACTTTAAATCTATTCTATTCCATATGCAGTGTAGCAAGTTCCTGTTTTAAAATTACTTTAATGGCAATGCAGGATGTCCATGTGCACTTCCCATTCTATTTTGCTCATCTTTTATGTCATCTGGCGTTCTGGCTATGCTGTATCCACTGGTATGCTAAAAAAATCCTTTCGTTTTTAGTTGTTAAAATTAAAGTGGATGTATTTTCCCATCGGTAGTAAAACAAAATGTGTTTTCTAGTATGTTTTGATAACAAGCAATTTAAAGGCCTAGAAAGTTATCTCTTCTCAAAGAATTAAATGGGGAGATAAAAGATTGGGAAGGCTTCCAATATTTTACGTGGCTGATGCTTTATCGTATGCTCCAAAGATATTATCTTTCTTGCATCTGTTGAATCATATTAAATTCTCAGATGTTTTTATTGCCATTGACTTAAGTGGTGATGATACAAGGGAAAGTTAACTTTATCTTGTTTGTTCTTGTTATGGTAGTGTACACAACACGAGCAAATAAGCCAAACAGCCAAAGGAGAAGATGAGTCTCTAAATCTTTTGAGATCAAGCATATCCAGAGGAAGCAACTTCAAGGTATCTTGTTGTATATCATGTACATGCATAGAAAGTTTGGTTTAACTTTAACAAAAAAAGGTTCCATATTGGAAAAGAAAAGGGTTTATTCTGTATAGTAACTTTGAAGCTAAAATATTTATATGCTTGGAACCCTTTTTAGCCATTCATTCACTTTATTATAAGTTGGAATAGAATTTCAATTGATTGAGCCCTACACCTAGTTTGTAGTGTCGGTCCTATTAAATATATTGTCATCTTCTCTTCTCTTAACCAAAATCCAAAGGTTTCATATTTAGATAATCCCCACTTCAAATTATAGCTGCAACAACTTTTTTGGGCAGGTAAGCATAATTGGAGAGCAGTTCCATTTCCACATATTTAAAGTTAGTTTTTTTCTTCATGTGATTCATTTGTACTGAATATAAGTGAGTTTTATAATAGTAAATTTTTAGGTGAAGAGAAATATAATTATAAGTATCGTTTTTTAGTTGTCACATAGTAAAATGATATATGGGTGTCAATCAATAATGTTGGAAATTGTTTTAAGTATTGTTTGTAGCTTTAATTTATATATGTATAAGGAAAAGAATAAACAAAAACTTTATAAATATATTCAGATGTGTGACTTGGTACATTTCTTTTTTCTGCTTAAGTGGTGCTTGTTCTGATTTCAATTATTTTTTTGTTGTGTTGTTTTCTCTGTGAATAGATCTATTGTAGTGCTCCTGAGGCACGTTTAAAAAAAAGACTATGAACTCATTTTTGTTCTACTAGTTTCAGCAGTGCCTTTGTTTTTGTGTCTGAATATGTGGTTTATGGTTTTTGTGTTTGAATATGGTTTTCATTAGATTTTTTTCCTTACTTGGGTATGGTTTTTCTGTGGTGAAGTCAGAACAAAAAACATCTATCTGTTGCTCTGATGTTTCAAATTGGTGAAGATGCTCTGTATCATAATGTAAGTTACTTACTAGCTACTGTAGAGTAATTTTATAATAATGTAGTTGTTTCTCTACCTCATATTTATCTATTCTCTCTTTTATCTTCCTCTCTTTTAATGATTCCAATATGATTATATTTGTTTTAGATATGAAATTATTATTGTTTTTTTTCCTTTGCTTTGGGTCTTGTTCAGTATGACTCTATTTATTAAACATGATTTCTGATGTTATTGAATATTTCAGAGAGTTTAGTTCTGTAGGGTTTCGTTTATATTGCAGCAATTTATAATAAGTTATGTTGTTTATTTAAGTAATAATAGAAATTTAATGAAAGACTTAGCCTTTATGCTGCCTATATTTATTGAGTGAAGGACAAATTATGTTGTTTTTTTATTGCTGAAAGTATTGTCATTGGATTAATGAAAAAATATGACAGTGGTTGAATTAGTATTTTGACTTGATACTTGATTGAACATTGGTATTTTTATTATCTTCCTATGGCAGAATAATGAACAAATTATAGACAGATTATGTGTGCATATATATATGCTATGCAGTGATTATCATTGCTGTTGAGCTTTGAATCCTGATGGTTTTTAAATATTAATGCTCTGTAGGAGGATTGGAAAAAAGAAAAACGAGATAGTCTTGAAAGCTTGAGTCGAATTTCCACATTACCTAGAACTAACATGATAGTTAGCAGTAGTGGGGGTGCTCGCTTTGGTCAGATAGTGTCGATGACTTCTAGCCCTCAAGCTTCATCTGGTGCATCTAGCATGCAGCTTGTACCTCTTGTTAACAAGCCTATCCTTGAGAAAAAGGCAGCTGTCTATGTTGAAGTTGTAAAGAATCTAAATGATGCAAGAGAACGTGGATTACCATTTAAAGTAAGTTGAAACAATTTTTTCCCTGTATTCAATCGATCTTATTATATATTTGATTCCTACAATTAAATGAGAGGCATTCAATATTTAGTGGATTGTTAATTTTAGTTTTTTGACAAATGACTGAGTTGCTGCTTTGAACTGTGAAGTTTTAGTTTTTTTTGACAAATTACTAAGTTGCTTCTTTAAATTCTATTTTCACTTTATGAAAAAGACACCTTAACAGAGTGATGCTTTAGAGATTGTTGTCAAGTTTTGTTTATGCTGAGTGAGCTAAGTACCTATCTAATGGCTTGTTTCTGTTGTTAGCCTGCGACAGCTTTCAAGGATGCTTATGAAAGTTTAGGTCTGGATGCATCTGGTGGAAAATCCGTTCATTTTCAGAAGATTTGTAACTGGTGAAGACTCATCTGTTCCAAAAAGCGTGTCAAAAAAGACGTCTTTAATTATTGGTGCAAGGCACCATCTTGAGTGGGGTCATGAAAAATATGTAATGGATACTATCCAAAGTCATCCTGCCCTGGTAATAACTTAATATTCTACCATGACGGTTTATTGCTGCCTAGCAGGATTTTAATATTTTGGGAATGATTTTTTCCAATGATGCTTAGTGTAGCCTAGATTCTAGTAATTCTGTAGCTTTATTGATCTTTACTTGCTCATGTCTTATGCTCAAATTTTTTCTTCTGCTATTGTGTTTTACATTGATTTAGGGAACTTGCTATTTTGATATTTAGGGTACTGTAGATCAACGAAGACAGAAAAAATTGATGCTAAAACAACTCCTAACGGAGCTGTTGTTGAAAGATAATGGGATCTATCTGCTACTTAGTACAAGAGGTACGAGAGAAGATGGTCAATTGAGCCAGTTTTTTAATGATGAGAATTCAAGAAAGCAATTCTTACTTAAAGCTGCTCACTAGTGTCAGGAAGCTGGATTATATGACAAGGTAATGCTTGCATGTTTTTTTTTTTTTTTTGCAGCAATGCTTAAATATAATTTTCATACTTATTTCTCTTCTGTTTTTGCCTCTATGATATTCAATTTTATCAACATCTCTAATTCAGTTGAGTTGTTTGAAAAGAAATATATCTTTCTGATTGTTTTACTTTTTTTTGGTCCTCTTCTTCTAATGTCATAACGCGCTCATACTACTTGGGCAGTAGCACTTTTTTGGACTTCCGAACCTTTCCCTTTAGTGCCAAGGCATTTTTCTTTTTCATTTTTTGGTGATTAAAGAGTATGGTGGCAGAGGGTGATGACTACTAGCATTCTTTAATTTATGATATTTTAGTAGAATACAATATGATGACACTTGGCTGAACATGAAGAAATTAAACCTAAATGCTTGGTTTATTTATAGTAAAAAGGTTTCATGATTGGAATTGGTATATTCCCTGAAGCCACTGAAGCGATATTCTATATTACAGCAGAGTTTGCTCTTATATAGTTTTAGGTATCTACAAGACACACAGTATTTGGAAATCTACAATAAAAATTGCAAATTCATTACTCTTGTTATTTGGAACTTTATACTTGATCTAATTCTAGTTCATGTGTCTATGCTATTGGGTTTTCTTTATAAATTAGTTGTTGTATTGTATATATATTTATATGTTTGGTTGGTGTATCATTTGCATTTGCATTTTCATTTCATAATAATATAGTGGTTGAGCTAACTTTTCTAATGAGTATTTTACCAAGCATAAATCTTCAATATTTCATGCCTATGTGTTGTAGTTAATGTAATTGCATGGCTAGCTTATAAAGTCGTAATGAGGTTATTAACTTTCTTTCTTTTTATACTCTTTTAGTTTACTATTAACTCTAAGTTTAAGCATTAATTATTTAAACTCTTGTGTAGCTAAGCAAATCAACCTCACAACAAAGACAAGTGCACAATGGAATGGATGATGAATTGGAGGGTGGAGCAAGCTTCATGGTTTACTTTTTGTGTATCTTGTTATGTTTATGTTTTTTACTTTTGAAGCAAAAGATGTGGAAGACTATAGAATTTTATTATGTATGCTTTCAAACTCAAGTTAGAACGAAGAACTTTTGAAGTGGACAGTGTCATGGTTTGAAATAGTTCGTCTTCAAATGTAAAAATATTTATGGTTTATCATATATATTGAATATTTTAGATTTTTTGATCTATTTAATATTACACTTGTGATCAATTGTGATTTTTTTAATCAAAATACAATAATAAAAACTTTTTACAACAATTTAAAATGCATACTACAAAATAACAAAATGTTATTACTGGGAGAATTTACAATAATTATGGTTGTTTGGTATAATATATTATAATTGGGACAAAAACTTATGATTTATATAATAGAATGAACTAAAAACATTATAAAATGATCAAATATAATAATTTTCATAACAGTTGGAAAGTGTTATGCATAAAGTATAAGATTAAATTTCAAATTTATAACCAAATGCTCTAACTAAATGTTATTATTTGAATATTATAGCAACTAAAAATGTGTTATTGAATAGTTTAAGATAACATCTAACATAACATTTGAATACTGTTGTAGAAAAGACATGACTTTTAATAGCATGGCTATGTTAGCGTTTTCAGAAGCGTTATCAATACTCCCAGTTAGCAGTTTCTAAGTGTTATGAATACTGTTTTTTCTTGTAGTGGAAGTGTTGTATTTCTACAAGCTAGAGCTGCAACTCAATTCCAAAGACAAGATGTGGGATGAATTTTATAGACTGAAAGCCGCGGAGTTAGTCCGGCTCTATTCAACACATGGAAGCACCCCCGGATGTCAGACATTATTGGTTCATGACATCCGGGTTCCTCCTAGAGAAGAACCCCACCCTGGTGCTGGACGTCCCGCGTGTGGGTAAGTTATTCTTCTTCACTTTTTTACCTAGCCTTTAGTTTTGTTTACTGGACACTCACAGTCTTGGAAAACAGGTCCATATGCTCAGACCTGGCTCAGTGAATTGATCTTGGAGTGAAAAAAATTCTATGCCACTCTGAGTGATGAGGAGCTGGGTGTGGGGGATTTGTAACTGTGGAGAATCTTTGGGTGGTCGGGTTGTTTTCCACGAACCAGTCGATAGATGCTCCCAACTTTCGGGGATACAATGCGAAAGGGATCCCGCCCTGAGGGAGGAGCTGGCCCTCATCCACATCGAAGCAGTGGAGGTCGCGGCCAAGGAGGAAGCAGACAAGGCAAGAAAAGAGCAGGCCCATCAGGCAGAGAGGGCCGAATCCGAAGAATTGGACGTCCTTTTCGAGGGGAGGCAGCCTAACACCAGAGCTCCTGGAGCTAGCATTTCAGGGCAAGGTCAATTGCCTCTGATTTTAACTTATGCCCCTCATTTTGAGGGCTTAGTTAGGAATATGCAACAGTACCAGGATTATTTGACCAGGACTGTGAGCAGCGTGGGGCTTCCTAGTCCTATTTTTATAGACACGTTGACCCTCATGCACTCGTCCTGGTTCCTCCAATATGGTAGCTTTTTGGACCTGGATGACATGGGGGACCGAATTCATTCTTTCACCCTAGGAGAGTTGAGTCGTGCTCAATCCATAGATGAGTATTCGTCCCAGAGGACTTTAGACTTAAATGTTCTTTTTTATTTTTGACTTTTACCCCCATTCATGTACTTTATTGATCAGTTTTCTTTTTCTGTCTCAGGTGATATGGAGATGTCCAACCCTGTGGCGAAGATGAAGAAGATTATCGAGGCCAGGGCGGCCGCAGCTAAGGCTTCGACGAAGAGGGCCGCCAAGAAGAAGGTCATGGAGCTAATCCTTGGGGATTTAAATCCAGTACTGGAGGCTTCTAAGAGGTGTCCAGCTACAAGTACCTTCCCAGTGGCGCACGCCGAAACGGTCCCGCCCCAGTCTGCTCCTCTCTAAGTTATTAATTTGGAGCAGGAGCCTTTCGAAGGAGGAGAGGCGACCAAGAGGAAAATGAAATCGGTTGCCGCTGGGTCTTCGAAGTGGGCCAAGAGGAACAAGTCCAAGGATCCAGCCCTAGCTAAGGAGCATTCCTCCTGGGAAAGCCTCATTGTTACGCAAGAGGTCCCGGAGGCTCTAGAGGTTCCTGTCAACCCAGTCCTTCTTGAGGAAGGGGACTTGGTCCTTCAGGAGGAGAGGATGAAAATGGTGTCTCAGGCTTGGGATGACGGTCGGGACAAATGGGACGAGGTGTATCGGACCTTGACCATCTGGTGGAAGGTGGAGTTTGCTGAACGTCCGAAAGCCTTCAATGCTCCCCAACAGATCATGGACCAACTTGTAGCCGAGATCGGGTTTCGGCCTAAGTTGGGGCAAGACACAGCTCCTCTTGCTGTGGATTTGCTGGCCCAGATAGGGGCTACCATGTCCAATCTTCAGCTAAAGCGATATGCCACCTTGGCCAGCCAGGATGCTCTTTTCGTCTCCCAGGTCATTCGTCATCAGGCCACTGTGGTAAGCCACATACCCGACTAATATTTTATTTTACCATCATTATTCCGATGCTCTTTTCTAACATTGAATTGTTCCAAGATGCCTTGTTGGCCCATAGGAACGCAGATCTGGTGGCCGAGATGGCTGTGAAGCTAGAGACGACCTAGATGGAGCTGGAGGGGACTGTTAATCAGCGGGCAGCTGCCTAGGAGGCCGTTGCCAAGGAGGTTTCTCGAATTGAGACTGAACATGAAGAGATTGCCTGGGTTCGGGCTCAGCACGAGGAAGCTTTGTCCAAGAAGGACGCCAAACACAAGAAATCGGTGGACAACCTGGAGGTGGAGCTATGTCATGTTCATGGCTCGGAGGCTTTGATCAAAGCCCTTCTGGAGGCGGTTAAGGCCTAACTTCGCCAGGAGTGGGAGAAGGTGGCAAACCTTGAGTCCCGGAACCAAGCTTTGGATGGCATGGTCCAGCTGGAGATGAAGCGGAGCGAGGAGGCTCGCAAAGAGAAGGAGTAGACTGATGTGTTGCTATAGGACACCTTTGATGAGGTTGTTTACATGGACTGGCTCTAGGACAAGAACATGAATCTCCTCCTCTATCCAGATCCGGCTTCAAAGAGGGCTGAGTTTGAAGCCAAGGAGAAAGCTGATATGACGCTCCTAGCTAGGGATGAACAGGGTGGGAATACTTTGGATGTCCCAGATCAGAACGAAGCATAGGCTTGGGCCTTTGTATTTTAGTTAGGGATTCCTTTCTGTTTTTTGTAGTTGTATTACTTTTATGGACACGGATGCGTCCAAGACCATTTTTATCATCTGTATGGTTATATATTGATTTTTCTCTACATAATGGTTCCCACTTTATATTCGTTTATTTTTTCTTCTAAATTCACTAAGTGTTTTATCACTCTGCATGAATCCAAGTTGAATATTGGGTCCTGGTTCCAATGGCCATGACCCCTAGGGGAATATTGTAGAAGGTATTTAACTTGTCTCGAGGCCCACGTTCGGGTCTTGACGGCCTAGACCGTTTTGGACTTATAACTTAACTGATTTTATCTCGACTCTATGGTTTAGGTTCCAACGCCCTGGACCGTTAGAGATTTTTTTTAGATATGACTTAATTAATTAACTCATTCCGAACCCGAGGTTCAGGTTCCAATAACCTAGACCGTTAAGGAGTTAATAACTATTATCAGATTTATTTGTCCTGACTCTGGTGTTCATGTTCCAATGGTCTAGACCATAAGAGATTAGTTGATTTGCTTATTTCAAACCTAAGGTTTAGGTTCCAACGGCCTGGGCCATTTATATGTATAACTTTAACCAATTTAAACCTAAGATTCACATTCCAATGGTTCTAGGCTATTCTAAGGAAAACATGAATAGGGATTTGGTTATCCGGGACCATGTTAGGTCTGGACCAATTTTTAGGAGTTGGGTTTCGAACCTCCAGACCATACGGGTCTGGGTTAGGATTAGGCTTTGAGCCTTTCATCCTTTTAGGTTTTGAACCCCCTGGATGATGTGGGTCCGGGTAGGACTGGGCTTTTAGCCTTGCATCCTTTTTGTTGGGAGTTAGGTTGTGAACCCCTCCGGACCATGTGGGTCCGGGTTAGGACTGGGCTTTGAGCCTTGCATCCTATTGGGTTTTGAACCCCCATTCTATGCGAATCCGGATCTGGACTAAGCCCCGAGCTTTGCATTTTTTTTTGTTTTTAATCCTGGACTTGTATAGATGGCCTTACCCCCCAAGTGACTAAAGAGTGTAGTCTTAGGTCACTTGCTTGTGTAAAAATTGAAGAAGGACGTAAACTTTTATTTTCTTACAAAATTTCTTATGATGTTTTGTATACACCATTTCCATTAAACAAGAAATCGCCCTGGGCGGACATTGTTAGAATTTTTTTTAGAAAGGAACAGAATTAGATCCTCTCGACTACTGATAGTATTGGCGGAGGTGTTCTGCATTCTAGGCCCTTGGGACCTCCGTTCCATCTAGTCGCCTTAAGTGATACGTTCACAGACATATTTTGTTTTGGATTTCATAGGGTCCTTCCCAGTTTGGTCCCAGAACCCCCACTCCTGGATCTTGAGTTGCAGGGAAGACTCTTCTAAGGACTAGATCGTCGGGTTTGAACCTCCAGCTCTTAACTTTACAGTTAAAGTGCCTGCGCGATCTTTCCCTGATACATCTTCAGGTGCACCTGTGATTCCTCCCGGATCTCTTCAATGAGATCTAGGGATCTCAGAGTAAGGTGTGGTTCCAGACGAGATCGTATGTGTCCCGTTTGTGAGACGGGACCGCTGTTTCAACTAGGATGATCGCTTCACATCTGTACACCATTGAATAGGGAATATGTCCGGTTGATGTTCTTTCTGTGCTTTGGTAGGCCCATAGGACGCGGGGCAACTCTTCCAGCCACTTGCTCTTTCAGGCTTGTCGCTTTTTCTTTAGTGTCCCCTTCAAAATCTTGTTCACAGCCTCTGTTTGTCCGTTTGCTTGAGGCCTTGCGACTTCGGAGAAGCTTTTGACGATGCCATGCCTTTCACAGAAGTTGGGGAAGTGGACGCTATCAAATTGCTTCCCGTTGTTGGACACAATTTTGTGGGGGAGGCCGTATTGGCACACAATGTTGTTGATGATGAAGTCCAGGGCCTTTTTGGAGGTGATGGTGCTCATTGGTTTCACCTCGACCCACTTGGTGTAATAGTTGACGGCTACAATGGCGTATTTTACTCCACCCTTCCTGGTCGGGAGTGATCCTATTAAATCGATTCCCAACACTGCAAAAGGCCAGGGACTGGTCATCAGGGTTATTTCCGTTGGAGGGGCTCGCGGGATCTTTGCATACCTTTGGCACTGTTCGAATTTGCGAATGTAATCAACACAATCCTTCTTCATCGTTGGCCAGAAATATCCTTGCCTTAGGATTTTCTTGGACAAGCTGAGTTCAGCTGTGTGATCCCCGCAAAAACCTTTGTGCACTTAGTGCATGATTGCACTCATTTCTGTCCCAGATACGCATCGAAGATAGGGCATGGACAACCCCCTGCGATAGAGTTTTCCATCCATCATGACATATATGGGAGCTTGGTACTGAAGTTTCTTGGCGGTATCCCTATCCGCAGGCAATTCCCCAGTGGTTAGGTGCTGGATGAGAGGGCCCATCCAAGACGTAGAGTACTCGATGGCATTGATGATTGTGGGGGATTGAATACTAGGCGCGGGTAGATGGTCAATTGGGACCACTCCGGAGAGTTCTGCTTCAACATCCGTGGCCAATTTTACCAATGTGTCTGTAAACAAATTATGTTCCCTGGGGATCTAGCGGATGAAGTATTTCTTGAAAGATTGGAGTAACTCCCGGGTTCGTGTCACGTAGGCGGCCATCTTCTCCCCCTTCATTTGGTATTCCCCCAAAATCTACCTGACCACCAGTTGGGAGTCGCTGTGGACTTCTATATTTATTGCTCCAACCTAATGGGCCAAGCGTAGTCCGACCAGCATGGCCTCGTGCTCAGCCTCGTTGTTTGACGCTTCCAACTAGAAGCGTAGGGCGCTTTGCAACTTGTGACCTTTAGGGGATATCAGGATGATCCTAGTCCCGACCCCATTTTCATTTGAGGCTCAATCCATGAAGATTTTCCACAGAGGCATTATCGGGTCGACAGGTTATTCCAGTGCATTCTAAGATGAAGTCGGTATTAGGAACGAGTTTAATAATACACAGCAAAATGGTGGTGGGGATGGCCAAGTGTACAACGAATTTTTTTGTAACATATTTAAGCTACCTTTAAATATGCGGATCCATTAATACATACATTAATCATAAGCAAGTTAAGAATAGAAATCATACCTCTTGAAGCCTATCAAGTATCCTTGCTATCTTTTCTTAATAAGAACGATCTTCCTATCTAAGCTGCTCCCAGGTACTCACACCAAGATCTTCCACAGTGTTCTCTACACCTCAAGAAGTGTGTGGGCACTTAGAGAATAAATGATAGTTAATTTGTGATTCTACTTGATGTACTCAACACATGAGATCAAGAGAATAAGCCTGAGAATTGGTTCTTTATCTTTTTAGGGAGAGATTGAAAAGTATCGTTCTATTATTCACAGAGCGAATGACTGAGTTTGAATATCTGTATATTTTCTGATAAGTGTTACTTAAATAGAAAATATTTAATTTAAAAAATAAATATGTAACCAACTTACAATTTATCTTTTAATTAATTAGTTATCTTATTAATGAAAATATCCAAAACTAATTTTTGAATTATCCATTAATTAATTAAATAAAATTGAAAAATCTGTCCTTGAAAATATGCAGTAAACGCCACACACAGTCCATGGACTGTGTGCAGTCATGTACCACCCTAATTTTTAAGGATATTTAATTTTTCTATTTTTATTTAATTATCTATTCAAACTACTTTGTCAGATAAAAATCTAACAACCTGATAACTAATTCAAATTAAAATTAAATATATTTTAACTAATTATCAAATATAATTAATTATTTGAATAAATATCAATCTTCTAAATTCAAATCCAAATTGGACTTATCAGATTATTATCTCCCACTCAAATAAAGATATTTAATTAATTAAATCAAATATAATTTCGAAAATAGATGTTTAATTTAATTTCAAAATTAATTTAATTATTTAATATAATTGTGAATATTATATTATAATTAAATACTAATTAGTTTTGTTAATTAAAACTAATTTTTAATTAATTAACTAATCACTATTATCATATAATTGCATATTTGGCCCGAAGAACAAATTTATTCTTAAATATGTCTTTCAACTATTTTTCCCTTTATATCAACTCTTACCTTGAATAGTGTTGATAGAGCTGTTGTGGGGACCTATGGACCTATAATTCCAAGCTCCAATAAATTTGAGATTATTAATTAAACTCTTTAATTAAATAATTTTAATTTATTAATCGCATGATTACTCCACTATAAATATGAGACTGCACTCTTGTAATTATAGACATTTCATTTACTGAGTACTTTATAATTATAAAGTGTCCATTGATATAATCATTGCATCCAAATTGACCCTCTAATAATGGTTCATAATTAATCGGGAATAAAATTACCGTTTTACTCTTTTAATTATCTCTTGTTTCCTTAAGTACCATTGACTTTACTAGTGAAGGTTAATTAATAACTATATTATGAATTTGAGCTTAATAACCTTTCGGTTCCAAAAGTCAACCCTTAAGAGAACCATTATTCAATCTCTTGCGAGAAGGCATAGATTTCATATCTGTATACTATGTCCCCAGCCATTTACATTAATGAGTTCCCAAAACAAAAGTTTCTAGCCTGATCATTCTGACAAACCCTAACGAGTGAATCAAAGAACTCATATAACATAAACAGGAGTTCATAGTAACTTCAGGATTAGGATCTATGTGTATATGATCACTAGTTGATATATTTAATTAATACTTCGAATTTTTTTCTACCATACTAGATAGTATTTCATATTTAACTAAGTATTACTAAACATGTCTAGTCCAGTTCTATATATTCTCTAATATATAAAGTACATCCACTAAAGTGTCCTACTACACTAGTGATCGGGATCTAGACCACATGTATTCATTGTACTAGTGGACCATACTTGCAGTAATTAATCTAAAGATTCCATAACTTTATTTTACTGCGAACTATTCAAGTTCATTTATCTCAAGCACAATCCTCCCGTACCAATACGTGTTTGAGATTACATATATGAACGTAGTAATTTTTATGATATTTACATAATATTATCATAGAATAATATAGTCCATAAAATATATGCATAACAAATTCAATTTATTTATTTGTTTCATAAAACAATGTCTACTAGTTATGCTTTCATGGAACAATTCCCAACAATCTCCCACTTGCCCTAAAGCAAATGAGGCATCTCTCTCATTCCCATGTTTCTTACATGCTCCTTAAAAGTTTTATGGATAAAGTCTTTGTGAAAGGATCTGCAAGATTATGCTTTGAAGCTATCTTCATAACTACAAAATCTCCTCGATGAACTATCTCTCTTAGCAAGTAATACTTCCTCTCGATGCGCTTTCCCCTCTTGTGACTTTGTGGTTCCTTTGAGTTAGCTACTACCCCATTGTTGTCATAGTATAGGACTAGTGACTTATCCACATCTGGCACTACTTCCAGATCGGAATAAAACTTCTTGAACCACATATCCTCTTTAGCTGCTTCACAACCTGCTATATACTCAGCTTCCATGGTGGATTCTGCAATGATGGTTTGTTTAATACTTTGCCAGACTACTGCTCCTCCTCCAAGAGTAAACACTGATCCATAAGTCGATTTCCGACTATCTCTGTTTGACTGAAAATTAGAATCAGTGTAACCAGTGGGGTTCAGGTCTCCACCTGAATATACAAGCATATAATCTATAGTATTTCTTAGATACTTGAGAATATTCTTCATTGCAGTCCAATGAATCAATCCAGGATTGGATTGATAACGGCTGACTATCCGTACTGCATAACAAATGCCAGGTCTTGTACACAACATGGCGTACATTAGACTGCCTACCGCTGAGGTATAGGGATAATGTCTCATGTCTTCCTCTTCCCTGAGGTGTTTTGGGACACTGCTCCTAGGAAAGGAATACTCTAGAATGGGTTGGCATATCACTCTTTTTGGAGTTTTTCATATTAAAGCGTACTAGCACCTTATCAATATAAGTTGCTTGAGACAGTGCCAAAGTTTTATTCTGTCTATCTCTAAGAATCTTAATGCCCAGAACATACTTGGCTTCTCCCAAATCTTTCATTTGGAATTGTTCAGCTAACCAGTTCTTTAGCTTTGATAATGATGTTACGTCATTTCCAATCCGTAATATATCACCAACATAAAGAACGAGAAATAATACTACTGTAATGCCCTACTGCCTTAGAATCGTTACTAAGTGAGTTTTAAATGTGCTTTTAAACTCACTAATCGAGGTTTTAAGACAAAAGTGTAATTAAACCATAATCAGAGTCATAAACTTTGAAAAATATCCATTTACTGAAAATTACAAAGCGTTTAACCTTTGGGATCCCAAAATACTGTTTGGAAATATTTACAACTCAAAAATATAATCAGAGTTGGCTAAACGAAAAAATTCAGGTCTAGTACAACCATCTCCCAAAAATACCCCAGGCCGTGGCAGCCAGGCAGGCCAAACATGTACGTGTCGCTTCATGCTCTCCGTACTCATGGTTGGTCGACTTTCCCCTTGCCCTTACCTGCACCATAGAGAACTCGTGAGCCGAAGCCCAGCAAGAAAACCCTCACAAGCAGATAACATAAGTATATTACACACTTAACATATAAACAAGCCACCAACAGGCTAAACACATACGACCATGCCGTCCCAGGCGCTTACCAGGCCCTGGGTTCACGGTCCACACTGTGATGATATCCCAGGTATCCTTTAGGTCTTGCCCTGGCAACTCGCACTCCGCGTGCTAAACGTTGCTCCCGGCCCCTTGCTGCTCTCGGCCTTCGGCGTTCTTGGCCGTCGCCATTCCCGACTCTTGCCGTTCATTCATTTATATGTACATATAATATAACTAAACAGATACTCAAACACATATAAATTAAATCAAAGGGCTACACTCTGCAACACAGTCATATTGGGCCTAGCCATGCAACACAATCATATAGGGCCGTGCCCTATAGCACAAGCTCTATGGGAAAAGTAGTTTTCTTACCGGTGTCCAGAGCTTTCCAGGCACTGATATCCCGAGCACAATCCTCTAATCCAAGCCTCGCTGAAACCCTAGTCACAACGCACCAACAATATCCATCCATCAAGTTCTAATCCATTAAATAACTTTGGGTCATAATTCTAGTTTTTGGGACATTGAATTCTATCAATCCGGGTGATAAAATTCATCCCGAACCTTAACTATTGAATTCTCGAGCCTAAAACCTCTTTAAAGCCCAAAAATGCACTAAGCGTTGCGGCCCTAAGAACTCATGCCGTGGCCCCCAGCTCAACCCGAGGCCTTGCCTCATTTTAGCCTACACGTGCCGCAGGCCTTCCTAAAGGGCGCCGCAGCGTGCCTCCATTTCCAGACGCCCCTATTTTCTAAGGGGCCGCGGCTCTGCAAGAACAGAACCGCGGCCCGACCCCTTGAGCCCAGAAAAACTCACCATTTTTACCACAAAAACCAATCCAATTAACCCCAAAATCAAACCAAGAATCCAAACCCTTAATCACAGAAGCTCTACTATGTTTTCAGTAACAAAACCTAACAAAGAACTAGCTCAGAACCTTATCAAATGTCAAGAATGATCCTTCACCCAACACACATGCAAAACTCTATCATTTCAACAGAAAACCAGCTACTAATCAACACAACTCAACATATTAAAAAGCTTACCTTGGACAGAAGTGAATCCCTAAATCAGTTCCCTAAGCTCCAAACCTCTTGCTCCCAAAATCCCAGCTGAAATTCCTTAGTCTTGATTAGTTTTCACCAAAATTTCCCTTGCTAAGACTTAAAGATAATAGAGAGAGAGAAGAGTGTGTCTTTGGGTCGGTTTCTCCAAGCTTCTGAGTACTCCTTTGGTTTTTTTTTTGTTTTATTCACTTAGCCTCTAAGGTTACCTCAAGGCTCGAGGTACCAAAAACGTCCCCGAGGGAAAAATGGTAAATTTCCCCAATATTCCCTCCTAAACAATCTTTCTTCAAATATATCTCCAAATATTTATTTCCATAACCCGATAACCCCATAGAACGTCCAATACCTGGAATACCCCTCGACTCGCCCCGAGTCGGATTTTCGACCCCGGTTTGACTTTCTTGCTAATCGCTCCCTAGGACTGTCTCGGATCGTGCAACACAGAAATATCGCGAGTATATCACAATTATTACAATTATCACATTTATGCCCTCAAGGGGCTAGAATTACAAGCATGCCCCTAGTAACCAAACGGGGCCCACATGCATATTTAATTCACCTAAACATGCATCACTAATCATATATTCACACAAGTTCACATATTAAAACAATAAAACACTTATTGCCCTCTAGGCACGCTAATCAAGGCCCTAAGCGTTATTAGCAAATTTTGGATCATTACAACTACACCATCTTTGATTTGTCTATAGACACAAGGTTCGTCAACGTTTTGTTCAAAACCAAACGTTTTAATTGGGACATCAAATCTAATATTCCAAGATCTAGAAGCTTGTTTGAGTCCATGGATGGACATAAGAAGCTTGCAAATTTTTTTCTCTTGACCTTTTAATTCGAACCCTTCTGGTTGAGACATGTAAATGGTTTTGTCAAGGTAGCCATTCAGAAAAGTTGTTTTGACATCCATTTTCCAAATCTCATAATCCATGCACGCAGCAATGGACAAGAGTATACGAATGGATTTTAGCATGGCTACATGAGAAAAGGTTTCTTCATAGTCAACCCCTTCTTTCTATGTGTAACCTTTGGCTACAAGACTTTCTTTGAAAGTCTCTACTTTCCCATCTGCTTCTCTTTTCTTCTTGAATATCCACTTGAAACCAATGGGTTTGATATTCTCAGGTGGATCTTCAAGAACCTAGACAAAATTGGAATACATTGATTCCATTTCTTGGTTCATGGCTTCTACCATTTGTCCTTGTCAAAATCATTCATTGCATGTTTAAATGTCAATGGATCGTCTTTGTTTGTGTCAGACACAAGCATTTGAACTTCGTGTTCATAGCGTGTGGGTTGCTTGCTAACCCTCCCACTACGACGATGCTCTCTACTATTCTGACTTTAACTAGCAGTTTCTTCTTGCTTTTTTTCATTGGTTGTTGCTGGTGACTTTGCAACTTCATTCGAGACCATCTCCTCCAGAACAACCTTACTGCGAGGTTTGTGGTTATTAACATAATCATGTTCAAGAAAAGTTGCATTTGTCGATACAAATGTTTTATTTTCTTTTGGACTATATAAAATTCCACCTGTAGTCTCATTGGAATATCCCACAAACATGCACACCTCAGAGCGTGATTCCAACTTCCCGGTCTTTCCTTTAAGCACGTGTGTAGGACACCCCCAAATTCAAAAGTGGTGTAAACTAGGTTTACAACCATTCCATAATTCCATGGGTGTCATTTGGATAGACTTAGATGGAACAACATTCAATATGTATAGAGCACATTGAATCGTAAAGCCCCATAATGACAGTGGTAATGATGAGAAACTCTATTTTGTCTTTCTGAAACACCATTTTGCTGTGGCGTTCCAGGTGCTGTGAGTTGGGATTGAATGCCATGCTCATGCAGATGGCCCTCGAATTCAAAATCCAAGTACTCTCCTCCTCGATCAGATCGAAGAACTTTTAGTGATTTACCTAATTTCTTTTCAGCCTCTGATTGAAATCCTTTGAACTTTCCAAAAGTTTCAGATTTTCTTTGCATTAAGTATAGGTAACCATATCTTGAATAATTGTCAATAAAAGTGGCGAAGTATTCATAACCTCCTATTGCTTGTACATTAAGTGGACCACAAACATCCGTATGTACTAGCTGAAGTAGTTTAGTGGCTCTTGAACCTTTAGCAGAGAAAGGTCTCTTGGTCATCTTGCCTTCTAGAAATGATTCACAAACAGGGAGAGATCCAATAGATAGTTCTCTTAAAGGACCATCCTTTACAAGCTTATTAATTCTATCTAGACCAATATGGCCCAATCTCAAGTGCCACAGATATGTTTCACTATCGGAATCAGTCTTTTGTTGTTTAATAGATCTAGGATTAGCTGTTTTAAATAATTCAGAATTATAAACAGATTTCTCTTTAGCTTGCAGTTTATAAAGCTCATCTGTAAAAATTTTAGAACATATCTTAAAACCATATCTTGAAATAACAATCAAATTATTATTAAAAGAAATTTTAAAACTTTGTTCATGCAACATAGGAACATAAATTATGTTTCTAGAAAATCCAGGAATATAATAAACGTTCTCTAAAACTAGAAATTTATTCTTCTCAAATTCCAAACGGGCTGTTCCAACTGCTGCTGCAGAGACAATCTAACCACTGCCTACCCTCATAGTCACCTCTCCATCAGCAAGCTTCCTCATCGAACTAAGAATCTGTAGAGGAAAACAAATATGGTTAGTGGCTCATGAATCTACTTTCTAGGATGAGGAATTGTCTTCCACTAAACAAGCTTCTAAGACAAGTAAATCAAATTTACCTTTCTTTTTCTCTTTGAGGTCAGCGAGGTACTTTGGACAGTTTCTCTTCCAGTGACCATCTTCTCCACAGTGAAAGCAAGTCCCTTTTGGGGTCTTCTTTTTGGAGGTTTTAGTGTTCTTGTTCTCTTTGCCTTTGGATGACTTTTTAGGTTTCTTTGTATTCTTGTCTTTCTCCTTGTCTTTCCCATTTCCATTTTTCCTCTTTTTGGTTTTAGCCTTTGAAGAGGATGGGTTAGAATCAACAACATTTGGTTCTCCTTCTTTCTCAGAACCTTTGTTAAGAGATTCATAAGTTTTTAACTCATTCAACAACTGTGTCATGTTATATGATAATTTGTTCATGACATAATTGGTTGTGAAACCTTTAAAAGCTGGGGAAAGTGATTCAAGTATAATGCTTACTTGAGTCCTTTCATCAATGATTGCCCCATGGATAATGGCATCGTGCATTATATTGATCATGTCTAATACATGTTCTTTGACAGAAACTCCTTTCTTCATTTTCTTGGTCATGTAGGATGTGGTGGCCTCATGCCTGCACTGGTTTGACTGCTGCCCAAACATATCTTGAAGGGTATCCCAGATCTCATAAGTATTTTCAGTGTTCTCAAACTTCTTTCTGAGCACTTCGCTCATACTCGTAAGCATATAACATTTTGCTTTGTTGTTTGATAAGATCCAATTATCAAACTTTTCCCTTGTAGTTTTGGCAGCAGTAGCGGGAGGGACTTCAGGACATTCCTCAGTCAAGAAAAAATTGTGGTTCTCACATATTAATACAATGTTCAAGTTTGATTTCCATTTCATGTATGTAAATGTGGAAATTCCTCCCTTATGAATCCTATTCACAAGTGAAGCTCTATACTATGAGACATCCTAAAAGGGCATCACATGATGGTGAGGGAGTTGGGATAAGAGAGTCACCCTCACTAGGCGAGGGCCTTCGGCCGCTTGCCAATCCAAACTTCACCCTCACTATGCGAGGGTCCCCAGCTGGTCGCCCGCGTGCGCCCCGTTCCATCAGGCATCAAGCCCCGCCTGCACTCGGGAGAAGAAGGTCAGCCTCGCTACGTGAGGCACCCTCGCTATGCGAGGGTGGGGGTTTGTTGTGGCATCCGTGCCCCTAGCCTCGCGACGCTGCACCCGGGAGGAGGAGAGGCAGCCTCGCTATGCGAGGGTGCTACCTTGTTGCGACGCCCGAGCCATGCCTATACCTGAGGGAAAAGGGCCAGCCTCGCTATGCGAGGGTGTGGCCTTGCCACGGCGCTCATGCTGCGAGCCTCGTGTTTATGCGATCCGCATAAGCCGTCCCTGACCCCTGGCGCCTTGACTTCTCAGGACATGCATAGGTTGAAGCCTCCTTGACATAGGCACGGGATCACTTGGAGGAACCTTGTTGATATGCCAAACGAACATGGAGCATTGAACGGGGATTGATGAGGACGACCGAGTACGGAACACGTGCGCTGACACGGGGCGTACGGTTGTGGAGAGAACAAAGGCACGACCCTATGATCTGCGCCTGAGGAGTAGTGGCAGTACGGACCTGTACGAAGAGTAGTGGTACCACTTGGACACCCCCGACCATACGCCAGAGCCGACAGTACTTTGTCCTGGGCCACGACTCTGACACCATCAGGGTAGACACCACTACGCCCTGAGCCACTACACTATCAGAGTACCTTTGTACGTCCCTGTGGTCTGGGACTTGTTTGTATCCTGGGCCAATAGAGCCCCCCCTATAAATAGGCTCCAACCCCTCAGGCTAAGGGGTTGGAAAACTGAGTGTATGAGGGGACATTTTAGAAATACATGATCTTTGTTCCATTGTTGCTCTGGTTTTTTCTATTGATTGAAGTTCTTTCCTCTTGATTCTAAGCTACCCTTACTATAAAAATCTTAGTTTTCTAACCTTTAATCGTTGACGAGATTTCACCGTCAACAGTTTGGCGCCGTCTGTGGGAACATAAGCACCAAGCTACTGTTCTACCATTACTTCCGGCAAGAAGAAATGCCAAGACGTTCGAAGCGACTCAGGGAGCCACGAGAGGTGGAGGTCCACCTAAACGGAGTCCAGCTTAAGGCCTCCATGAAGGATCTATCTCCACCCCGAGACGTGGAGCACCCAAGGGACCCTGAGGTTCACGAGAATGACAGGGAGGCCTCGTCACCGGTCATCCCGCCCGATGATAATCCTCCAAGGACAACTACCGCACCACCTGGGAACGCCAACAAGTTCCCTCCTCCCAAACCACCACAGGTACCGAACTCCGGCCGGCAGGATCCGGGCCCCTCGACGCGTAGACGTGTTAAACAACCCCGGGTCCATTCCGTGAGCTTGAGTTCTAAATCTCATTTCTATGAAGAGGAGATTCGTGAGCTGCACCATAAAAACCAAAGACTGGAGACCACCTTGGAGAACATGCAGGAGGTACTGAATGGCCTGTTGCAAGGCAAGTCGAACGTGACCTTGCCCAAGAGGAAAGAGAAGGGTCAGGAAACCACTGTCCCGGTAGACGACGGGAGAACCAGACACTCCGCCAGTAACACCCCCAGGGAGAAGTCGCATGAGCATCCCGGACCATCGAGGCCATCTCAGGGGCCAAGGCAAGGGAACCATGTTGGCTCTCACAATGACATCGAGGTCACCTCAAAGAGGACGCCCTCAGATCTACGAGAAGAGCTCAACAAGGGAGGAGCAGACAAGAGAACTACACCTCCTACTGTCCCCCGAGACAACAAAGGAAAGGAAGATGTCAACCCCTCCATGTTGAGAGACTCCCTGAAGGAGAGGAGGTAAGGCCTCGATACAGAGACGAGGAGCCTGCGGAGCAAGATTGTCATCGCACCCGGAGGACAAACCATCGAGGATGAGTTCGATCATGAATCGCCCTTCACTAAAGAGGTCCAAGTCATCCGACTCCCAGCCAACTTTAAGGAGCCGCATCTGACCCCTTATGAGGGGAGCACAGACCCCAAGTACCATCTGGACGCATTCAATGATTTGATGAAGTTAAGAGGGATCAGCAGCGGGGCTAGATGCCACTGTTTCGTGGTCACCTTGAAAGGACTTGCGTATAAATGGTTCAGAAGACTTCTCCCAGGATCCATCAGATCTTGGCAGCAGTTTTCAGATGAGTTTCTCCAACAGCATCACGCCATGCGTGATTATACGATGCCAGGCACCAACCTCGCCAATGTAAAACAAGGAGAAAACGAGAGTCTGAAGGGTTACATCCACAGGTTTAACATGGAGGCAGCCAAAGTGGGGAGCTTGACCCGCAGGGAATTAAAAATGGCCATCACAGCCGAAGTGCGTCCGGGAAGCAAATTGTGGGATAACATGCTTAACAGGGAAGTCACTGACCTAGATGACTTCTACGAGAGGGCGCAAAAGTATATTCGCGTGGAGGATGGCCATGCAAACTTAAAGGCAGGAAACAGCGAGTCCCATGTAAAGTCCCCAGCCAATGAGGGGTTGAATAGAGCACACAAGTGCATACATGTGGAAGAGGGCCATAACGACTCGCATGTTGAAGAAAGTGAACCTTCCTCCAGTCACCCTACTGCTAATACGTCTGAAGAGTCAATATAGAAGGGGACGTCATGCTAGAAGGGTCGCTGGCGAAGTTTAAAATTGGACGAGGACCATCTAGCCATATAAGTCCCGACATGAGGGGAGATCACCTCAAAAATTGCAAAAAGGGTCTCAAAGTAGACGCTCGCAAAAAGGGTCTCAAAGTAGACGCTTGCAAAAAGGGTCTCAAAGTAGACGCTCGCAAAAAGGGTCTCAACGTAGACGTTCGCAAAAAGGGTCTCAAAGTAGACGCTTGCAAAAAGGGTCTCAACGTAGACGCTCGCAAAAAGGGTCTCAAAGTAGACGCTTGTAAAAAGGGTCTCAAAGAAGACGCTTGCAAAAAGGGTCTCAAAGAAGACGCTTGCTAAAATAGTACTATGCCTAATGACGAGAGGGACGCTTCTCGCCAAAAAATAATAAAAAGCGCGCGCAAAGAATATAAAAGGACCTCAACAGCCCAACGGGTTAACGTGTCCTTACAAGTATAATCAAGGTGCACCAGAAAGATTATCGCCATCAGATCAGAGAAAAATATGTAATCCACGAACAGCAGTAATAAGAGGGACTTACCAGAGCCCCTTAAGTTTGATAAAAAAAAAAAAAAAAAAGAGGAGAAAAAGAGAAGAAGTGGCTTCAAGCCTTGGGGGTATTCATAGGGAAAGTCAATGCTCCCTAGCCATTGGATCTATTTCCCTATGAATGGAGGAGATCAAGAGTATGGGTAACCTTGGGATCTGCGATTGAGGATGATTGGTCCTTATACAATCTTTGGAATTTTCATGGATCCCCCAAGTGTTAGGTGGCTGTTGTGTTTCTTTGGATACTATAAAGAAACACAACTCCAAGCCTCACTTCGTATTTCTTCGAGCGACGTTGTGAAACTTTCCGAGGCTAAGTCCCCCAAGGTTGGCCGTACATGTCAGGCAAAAGAAATAGAAAGAGTCTACAAACACACTTAAAAGTGTACTTATAGACTCGAGGGGAAGTGTAAATGTGGAAATTCCTCCCTTATGAATCCTATTCACAAGTGAAGCTCTATACTATGAGACATCCTAAAAGGGCGTCACATGATGGTGAGGGAGTTGGGATAAGAGAGTCACCCTCACTAGGCGAGGGCCTTCGGCCGCTTGCCAATCCAAACTTCACCCTCGCTATGCGAGGGTCCCCAGCTGGTCGCCCGCGTGCGCCCCGTTCCATCAGGCATCAAGCCCCGCCTGCACTCGGGAGAAGAAGGTCAGCCTCGATACGTGAGGCAACCTCGCTATGCGAGGGTGGGGGTTTGTTGTGGCATCCGTGCCCCTAGCCTCGCGACGCTGCACCCGGGAGGAGGAGAGGCAGCCTCGCTATGCGAGGGTGCTACCTTGTTACAACGCCCGAGCCATGCCTATACCTGAGGGAAAAGGGCCAGCCTCGCTACGCGAGGTACCCTCGCTATGCGAGGGTGTGGCCTTGCCACGACGCTCATGCTGCGAGCCTCGTGTCTATGCGATCCGCATAAGCCATCCCTGACCCCTGGCGCCTTGACTTCTCAGGACATGCATAGGTTGAAGCCTCCTTGACATAGGCACGGGATCACTTGGAGGAACCTTGTTGATATGCCAAACGAACATGGAGCATTGGAGCGCAGGGGGGTGCACGCGGCTGGCGTAGGTGCAGGGGCGCGCTGGGCGAGCGGCTGGCAAGGTGCACAGGGGCGTGGCTGGGAAACTTAAATTACAAAAAATTCCTATGCCCCAAAATGGTCTACATTTCTCATCTAGAATTTTAAGAACAAATCCTAAACCCAAAACACCATATAATTAACGACTCTTAAGAATAAACTATAATCATACATACATCCATCCATTCACATATATTACAATAACATAAGAATGCATATTATGCCCACACAATAATTAATGTATGCAGAGATTACTGATCGCTCTGGTACCAATTGTTAGGAACGAGTTTCCTAATATGCAGCGGAATGGTGGTGGGGTTGGCCCAGTGTACAACAAAAAATTTTGTAACATATTTAAACTACCTTTATATATGCAGATCCATTAATATACATACATTAATCATAAGCAAGATGGGAATAGAAATCATACCTCTTGAAGCCTATCAAGTGTCCTTGCTATCTTTTCGTAATAAAAATGATATTCCTATCCAAGCTGCACCTAGATACTCACACCAAGATCTTCCACAACGTTCTCTACACCTCAAGAAGTGTGTGAGCACTTAGAGAATAAATGATAGTTAATTTGTGATTCTACTTGATGTACTCAACACATGAGATCAAGAGAATAAGCCTGAGAATTGGTTCTTTATCTTTTCAGGGAGATATTGAAAAGTATCGTTCTATTTTTCACAAAGCGAATGACTGAGTTTGAATATCTCTATATTTTCTGATAAGTCTGACTTAAATAGAAAATATTTAATTTAAAAAATAAATCTGTAACCAACTTACAATTTATCTTTTAATTAATTAATTATCTTATTAATGAAAATATCCAAAAACCTATTTTTGAATTATCTATTAATTAATTAATTAAATAAAATTGAAAAATATGTCCCTGAAAATATGCAGTACATGCCACACACAGTCCATGGATTGTGTCTGGTCGTGTGCCACCCTAATTTTTAGGGATATTTGATTTTTCTATTTTATTTAATTATTTATTCAAACTACTTTGTTAGATAAAAATCTAACAACCTGATAACTAATTCAAATTTAAATTAAATATCTTATAACTAATTATCAAATATAATTAATTATTTGAATAAATATCAATCTTTTAAATTCATATCCAATTTGAACTTATCAGATTATTTCCCACTCAAATAAAGATATTTAATTAATTCTACTAATTAATTAAATCCAGTATAATTTCAAAAATAGATATTTAATTTATTATAATTTCAAAAATTATAATTAATTAATAATTTAATTTAATTTCGAAATTAATTTAATTATTTAATATAATTTCAAAAATTATATTATAATTAAATATTAATTAGTTTTTTTAATTACAACTAATTTGTAATTAAATAATTAATCACTATTATCATATAATTACATATTTGGCCCGAAGAACAAATTTATTCTTAAATATGTCTTTCAACTATTTTTCCCTTTATATCAACTCTTATCTTGAATAGTGTTGATAGAGCTGTTGTGGGGACCTATGGACCTATAATTCCAAGCTCCAATAAATTTGAGATTATTAATTAAACTCTTTAATTAAATAATTTTAATTTATTAATCGCATGATTACTCCACTATAAATATGAGACTGCACTCTTGTAATTATAGACATTTCATTTACTGAGTACTTTATAATGATAAAGCGTCCATTGATATAATAATTGCATACAAATTAACCCTCTAATAATGGTTCATAATTATTCGGGAATAAAATTACCGTTTTACCCTTTTAATTATCTCTTGTTTCCTTAAGTGTCATTGACTTTACTAGTGAAGGTTAATTCATAACTGAATTATGAATTTGAGCTCAATAACCTTTCAGTCCCAAAAGTCAACCCATAAGAGAACCATTATTCAATCTCTTGCGAGAAGACATAGATTCCATATATGTATACTATGTTCCCAACCATTTACATTAATGAGTTCCAAGAACAAAAGTTTATAGCCTGATCATTCTGACAGACCCTAACGAGTGAATAAAAGAACTCATATAACATAAACAGGAGTACATAGTAACTTCAGAATTAAGATCTATTTGTATATGATCATCAGTTGACATATTCCATTAATACTTCAAAACGATATTTGACTAAGTATTAGTAAACATATCTAGTCAAGTTCTATATATTCTTTAATATATAAAGTACCTCCACTAAAGTGTCCTACTACACTAGTGATCCGGATCTAGATCACATGTATTCATAATACTAGTGGATCGTACTTGTAATAATTAATCTAAAGATTCCATAACATTATTTTACTGCGAACTACTCAAGTTCATTTATCTCAAACAAAATCCTCCCGTACCAATACGTATTTGAGATTACATATATGAACTTACGAATTTTTCTAATATTTACATAATATTATCACAGAATAATATAGTCCATAAAATATATGCAGAACAAATTCAATTTATTTATTTATTTCACAAAACAATGTCTACTACATATTCTTTCAGGGCACAATTCCCAACAGTCGACCAGAGCCTGTCCCTTGATAGAAATCATGGGGACATATGCTATGTCAAACTAGCTAAGATCCATTGCCCACTTCAAGAGTCTCCTCGATGATTCAAGCTTTTGTAGTACTTGTCGTAGGGGGTGGTTCGTCAGTACCTTAATAGTGTGGGCCTGAAAGTAAGGTCTCAGCTTCCTGAAGGCGGTCAGTAAGCAAAATGTCAGCTTCTTGATTAATGGGTATCTGGACTCCGCACCCAACAACCTTTTGCTTACGTAATAGACCGGGAGCTAGACTTTTCCCTCTTCTCGCACTAAAGCGGCACTGATGGCGTGTTCCGACACTACCAAATTTAAACTCCCACTTCTTTATACAAATGCATTATAACAATTATGAAAAATAAGTGAAGATATTTTTATTCATACTTATGAGTGCATTACAATGTTAATCAAAGGCTAGAGCTATTAATTAAAGTGGAAGAATAACTAATGAATACGCAACTATAATATCCATGGGCATTTCATTAGTATAATACCCATAGAATGATGCAAAGTACAAGCAAACAATCACTAAAGTTATAAGCAATAAAGAGAAATTCACGATTAGATGATGAATTTTATCTAGAAGGGTAAGAGATGAAGAAGTTGTTGCAAGTAAATGGTTGAAGGAACACGTATTTATAGGAAAAAAAACTAGCCGTTATGACCGTTGGTGAATAGTGATCCGGTCGTTGGAAACAGTATCCTAACCGTTGGGGATATAACTGTATTATACTATGGGATTTTAAAAATTCTAAGTTGTTGAAGTAACTAACACATGAGAATAATTAATTTATGGATGTTAGAGAAACTTTTTCAGAAAAGTTTGTGAGTAAAAAATGTTGAACTAAGTAATATAAGAAGATTGGGAAGTTTTCATTTTTATGTTATTATTCACCAAGTACTATTCATGACACTATTCATAGTGGGTCACATGGGTCCCACAGCGGGGTACCCCATGGGTCCCACATATTGATGCAATTGTGATATTGTGACGACTTTAGCAAATTACTATGCTTGATATTTTGAATATTTTATTATTTTACTATGCTTGATATTGTAAATATTTTATTATTTTACTTTGTAGCATGGTAACCCAATGTTTTCCTATAAATAGGGCCTTCCAGAATTCATTTTTTATTTACGAAAAATCTTTCTTTCTCTCAATCTGCCTAAAAATCTTCCTTGCACTCTTTTAAAGTTCTAAATCTCTAAGATCTAGGCGAAGTTCTGTCTGTAACACTAGCCTACAAAGACCTTTTAGGTAAGCTCCTTCCCGAGCCTTTCAGTTCAGTTATTTAGCTATTATTTATATATAGATTATTTTACTATGCCGTTATAAAGCCAAAATTTATATATAGATTATTTTACTATGTCGTTATAATGCCAAAAATTTATATATAGATTATTTTACTATGTCGTTATAATGTTAAAATTTATATATAGATTATTTTACTATGTCGTTATAATGCCAAAATTTATATATAGATTATGTTATTATGTCGTTATAATGCCAAAAACTTATATATATATATCATTTTACTATGCCGTTATAATGCCGAAATTTATATAGATTATTTTACCATGTCGTTATAATTTACAATGTCAAAATTGAAATATAAACTATTTTTAATGTGTCATTATAATACTAAACTTATATAGGCTATAGTCACACTTTGGACTATTATAGAATTTTATTATATGACCTTATTCCTTATTATTATTGACTGATATTATGACCTGGACATTTCCGTATGACCATGACCACGACTTTTAGACCGGGATCTTGCCATGGACAATTATAGTATGATCATATGCTTGGACATAATATAAATAATAAAATAGGAAAAATGGAATAATAACAATTATAAACTAAAATTACATCATGTAGATTTTATGTAAGTTAATAGTTTGTGTTTTTATCAGGAAGTTAACAATTTCAGTTGTTTTATCAAGACGCATGGTAAGTAGAATCCTCATCTACAACATAAGTATTTTATGTGTCTTATGTGCATTTATATGCTTTACATGTTATTCTACCATATTGTTTTTATGCATAAGTTATTTTCATGAATGTTATATTTATTATGCATAAGCACACTTAATGTTCACAGACAAGTTATTGAAAGCGTTAAAGTAGAGGTGCTGCTTGGGAGACCTATGTCCTAAAATGTAATAAGGTTCGAAACGGTATTTAACTAAGTATTAATAAACATATTTGGTCCAGTTCTATATATTCTCTAATATATAAAGTACCTCCACTAAAGTGTCCTACTATACTAGTAATCCGGATCTAGATCACATGTATTCATAATACTAGTGGATTGTACTTGCAGTAATTAATCTAAAGATTCCATAACTTTATTTTACTGTGAACTATTCAAGTTTATTTATCTCAAACACAATCCTCCCGTACCAATACGTGGTTGAGATTACATATATGTACTTAGGAATTTTTATGATATTTACTTAATATTATCACAGAATAATATAGTCCATAAAATATATGCATAACAAATTCAATTTATTTATTTATTTCTTAAGACAATGTCTCCTACATATGCTTTCAGGACACAATTCTCAACAATCTTCCACTTTCCCTAAAGAAAATGAGGCATCTCTCTCATTCCCATGTTTCTTACTTGCTCCTTAAAAGATTTCATAGATAAAGTCTTTGTGAAAGGATCTGCAAGATTATGCTCTGAAGCTATCTTCATAACTGCAACATCACCTCGGTGTATTATCTCTCTGATCAAAGGATACTTCCTCTCGATGCGCTTTCCCCTCTTGTGACTTTGTGGTTCCTTTGAGTTAGCTACTACCCCATTGTTGTCATAGTATAGGACTAGTGACTTATCCACATCTGGCACTACTTCCAGATCGGAATAAAACTTCTTGAACCACATATCCTCTTTAGCTGCTTCACAACCTGCTATATACTCAGCTTCCATGGTGGATTCTGCAATGATGGTTTGTTTAATACTTTGCCAGACTACTGCTCCTCCTCCAAGAGTAAACACTGATCCATAAGTCGATTTCCGACTATCTCTGTTTGACTGAAAATTAGAATCAGTGTAACCAGTGGGGTTCAGGTCTCCACCTGAATATACAAGCATATAATCTTTAGTATTTCTAAGATACTTGAGAATATTCTTCACTGCAATCCAATGATTCAGACCAGGATTGGATTGATAACGACTGACTATACCTACTGCATGTAAAATGTCAGGTCTTGTACATAGCATAGCGTACATAAGACTACCTACCACTGAGGCATAGGGATACTGTCTCATATCATCCTCTTCCTGGGGTGTTTTGGGACACTTCTCCTTGTAAAGGACTACTCCAGAACGGGTTGGCATATCACCCTTTTTGGAGTTTTGCATATTAAAGTGTTCTAGCACCTTATCAATATAAGTTGCTTGAGATAGTGCCAAATTCTTGTTCTATCTATCTCTAAGAATTTGAATTCCTAGAACATACTTGGCTTCTCCCAAATCTTTCATTTGTAATTGTTCAGCTAACCAGTTCTTTACCTTTGATAATGATGTTATGTAATTGCCTATCAGTAATATATCATCAACGTAAAGAACAAGGAATACTACTACACCATCTTTGATTTGCTTATAGACACAAGGTTCGTCAACGTTTTGTTCAAAACCAAACATTTTAATTGTGTCATCAAATCTAAGATTCCAAGATCTAGAAGCTTGTTTGAGTCCATAGATGGACCTAAGAAGCTTGCAAACTTTTTGCTTTTGTCCTTTTACTTCGAACCCTTCTGGTTGAGACATGTAAATGATTTCGTCAAGATAGCCATTCAAAAAAGCTATTTTGACATCCATTTGCCAAATCTCATAATCCATGCACCCAGCAATGGATAAAAGTATACAAATTGATTTTAGCATGGCTACAGGAGAAAAAGTTTCTTCATAATCAGCCTCTTCTTTCTGTGTGTAGCCTTTGGCTACAAGCCTTGCTTTGAAAGTCTCTACTTTTCCATCTGCTCCTTTTTTCTTCTTGAATATCCACTTGCAACCAATGGGCTTGGTATTCTCAGGTGGATCTTCAAGAACACTGTAACGCCCTACTTCCTTAGAGCCGTTACTAAGTGAGTTTTAAGACAAAATGGTGCAATGAACTCGCTAACCGAGGTTTTGAAGCAAAAGTGTGACTAATAAAAGTTAAGGCTGTAATCTTTGAAAATGCGTTGACTCAATAAAAACTTCTAGTATTAGACAATTAGGATCCCAAAATAAGGTTTGAAAACTATTTACATCTTCAAATAAGTTTACAATTGATCAGTTACAAAATCATAGATTATTACAGCCATTTTCAAATAAACCCCCAACCAAAGCAGTCGGGCAGGCCAAACATGTACACGTCGCTTCACGCTCTCCGTACTCATGGTTGGTTGACTCAGTCATTGCCCTTACCTGCAACACAGAGCACCCGTGAGCCGAAGCCCAGCAAGAAAACTCATGCAGAACATAACATATGCAATGTATACAGTTTATCATAATAGATAATCCACAAATAAACAAGTCAATCATTAGACTAAGCAAACACGGCCATGCCGCCCCAGAAACCTTACCAAAGCCCTGGGGTATCGGTTCTCACCGCGAGGATAACTCATGTATCCCTTGGGTCCCACCCTGACTATAGCATCCCATGTGCTAGGTGTTACTTTCGGCCCCGCTGCCGTACCCGGCCTACGCCGTTCTCGGCCCTTGCCGTTCAATTTACTATAATCACACATATAGCATAACACAACAACATTCCAATAAATATTAATTCATTTAAGTCTACACCCTAACATGTAATGCAATATAGGGCCATGCCCGGCAATCATCTCATCATGCAACATGCAACATGCAATATAGGGTCATGCCCGGCAATCACACTATGGGCCCACGCCCTATCCTACGGGTGTTATAGTTTTCTTACCTGTACTCCGAGCCTCCTGATGCACTAAAGCCGCGAGCACGGTCCTCAAGCACGAGCCTCTCCAATAGCCTAGTCACAACACACATAAAACACTTTTTAATACTAACCAACCCAAAACCATTTCCCGGGACCAATCCCGCACTCTCGGCACCTCTAATTCCCTAAAACAATACACCGGAACCATCCCCCGAGTCCCCGGGCAAAAGCCCTAAAAACCAGAATTTTGGGTGACAAAATTGGCCTAGGGCCGCGGCACTCCCTTCAAGGGCCGCGGCGCCCAGCGACTTGGCCTCCTCCTGATGCAACCTCGCGCCGCGGCGCCCAAGAACAGGGCCGCGGCGCTCATACGCGAACCCAGAAAATATGGGTTTTCTCTTGCGTTTTCTCCGAGCTAAAACCTTCCCAAATCATACCAAACCAATACCCAAACCCCAAAACTCAATTCCAAGCTTCATATGAACAACTTAACAACCTATAGGCACTAGATACAAGACTAAAACATCAACACACTCAAGAATCCACCCCTTGATTCCTATTTTCAGCAACTTAAACCAAAAACTCAAACACACTAACTCAAGCTTCAAACTTCTCAAATCAAAACATAAATCAAACTTAAATATGCAAAAGTTCCTTACCTTAAGTAGAGAATTCACCCAAAAGCCTCCTCACTTCAGCCCTTCTTCCCTTCCTCTTCTTCTCTTTCACTTGCCCTAGCTTTCTTCTCTCCTTCTCTTTCTTCTCTTCAATTTCTATCAAGCCTCAAGTGACATAAATGCCCAAACCGAACCCCCCTAAATCCCAGCTGAATTTTGTCTATAACCCTTGCCAAAAGACCATTTTACCTTTTCCTACCAATCCTCCTTGGCTAAACCTCAAAGGGCACTTAAGTCATTACACTTCATTCCAATTCTATCACTTTTTACCTTAAAACTTGTTACCCACAGTAGTAACTAATGGTTACCCAGGTTACTAAATCTCCAATAACCATTACCCGCTAAATCTCAACTTAACCATAAAATTCCCAAAGTACCCCTAGGCTCCTCCCAAGTCGGGTATAGAAATCCTGCTGTGACTCTTAAGTTAACTAGCTCTCTAGGACCGTCTCGGCACGTGCATCACAATAATAACACCACACTCACATGATACAATTCACAGAACACCATTATCACATATATGCCCACAGTGGGCTAAAATTACAAATTTACCCCTATCATGCAAATGGGGTCCACATGCGTAATTATTTCACCTAACATGCATACTAACCACGTAGTCATGCATCTCAATGTTCAATTAGTCATATAATATGCTTTAAATCATAACCATGCATTTAACTCATAAAATCATACATAAATCCCATCGTGCCCTCCTGGCACGCTAATCAAGGCCCTTAAGCCTTATTAGCGAATTTGGGTCGTTACAAACACAGATAGAATTGGAATACATAAATTCCATTTCTTGGTTCATGGTGTCTTGCCATTTGTCCTTGTCAGAATCATTCATTGCATCTTTAAATTTCAATGGATCATCTTTGTTTGTGTCAGACAAAAGAATTTGAACTTCGTGTTCATAGCGTATGGGTTTCTTACTAACCCTCCCACTACGATGAGGCTTTCTACTATTTTGACTAGAACTAGTAGTTTCCTCTTGTCGTTTTTCATTGGTTGTTTCTGGTGACTTTGCAACTTCATTTGAGACCATCTCCTCCAATACAATCTTACTGCGAGGTTTGTGGTTATTAACATAGTCATGTTCAAGAAAATTTGCATTTGTCGATACAAATATTCTATTTTCTTTGGGACTATAGAAAATTGCACCTCTTGTCTCTTTGGAATAGCCCACAAACATGCACACTTCAGAGCGTCATTCCAACTTCCCAGTCTTTCCTTTAAGCACGTGTGTAGGACACCCCCAAATGCGAAAATGGTGTAAACAAGGTTTACAACCATTCCATAACTCCATTGGTGTCTTCTGGATAGACTTAGATGGAACAACATTCAATATGTTGATCATTGATCTAGCCATATCTAGTAACGTTCTGTTCCGTCTTTCTTAAACACCATTTTGTTGTGGTGTTCCAGGCGTTGTGAGTTGGGATTGAATACCATGCTCACACAGATGGTCCTCAAATTCAAAATCCAAGCACTCTCCTCCTCGATTAGATCGAAAAAATTTCAGTGATTTACCTAATTACTTTTATGCTCGAAATTCTTTGAACTTTCCAAAAGTTTATGATTTTCTTTGCATTAAGTATAGGTAACCATATCTTGAATAATCGTGAATGAAAGTGACGAAGTATTCATAACCTCCTCTTTCTTGTACATTAAGTGGACCGCAAACATCCGTATATACCAGCTGAAGTGGTTCTGTAGCTCTTGAACCTTTACCAGAGAAAGGTCTCTTTGTCATCTTGCCTTCTGTGGATGCCAAAAATCCACCAAAAAGAAACTCTTTAGTCTCTGGTTGGAACATAGGGATAAGGGTCGCTTATTCATGCTATTGGGCTCGAGCCTGTAGGACTTGTTGAATACAGGAGATCATTTCATGAGAAACAACACATTATGAGCCACAAGGTTTGGCCCTGCTAAGCTAAGGGGCCACAATGAATACTGCAAGAGGATAGGTGCACAAGGCCCTCACATAGTGAGGTCCGATGTGCCCGCGCAAGGCTGACATGCTCATGGGTCAAGATGCACTCATACGCGTGAATGCTGCCAAAGACACTCGTGACATACACCTATGGATGCTCAATATTCCACGCTTATAAAAGACCCAAAGAACGCACTTAGACCCCCATACGCCTACACTCTCATTGGGTCCTCGGGCCATCAGGCATGCACACCTCCTGGCGAGGCCATCAGGCACACACCCCCAGTGAGGCCATCAGGCACGCACGCCTCCTAGCGAGGCCATCAGGCACACGCCCCCAGTGAGGCCATCAGGCACACGCCCCCAGTGAGGCCATCAGGCATGCACACCTCCTAGCGAGGCCATCAGGCACGCACACCTCCTAGCAAGGCCATCAGGCACGCACACCTCCTAGCGAGCCCATCAGGCACACGCCCCCAGTAAGGCCATCAGACGCACGCCTGCTAGCGAGGCCATCAGGCACACGCCCCCAGGGAGGCCATCAGGCACGCACACCTCCTAGCGAGGCCATCAGGCACACGCCCCCAGTGAGGCCATCAGGCACACGCCCCCAGCGAGGCCATCAGGCACTGAAGCCTCCTAGCGAGGCCATCAGGGACACGCCCCCAGCGAGGCCATCAGGGACACGCCCCCAGTGAGGCCCTCATGAACGCGCCCTCAGAAAGGCCGTCAAGCGCGCACCACCAGCAAGGCGCTCATGCGCACGCGCCCCTGCGAGGCCCGTGGGCCACCATCTTCTCGGGAGGCTGTTGCACCATCGCGTCACTAGTCTAGATCCATGCCGCAAGGAGAAAAGTATAGCTAGGCACCTCGCCACTAGGAGCCTTGCAAGGCACGACCAGTGCATGGGTCATTACCGCCTCGCATCTATGCCTTGCAAATGAGGGTCACATGACATTGATCTCATGAGGTACGGAGTCCACTGACAAACTGAAAGGAGTTAGAGTACGGACATAGTACCCATGTCAGATAAGTACCATCTGTTGTCCTCACCAGCCACTCCTCTGACACCCGTACCAGGCAGGTAGTGGAGGCATGACCAGGTACAGAAGGTGAGGTGCTCCCATGATCTCTGACCTTGTACCAGAGCCGACACCACTACCCCTGGAACCACTCTCCTGTTAGTGTACTCGTGTACCATCTGGTCCCCTGGACCACCATGTACCCAGGGCCATTAGAGCCTACTATAAAATGAACCCCACTTCCACAGAGAAGGGGGTTGAAAAATTCATTGTATGCAGAGGCTATTAATCAATATACATTTTTCACTCCATTGTTCATCTGTGTTTATCCTTTCATAAGTTAATTCTAAGTTCTTATCTAAACTTCGCCGCATTTACCTTTAAGTTTTCCGACCTAATTTCGTTGACGAGATTTCACTGTCAACACCTTCTAGACAGGACTCACAAACAGGGAGAGATCCAATAGATAGTTCTCTTAAAGGACCATCCTTTACAGGCCTATTAATTCTATCTAGACCAGTATGGCCCAATCTCAAGTGCCACATATATGTTTCACTATTGGAATCAGTCTTTTGTCATTTAATAGATCTAGGATTAGTTGTTTTAAATAATTTAGAATTAAGTAAATAATTTGTCATTCATTATAAGTATGTAAATTTGTTTATCTGGAAGCATTTGCATAACAAGTAAATAGATAATTTCTTTAAATAATAAATACTTTATTAATAAAAGAAATAAATGTCATGCAAAAATAGAAATAAGTTTCCAAACATTAATAATCAAAATTACTAATAAAATAAATTTCAAGACTGTAGTTTTCTTTGTTCAAAGAAATCTAGAATTTCTAAAACAAAATAAAGAAATTTAAAATTTTCAACTAACAATAAAGTTTCTGAATAAAATTACTCTCCAACTCCTCCAGCTTTACTCGCTATCAAAATCCTCATCAGTCTCTTCCTCCTTTTCAGGGTTCTGATTCTGCAAAATGAAAAACAAAGAAAAATAGATTAGTAGCATATATTTTTTAATCCAATATCCAAAAATTGAACCTGCTATTTATAGTATTTGAATCTACTATTCAAAGTTGAATACATATATATATATATATATGTGTGTAAATCTCATTTACCTTTTTCGTTTGTTACAAACGATGACACTCAACAAAGACTTCCTTTGTCATTGCTTGCAACATCTTTTGTACTGAGTCATAGTGTATATATTTTTCCTTTGTTTCGTCGGGCATGGTTGAAATCATGCAATAATGTGCCAACTAATTGGATTTCATCCAATTCGCATATTTTTCTTCTGCTTCGTAGCTAGTAGCCAAAGGTGGTTCTGTTGGAGGTTTGTTACAGGCGGTTGACACCAACTTCTTATAAGAAAAAATTGTCAAAATTCCTCGAAACTAGTGTTGCATGTTTTTAGGTTCACAAACCAAAGAACTAAGAAAGGCATCGGCGCGTAATTCACCAATAGACATCTTTGCTGGGAATAAATAAATAAAAAAATTGAATTTATGCATATAATAAATATCAGTAATTTTCGGAATAGTAAACATGATGCATGAATGCAACAATAAAAGAACACATAAAAAAATAATTACTAATTCCACGATTAATTAATTTGAACATAAATGGACCAGCCTTAGGGTAGGTCAGACTAATTCCAAATTAATTTTGATACAAGTTCTCAAATTTATAAATGAAAACTCAAATCAACATTTCTCTTTTGACTTATAAACAACCGCTTGTTTAGTCAAGGATACACTAGTCCGCTCGAAAGCCTAATGTACCTTGTTAGTGTAACCCATTATTTTAGATCAATGACTTAACTCAAGAGTGTGCCTTGGGGTCAGTCAAACTTGAAATACATCATTAAATCATATTCTTAAAGAAGTTTGCCTTGAGAATAACACAGTCGGAACCCTTCCTTAGGGGGACACAAGCAATGGTGCCGCGAGGCCCTCTCCATGTTACCTCGGTGCTAACTAATAATGGAGACCATGTGACTTATTGTCATAACTCCCTCTCCCACTCACTATTTTAAACTATGTGTTTTCTCAAAACATCTTATGCTTTTTAATTAGGTTGTAACAATAAAGTGATCTATTTTTACCCAATGATATTCTAATAATTACTAAAACAATTAAGCAAAATTAAAATTATAGAACTACGCTCTAATTAATTCAATTGTAATTTGTTATAATTACTAGGAATATCATTTATTATTTAATAAAACAATTTTATTAAATACTAGAAATTAAACTACTTTTAAAATCAATTTCCATTCTTGAACTAGTTAAAACTAGATTAATTATTATATGGTCCATCACATAAAGCATACAATCACAAAGGACAATCCTAAGGCATGTTTCTATTCATATGAGATGCATGCTAATTTTAAATACTGTGTGGGTAATATGTATGGCATGTCAAAAAATACATGATAAAGTATTAAACAATTTAATCACATTCAAACATTTAAATAAATAAATAATAATTAAATAAATAAATAAAAGCGAGCTGGGTGTCTTGGGTAATTCTAGAAAAATTATCCTCTAACTCTATCCTCTCTGTCGCAGAGTATTATCAAGAAACTAAACCGATCTTCTATTTTCTTCACAGCCTTCCAATGTACCCTTAGAATCACCTAGACTAGTGTGGAAAATTCTCAACACATGAGATAGATACAGAGAAGAAGAAGAGAAAATAATCAAAGAGGCTTAGAAAATGACCTGTGTTTAGAGAGAACCTAAAACTATCAGAAAATCTGACTTGTGACTTGTCAAACTTATCTCTAAGCACTCCTTTTATAGACTCAATTAGGCCATTTAATTTAATTAAAAATCAATAAAATAATAGTCATTTTAAATCCCTAGGTCGAAATTATCATGGGCTTTAGGCCCGTGAAATTTCCCATTTGATTATAAGCCCATTGGACTTAAAATCAAGGCCTGTATTATTTTCTATTGATTTAATTAATTAAGTAATTATTTAAATCCTTTATCAAATTAATTATTTATAATTTGAACTTTGATTTAAATTTATTTATTAATTTAGATACAAATTTATCTTAATTAATAAATCTGCCATGATTTCTCTTTTCTTCTCAAAATTATGTAACTCTGTGAAACTATCCAAAATTGACCTGGTCAACTTTGATAATTCTAATTGATAATTAAATCAATTAATTGAGACTATCTAGATGATTTTATCCAAGGTACAATGGGGACCGTGGGCCTATGAAATCAAGCTCCAATAAGTTATCATAAATCTAACAAATAAATTTACTATCTTATTAATTCCTCATGACTCCACTATAGACTCGGAATTGCACTCTTGAATTCATAGAACGCTCTATAACAAATATATATATGCTATTAATTTATCCATCCTTACAACCATAATTGTCACTTAATCCTCTACAGACGGTCTACAATGAGATAGGACTAAAATATCGTTTTACCCCTCATTGTATTTTATCCTTAAAACACTTTGTTCCTTGTAAATGAGATCTCTATAATTTAACACCTTGAACCAAACTAAAAGGAAATCATCATTTCACTTCTTCATCAGAAGCTATAGATGTTCATATCTATGATTAACACTCCCACTCAATTATACTACCGAGTTCCCAAGATGTAAGTATGGGCTAGTTCGTAGGGTAAGTTGCTAACGAATAAGTCAAAGAACTTAAATAATACAATTAGTTAGAATACTAACCACTTAGAATTGAGATTGAATTGACCTATGGTCAACTATATGATATGACTAGAATAGATAATAATGGTATGTTTACTTATCTTATCAACTGTCAATATTGGTCCAGTCCGATGTTACAAATACATCCGATCTTATCTACTTTGCTAATGTTTTGGAAAGAACATAACACTGTAATGTGTAAGTAGATCATATCGTAGATTAGCAAGTTAGTGTAAATCCTGTGCACTGACTAATCTTAGGACTAACTTATTTTGAACATATAATCATATTTATATTCCACTGTGATTACGTCACTATAAATAAGATTAGCTATATGCTCGGGATTTAATAGAAGTTTATATTAAACAAATAATCATGAAAATAAAACATGTGAGCAAAGTGATTGAACAAGTCAAAAAAATGATTTCTATTCTTTTATTGATAATAAAATGAGATTTCAAAGAATTTGGGTTTTAATTAGGGCGTAAAACCCCTACACTCGACGGGGTCCTGGTGCCGCTGGAGCAGGTGTTGGGGCCTGGGATGCTGCACAGGGTGCACGGTCCAGTAGCTGGGGCCATGGCTGGAAGGCGTGCAGGCTGCAGTAGGGAGCCCGCAGGGCGCGCGTGGATGCAGGCGTAGGGGTGCGCAATTGGGGAGCCACAAGCCACGGGGTCGTACGGTAGCGTGTGATAGCCTTGTGCTCGGGCTTTGAGGCACAGAACCCGGGGCTCAGGCGTTACATAATTTTTTTCCAATAATTTAATGCAGAAAATTAAATTACAAAAAATCCTATGCCCCAAAATGGTTTACATTTTTCATCTAGAAATTTAAGAACAATTCCTAAACCCAAAACACCATATAATTAACGACCTTTAAGAATAAACTTTAAACATACATACATCCATCCATTCACACATATTACGATAAAATAAGAATGCATATTATGCCCACAAAGTAATTAATGTATGAGGAGAATAATGACCTCTCTGGTACCAATTTTTAGGAACAAGTTTCCTAATACGCAGCGAAATTCTGTGATGGGTTGGCCCAGTGTACAACAAATATTTTGTAACATATTGTGGATGCCAAAAATCCACCAAGAAAAAAAAAGGTCTTTGGTCCCTAGTTAGACTACATAGCTAAAGGTCGGGCAGTCTCGCTATCGGGCTCGAACCTATAGGTCTTGTGAATATGGGATAATCTTCCTCAAAAATTCCCTAGAGGGAAGCATAAAAATCTTAGATGAACATTTCCCCAGGCCTTAGGCCTCGCGCCATCAGGGTATCTCGCACCTTGGATGGGTCTCGTGCCTAGAAAGGTGTCTAGCATCTTGGGGGAGCCTCGCGCACACGGAGCAAGGGCATGCGCGTGGATGGACAGTGTCTCGCCCAGCCTCGCACAGCCCCGTCCAACGTCGCACAGCGAGGCACGCCCTACCTCATCCAGCCGCACACCGAAGGGCCTTGCAAGATGTCATGATCCTACGCACTCAGGTTTCTCGCACCATCTATCTCGCGCCGAGGGGCCTCGCAAGGCATCACGCCCCCGCGCACCAAAGGGCCTCGCGAGATGTCTTTCTCCTGCGCACCCAGGTGCCTTACACCATCTATCTCGCGCCAAGGGGCCTCACGAGGCGTCACGCCCCCGCGCACCGAACAACCTCGCGAGATGTCATGTTCCCACGCACCTAGGTGCCTCGCACCATCTGTCTCATGTCGAGGGGTCTCGCGAGGCATCACGCCCCCAGCAACCAAAGGGCCTCGCGAGATGTCATGCTCCCACGCACCCAAGTGCCTTGCACCATCTGTCTCACGTCGAGGGCCTCGCGAGGCGTCACGCCCCCGCGCACCCAGGTGCCTCACACCACCTATCTCGCATCACCAGCATCCGCCTCGTGTTATGCCCCGTCTTGGAGGCTGGCCAGGTGAAGATTGCTAAGAAGGCTTGGGCACCCCCGTACACCACATGGAGCCGTAGCACCTCATCATGTTGCTCCAGGTATTGACACTGCCTATGGGCTGGAGGCACTTCGTCCACATGCAAAGTGTCCAAGGGCATCTTTGCCATGACGTTATAGCTTGGAGGAGAGCCGCGCATAGTAGGACTTCATTTCCCCACCACGTGCTATATGACCCTTACTCCCCATGTAGGGAAAGGGAAACCAGTAAGTGTATCCAACACTTAGAAAAACATTAGAAGGTGATGAGAGGATGTATTTTGGAGAGGGGAGAAGGATCTTCAAGTACGGAGGACGTGGGTAGGTACAAAGTACCTGTTTGTGTACGGGTGCAGGATGTACGACCATGAGGAGGACAGAGGCGTGATCCTGACAGCTGTATCGTGCAAGTAGTGGTGGTCCAGATGCTTACAAAGAATGGAGGCACTACCTGTACACCTCTGGCTATGTACCAGGCCGACACCACCACCTTCTACTCCACTATGACCTGTGCCACAACCCTGACAATGTACCTATGTACAATCTTCTCCCCTGGGACTAGAATGTATGGGGAGCCATTAGAGCTCCAATATAAATAGATCATCACCGCTCCAGCAAAGGGGTTGGAAAATTTATTGTATGTTGAAGCTATTAAGCAATATACATTTTTTACTCCATTGTTGATCTGTGTTTATCCTTCTATAAGTTCATTCTAAGTTCTTATCTAAACATCCCCATAATTACCTTTGAGTTTTCCGATCTAATTTCGTTGACGAGATTTCGCCATCAACACATATTTAAACTACTTTTAAATATGTGGATCCATTAATATACATACATTAATCATAAACAAGAAAAGAATAAAGAACATACCTCTCAATGCCTATTAAGTGTCCTTGCTATCTGTTCGTAAACGATCTTCCAGGTACTCACACCAAGATCTTATACAGCGTTCTCTACACCTCAAGAAGTGTGTGGGCACTTAGAGAATAAAGGATGGTATATCCTTATTCAACTTGATGTACTCAACACATGAGATCAAGAGAATAGGCCTAAGGATGGTTCTGTATCTTTTTCAGGGAGAGATGGAAAGTATCGTTCTTTTCTTAGAGTGAATAATTGAGTATTGTTGACGGTGAAATCTCGTCAACGAAATTAGATTGGAAAACTCAAAGGTAAGTCAGGTGATGTTTGTATAATAACTTAGAATAAAATTTAAGGAAAAGTAAACCAGATCAACAATGGAGCAAGCCTTTGTATATTTCTCAATAGCCTCTGCATACAATGAATTTTCCAACCCCTTTCCCAGTGGAAGTGGGATTACTTTTATAGTGGGCTCTAATGGCCCTTGATACATGGTGGTCTAGGGGACCAGATGGTACATGAGTACACTAGCAGGAGAGTGGTTTTCGGGGTAGTGGTGTGGGCTCCAATACATGGTCAGAATCTGTGGGGATGTCTCCACTACTTACTGAGTACGAGTGTCAGAGGTTGTCTGATGTGGACCTTAGCAAGTACTTCATTTGTACGGCCACTACTTGTCTGACAGGGGCTTAGCGACCGTACCCCTTCTGACTTGGTGCGAATCGCTATGAGGCACCTCCAATGTACCCTTATTGGTGTATTGGAGAGATCCATGATTTTACCTCTTGTTGGACTCCCAGAAAGAGAGGTACCCCATTGGTGGCATCCATGTGTGAATTAATGGTCTAAACCACAAGACCAATGCCCTGCGGTCCCCATGCATGAGGGACCGCGAGACCATCAAAGCTAGGCGAGGTTGCCCTGCTGCACGAGGCCCATGGTGTTGGACACCTCCTAGGTGCGAGGCCCATGGTGCGACACACCCACGACGCGCGAGGCGTCCCTCCTAGGCGCGAGGTGCCGTTGATGCGAGGCCCATGGCGCGGCATACCGACGACGTGCGAGGCGCCCCTCCTAGGCACGAGGCGCCATTGATGCGAGGCCCATGGCGCGGCACACCCACGATGCGCGAGGCATCCCTCCTAGGCGCGAGGCACCGTTGATGCAAGGCCCATGGCTCGGCACACACACGACGCATGAGGCGTCCCTCCTAGGCGCCGTTGATGCGAGGCCCATGGCACGGCATACCCACGACGCGCGAGGCGCCCCTCCTAGGCGCAAGGCAAGGCAGGGTGCTTTGGGGGCCGCGAGATGCAAGCCTGGGCGTGGCGTGGTGAGTTGCACCAACGGTCACAGATTCGCAAGGGCCTCGCGTGGGGCAAGATGGGCTATTTCGTGAAGGCCTCTTGTGAGGAATGGGTCTCATGTAACGAGATCCTTATCCTTAGATGCTGGTCTTCCTCACCGCAAGGGTCGCAACTTGTAGAAGACTTTATACATGTTGTCTTAACAAAGGCCTCCTTCTTGGGTGCCTTGTACCCTCAACAATTTTTTTCGTGGTGGATTTTTGGTATCCACACTTGCCCCCCAGTCTATAGGGAGGCCTTTAGGCGTTCTTGTAGACTATTCTCTTCCTTATCATCTCTTTTTTTTTTTTTCTCTTAATTAATTTTTTTTTTGTATTTATCACGCTCGAGGCCCTTTGGAACCCACCTGAAAAGGAGGTTTGATAGGCCTCTCTTTGGTGCACCTTGATTGTATCTATAAGGATATGTTGACCCCTTGGGTTCTAGCTATCCTTTTTCATACCTTTGCGCGCACTTATTATTTTTTTGTGAGAAGCGTCCTTCTTGTCATTAGGCATAGTACTATTTTTGCAAGCGTCTTCTTTGAGACCCTTTTTGGAAGCATCTACTTTGAGACCCTTTTTGCTAGAGTCTACTTTTGAGACCGTTTTTGCCAGCGTCTACTTTGGAGACCCTTTTTGCAGGCATCTACTTTTGAGACCCTTTTTGCAGGCATCTACTTTTGAGACCCTTTTTTGCAAGCGTCTACTTTTGAGACCCTTTTTGCAAGCGTCTACTTTTGAGACCCTTTTTGCAATTTTTGAGGTGACCTCCCCTCGAGTTGGGACTTTCATGGCTAGAGGGTCTTCGTTCAATCTCAAACTCGTTCAGCAGCCCCTCTAGCGTGATGCCCCCTTCTATATGGAATCTTCAGACGTATTGGTAGGAGGGCAGCTGGAGGAGGGTTCGCTTTCTTCAACATAGAAGTTCTTATGGCCCTCTTCCACACGTATGTACTTCTGTGCTCTCTCGAAGAAGTCATCCAAATTCGAAACTTCTCTTTTGAGCATGCTACCCCACAACTTGCTTCCTGGACGAACTCTGGCTGTAATAGCCATCTTGTGCTCCGCTTTGGTTAAACCTCCCACCTTTGTTGCTTCTATACTGAACCTATGGATGTAGTCCTTTAGACTTTCATTCTCGCCTTGCTTTATGTTAGCGAGGCTGGTAGTTGGCATGACGTAATCACAGGCTGCATGGTGTTGCTGAAGAAATTCATCAGAGAATTGTTGCCATGACTCGATTATTCCTAGCCTTAACCTCTTGAACCACTTGTACGCCAATCCTTTAAGCGTAACGACAAAGCAATGACACTTTGCCCTATTGTTGACCCCTCTTAACCTCATCAAGTTATTGAAGGTGTATAAGTGATATTTTGGGTCTATAGTACCCTCGTACGGAGTCATACAAGGCTCTCTGAAGCCAGTGGGCATTTTCTCAGCCTGAATCTCCCTTGTGAAGGGTGAATCACGGTCGAATTCTTCATCATCCATGTGCCCCCCAAGTGCAGTATTATCTTGCCTCGAGGGCTTCACATTTTGGTGTCTAGTCCCCTCCTCTTTTTGCATAAGGAGTTTTGCAGGTTCTCGGGATGATCCCTTGCCTTGGTTATGTTCCTCGGGGGAACCGCGGGGGGTGCGTTTCTTACTTCTGACCTCTTCCCATGGAGCTCTTTTCTTAGGCCAGGGGGTGCCCCTTTTGAGGGGACTTTGGCCTCGTTCTTACGACCATCATCTTCCCTCCGCCTTTGCTCCTGGGGACATTTCGTCGGCCTAGGTCCCCCCTGGTACTTTGTCTGGGGGGTTTTACTGGTGGAAAGTTGGGTTCCCCCATCGTCTATGGGGACAGTGCTTTCCCCTTTTTCATGCTCCTTCCCTTTTCGCTTAGGGAGGGGTATGCTTGATTTCCCTTGCAGTAGGTCGTTTAAAACCTCCTGCATGTTCTCTATCGTGGTTTCCAACCTTCGAGTCTTTTTATGCAACTCGTGAATCTCATCCTTGTAGAAGCGAGTCCTTGAGCTGGAACTTACCGAGCGTACCCCGAGACCCTTGCCTGGCCAGTGCGTCGAGGGACCGGGGTCCTGGTGGCCTGAGCGTGGTGTCAACGGGGGCCGGTTAAGTGGATACACTAGTGGCTCTGAATGACCTCCGTCGGACTGGATAGCTGGGGACGATGCTTCCTTCTCCTCCCCTGGGCAAGAGGTTATTCCGGTCCACCTCCATGCTTGGACGGAGGGGGGTCTTTCCTGGAAGCCCTCCTCTCTACTTCGTCTCGGCGAACCTCATCCTCTTGTATTTGCCGTAGGCGTTTTGAACGTCTTAGGATCTTTCTTTGTTGGAAGTGATGGAAGAACACTGGCTTGATGCTTGTTCTTCCCACATACGGCGCCAAACTGTTGACGGTGAAATCTCATCAACGAAATTAGATCAGAAAACTCAAAGGTAAGTCAGGTGATGTTTGTATAAATATGATTACTCCACTATAAATATGAGACCGCACTCTTGTAATTATAGACATTTCATTTACAGAGTACTTTATAACAATAAATCGTCCATTAATATAATTATTACATACAAATGAACCCTCTTATAATGGTTTATAATTAACCGGGAATAAAATTATCATTTTACCCTTTTAATTATATCTTGTTTCCTTAAGTATCATCGACTTTACTAGTGACGGTTAATCCAGAACCAAATTATGAATTTGAGCTCAATAACCTTTTAGACCCAAAAGTCAACCCTAAAGATAACCATTATTCAATCTCTTACGAGAAGGTATAGATTCCTTATCTGTATACTACGTCCCCAACCATTTACATTAATGAGTTCCCAAAAGGAAAGTTTCTAGCCTGATCATTCTGACAAACCCTAATGAGTGAATCAAAGAACTCATATAAAATAAAAAAAGAGTTCATAGTAACTTCAGGATTAAGATCTATTTGTATATGATCATCAGTTGATATATTTAATTAATACTTCGAAACAGTATTTCACTAAGTATTAATAAACATATCTGGTCCAGTTCTATATATTCTCTAATATATAAAGTACCTCCACTAAAGTGTCCCACTACACTAGTAATCCAGATCTAGATCACATGTATTCATAATACTAGTGGACCGTACTTGCAGTAATTAATCTAAAGATTCCATAACTTTATTTTACTGCAAACTATTCAAGTTCATTTATCTCAAACACAATCCTCACGTACCAATACATGGTTGAGATTACATATATGAACTTAGGAATTTTTCTGATAGTGACTTAATATTATCACAGAATAATATAGTCCATAAAATATATGCATAACAAATTCAATTTATGTATTTATTTCTTAAAACAATGTCTACTACATATGCTTTCAAGGCACAATTCCCAACCCAAACCTGTTGTATGCCAAACGTGTCAAGTCTTCTACGTGTCAAGTCCCTTAAACCAAAGATGAGAAGCATCTGAGGATGATGGCCTTGCTATGCGAGGCCCAACTCGCCTACGCCTTGTGCACCTCCAGGCGCCTCGCAGAGCCATTCACCTTGGCGCGGGGACCGTATGAAGAGAGGCGTCTAGCTATGCGAGGTCGAGTGGGTGAAGGGGGACATCAGGTGGCAAGGCTCCTCGACAAAAGGCTTAAGATCTCATCCATCTTAGCGTGAGGCCTGTATGAAGAGAGGCTCCTTGCTGTGCGAGGCACTGCATGCCCAAATGTTGATATGCCTTGACGTCAGGACTGCGTAGCTAGATGCTGAGATGCGCCTCAACCACAAGGGTGGGCCTCTGCCCGGTTGTCCAAACCCCACTCCGCGAGGCCGATATGCAATAGGCTTCACTATGCAAGGCCTATTTTCAAAATTTTCCTCAACATGGAGGTCGCATAAAGGAAATCCATTCTACATTAATGAAGTGACCACGATGTTCTCCAACACTTAGCAAAGTATAAAGAAGCTTGGAGAGAATTTATATCTTGGAAATGAAAGAAGGTCCATCAGGTACAAGGCATGCACATGAGTACGGGATGTACGACCCTGAGGAGAATAGAGGCATGACTCTGACATTCGTATCTGGAAAGCAATTGAAGTACGAGGAGTGGTGGCATGACCTGCATGCCTCTGACCACGAACAAACATCGACACCACAATCCTCTGCTCCACCACAACTTGTGCCACTACCCTGACAGTGTACCCGCGTACATTCTTGTCCCCTGGGACCACCATGTATCAGGGGCCATTAGATCCCAGCTATAAATAGGCTTCCACCCCTAAGACTAAGGGGTTGGAAAATTCTTTGTATACTCAAGCAATTAAGCAATATACTATTTTATGCTCCATTGTGGTTCTGCACTTCTCTTCTTCAACTTCTTTCTATTTTCTTTCTACCTAGTTTTTACAATATACTTTGAGTTTTTCGATCCTATATCGTTGACGAGTTCTCACCATCAACAGTTTGGCGCCGTCTAGATGCCTACGGGAATCACAGGACATGGAGATCCACCTGGACGGAGACCAAATAAGGGCCTTCAGGAGAAACCCTCCACCACTTGAGAATGGAGGTGTGACGGAGGAACATTTAGTCCCTGAAGAGGAAAAAGAGACATCATCCCCAGCTGTCCCAGCTAACAGAGACCCTCTAAAATCTTCAGCTCTTCAGCCGACATGCACCCTCATCCTCAACCATCGACCGCACAATTCTCCAGTTCTCGGGATCCAGATCCCTCTATGAACAGGCTGGGCAAGAGTCCCCGAATACACTCTATGAGTTCCAGCTCAAGGACTCACTTCTATGAGGACGAGATATGCAAGTTACACAAAAAGAATCAAAGGCTGGAAACCACACTAAAGAACATGCAGGAGGTGTTGAATGACCTGATGCAAGGGAAGTCGAGCATGCCCCATCCCAGGCATAGGGGGAAGGAGCATGAGAGAGGAGAAATGGCCATCCGCATGGATGACAAGAGGACCCGACTTTCCACTAGGAACACTCCCCGGACAAAGCACCGTGAAGGTCCAAGGCCAACGAAGTACCCCCAAGAGAAAGGGCGAAATGATGACGCTGGATATAGAAACAAAGCTGAATTGACCTCTAAGGGGGTGCCCCCTGACCTAATAGAGAAGCTCAATGGAAGAAGGTCAGAAGTAAAGACAACACCCCTATGGCTCCTCCGAAGGGCAAAGAGAAAAGAAAGGCCAACCCTTCGGATTTGAGGGATTCCTTGATTAGAAGGAGGCAAGAGTTGGACACTGAGATGAGAAGCCTTCAGAGTAAGATAGTCACGGCATCCGGGGGGCACATTGTCGATGAAGAGTTTGACTACGAGTCACCCTTCATAAGGGAGATTCAAGTTGAACGACTCCCAACCAACTTCAAAGAGCCTCATATGACCCCTTATGAGGGCATTACAAACCCTAAGTACCACTTGGATGCCTTCAACAATTTAATGAAACTAAGAGGGGTCAATAACATAGCAAGGTGTCACTGTTTCATTGTCACGCTAAAGGGGTCTGCGTACAAGTGATTCAAGAGGCTGAGGTCGGTAACCATCAGGTCAGGCAACAATTTTCTGAAGAATTTCTCCAGCAGCACCATGCAATGTGCAATTACACTGTGACAGGCACTAGCCTTCCTAGCATAAAGCAAGGTGAAGGTGAAAGCCTGAAGAGCTATATCCACATGTTCAACATGGAATTGGCTAAGGTAGGATGTCTGACTATAGGAGAACTCAAGATGGCAATCACGGCTGGAGTGTACCCAGGCAGTAAGCTATGGGATAATATGCTCAAAAGAGAGGTCACCGACTTAGAAGACTTCTATGAAAGAGCAGAAAAGTACATTCGTGTCGAAGATGGCCATGAGAACTTAAAGGCAAGAAAAAGTGAACCCCTTTTCAAGCCCTCGTCCCATGAAGGCTCAAATGGTGCAAAGAAGAATAGAGTGTATGAAGGGCCAAGGGACAACCACCAGAGAAAGCACGCACATAGAGGTGAACCTAGGAAAATCCCATACACCTTCTATACAGACCTGACATATATCACGGAACATATCTTCCTCACAAATGAGAATCAGGTGCCCTTCAAAAGTCCCCCGCAGATGAAGGGAGACCGATCCAAAAGGGACCCTAGTTAGTATTTCTAGTACCACAAGGATATTGTCCACACCACGGTGTAATGTACCCACTTGAAAGTAAAAATCGAGGAACTCATACGCAGGGGCACCTAGGTAGGTATGTCAAAATGGAAAACCCAGGACCAGAGGATTAAACATCCTATTCGGAGGCTCGAGAGCGATACCCGAAAGTGCAGGGAGCAGTAAGAATGGTGTTCGGAAGTCCAGGATTTGGAGGAGATACGAGGAAGGGACGAGATAGATATTCCTAGGAAGCAAGATGAAATCCACCCTCGGGCACCATGAGCCTGGAGCAGCAACCCCCAAAGAACTTTAATGGGGAAAATGATTCGATAACCTTCCCAGAGAAGTTGCGTGAGGGGTGCATTTCCCCCATAACGATCCCCCGGTGCTGACCGTTCAATTGACCAATATGAGAGTGCATCGAGTCCTCCTGGACAATGGTAGTTCTGTAGATATCTTATATCGCCATGCATTGGAGAAGATGGGATTGGGAGTCAGGAACTTAAAACCTTACCATACCCCCTTATATGGATTCACTAGAGACTCAACATAACCTTTAGGAGCCACCGAGTTAGCCCTCACCATGGGGGAGCAACCCAGACAAACCATTGTCATGAAAAACTTTGTTGTGGTAGATTGCGCTTCGTCTTTCAATGTGGTATTAGGGAGATCCTCCCTAAGAGAATTGAAAGTGGTGACCTCGATATATCACCTGTCTATTCAATTCCCAACTCCTGGGGGATAGCAAGCATAAAAGGAGAACAAAAGGAAGCAAGAGAGTGTTATAATATCTCTCTCCACACAGCTGCCAAGCCACAAGAACCCATAGCGATGGTGATACTGTTGGGAAAAATGTTTTAAATGAAATAAATAATAGAATTGAATTATTATATATATAGACTATGTCCGATATTATGTTGATAATATAAAGTAAATATCAGAAAATTCCAAAGTTCATCCATGTGGTCTTAATCTCATATTGGTACGAGAGGATCGAGATTGAGATAATGAACTTAAAACAGTTCGCATTAAAATAAAGTTATGGAATCTTTAGATTCATTGTTGCTAGTACGGTTCACTAGTATTATGAATGCAAGTGACCTAGATCTGGGTCACTTGTGTAGTAGAACACTTTAGTGAATGTACTTTATATATAGTGATATATAGAATTGTACCATATGTGATTTGTTAATATTTGTTTAAACATCGTTTCGTAGTATTAATCAAACACGTCAAACGATTATCATATACACGATGATCTTAATCCTGAGGTTACTATGAACTCCTATATATGTCATCTGATCCTTCGATTCATGCGTTAAGGTTTGTCAGAATGATCAGGCTAAAAACAAATTTTTTGGGGACTCAATGATATATTTGGCTGGGAACATAATTAACATATATAGAGTCTATACCTTCTTATAGATTGAATAATTGTTACCTACTGGGTTGACTTTTGGAACTGAAAAGGTTATTAGCGCTCATGTTGCAAACTTATTGTGACACAACTTTCACTAGTAAAGTTAATGGTACACTAGGAACTAGATATAGTTAAAAGGGTAAAACTGTAATTTTATTCACTTTTAATTATGAACCATTAAAGGAGGATTAACGTTGTATGTAATGATTATGTCAATGGACACTTTATTCTTTAATAAAGTACTCTGTAAATATATGTCTATAATTATCGAGAGTTCAATCTCATATTTATAGTGGAGTAATCATGAGATAAATAAATATGATTATTTAATCAAAGATCTTTGATTAATAATCTAATATTTATTGGAGCTCGATATTATAAGTCCATAGGTCCCTAGGGTGGCTCTATCAACACCATATCAAAGTAAGAGTTTATACAAAGGTAAAACTACAATTTGGAAATTTTAGAATAATTTTATTCTTTGGATCAAATATACAATTATATGATAAATGAGGTTGAATAATTAATTTGGAATTAATTATTAAATTTTGAAAAATATATTTATTTATTTATATATAGAATTTCAAAATATATATACATATAATAATAAATAAATAAAATTTTGAAATTAAGTATTTTATTTTAGTGGGAGAAAATAAAAATGGTAAGTCAAAATAGTTTTGATTTATTGATTTTTAAAAAGATGAAGATAATGATGATCATCAATTTGGATTTTGAATTTAAAATTTGAATTTGAATTATGGTTGTGATCTTTTCCTTAAAAAGATTATACCATATTTTGTGGGAGGGATTTATTTAATTAAACAAATAAATAAAAGCAAATAGGAAAAATACAATAGTCCCTAAAAGGGAATAATGCTACAAGTATGGCACAGTCCAAGGACTGTGCCATGCGTGTATATGATACTGATAAAGTATCAGTATTGTTTTTATTTTATTTATTTGATTAATTAATAATTTGAAAATAGATTTTTTTTTCAAATTTGGTAAGTTAGATATTACCTAAATCAATTCCTATCATCATTATGATTGTATATTATTATTATTATGAATAATAATATAATATAATATATAATTTGTATATATATTATGTGATAATAAGTGAAACAAGGTGGTGATTCAAAAGAGTTTCAGAAAATTGTCAGACAAGAAATTCTCTTCTTCTTCTCTTATTATTCTAACATTTCTCAAGCCATAATCCAAGTACTCATGTGTTGCAATAAACTTGTGATTTATACATTATAAACCCTTGTTCTCTATGTGCCCACCCACATATTGATGTGTAGAGAACACTTCAGAAGATCGTGGTTTGAGTACTCAAAACGTTGGATAGGAAGATCACTATTTATACAAAAATACTCAAGGACACTTGATAGGCTTCAAGAGATAAATATTTTTGTCCTTGAATATTTGTATACATGTGTATATAATATATAAATATGTGTATATATATGTGTGTGTTGCATGATTAATGATATTACATATTAATGGTTCATGTATGTATGTAAGTATGTATGTATGTATGTATGTATGTATTCTTGAACATATAAACTCTTTATATGAGAGGTGGAAATTTTGTTGTTGTGAATAACTGGGCCCACCATGCCATTTTGTTGTGCAATCTGATTGTTTCTCCAACAGATACATGGAGGCGCAAACCCACTTTCATACTTGTGGGTGGATGACATGGTCATACCCCGAGCATGGAATGCAGAACATCTCAATGAATATTACCAGTAAGACTTTCACATCTAATGCAGAAATATACGTACCTAAGAGCGTTAATCTTCTCATTCAAGGTATGAATATTGGCTTCAAGCCTGATGTTAGACCGAGAAGTCGACGCGGCCTTGGCTAGTGTAACATCCCACTAGTGGATTACCTTTGCAAGTTGGGCCTCCAAGTCACTGACCCGTGTCGACAACTCATCTTTTCCTGTCTTGGCCAAGGAAAGGTTCTTCATCACCCCCTCAAGCTCGAACTGTAATTGTTGTGTGGACGAGGAGCTCGTGGTGACAAAACGATGACCCAAGATTGAAGCCTAAGTAAAAACAAAGAAACAAAACAAAACGTAAATGATCAGGCGATATCAAAATTGGAAAACATACATTAAGTGTTCTTACAAGCACCTGCATAGAGGCTCGTACATAAGCCACACCCAACTCGGCGTCTAGAATATCATACATAGACCCCCACTCGCCTTCGAAAATATTCCCCATGTTGTGGCTCATGGCCTCTCCGTACTGGGTTGCCAAAGGATGCCCCCAGGAAGTGGACACATGGGCTCGGCGGGGGGAGGCACGTATACCTATCGATGCATGCCTAGATAAGGAAGGCGACTGGGAAGGTCCTGATCCATCCATGGAGGCATGAGGAGCAGAGGGGCGCAGAGTCGCCTCTTTAGGAAGCGAGGTACCCGAAGACGCATGTCCCAAATGTGCCCCCAAGGGTGGAAGAGCGTCGTCAAAGGAAGTTAAGAAAAAATTCCTCTTCAGGATAGGAGGAGCAGGAAGACAGGTGTTGAAAGCAAACTCGCCACCTACTACTGGTGACGGGATCCAAGAAGTGACGTCATCGGTGCATCCATCGCCGGCAACATCCCCAGCCCTATCATCCAAGGATCTTAAACAAGAATAGTTCTTGGACTCCACCTTAACCTCATCCTCGGTATCCATCAGGTCACCCTCGAAGTAGTGAGAGCCTTCATCATCGTCATCAATGTATATGGACTCCGAGATGGTAGACTTGGATGAGACGGAGCACAAGGAAATGACTTGGTCTGGAGACAGCAACTTGTACGAATAAAGATTGCCCTCAGTGAAAAGGCTACAAGCCTGCTTGCATGAAGCCAACACAGCCAGGTCCTTCGCCAGGCGATCGCGGGCTGACGGGCTCAAAGCAGAGCTGACAACCCCTTCAATACCTATGGTCAAGAAAAAGAAATAAGTATAGTTAGACAAAACTAAGGAGAGAGGTAAAGACAAAAAAAATTATATGTATATATGCAGGAAGAAAAGGCTTACTTGATGTGTTGAAACGCGTATGATGAGTAGATACGCTATTAGTGAAGAAAAAATCGCTCTTTCACGAACCCTTATTAGAAATAGAGCCCTCTACGAGGGAGTAACCTGTGAGAGCCACAACTTTCTGAAGCTGATAGAAGCCCGGGGCTATTGGGTTTTCCCTCAAAGTAAATAGATGATGGACCTGTTTCATGGAGAGCCCCCAAAAGTGCACTTGCTTGTATAACCCATACAAATAACTCAACACAAGCCAAGATTTGGGAGACAGCTGAAGAGGTGCTAGCTCAAAATAGTTAAGTATCTTAACAAATAAGGTGTGAAGTGGCAGGACCCCTCTAGACTTGATCAATGAGTCGCTGAAGCTATAAGCCCCTTAGGCGGCTCAGACACACGATCGTTACTAGATGGAATGACAAAGCTGATGTTCAGTGACAGTTGATGGGCCTTCAGCATGTTAGAAAGCACAATCTGAGTAAGAGTAGACTCGATACCCATGTTCTCAGAATCGTCAAGGGTCTCCCTAAGCATGTTTGATACCTAGACAGAAACAACAGGCGGTTTGTGAGCGACTGACTTCATCAGCCCCCCAGAATACCCTCTACATGTCCTACGTTTACCTACATACTGCTTAACCCTATGACGTTCGATCTTGGATAGATGAAGAAATGAGGGAAAAACTATGGAGAGAAACTCAGGTTCAAATGGATCACTATCAGGACCCCCATGGGCAGGACCCCTAGAGCCTGGGGCTCCATCCTCATAGGAAGATGGAGGTTAAGGCGGCAAGTTTTCCTCTAGGCAAGATATTTCAGCTATGCAATCTTGAAGGGTCAATTTTAGTCGAGAGACATATGTTTCGTGCCATGGGGAGAAACCTGAACCCCCACCAATGGTAACAGTCTCATGTTCACTCTCATGGCCTCGTGCCTTCTGCCTGAGGTAGGATAACCTCTGTAGGTAGAGCATTCGCCCACCCACATTTGCAAAGGGTTTTCAAGCGTCAACCTCAGAGTCAGAAGATGATAACTCGATAAGCTCAACATCAGGCAGGACTTTAAAAAACCATCCAGATGCCATAGGAAAGCTAAGACTCGGCGACATGTGTGCGTGAAGACAACCCTATATCTACAACATGAGTGTAAATGGTGTAAGATAGGGACCCATGTGTACACGCATAACACACCATGGAAACAAAGAACTCTTAAGGAACATGTACATACTAACCTATGGCCCTACCCTCGTGTAAATATAAAAGAGACATGTATATCACTCGAAGGAAGGCATACCGAGATGTGCGTATGCAGGTCCTTGGATGTGCGAGGGTGAACCTTTGGATGAACGAAAATGAATCCTCGGGTATGCGAGGGGTGGACCTTGGGGGGTGCAAAGACGCCCTCCTAAGTGAAAACACTTTATGCTCCTTGCAAAACAAAAATGGGACAAGGAAGAATAAACTAAAAAAAATGGGAAAATGAGATGAATTTAAAGGGGATAAAATTACCTCAAGAGTGCTTCTATGGAGGATAGAACTTTGGAGCCTTTGGAAATAGCCTCAATGAGATACCACTAGGCTAAGTAAGTTTTGGTGTGAAAAATCAATCCAAGCATTGGAGTATTTATAAAGAGAGTCAAGACTTCCAAGCCCTTGGATCAAGTCTAGGGTGAATGGTGGAGATCAAGAACCTTGGCAACCTTGGGATCCGCACTCAGAAATGGTTGGCCCTTATTCAATCTTAAGTACACACTTGGATCACCACCAAATCTAGGTGGTGTTTTTGTTTCTTTATAAACTACAAAGAAACACACCACCAAAGTACATTTTTTTGTTTCTTCATTCACCACAGGTTATAACCCAAAAGGTGAGCCTTCCATGCCCCTTCAAGGAAGACGAAACACGGGCACCATACATATCACATGAAGAACATATGAAAGAGTCTACGAACACACTTAAAAGTGTGATCATAGACTTGGGGGAAAGTGTGAATATAGGAAAATTGCTAAGGTGCAAGGCACCTGGGAAGAGGGCCTCGCTATGTGAGGCCCGACATGTAGAGGGTTGAAGTCACTAAAGGCACAAGGTGCCTAAGGAAGAGGGCCTCGCTTAGCAAGGCCTAACCTACCATATGCCAAATGTGTCAAGTCCCTTGCGACGAAGATGAGAAGCATCCAAGGAAGATGGCCTCCCTAAGCGATGCCCAACTCGCCTACACCTCACACACCTCCAGGTGCCTCGTGGATCCCCAACACCTCGCACACCTCCAGGCGCCTCACAAAGACATTCACCTTGTTGCGAGGCCCACGTGAAGAGAGGCACCTCGCTATGCGAGGCGAGTGAGTGAAGGGGGACATCAGGTGGAAAGGCTCCTCATCGCAAGGCTTAAGATCTCATCCATCTTGGCGCGAGGCCCGCATGAAGAGAGGTGCCTCGCTATGCGAGGCATTGCATGCCCAAACGCCGATACGCCTTGATGCTAGGACCTAGTAGCTAGATGCCGAGATGCACATCAACCACAAGGGAGGGCCTTGCTATGCGAGGCCCGGTTCTCCAAACCCCATGTCGTGAGGCCGATACGCAATAGGGCCTCACAACGCAAGGCCTATTTCCCCAAAGTGACTCAACGTGGAGGCCACGTAAGGGAAATTCATTCTGTGTTAATGAAGAGTGCACGATGTTCTCCAACACTTAGCAAAATATAAAGAAGCATGGAGAGAATTTTTGTCTTCGAAATGAAAGAAGGACCATCAGGTAGAAGGCACACACATGAGTACGGGATGTACGATCCTGAGAAGGACAGAGGTGTGACTCTGACATCCGTATCAAGCAAGTAGTGGAAGTACGAGGAGTGGTGGCATGACCTGCATGTCTCTGACCATGAACAAACATCAACACCATAAACCTTTGCTCCACCAAAACCTGTGCCACTATCCTAATAGTGTACCCCCGTACATTCTTATCCCCTTGGACCACCCTGTATTAGGGGCCATTAGAGCCCAACTATAAATAGGCTTACACCCTTCAGACTAAGGTGTTGGAAAATTCTTTGTATACTCAGGAAATTAAGAAATTTATGAATTTTTTCTCCATTGTGGTTCTGTAATTCTCTTCTTCAAGTTCTTTCTATTTTCTTTCTATCTAGTTTTACAATATACTTTGAGTTTTCTGATCCTATATCATTGACGAGTTCTCACCATCAACAACTTGGATACCTCATGGCCTCAAAAATATTAAAGTGAATCACTTCACCATCAAACTCTATAGTCAAAATGCCCTCATGAACATCTATCTTAGTTCTAGTTGTCTTTAAAAATGGCCTTCCCAATAAAACTGGTGTAGAGCATGAAACTGATTCATCTTACATTTCAAGAATGTAGAAATCCACAGGAAATACTAATTCATTATCCTTTACTAATCCCCTTGGATAGGCATTAGAACAATTCGCTAATTGAATGATCACCTCGTTTCTTCAAGTGGTCCCAAATTCAAAAAGGTATAAATAGAGTAAGAAAACTCGTCAACTATGTTTGCAAGAGAATAACTAAGTAAGAACTAATAATAAACTTGAGGAAAGATAAGTGCAGATCAACAATGGAGTAAAAACTCGTATATTGCTTAATAGCCTGTGTATACAATGAATTTTCCAACCTTCTTCAATGATGAAGTGAGGTCCTATATATAGGTGAGCTCTAATGGCTCTTGGTACATTGTGGTCCCGAAGAGACAAGGAGTTGCATATCTAGGCTCCAGATGGTAGTGGTATTGGAGGAGTGGTGGTCGGCTCCAGTATGTGTCAGGGGTTTGCAAAAGTACTCTTGCCATGGTACCACGTCGTACCTCCACTACTTGTCGGGTATGAACCTCATAGGCGTTCTTGGGGAGTCCTTACTATGTACTATTCTTGTACTGTCACTACTTTTCTGGCGTAGACATTGTGTATGTACCCTACCTCCTCTTTGTTTGTAGGTGCATTTCGTACTTGTACGAGCTCTTTGAGTCATGCGTAGGTTCTCACCCTCCCAAGATACATTGTTTCTATAAGCTTCAAGCATTGGAATCCTTATACGTTATCATGGATGACAAACTTCGTTGTCCCCACTTCTTCTAAATTAATATTGAATCATTGTGAGGTCTTCTCTAACCTTCCTCGAATGCATTTTCAAGAGGTCCTTGACTCTACATCTTGTGAGACCCACAGGGAAGGAGATGCCCCATTGGTGGCGCTTAGCTTAGGGAGGGAGATAAGGCCTCTTCAACGAGGCCTGTGACGCATGCTATGATACATGATGCCTTTGCATGAGGCGAGGGTCTCACTTCGCAAGACCATTACCCTGCAGTCCCCATGCACGAGACGCCCCTGGCGCGAGGAACCCTTCCATGCAAGAGGCGCCCTCTCAAGCGCGAGGTTCCTCCAGGCGCGACGCTCCTCCAGGTGTGAGGTGTCCTCTTGGTGTAAGGCCCCTCCTAGTGCGAGGTGTCGTCCATGCATGAGGCACCTTCCCAGGCGGGAGGCACCCTCCGGCGTGGGGCCTCTCTAGGCGCAAAGTGCCCTTCTGGCACGAGGCACCTTCCTGATGCGAGGCCCCTCCATGCGCGAAGCTCCTCCTAGCATGAGGTGCCTCTTTGACGTGAGGCAACGTACTTCGCGAGGTGCTACCATCGACATGAGGCCACAACCCCCGCGAGAGGCCACCTCCTTTGGTGCTACTTTTCCTTGGTGTGAGTTGGCTTGTCAATGGAGAATGATACTATGAGTAAGGTGTTAGGTGACCTCGTATGGGGTGCGCTTGGAGCCAGATTGTACCCTTTTGTTTTATATGCTTATCTGATGCCTTGGGGGACATGTAATGCTGGTACTTTAAGAGTGGGAATTTTTTGGCGTCCACATTTTGCTTGTTGGGTCAATTCTTACATGCCTTTACTTATTTCAGCATGGGATCATATATTTTTCCTTGTGGATTTTTGGCATCCACACTTTCCCTCAGTCTATGGGGTCTTTAGGCGCCCTTTTAGACTTATTATGATGCTACACTTATTATGCTCCAGTGGTTGTATTGTGTGCTTTCTTGGAAACCAAGTCATTGACAGTGATAACTCGTCAACGAATTTTGTGATGCTAGTGAGAATGGTAGCATACTTCAGACTGTCATGGTCGCGTGAGTGGAAAGATAGCTAATCAATATTCAGGCATGTATTACCTCCATGGGGGAGTTGCGGAGCATCATGGCATGGTGTTATTGTCTCGTGAGATCTCACGGGATTACTAGGCATAGATGAATAATATGACACACAAGAACACGCTATGGAGGGTATGATCGAGTGTTGGGTGAAAAGAACTAAGCATGGATATGCGAGGCCATAAACAAAGTCATTCGGGAGCATCAGTCCGAGGGTGACCTTCCTTTGTGCCTTCGAGTCTTTAACCTTCATCCATCAACATGTGAAGGCCTTTGCTTGTCACTTTTTTCATGAATGCGATACTTGCATTATGCTTGGAGGCATATAAGGCAGCGAAGGATGTCATTCATCACTATTGGGTGATGAAGACCTCGCTATGCGAGATGGTCTCGCACAACGAGACCCTCTCACATGGTGAGGCTTGCCTCTTTCTCTTCGTGCTTCATCTATTGACATCATGTGACCATCATCGACCTTCCTTTCAAGAATAAGGCTTATATGAGGCTTAGGGGCACGTTAAACACTTAGACAAGAATGTTTGGAAGCACTAGGCTATAGTTGGTCTCGCTATGCGAGGGCCCTCTCGCTGTACGAGGCCTCTTAGCCTCATTTTGTGTCTTCGTGACTTCATTCTTCATTTACCTTTGCAAGGTGGCATTTAGATAGATGTCCAATGAAGGAGTAGAGCTCGATTGAGTTATAAGGCTGAAGGCGACCTTGCCGAGGGAGGGTGCCCTTGCTATGCGACACCCTTTCGCAAGGTGTGAGGTGTCTCGTCCCTTTGTCGACTTGAGCTATTCAGTGATGTTATAAGGAATGTCTAAGGTAGGAAGAAAACTCAATTGGGAGCCAAGGTCAAGGGAGTATTTCCATCGTTCACACTTGGTAAAGTATGAGTTAAGATGCCTCTCATTTTGTGAGATGGGTATTACTAAAAAGATATCCATAAGTTGACTTGCATTGTGACCTCGCGATGCGGGCGCATCTAAGCTAAGAGGTGAATACACAAGGGCATCGCATTGCAACCTCACATTGTGGGAGCATCGAGATATCCATAAGTTGACTTGAATTGCGTCCTCGCGATGCGAGTGCATATAAGCTAGGAGGTGAATACTCAAGGGCATCGCATTGCGGGAGGATCTTGCATTGCGGGCGCATTCCATTTGAAGGCTACTGAATTGCGACCTCGCATAGCGAGGGCATATCGTATTGCAAGAGAATTCCATTTGAAGGCTACTGAATTGCGGCCTCGCATTGCGGGCACATTTTTCTAAGAGCCTACGACACAAGGACCTCTTATGTCACAACTCTTTCAGATGTACCAGTTCACAAGATAATTTTATATGTTCACACAAGTATAAAGGAAGTGTAAATCTCTTTCTCTTTCTCTCATTGGTGTGAGACTTTGAGAAGCCCACTTTTTTCTTTAGTATAGGACTTTGAGAAGCCTTGTTTTCCTTGGTCTGGGAATCTGAGAATCTGTTCTTTTTTCTCCTTTTTTGTGAGGAACTTCTAGAAGTCCTCATGGTGATAGTGCCAATGGCTTTATTTTTAAAGGGTTCCCTTTGGGACCTCTCTACTACATGTGATTTGTGTCTGTTGGTGTACCATGGATACTTGAAGGATATGTTGACCCTTTTGGGTTCTCGCTATACTTTTATATATTTTTGCGTGCACATTTTATTTTGTGCGAGAAGCGTCCTTCTCATCATTATGCATAGTACTATTTTTTCAAGCATCTACTTTGAGACCCTTTTTGCAAGCGTCTTCTTTGAGACCCTTTTCACAAGCATCTTCTTTGAGATTCTTTTTGGTCTTTGAGGTGATCTCCCCTTGGATTGGGACCCTTATGGGGAGATGGTGCTTGTGAAACCTCACAAGTGCCTATTTTCAAGGTCCTTTTTCCCTTGGTAAGGCGACTTAGTAGATCTAGACTTAGGGATCTCTTTAGGCTCCCCTTTTGTCTTCTGTGACGTGGTCCCTTTGTAGGGTAGGTGTGTTTGTGAATAGGTCACTTTTGAGGGACCTTTTGACTTTCTTAGATTCTATAAGGGTAGCTAGTCCTTATAGATTCAAATGTTGTCTTATAAGGTTCACCGCTCACACATATATACATTATAAGTACTTTTATATATATTTCGCAAGGCCAGACACCCCGTTTTACACTTGGCAGGGACCTATTGAGGCTCACAAGGCTAGGCAACTATTTTTCACATGGCTAGGTGCATGTTGAGGCTCGCAAAGCTAGGCACCTATTTTGCACTTGGCTAGGTGCCTGTTGAGGCTCGTGAGGTTGAACACCTATTTTGCAAAAGGTTGGTTGCCTATCGAGGCTCGTGAGGCTAGGCACCTATTTTGCACATGGCTAAGTGCCTGTTGAGGTTCGCGAGGCTAGGCACCTATTTTGAACATGGCTAGGTGCCTGTTGAGGCTCGTGAGATTGGACACTTCCTAAGTGATTGATGGGGTCTATCTTGCCAAGCACTTTTTTTTTTTCGTTCTCTCTTATATGCTTTGACAATTTCAGGGGAGGTTATCCTTGATGAATTCCACTAGCTTCTTCCTTGAAGCCTTCTTGTAGACCTCTTCCAATCTTCGACTTGATCAGTGACTCCTCTATTACAATGATCTCTTCTATGTGGAATCTTCAGACGTATTGGTAGAAGGTGATTGGAGGAAGGTTTGCTTCCCTCAACATGCAAGTTCTTATGGCCCACTTCCATATGTATATACTTTTGGGCTCTTTCGAAGAAGTTGTCTAAGTTTGTAACCTCCCTCTTCAGTATGTTATCCCATAACTTGCTTCCTAGATGAACTCCGACTGTGATTGCCATCTTGAGCTCCGCTTTAGTCATACTTCCCAGCTTTGTTGCTTCCATATTGAATCTATGGATATAGCTCTTCAGGCTTTCACTCTCACCTTGTTTTATGTTAGCAAAGCTGGTACTCGGCATAACATAGTCACAGACCGCGTGGTGTTGCTGAAGAAATTCGCCAGAGAACTGCTGCCATGACCTGATTGTTCCTAGCCTTAATCTCTTGAACCACTTGTACGTCGATCCTTTGAGTGTAATGACGAAGAAATGGCATCTTGCTCTGTTGTTGACCCCCCATAACTTCATTAAGTTATTGAAGGTGTCTAAGGGATACTTTGGGTCCATAGTGCCCTCATACGGAGTCATGCGAGGCTCTTTAAAGCTGGTGGGGAGTTGCTCAATCTAGATCTCCCTTGTGAAAGGAGACTCATGGTCAAATTATTTGTCATCTCTGTGCCCCCCAGGTCTAGTGATAATCTTTCTTTGAAGGCTTTGCATTTCGGTGTCTAATTCCTTTATCTTTTTATTTAAGGAGTCTCGTGGGTTCTTAGGGTGAACCCTTGCTTTGGTTGTGTCCATCAGGGGAGCTGCAGAGGGTGTGGTTTTTACCTCAGACCTTTTCTGGTTCATTTTATCCCTTAAGTTGGGTGAACTCTTTTGGAGGCTACCTTGGGTTCGCACCTCCCATAGGTGGGGTTCACGCCAGGTTGCTCCATTGGTGTAGAATCTTCCTTACGTCCAGGGCGAGGGTATGGCTAGTGGAGAATTGCATTTTTCCACCATCCACGAGCATGGTGGTTTCTCCTCATATATGTTCCCTCTCTTTATGCTTAGAGAGGGGAGCATCAGTGTTTTCATGTAACAAGTCGTTGAGTACCTCTTGAATGTTCTCCACGGTGGCCTGCAAGCATGTCTTTGTTTGGAGGGACCCGAGTCCTGATGGTTCGGACATGGGGCCACCGGTGGCCGTGGTGGAGGGTGAGTTGTACAACCCTTCATTGGAGTGGTGGCATGTGCTACATGGTCCAATGTAGGATGAATGGCAAGGGATGATACTTCTTCCTCTTTGATATTGTATCTAGGCAGATCTGTTGCACCTCCATTCATCAACAGGGGAGGATCCCTCATGGATGCCCTTAGCTGGGTTCCGTCTAGGTGAGCCTCCACTTTTTGGTGGCTTTGTAGGCGTTTTGAATGCCCTTGCATGTTTTCTTACTGAAATTAATGGATGAACTACTGTTTGTTAGTTGTTCTTTCCATAGACGGCGCCAAACTGTTGACAGTGAGAAATCGTCAACTATGTTAGGTTGGAAAACTCAGAGTTTAGCAAGAGAATAATTAAGAACTTAGAATAGACTTGACGAAAGATAAGTGCAGATCAACAATGGAGTAAAAACTCGTATATTTCTTAATAACCTATGTATACAATCAATTTTCAAACCCCTTTCAATGATGAAGTAAGGTCCTATTTATAGGTGAGCTCTAGTGGCTCGTGGTACGTTGTGGTCCTGAAGAGACAAGGAGCTGTATATCCAGGCTGCAGGTGGTAGTGGTATTGGAGGAGTGGCGGTCGGCTCCACTATGTGTCAGGGGTCTGCAAAAGTACTCCTGCCATGGTACCATGTCGTACCTCCACTACTTGTCGGGTATGAACCTCATAGGCGTTCTTGGGGAGTCCTTACTATGTACTATTCTTGTACTGTCACTACTTTTCTGGCGTAGACATTGTGTATGTACCCTACCTCCTCTTAGTTTGTAGGTGTATTTCGTACCTGTATGAGCTCTTTGAGTCATCTGTAGATTCTCACCCTCCCAAGATACATTGTTCCTATGAGCTTCAAGTATTGGAATCCTTATATGTTATCATGGATGGCATGCTTCATTGTCCCCACCTCTTCTGACTTAATACTGAATCATTTTGAGGTCTTCTCTAACCTTCCTCGAATGCATGTTCAAGAGGTCCTTGACTCTGCATCTTGTGAGACCCACAAGGAAGGAGGTGCCCCATTGGTGGCGCTTATCTTAGGGATGGAGATAAGTCCTCTTCAACGAGGCCTGCAGCGTATGCTATGAGACATGATGCCCCTGCGTGAGGCAAGGGTCTCACTTCGCGAGACCATTGCCCCGAGGTCCCCATGCGTGAGAAGTCCCTGGCTCGAGGCACCCTTCCATGAAAGAGGCATCCTCCTGGAGCGAGGTGCTCTCCCAGGCGCGAGGATCCTCCAAGTACGAGTCACCCTCCTGGTGTGAGGCCCCTCCTAGCGCGAGGTGCCCTCCATGCATGAGGCACCTTCCCAAGTGTGAGGCCCCTCCAGGCGTGAGGTGCCCTTCTAGAGCAAGGCCCCTCCAGGTGTGAGGCACCCTCCTATCACGAGGCCCCTCCAGGCGCGAGGCGCCCTCCTGGCGAGAGGCTCCTCCTGGGGCAAGGCGCCTCTTTGGCATGAGGCAACGTACTTCACGAGGTGCTACCATCAATGTGAGGTCACAACCCCCGCGAGAGGCCACCTCCTTTTGTGCTACTTTTCCTTGGTGCGAGTTGGCTAGTTAATGGAGCGTGATACTTTGAGTAAGGTGTCAGGTGACCTCGCGTGGGGTGTTCTTGGTACCAGATTTTACTCTTTTGCTTCCTATGCTAATATGATGCCTTGGGGGACATGTAATGAAGATATTTTCAGAGTGGGAATTTTTTGGTGTCCACATGTTGCTTTTTGGGTCAATTCTAACAGACCCTTACTTATTTCAACATGGGATCTTATATTTTTCCTTGTGGATTTTTGGCATATCAAATTTAAATATTTCTTTTACCAATCACTTATGCCAGCTACTTCAGTATAGCGGTAAATAAGGGTCGAACCCACGAGGACTATAATCAAATTATTATTCAAAATAAGAACTAAACATAAATTAGATAGGGGTTTTAGTTTTAAAAACTAAAAACATAAAATGAATTAATGATCAAAGATTAAATAACTAAGGATAAAATGATATTAAAGAAATAGTCAAGAATTACTCTCCACCTTCGACAATCAATCTATCCACTATCACAAATAATATTTCCTATTCCCAATTAAACCATTAACCCCGCAGATAACACTTAAGCAGTCAATTATCCTAGTTTCCCTATTATAATTAATTAAAGTTAAGCGCTCTTAATTAATCCTTTTTACCTAGCAATAAACACATTAAGCATGTGATCTATTTAACCTAGTAAAAGCATTACACTCTATGAAAATAGGTTAATCTAGGCAACAAATTCATTAAGCATACAATTCATTTAACCTAGGTTCTATTTTTCATCACAATCAAGATACCCATTACAATATCCTAATTGTAATTTATCACTCTACTTAGAATCATAAACTATTAGGTGAATAGAAATTCTATGATGATAGTAGAATAATGCAAAACCCTAATTAGTTGGCCACCTAACAAGATCTCACAATATTCATAGTGTTAAATTAGAAAAATAGAAGCAATTTAATATAAGGAAATAGAAGAATAAAATTTATGATTGCAATCAAGATCCCATGTCTAGGGTTTTGAAATAACCCTTAACTACAAAGAAAACAACTCCATAATCACATTCATATTCACAAACGTAAATATTAAATGGAAATAAAGAAGTTTTGAGAAGAAAGAAAAAACTAGATTGAAAATTGTAGATGCTGATGTCTTTTTCTCCTCCTCTGATACTCTAGCCTCTAAAATTCGTAATCCAAAGTTATATTAAAATTTAACCCTAGTCCCTTTTATAGCCCATTAAAAAGTACATTAAAAAATATCGCAGGCCACGACCAGTGATTCCTAGTGGCTGCAGCCACGAAACTTTTCTGGGCAAACTACGCGCGGTGGCCGCGGCCAGGAGATTATGGTGGCCAGAACCAGTGATTCCTGGTGGTCACGGCCACAACCCAAATTCTGCTCGCATGCTTTTTCTTCGTAATCTTCAACTTTAAGCTCGAACCTCGGGTTTATGAACTTCTAAAACACTTCAAACCCGTCTCAAACTTCATTTTCTCGAGTCCTATCACTGCACATCAATTCCTAACCACAAAAATACATCAAATTCATCAATAATACCTTATAAAATATTTTATGGCTTAAAAATCAAAGACTTGTAAAACAAAGTTAAGAACACCTAAAAACACTAGATATTAACACTCTCTAAATGTGAAAGGATAACAAATATAATATCCAAAATGACCTTATCACATATATTGATGCAGGTTATGATTTTTGGTTTTTATTCAAATGTAGTTGTTATGCTGCCCAATTTTCTAAAATCAAAGGGAATATGTTTCTTGCTTTTCATGTTTACCTGCATTTGGTTATACTGATTAGATTCATAGTGATCATGATTTGTGTATGTTGTTGTTTCATGACCTAGTCTCTGTGTCATCATAGGTAGATCAGGTGTCCACTCATATGTAGGAGTAAACACCTAGCATCTATATACAGGAAGTGTTCTGAGCCTCCCCATGTGGTCATTATCAGGTTCAGCTACCCTATTTAGGATGTCGGTTTTCTATGGTGGGTAACGGGTACTAGGGATCTGGGGATCTAGTGGACGGTGTGATGTGCACGTGTTGCTATGATCTTGTGATTATGTGTGGTTTCTCTCTATTTTTTGTTTATACAAGTTGATGTATGTTTTGTTTTCATAGCTAACCATGCAAGGGTTTTATTAAACTTTTGGTCCTATGATATTAGTTGTTTTCCTACTAGATTTTAGAAGCTTACCCCTTATAACTCTCCTATTCCAGGAACCTAGTAATGCGAGTGTGGATAAGGTGGTTTATTGGTGGAGCCAATGTGATCTTAGCCTAGCTTTATTTATAGCTTTAGTCCTATCTTTTGAACACTACTTATGTATTCGATTTGGAACCTAATGGTCTATATATCTCAATTAGCTATGAAATAGTTATGAATGAGGAATGACACATGCTAATTATTATTTTGGTGTTTTATGACTTATTAAATTTAATTATCTGGTGACTACATAACTGTGGGGATATTATTTTCTATGTATAATGATAGACGATTCTGCTTTTATCACTAATATTTTTATATATAATTATTGGAGTTATTCCATTATTTTTTACTTATAATTATGGTACTATTTAGTATAAACTAAATTATCATTTATAATGTTTAATTTCCAACAAGGGTAAAAGTTTGACCTTAGACCACCAAAGTTATGGATATTACAAATCTGCCACAGCCTAGGGCCCGGGTTGTGACAACAATCATGTGAATAGTTCAGAGGAAATTTTTAATGGCTCAAAAAAATCAATGGACATAATAATATATTAGTCATAGTTTGAGTGCAAATACCATCCAAGGTTCCTATACAACCTTCTCATTCCAAATAATAACAAATATACAGAAACATATCCAAACTCATATTACAACAATATCCAAAAAGATAAGGTGGGATTAATTGGGAAAGATGAGGGTATGGGGTTTATTGGGAAGAGAGATGGTGGAATTAATTGGAGAGGCTAGAAGCTTTTTTTATCATAAAAAATAAATGGAAAATTTTCATTTTTTATGGGTTTTTTAACAAAATGTTACATAAATATGGCAAAATAGCTTTTCCCAAGGAAAATTCTAATTTAAACATGAAATCTGTGGGAATTAAGTTGCCAAATTAAAACATAGGGAAAAATAGGCTAGACTAATTCACAATAGCAAATATGACTATCTCCCACCGGCCCAGCTCTGACAATTGCCTGCACGATCATCACGTTTGATTGCGCGACTGTAAAATTTAATCAGGACTCCGACCACATAGCTTCGAAACCTCAACTAATCAGCTAAGCTTTGTGGTTTCAATATTGACAAGCTTGTTGGAAGTTCATATATAGTGGGTAACTATGGTTTATTGGAGAAAAATGAACTTATAAAATCTATTCCAAGTTGGGGTCTGTTTCTACTATTTAAAAGGATTGGGATTTGTATCTTCTTCCCATTACATCTTCTAAAACTTCAAGTGAAGGAATTAACTTTGAATCAAGGTCAGTGGTAGATGTTTTTTTTTTTTAGTCCAGTTCTATTTCAGCTCACTAGTATATATACTTTTATAATCGATAGTTATATTGGGATGTAAAGTGAAGCATAAATGCATTTCAACCATGCATTAAGGTGTCATGATACGATTCATACACGGATATACCTTGACTTTATTCTAATTTCTTTGTGCTCACCTTTCTAACTAGATCAGTTTAGCCTAACTAGATTATCTTGTGCATTTGGCTTATTATTATTTAGGCTTGATTGCATGACACACAAATGGCTTCAACTTTCAAGGTTGCATATCAGGCCTTGGGAGCATTACATTAGATTGGTGCAGGTAGTCTTTCCTAACCTTACAAAAAAGCTTAAAGACTTTCCATGACTGCTATATATTGCTTAGGATATATCTCCCAAAGAAGTTGATGAAGTGGTATACAATTTGATCTACTTCTAGTAATTAGTAGATCATCAGGTAGCATATTGGTTAGGAAATGTTTGTTATTATTTGTATGTAAAATAGTAAATGTTATATATAGGTCCTTATAATGGTTTTAATATTAATTGTATAATTTGGGGCATATATATTTAAATGCTTAAAAATATTTTCGTTATACAGTATCAACTAATAGCTGACAATATTTTGAACGAAAGATGTTTTCCATCTATTGGGTTATTTTTCTTGGATGAGTATTTTTTTTTTCTTTTTTGAATGAAACAGCCATATTTATGTAACATTTTGTTAGTTATGTGAGTTTTATTATAATATGACTTGATATGCATGTTTAGGTGTATTAAATATGCATGTGGGCCCGTTTTTGGTAAAAGGGGCAATTTTTGTAATTTGGCCCGTTATGGGTATATTTGACATATATGTGATATATGTTTGGGACCACATCATTATGTGGATATATTTGGATTATTCTGCATAAGACGAGCCTAGTGAGCAAAGTAGTAGTTTAGTCATAACGAGGTCAAATACCACACTCGGGGTGAACTATGGGTAATTTGGTAATTTAGTACATTACCGGGATCAAGTAATTTAGTACGCCTGAGAATGTGCATGATTATGATTATGCTTGTGATTCCCGAATTATTTAACAGGAATATGAATAGGGCATGAACACCTGAGAATGTGCATGATTATGATTATGCTTGTGATTATTGATTAACCGTGTTGAATGCTTTGTATTTTGATATTTGGTATATGATATATGCCTGCCTACATTATCTGATTGAGAAAGGCTTGACTTATGAGTCAAGGGCAGCAACAGCGTGCTACGCATTGGTCGAAAACCATTGACTTATGAGTCAAGGGCGGCAATAGTGCGTTGAGAGCTGGTCGTTTTGGTTAAGGTACCCAAGAGCACACCATATGCTTGTCCGACCTAATGGTCGTGGAAAACTCAACGCCAGGTACAATGGGCCAGCTCCAAGGCTGGTTATTTAGAGGATAGGACAACGGACCCCATGGTGACTTATTAGTCCCATATTCTAGGGCTGGGCCCCAGACTTAACTTATGAGTCAAAAACGACATTAGCACACTGAGTGCCAGTCAAAATCATTGACTTATGAGTCAAGGACGACATTAGCACGCTGAGTGCTGGTCAAAAAGCATTGACTTATGAGTCAAGGACGGCAATAGCACCGAGCGCTAGTCGAAAAGCATTGACTTATAAGTCAATGGCGTAAATGGCGTGCTGAGCGTTGGTCGATATAGTTATGCCTAATCAGGAGCGTGACATACGCTTGACCGACCTATTGGTCGTGGAAAACTAAGGTGTCAGGTATGCTGGGCCAGCCCCAAGGCTAGATATACAAAGGATAGGGTAAAGGGCCCCAAGGTGACTCATTATTCCCATATCCTAGGGCGCTGAGTCCTAGTATGATTCATTAATCATATATTTTTGGCATCGGATCCTAGTATGATTCATCGATCATTTATCTTGGGCTATTGGCCCATATGACACTATAGTCATTTATATGAATGCATGAGTTGGGTTATTACTGTTAGGCATGCTTATTATGATTTGGTAACATGTTATTAAGTGCTTATGAGCATGTTCAAGTTTTCCTGCTGAGCCTTGGCTCACAGGTGCTATATGGTGCATGTAAGGTAAAAAGAAAGTTGGACCATCCTTGAGTTGGAGAGCTTAGGTGACGATGTGTACATATGCGGCTGCTCGACCACCACGGCCGAGGTTTTAAAGAGGAACTAGGGTTCAACCCTATTTTGTTGCGTAGGTCGGCTGGTTGTAACTTTTCCATTGTAATTAACCTTTTTAAATGCATTTTGGGATCTCGTGTATAATGTAAACGTTTTAGTGAAACGATTGTACCTTTGACCAAAAAATTTAACCCTAAACCATTAACCACGTTTAGTTACATGGTTATGGCCAAACAACTCGTTTATCGAGTTTAGCATTATTTAAAATACATAGTGTAACAGTCCCTGAGTAGTAGGGCGTTACAACTTGGTATCAGAGTGTGCCAAGGTTAAGGGCTCCTAAATACAATATGGGCATGTACACTCGTCACTAAAGACAAGCTCCACTCAGGGTATGGAAACTATTTATGTGGTTATGTGTTTAATTGCTTTAATAGGATATAAATGTCTTACCTGCATGCCTTATTAGGAAGCATGAGATATTGTGATAGGGTCTAGCCCTTGACTATTGATATTATTATGTGATTTCCTGCTTAATGGATATATGAATGTGTTATCTCCATGCTAGAGTTGAGAGCATGATATTTATGTTGGTAAGAGAAGGGGTTATAGATTGATGCATGAAATTTATTGGCATGTATTTTAGCACTACAGTGGTATGTAAATGTGGTGTTGTTTGGTTTTTCATGGCAAGGCTTTTTGATGTGCTCATCATGTTTAATGGGTCAAGTTATTAACTGCAGACTAATTTGGGGGTTATGTACCCAAGGTAGTTAATAGGACCCAATGGGGTTTATGTTGAGGCTGGGAATTACAGCCAGGGTCGGAGCCTTTTGCCTGCCCCTTAGAATTGGCAAATGGTGTTTAGCGATATGTAATTAAGATTTCAGGGGCAAGAGGAAGAGATCAGGTGTTTAAAATAGCAGCATTTGTCAGGGAACACCTCTTCCTTTGCTATATCAGGAGTGGCACTAGTTTTGGCTCAGCCTAGGGTTAGAACAGGTGGGAATTTCTATATGAGAGATTTCAGGAATATTAGCCTCCATTTTTTTAGGGAGGCTTAGATCCACTTAGAGCTGAACAATGGATGGACATGAGCAATTCCATCCTCGATAGTATAGGGATGGTAGGCCATGGTAGGGTGATCTGTGTTACATATGTGTTACGGGAGAATGCCTGGACTTGGTGGGAAGTGGTATCCTAGACACGAAATACAGCTACAATGAATCGGGAAGAATTTAGGCAGTTATTTAATGAGATATATTATTGTGATGCAGTTAAGACTGCAAAGATAAATGAATTTTTGAACCTGGTTAAGACTACCAAGTTTGCTTTTTATATGGTACCCACGGATGTGGCTCGGAAGGAGCAATTTATCCAAGGATTGAATTTTGAAATAGCTCAGGGCATTAGAATTGCCTCAGTACATGAGATCTCTACCTATGCTCAGGTGGTAGGGAGGGCTCTTCTTGTTGAGACCACACGCGAAATCGAGGGAGAGTGCCAGATAGCGCAGAGCTCTGGCAGTGATACCTTCGTTTATTGGATCAGGTAGGGGCAGAGGCCCCAGTGATCAGAAAAGGAAAGTTAGTAATGTATTCAGTACCCCTGGACTAGAAAAGGGGTTCCAAAATGTTCAGATAGGCCATCAAGGCAAGGATGAGTACTGGAAACTCTACCCAGAATGTGCTCGGTGCAGGAGGTGCTATCTGGGGGAATGCCGAGCAAAGGCGTGTTTCATATGTTGGATGGTTGGGCACCTCAGGAGAGATTTCCCAAGAGTGAGGAAGGACAAACCAAAGGGGGCAGACCGCTCGACTCCAGCTTGAGTGTTCGCTCTGATGCAGTCAGAGGCTGAGACTGAGGCTGGTTCCTCAGTAGTGATAGATCAGCTTCCTGGTTCATATTCTTACATTATGTTGATTGGTTCTAGTGCCACATTTTCTTTGTTTTGTTGTATCTAGTAGTAGCACCGAATTAACCAGTGGATTACGGGGTTATGTTCTGATCAGAATTTGGTACTGTTTACCCAAAAACGACCCCTGATGACATGGCAGGATTGACCTACACGTGGCAGGCACATGGTAGCTTTAGGTGGATGCATCCTAATTGGCCCTCAACCAGAAATATTTTTATTTGTCAATCGTCATACTTATATACGACCAGCCTAATCACATACTTCCTTTATTCATGCAAATCTATAATTATGCATTAATTGTAATTTCTTTTATTACCTGGATACGCAAGTCTTAAAAGTAATTAAGGCCCATCGGCCCATGTAATCTTCTTGAGCCTATAAATAAGAATCAAAGGGCTCAAGGAAGGGGACTTTTGGAACTTTTGGTCTTTGTACTCCGAGAGAAAAGTAGAGTGTGGTTATTCACTGAAGTTGTAATCTTCCCAAGGCTGGTGAAACTCGTGAACCCTAGTTCATTGATCACAGTATTGGAATTCTACATCTATAAGAACACTAAGTGGACATAGGTCATTACCATCTAATTGGGACCGAACCACTATAAATCGTTTGTGTCATTTATTTTTCCATTTGATTTTTCTTCTTCATTTCATCTCATTTCATATCGTTTATCTGACTCTGTGTTGTTGACCAATTTGAGGGTCCACATTTTGGAACCAATGTCTAGGGCACTATATTGACGGCTTCAGTAGAGTTGAAGGGGCTAAAGGTTCAGTTACAGGGTAAGACGGTATTCTCTGAAATGGATCTTCGATCTGGTTATCACCAACTGGAGATCAGGGAGAAGGATATACCGAAGGCAGCTTTTGTACCAGATATGGGTATTATGAGTTCTTAATTATGTCATTTGGATTTACTAATGCTCCGGCAACACTTGTGGATTTGATTAATAAGGTGTTACAACTAGATAAGGAGTTTCCTTAGATTGGCATGGTATTATATGTGTTTTGTGGGAGAATTTTCAAGGATTGTTATCTCGTTGATATAGCTGACATGCAAAATCAGAAGCTTGCATGGTCGGATAAGCGTTAGAACAGCTTCCAAGAACAGAAGCGGTAATTGATTACAACTCTAGTTCTGAGTCTTTCTACAGATCAAAACAAGTTTATGATTTATTATGACGCCTTAAGATAGGAATTTGGGTTGTGTTCCTATGCAGACAGAAAAGGTGATTGCCTATACATCACGCCAGTTGAAGGATATGATCAGAGCTAGAGTAAAGTTACTAGTGGACCAGTTGGCCAACATTACGCTTCAGTTTACTCTTTTAGAGAGGATCAAAGGAAAACAGTTGAGTGACCCATAGTTGGGAAAGATTATAGGGGATGTCTTAGCTGGAATAGCTAAGGACAATACCATGTCAGGTATGAGTTTATTGAGCTATAAGGATCGGATTGGTATTCCGATGGACACTGGGATTAGATGGGAGATTCTGGATGAATCTCATACTACCCCTTATTATCTAAATCCAAGCACCACGAAGATGTACCAGAATTAGAAAGCTTTATGGTAGCGGCCTGGGATGAAGAGAGGCGTAACTGAGTACGTGGCAAAGTGCCTGACCTACTAGCAGGTCAAGGCAAAGTATCATAAACCAGTAAGGTCATTACAACCTTTGTGTATTCCATAGTGGAAGTAAGAGGACATCATGATGGATTTCGTGGTGGGATTTCCCTAGATAGTGGGCCAGCATGATTCAGTCTAGGTCATTATGGACCGGTATACAAAGTCAGCTCACTTTTATCAGTGAGGACGAGCAAGTACAGTTGACTTGTATTTAGATCTCGAGGTAAGAAAGATAGTAAGCCTTTATTGGAGTTTGAGGTCTATACTGACGGATAGGGACCCCACATTTACTTTTATGTTTTGGGGAAGTTTACAGAAGCGATGGATATACATCGAAATTTCAGTGCTGCTTATCATCCTCAGACTAATGGTTGTAGTTCACGATAGGTTGATTTGTGCTACATATGTGTTACGGGAGGATGCCCGCACTTGGTGGGAAGTGGTATCCCAGACAGGAAATACAGCTATGATGAATCGTGAAGAATTAGGCAATTGTTTAATGAGAGATATTATTGTGATGTAGTTAAGACTGCAAAGACAAATGAATTTCTGAACCTGGTTCGAAGAAACACTGTTGGGGTTTTATGCCCTCATTAAAACTCAATTTCTTTGTAATCTCATTTATTATCAATAAGAGAATAGACTTCATTTTTTTACTTGTTCAATTACTTTTCTCACATGTTTTATTTTCATGATTATTTGTTTAATATAAACTTCTATTAAATCATGAGCATATGGCTAATCATATTTATAGTGACGTAATCACATTTGAATATAAATATGATTTTATGTTCAAAATAAGTTAGTCCTAAGATTAGCCAGTGTACAGGATTTACACTGACTTGTCAATCTACGATATGATCTACTTACACATTGTAGTATTATTTTCTTTCCAGATAATTAGCAAAGAAGATAAGATCGGATGTATTTGTTACATCGGATGTATTCTAGTCATATCGTATAGTTGACCATAGGTCAATTAAATCTCAATTCTGAGTAGTTATTATTCTAACTTATTGTGTTATTTGAGTTATTTGACTTGTTCGTTACCAGCTTACCCTACGGACTAGCCCATACTTACATCTTGGGAACTCGGTAGTATAATTGAGTTGGAGTGTTAACCATAGATATGAACATCTATAGCTTCTGATGAAGAAGTGAAATGATGGTTTCCTTTTAGTTTGGTTCAAGGTTCTAAATGATAGAGATCTCATTTCAGTAATTAATATTAGTTTACTGAAATATCATTTACAAGGAACTAAGTGTTTTAAAGATAAAATACAATGAGGGGTAAAACGGTATTTTAGTCACATCTCATTGTAGACCATCTATAAAGGATTGAGTGACAATTATGGTTGTAACAATGGATAATTAATAACGTATCTATATTGCTTATAGAGATTTCTATGAATTCAAGAGTGCAATTCTGAGTCTTTAGTGGAGTCACGAAGAATTAATAAGTTAGTAAATATATTTGTTAAATCTATGATAACTTATTAGAGCTTGATTTCATAGGCTCGCGGTCCCCACTATACCTTGGATAAATTCATCTAGATTGTCTCAATTAATTGATTTAATTATCAATTAGAATTATCAAAGTTGACCAGGTCAATTTTGGATAATTTCACAGAGTTATGTAATTTAGAGAAAAAAAAGAAAAATTAGGGCAGATTTATTAATTAAGATAAATTGGTATCTAAATTAATAAATAAGTTTAAATCAAGGTTCAAATTATAAATAATTTATTTGATAAAGGATTTAACTAAATATTTAATTAATTAAATCAATTGAAAATAATACATGCCTTGATTTTAAGTCCAACAGGCTTATAATTAAATGAGAAATTTCACGGGCCTAAAGCCAATGATAATTTCGACCTATAGTTGATCATTGGCTATTATTTTATTAATTTTTTAATTAAATAAGTAAGCTAATTGAACCTATAAAAGGAATGTTGTGTGAGAGTAGAAACCAGATTTTTGAATCACAAGTTTTTGAGAAGATCTAGTCTTGATGCTCTAGGTTTTAGATTCTCTCTACAGCATAAGTCATTTTCTAAGCCTCAATATTCTTTTCTCTTCTTCTCTCTGTATCTATCTCATGTGTTGAGAAATGCCCACTCTAGTCTAGGTGATTCTAAGGATACTTTGGAAGGCTGTGAAGAAAATTGAAGAACGGTTCAGTTTCTTGGTGATACCCTGCGACAGAAAGGATACAAGGGTTAGAGAAATTGAAGGAATGACTCAATCATTCTGCTGAACAATAATGTAGGTGTTCTTATCATTATCTCTGTATGAATTCAATTTTAGAAACATGTTCTGGGTTTTGTTATATTAATTTGTTTAATATATAAGATTTACATGAAAATAAACAAGATCATCTATAAAGTTTTCCCAACAACTAGCCTCAAAGCCTTTGGTAATCTGTATTTTCATACATGAACATGGTAAAAATTGAATTATTTGATTTGTTGAACAATTGGATGGATTTCATGTTTTTTTATGAAGCATATTGATTCTTATGTGATTTTTTGCAAATTTGGGTTATTTTGTTGCGTTTTCTATATATTTAATTTTATAAATGCTTTATTTGATATAAAACATGGTAAAAATTATTTAGAAAATATTTTTGGATTGAAAAATTACACAAATTTTATTAAAAAAAAAATTCGAGCTCTGGCCGAGGCCACTATTTTACAGGTCGCAACCTGCGATTAATTTTTCTTAAAATTTTGGGCTCAGGCCATGGCCATTTTTTCACAGGCCGTGGCTTGCTAAGATTTTTTCTTAAATTTTTAGGCTCTAGCCGCGACCATTTTTTTACTAGTCGCGGCTTGCGATGAATTTTTTCTTAAAATTTGAATTTTGAATGTATTTTTTAATGGGTTAATACAAAAATATTTGATTTTTTATATTATTTTAAAATATATTTTTTGAAATATGATATTTTTGTTATTTGATCTTTTAAAAAATAGATATTTTCTACAAAGATTCAAATTCAAATTTAAAATAAGTTAACTAATTAATTTTTAATATTTTTATATATTAAAATATTATAATTAAGTTATCAGATATTAAAGATATTTTTTAATACTTGATATTTTTTTTTGAAATCTGACATTTTAAGATAATAAAATCTTATTATTCTATGGATTTTAATATTTAAATTATTTGAAATTTGAAATTTTGTTGACTAGATATTTTTATAGATATTTGAATTTGTTTAACTATTTAAGATATTTTTTAAAAAATAACAAATGATATTTGTTTTAAAAATTTATAAATGGTTAAATTTTTTAAAATATCACATTTTTCAAACCAATTAATAAAATATTTTTTAATAAATGGGATTTAAATTAACTTTGTTTAATTGATAAATCCTATTTAAATTAAATTAATATTTTTTTCAAAATGACCCAAACTAAGTGGATTTTTAATAAATGAAATTTAAATTAACTTTGGTTAATCGTTGATCAATTTTATTTAAATTGACTTAATTATTTTTTGCAAAATTTAATTAATTCGAATTTTGGATAAATTCTAGAAAATTAATTGTGATGTTTTTTCAAATGAAATAAATTGTGGTATTTTTTACATAAATTCATAGACTTACTTATATAGTAACATGATTAGGCCCATCCAATTATAACATGTATGTTTGCACTAGATGTGATGTTTTTAAAATTAGGCTTAGATGCATTTAGTGGCCCATATGGTTGCTTAATATATGGATTTTTCCAAATAAAATATTCATAAAATGATAAGTTTTATTTGGGCCCATTAGAAAATGTAAAGTTTAAATTCCTCTCTTGTGAGTGATTCCACTTGTGAATGCTCATTTGCTTTGCATGACTATAGTGGGCATAATCAATTAATAACAATTAATAAAACGAAAGTTTAAATTCTTGTCTTTTGGACCTTGTATCGAAGTATGGGGGCCTTAGAAGTGGGAACGACATACTGGACCCAACCCTCCTCCATATAAACCCAATTGTTAAGGCCCATTTGCCTGAGTTTGACTTAATTGTATAGGTTCATTATAATAGTTAAACCTAAATATTGATTAGCAACAAACTAATTCTAATTTAATTGAATTTGTTTCAATGTGACACTTTAGAATTAATAGGAAATTATAAGACTTTGATTTTTAAATTTTAATCTTATAATTTTTTGGAGAACCATAGTCATTATCTTTCAAAACTTAATAATTAAAATATTATTTTTATAATGTGCTTATTTTAAGAATTATATTCGATCTCCACTGTTGGTTTAACAAGGTCAATAGCTTAATGGGGCCTCGAGACATTTTGATTCGTCCCCCTACGGAAGGTGTTCATTAGTTATTTTGATAAGGTTAAATTTCGAAAGATAGATAATTATAGGTCAAATTCTACTAGACTCACCCCAATGGTGACTACTAGGACTAAATCTATTGATTATCGAAATTGTGGGTCTAGCTCATAAAATAAGAGATTTTGTTTTCTTATTTTGATCGAATAGTAGGTTGTTAATAATGGTATCCATTATTAAATAAGTTTACAACTTTATTTAACTAGTGGTATTTTTTACTCTTGCCAACCGGAACAAAGATATCATAAATTAGTTAAAAACCTAAAGAAATATAGATATGATAGTTTTTGGTATTTTTTCTCATATCTTACATATTTTTGGTATATGGTTTGCTATTTCTTTAAATTTCTGTGAATAGAAGTTTTATTGCGTAAATGTGATTGATTTCTATTTTATTGATAATATGTAGTTTTAAGTATGGTTGTGTCTACTCCCATCCTTTCTCAACTTTCGATGGAGAAACTCACTGGAGAAAACTTCCTTAAATGGAAGCAAAACATAAATATTGTGTTTATTGGTGACAACTCCAAGTTCGTCATGACTGAGGAATCCTCGGAAGTTCCAGTTGAAGGAGCTACCAAGTCTGTGAGGGATAAGTATGAGCATTGGCAGGCGGCTAATTACAAGGCACTGTACTACATGTTGACTAGTATGGTCGACACTCTCAAGACAAAGATGGAGAATGTCAAGACGGCCTACGAAATCATGGATCATCTCCAAGACATGTTTGGTGCCAAGTCAGCGCAGACTCGTTTTGAGGCCACCAAGAAATATGTCAATGCTTGGATGGCGCCTTCTCAGCATGTTCGCGATCATCTGATCAAAATGAACAAGTCGACTTAATCCTCAACAGTCTCTCTCTAGCTTTCCTGCCATTCACCACCAACTATGTGTTGAATAAACTCAACTATAGTCTGACGCAGCTCATGAACGAGCTTCAAACTTTTGAGTCTATCATGGGTGGACCAAGTAAGGGAGGAGAAAATAAGACAACTACTACTGCTACTACTGATCCAACTAAGGGTGAAGCTAACCAAGCTTCATCTTCGAAAGCTGGAAACAAGAGGAAAGATGGACAAAACAACAGCCCCAAGCCTACAAAGGCTGCAAAGATGAGTGCACAACCAAATGCACAGATGCCTAAGGGGAAGAACAAGATAAACAAGAAAGGTAAAGGTAAGTCTTTCACTGGAAAGAGAAGGGGCATTGGAAACAGGATTGCCCCACGTTTCTAGCAGCTAAAAACAAAAGTAATGATTATAGTTCATTTATCTTAGAAATATGTGTTTTAGAGAATGATAAATCTGTTTGGATTATTGATTCTTGATCTACTAACCATGTTTGTAACTCTTTATAGCTTCTTGAATCGTGGGTGAAAGTGGACGAAGGCGGCTTAAAGCTTAGAGTTGAGAACGGAGCGTTCGTTGCGGTCCAAGCTAGAGGAAGTGCTCGTTTGAAGTTTGGAAATAAATTTTTAATTTTAAATGATGTATTTTTTGTTATGGATTTTAGTAGAAATTTAATTTCAGTTTCCATGTTGCAATTAGAACAATTTGTTATGACTTTCACAAGTTCTAATATATCTATTTCTTTCAATGGATCACGATTTTATATTGCATGTTTGGAAAACAGGCTTTATATTCTATAACCTAACGAACCCTTGGCTCTTAACAATGATTTATTCAAAGTAGCTAAACCTAGGACCAATAAACGTCAAAAGATCGATAACGATAACATGACGTATTTGTGGCATTTGAGACTAGGTCACATTGACTATGATAGGATTCAAAGACTTACAAAGGACAGGCCTTTGAGGGAACTCACCTTAGGTGAATTACCTGTCTGTGAATCTTGTCTAGAAGGCAAACTGACCAAGCATCCATTCTCTGCAAAGGGTGATAGGGCCAAAGAACCACTTGGACTTGTTCATTCAGATGTTTGTGGACCTTTGAATGTACAAGGCAGGGGTGGTTTTGAGTATTTTGTCACTTTCATTGACGATTACTTTAGATACTCATGAATTTACCTAATGCATAGGAAATCATAAACATTTTCAAAGTTTTAGGAATTCATAGCGATGGCTCAGAACCAATTAGGTAAAACGTTAAAGATCTTGCGATCTGATAGGGGTGGAGAATATTTGGGATTTTATCACAACTTACTACCTCGGGTACTCCACAAAAAAATGGTGTAGCAGAACATCGGAACAAAACTTTATTGGAAATGGTTAGATGCATGCTATGTTACTCAACTCTACCAACTTCGTTCTGGGGACATGCAATTGAAACCGTGAATGACATTCTCAATGTTGTGCCATCCAAATCAATCCCCAAAACACCTTTAGAAAGCTAGAATGGTCGTGAACCTAGTTTACGCCATTATAGAATCTGGGGGTGTCCCGCCCACATCCTGAGGAAAAATGAGGGAAAGCTAGAACCGTGAAGTGAAGTTTGCATGTTTGTTGGCTATTCTAAAGGTACTCGGGGTGGACTTTTCTATGTTCATTCAGAAAAGAAAGTGTTTACTTCTACGAATGCTACTTTTCTGGAAAATGACTATGTCTAAATCTTCAAACCACGCAGAAAAGTAGTTTTAGAGGATATGGTTGAAGAATTGACTCCAACCAATGTTCCATCATCATCAACGCGAGTTGATGATGAAATTCCCACTCTTCGTGTCCAACTAACGCAAGTCAATTTAAATGAAGAAAGTACCACTATTCCTGAGCAAACAGTCACGAAGCCTCATCGTAGTGGGAGGGTTTCTAGAAACCCAGTTCGCTATGGTTTGGATGGTGAAACCAATATGGTTGTTGGTGACACTAGTAACGATGATCCATTGTCTTTCAAACAAGCAATGGCAAGCCCTGAAAAGGAACTATGGATCGAAGCCATGAAACAGGAATGGAGTCCATGTACTCAAATTTCATCTGGGATCTTGTGGAAGCACCTAGTGACTTTAGGGCCATTGGGTGCAAGTGTATCTACAAGAAGAAATGAGGTGTTGATGGAAATATCAAAACTTATAAAGCTCGATTAGTGGCATAGGGTTATACCCAAAGAGAAGACGTGGACTATGAGGAAACTTTCAGTCCGGTAGCCATGCTCAAGTCCATTCGCATCCTCCTATCCATAGCACCTGCTCTCGACTATGAGATCTAGAAAATGGACATGAAGATAGATTTTATTAATGGAAAGCTTGATGAAGTCATTTATATGGATTAGCCAGAAGGATTTAAAGTAGCTCGACAAGAAGGAAAAGTTTGCAAGTTGAATAGGTCCATCTATGGACTTAAGCAAGCTTCTCGACCCTGGAACCTTTGGTTTGATGAAATAATCAAAACCTATCGCTTTGAACAAAATATTGATGAGCCTTGTGTTTACCAACTGAAGGCAAATCAAATAGTGGGATTTCTGGTTCTTTATGTAGATGATATCTTACTCCTTGGAAATAATGTTAAGAAATTGTCAGATGTGAAGAATTGGTTGAACACTCAATTCCAGATGAAGGATTTGGGTGAAGCTAGTTATGTTCTAGGTATCCAGATCATTAGGGATAGAAATAACAAACTCTTAGCTCTATCTCAAGCATCTTACATAGATAAATTGCTTGAATGTTTCTCAATGATAAATTCCAAGAAAGGGCATCTACCGTCCCGCCATGAAATTCATCTTGCAAAGAAGCAGTCTCCCTAGAATCCTGAAGAGGAAGATGCAATGAGAAAAGTTCCTTACTCATCTGCAGTTGGAAGTTTGATGTGTGCTATGTTGGGTACTAAACCAAATATCTGCTATGCAGTGGGAGTAGTGAGCAAGTATCAATCAAACCCAGGACCAGAACATTGGATAGTAGTTAAGCATATCCTGAAGTAATTAAGGCGAACTAGGGATTATATGTTAGTCTACAAGGGTTGTGTTCTGAACCCTGTAGGCTACACTGATCCAGATTTTTAGACTGATGTCGATGACAGGAAGTCTACTTCTGGAATGGTGTTTACTCTTAGGGGTGGAGCTGTGATAAGGAAAAGCATAAAGAAGTCAGCAATCTCAGATTCCACCATGTAGGTTGAATACATAGCTGCGTCAGTTTCAGCTAAGGAAACAGACTGGCTAAAGAAGTTCTATTCAGATCTTGGTGTTATTCCATAAATGGATAAATCGCTTGTGTTGTGTTGTGACAACACAGGAGCGATTGCCAACTCGAAAGAACCTCGAAGTCACAAGAGGAGTAAGTATATAGAACAGAAGTATCACATAATTTGAGAATATGTGGCCAGGGGAGATGTGAAAGTTATGAAGATTGCATCTGAAGACAATATTGCGGATCCGTTTACAAAGACACTACCAGAAGCTACATTTGATAAGCATATCAAAGAAATTGGATTAGTAGAATTAAGGCATTAGTTTCAATTAGTGTAAGTGGGAGTTTGTTGGGGTTTTATGCCCTAATTAAAACTCAATTTCTTTGTAATCACATTTATTATCAATAAAAGAATAGAAATCATTTTTTTACTTGGTCAATCACTTTGATCACATGTTTTATTTTCATGATTATTTGTTTAATATGAACTTCTATTAAATCCTGAGCATATAGCTAATCATATTTATAGTGACATAATCACAGTGGAATATAAATAAGATTATATGTTCAAAATAAGTTAGTCCTAAGATTAGTCAGTCCACAGGATTTACACTGACTTGCCAATCTACGATATGATCTACTTACATATTGTAGTGTTATGTTCTTTCTAGAACATTAGCAAAGTAGATAAGATCGAATGTATTTGTTACATCGAACTGGACCGATATTGACAGGATAAGTAAACATACCATTATTATCTATTCTAGTCATATCATATAGTTGACCATAGGTCAATTCAATCTCAATTCTGAGTAGTTAGTATTCTAATTGATTGTATTATTTGAGTTCTTTGACTTGTTCGTTACCAGCTTACCCTACGGACTAGCCCATACTTACATCTTGGGAACTCGGTAGTATAATTGAGTGGGAGTGTTAATCATAGATATGAACATCTATAGCTTTTGATGAATAAGTGAAACGATGGTTTCCTTTTAGTTTGGTTCAAGGTGCTAAATGATAGAGATCTTATTTCAGTAATTGATATTAGTTTACTGAAATATCATTTACAAGGAACTGAGTGTTTTAAGGATAAAATACAATGAGGGGTTATTTTAGTCCCATCTCATTGTAGACCGTCTATAGAGGATTGAGTGACAATTATGGTTGTAACAATGGATAATTAATAATGTATATATATTTCTTATAGAGCGTTCTATGAATTCAAGAGTGCAATTCTGAGTCTTTAGTGGAGTCACGAGGAATTAATAAGTTAGTAAATTTATTTGTTAAATCTATGATAACTTATTCGAGCTTGATTTCATAGGCCCAAGGTCTCCATTGTACCTTGGATAAAATCATATATATATTCTCAATTAATTGATTTAATTATCAATTAGAATTATCAAAGTTGACCAGGTCAATTATGGATAGTTTCACAGAGTTATGTAATTTATAGAAGAAAAGAGAAATTAGGGCAGATTTATTAATTAAGATAAATATGTATCTAAATTAATAAATAAGTTTAAATCAAGGTTCAAATTATAAATAACTAATTTTATAAAGGATTGAAATAATTATTTAATTAATAAAATCAATAGAAAATAGTACATGCCTTGATTTTAAGTCCAACGGACTTATAATTAAATGAAAAATTTTACGGCCCTAAATCCCATGATAATTTCGACCTAGGGCTGATTATTGCCTATTATTTTATTGATTTTTTAATCAAATAAGTAGCCTAATTGAGCCTACAAAAGGAATGCTAAGTGAGAGTAGAAATCAGATTTTTGAATCACAAGTTTTTGAGAAGATCAGAAGATCTAGTCTTGATGCTCTAGGTTTTAGATTCTCTCTACAGCATAAGTCCTTTTCTAGGCCTCAATATTATTTTCTCTTCTTCTCTTTGTATCTATCTCATGTGTTGAGAATAGCCCACTCTAGTCTAGGTGATTCTAAGGATACTTTGGAAGGTTGTGAAGAAAATTGAAGAATGGATCAGTTTCTTGGGGATACCTTGTGACAAAAAGGATACAAGGGTAGAGAAACTGAAGGAAGGACCTCAATCATTCCGCTACACAATAATGTAAGTGTTCTTATCATTATCTTTGTATGAATTCAATTTTAGAAACATGTTCTAGGTTTTCTTATATTAATTTGTTTGAAATAAGATTTACATGAAAATAAACAAGACCATGTCTAAAGTGTTCCCAACAAACATGACAGTAACCGAGTATGTTAAAAAATTCGATGGGTTGGCCAAGTTTGCTTTTGATATGTTACCCATGGATGTGGCTCGAAAGGAGCAATTTTTCCAGGGATTGAATTCCGGAATAGCTCAGGGCGTTAGAATTTCCCCAGTACACGAGATCTCTACCTATGCTCAGGTGGTAGGGAGGGCTCTTATTGTTGAGAGCACATGCAATGAGATGTGGAGGGAGAGTGTCGGAGCCCAGGCAGTGATTCCTCCATTTATTGGAAAGTTAGTAATGTATTTAGTACCCCTGGACTAGAAAAGGGGTTCTGAAATGTTCAGATAGACCATCAGGGCTAGGATGAGTACTGGAAACTCTACCCAGAATGTGCTCGGTGCAGGACGAGCTATCTGGGGGACTGCCGAGCAAAGGTATGTTTCTTATGTGGGATGGTTCTACACCTCAGAAGGGATCTCCCAGGACTAAGGAAGGACAAACCAAAGGGGGCGGATAGCTCGACTCCAGCTATAGTGTTCGCTGTGATGCAGTCAGAGGCTGAGACTAAGGCTGGTTCCTCAGTAGTGACAGGTCAGCTTCCTTGTTCTGATTCTTACATTATGTTTATTGGTTATGGTGCCATGTTTTCTTTGTTTTTTTGTATCTAGTAGTAGCACCGAATTAGTAAGTGGATTACAAGGTTATGTTGTGAGAGAATTTGGTACCCTACTGGTAACTTTTAAGTGATAGGTTAGATTTTTGTGGGAAAAGACTCATCAATTGACTTGATAGAGTTGGTTATGACCGACTTTGATATGATCTTGGATATAGGCTAGTTAGCCAAGCATGGGGCAATGATAGATTGCAAGAAAAATATGGTAACCCTTGGGCTTGAGGGTGAGAAACCCTTTGTATCTGTTGGCACTGTGCATGGACCCTGTATACTTATGATTTCTGTACTTTGAGCTAGAGATCTATTGCAAGGTGGTTGCATGAGATTCTTAGCTAGTGTGGTGGATACCACTCAGGTCGTGCAAGTGGGACCAGGACAGACTAGATTAGTCTGAGAGATTTTGGATGTGTTTCAAAGGATTTTCCAGGGTTACCTCTATACAAGGAGATGTGAGTTCTTAATTATGTCATTTGGATTTACTAATGCTTCGGGAACACTTGTGGATTTGATGAATAGGGTGTTACAACTAGATAAGGAGTTTCCTTTAATTGGCAGGTTATTATATGTGTTTTGTGGGAGAATTCTCAAGAATTGTTATCTCATTGACAGAGTTGACATGCAAAATTAGAAGTTTTCATGGTCGGATAAGTGTGAGAACAGCTTCCAAGAACAGAAGCGATAATTGAGTACAGCTCCAATTCTGAGTCTTTCTACATATTAAAACAAGTGTATGGTTTATTGCTACGCCTCAAGACAGGAATTTGGGTTGTGCTCTTATGCAGACAAAAAAGGTGATTGCCTATACATCACGCCAGGTGAAAAATATGATCAGAGCTAGTGTAGAGTTATTGATGGGCTAGTTGTCCAACATTGCGCTTCAGTTTACTCTTTTAGAGAGGTTCAAAGGAAAACAGTTTGAGTGACCCACAATTTGGAAATAGTAGAGACGATGTCTTAGCTGGAATAGCGACTATATAGTGTCAGGTATGAGTTTATTGAGGTATAAGGATCGGATTGGTATTACGATGGACACTGGGATCATATGGGAGATTTTGGATGAATCTCATATTGCCCCTTATTTTCTACATCCAGGCACCACAAAGATGTACCAAGATCTTAAAGCTTTATGGTGGCGGCCTGGGATGAAAAGGGACGTAACTGAGTACGTGGAAAAGTGCTTGACCTGTTAGCAAGTCAAGGCAGAGTATCTAAAACCAATAAGGCCATTACAACCTTTGTGTATTCCATAGCGTAAGTAAGAGGACATCACGATGGATTTCGTGGTGGGATTGCCCAAGATAGTGGGTCAACATGATTCAGTCTGGGTCATTATGGACCAATATACAAAGTCAACTCACTTTCATCAGTGAGGACGAGCAAGTACAATTGACTAGTATTTAGATCTCGAGGTGAGAGAGATAGTAAGCCTTTAGTGGACTTTGAGGTCTATCCTGACAGATAGGGACCCCACATTTACTTCCAAGTTTTGAGGAAGTTTACAGAAGGCGATGGATATACAGCGGAAGTTCAGTACCGCTTATTATCCTCAAACTGATTGTAAATCAGATAGGATTATCTAGATATGGAGGACTTGCTGAGAGCATGTATATTGGACTTTGAAGGGTCCTAGAATGAATATTTTCCTCTAATATAATTTTCCTATAGTGATAGCTACCAGTTGACTAGTGGAAGGGCACCTTATGAGATGTTGTAGGGTAAGAAGCGTAGATCACCCATTCAAGGGGATAAGATGGGTGAGAGAAAATATTTGGGTCCTGAGGTAATTCAGAGGACCACTGAGACTATGAGAAGATTAGAGCTCGGATGCTCACTTATCAGAGTAGACAGAAAAGTTATGTTGATCTAAAATGCAGGAACGTGGAGTTCAAAGTGGGAGACTATGTCTTCCTTAGAGTTTCACTGTGGGAATGGGTGACGAAATTTGGGAAAAAAGAATAAGATGAGCCCTAGACTTGTAGAACCGTTTGAAATCCTGGAAAGAATCGGTCAGGTGGCCTATAGATTGGCCTTACCTCTGGCCTTGTCGGTCGTATATAATGTATTTTATATTTCCATGTTGAGAAAACATGTATTAGATGAGACTCATGTATTGAGTTATGAAGATTTGGAACTGGAGGCAGTGTTATCCTATGAGGAGTAGCTAATTCAGATTTTAAACAGAAGGACAAGGTCCTGAGGAACAAAACCATATCTTTAGTTAAGGTATTATAGAGGAACTGCAAGGTCGAGGGAGTGACCTGGGAACCAGAATCAGATATGCAGGATCTATATCCCGAGTTATTCAGATAAAATTTCGAGGACGAAATTCCTATAAGGAAGAGATAGTTGTAATGTCCCAGATTACCTAATAAGGCTTAGGGCCTTGATTAGGGGGCAGGATGGAAAATTATAGAAATTATGTGTATATGTGTATCATTATATGATTATGTGAGTTATATTATAATATGACTTGATATGCATGTTTAGGTGTATTAAATATACATGTGGGCCGGTTTCTAGTTAAAAGGGAAATTTTCGTAATTTGGCATGTTATGGGTATATTTTGGCATATATGTGATACGTATGTGGGACTACATCATTATGCGGATATATTTGGATTATTCAGCACGAGACGATCCTAGTGAGCAAAGTAGCGGTTTAGTCATAAAGGGGTCAAATACCGGGCTCGGGGTGAGCCTAGGGGTATTTTAGTAATTTAGTTCATTACCAGAATCGAGTAATGGAGAAATTATTTGGTAATTATTTGAGGATATTGGAAATAACAAGAATTATAAGGCGTTAATTATGATTAACGGGGTATGTGGCAAATGTCAAAACTGCCCTTGAAGGACTTTGAGAGAGTGTTTTGGCCTAGGGGCAATTAGGTCTTTTGGTGCCAAAAGCAGTGTCTTAGGTTTTGGTTACTTCAGATGAAGGAAACCTCAAAAAATGGAGTTTATCAACAGAGTAACTCCTTTCTCTCTCTCTCTCTCTCTCTCTCTCTCTCTCTCTCTCTCTCTCTCTCTCTCTCTCTCTCTCTCTCTCTCTCTCTCTCTCTTCACAATTTCTCTTTTTACTCCTACCACCTTGGGGGAATTTGGATTTTTTAGGAAGAAAATCTCGAGGATTAGGAGGTTGAAGCCATAGTTTGGCTAAGGGACATCTTGGGCTTTCAGACCATTGGTTTGAGGGAATGATTCTTTGAGTTTCGCTGTGAATTTTTTTTAAGTTCTTCATGTTCTTGAGATGTTCTTGAGCTTCATAGCTCAACTATGGATTTTTCTATGTTAATGGATTTTTGATCAAGTGTTAACTTGGGTTTTGTTGAGGTTGGTGTATTGATGAGGTTTTGAGGTAGAATTGTAAGGTTGGATGGTGTTTAGATGAGGTTTTGGTGACTTGAACTCGGGGAAAAACCAGAGAATTCTGGGCTATAGGGTTGGCGCCCCAGCGCTAAGCAGGGGAAGCCAAGTGGTGGCTCTCTGACTTGGATGGCACCCCAGCACTACTTTGTGGCACCCCATAGCTAGTCCAATTTCAGCAAAGCCCATTTTTAGGGCTTGGGAGGACTTGGGGGCTCAGGCGATGGTTCCACCATCCCATTGGGTGCATTGGAAGTCCCAAGAGCATGAGAGTGGTCCCAGGGTTTGTTTTAAGGATTGAATCTTATGAGATTATTATTTATGGTTGTGACTAGGTTACCGCTAGGGCTCGGGACAGGATCATACTCGATGGTCGTTCATATTTAACTGGTGCTTGGACCAAAGGTAAGAAAACTGCACCCAGTATATGATACATGTGATTATGGCTTGGGCCGAATTATTGAACATGAATATGAATAGGGCATGAACGCCTGAGAATGTGTATGATTATGATTATGCTTGTGATTCTCGAATTATTGAACAGGAATATGAATAGGGCATGAACACCTGAGAATGTGCATGATTATGATTATGCTTGTGATTATTGATTAAGCACGTTGAATGCTTTGTATTTGGATATTTGGTATATGATATATGCTTGTCTGCATTATCTGATTGAGAAAGGCTTGACTTATGAGTCAAGGACGGCAATAGCGCATTGAGCGCTGGTCGAAAAGCATTGACTTATGAGTTAAGGGCGGCAATAGTGTGCTGAGTGATGGTCATTTTGTTAAGCTAACCAGGAGCGCATCACACTCTTGTCCGACCTAATGGTCGTGGAAAACTCAGCACCAGGGCTGGGTCGACTCCAAGGCTAGTTATATAGAGGATAGGGAAATGGGCCCCGAGGTGACTTATTAGTCCCATATCCTAGGGCTGGGCCCCAAACTTGACTTATGAGTCAAGAACGACATTACCACACTGAGTGTCGGTCGAAAGCATTGACTTATGAGTCAAGGACGAAATTAGCATGCGGAGTGTTGGTCGAAAAGCCTTGACTTATGAGTCAAGGACGGCAATAGCGTCGAGCACTGGTCGAAAAGCATTGACGATGTGTACATATGTGGCTGCTCGACCACCACGACCGGGGTTTTAAAGAGGAACTAGGGTTCAACCCTATTTTTCCGTGTAGGTCAACTGGTTCTAACTTTTTCCATTGTAATTAACATTTTTAAATGTATTTTGGGATCCCATGTATAAAGTAAACGTTTTAGTGAAATGATTGTACATTTGATCGAAAAATTTAACCCTAAATCGTTAATCACGTTTACTTACACCGTTATGGCCAAATGACTAGTTTAGAGAGTTTAGCACTATTTAAAATACAAAGTATAACGGTCATTGAGTAGTAGGGCGGAAAATGATCATGTACTACAGTGAAGAGTTCAGTAAGTTCTGTGATCAAAAGATAAGTACAATAAAATACAATAAGTTATGTTCGTCCGTCATTAGTTAGGTGATAAAAGCTCCAGACTTGTGTAACTTTTGTTAAAATTCTCACAGCATGTGCTCAAGGTAACCGGTTACCCATAATATAGGTAATTAGTTACTCTTAAAATGGTAACCGGTTACACATAATATAAGTAATAAGTTACTTTGATGGGAACATCCAAATCTGAATAAATATATATATATATAATAATAATAATGTGAAGGTAACCTATCAAATAACTCCAGATATTAAAAAATATATATGATCTAAAAAAGAAAAATAAATTACTGTAAAAGATTTTTTTTTTTTTACATATAGTAGAAAAAAACTATAAAAAATTCGTACAGATAAAAAAAATTAAAATAATAACATGTTTTAACAAATGAATGAAATTATAAAATTATCCTTAAAATCAAAGAAAATATTACTATCATTATAAATATGGCATCATTACATCTTCTTTTTTTTTGTAAATTTATTAGAAAAATAATCCTATAAATATTAACTTTCAAATCGAAAAAAACCAAAAAAAAAAAGGAGAAAGAGTTAAACCCCATAAAAATGTAAATAATGAAAAAACAAAAGCCATATTTTATGTAATCTCCACAAAAATTAAATATATATACTACTACACCGCACGACAATTTTAAGGCTCCTAAATGTACAAATTAATAATTCCCTACAATTTGAAAGGGTGACCCATAGAAGGTCGTTTGTAGTAGTGATTTAAAGTAGGAGCACTCAGGATCCAAAGCAATCTAATTACAAAAAAATTGGATATTTAATTACAATTTGATTTGATTGGATTTATAAAGTTGGATGTTCATTGGATTAGATCGAATGGGGGATGAAACTATGAAAATCCAATTAAGAACTTATCAAATCTAATTACAATTAAAAGAATATATATTTTATATATATCATATTAATTATAAATATGTTTAATTTTCTTATTTTTTTTCTTAGTTTTTAGCACTTTGGAGATGTTATTGTTGTTATTTTCATGTTATGTTATTATAGCACTTTAGTTATTAATTTTGTGACATTAGTAATAAACATTTAATGGGCTTAGTGTTGTAAACTTAATATTTCAATGACTTAATGTGGAAATTGTAAAGAATTAATTTAGTATTATTACTATATAGTGTCTAGTTTTCTTTTACTTGTTAATTTCTTTAATATTAAAATTTAGGTTCAAATATAAAAATAACTAATCCAATCCAATTACAATTGGATTGTGTTGACGCGGTTCTTCGGCAACAGATAATTATATGAATAAATGGGATGGATTAGTGCTGAATGATGACCCGTAATATGTGAATAATCTCAAAGGAAGGTTATAACTCGTTTACTCTTTTTAGGTGGTTCGAAGGTTAAACTCCCTCTAGTCCACCAGTCAATATTATTGATATATCTCTGGTATTCCTTACAGGGGTGTTTCTTTACAAAATAGAAGTCAACCCTTTGCAATGCCCAGGGTCTCCATATATATAGGGAGAGGACACCTGGGCATTGGCAAAGGGGGTCATTCTGTGACCTTCTTACCCGTCATGTCACTTATGTGACATTCATGATTAATTCCTAAAACCTGACAATGAAGTGTGGTCTAATCAATAGGTAAGGGGGATAATGGGCCGCATGGCCCAAACCAGTCGTGGGGTGCCTGAACACGTACGTTTATGTTGCGTGTCCGAGATTTCAGGAATAGAGTAGACACGTGATGTCTGATATGTGCATGTTTGCATTGCGTGGTTGACTTTATAAACGGTCTTAGGTGTCAGCTCTAGGTCGTACCTCGAGCTTGATGTAGTCCTAGCTCGTGGTGCCCACACTGCATACCCGATGCCTTTGAGTATTCTTACTAAACCTTTGGCTACCTCGAGCTAAAGAAGTACAGACTCGTAATATCAACTCCGAGTAGGTGGCTTCCACGTGGCTGATAGGATTATGCCCTTTTCCAGCTCGCTAATAACCAGTGGATATTTAGGGCGTACATTTTCCCCCCAAGCCCCTGCTCGTGGCATATGACGTCACCTGTGGCCACAGTGGGGGCTTTTAGGCTTCCTTGTCGACTCTTCATGTCCCGCCCATTGCGCTGGTATCGGATACGTGGAGCATCATGGTTGGCGACGATCCGTCTTCCGAGAACTGCATTAAATGGGCTAGCCTATCTTCAGCCGTCGTTTCGTCTTTCGAGTTATGATCCTCGTATCCCACATCAAGACAATCGAACGGCCCTCATTCTCTTGCCTTTTACGTATATATAAGGTTGGCCACCTTTCGCATGAGCCACCTTTTTATTTGAAATTTTTTCTCATCTTCTTTCTTCTCTCTTCTCAGTTTCAAAGCCCTTTTTTCCTTCCGGTCATTGTTCCAGACGTTCCTGAGTTCCAGACACGAGGGTTATTTCGTGACTCCGGTTCCAAAGATTCCACCAGGATTCCAACTCCTACGCTCTTTTCAGTCTTTACGCAGCAAAAAACTTCTGTAAGTCCCCTGTCTGCTGTATGCTTTAAATGTTTCCATTTTTCTTTGCTTAGGTAAACTTCCTTCTTAGCCGCATACTGTAGGTTGTTTTTCTTTTGTTGGTATTTTGTGCGTAGGTTCTTATCCTAGGGGTATCGACCGTAGGAAAGAGAATGCTTAGGAACATGATTCATAGGATAAAACTCTGGGGTGATTTTTCTGGGTTATCTTTTTAAATGCCTGTTTGGAGAGGCGAAGGCAACAAGTTTCTGGGGTGCAAAAACCAGGTAGCTTAGGGGTCACGCTTCACAGGCGGTTTTGCCTTTCGAAACTTTCCCTCCAAGGCAAACTTTATCTTGACCCTCCTGACACATGGATCCCGAGCAATCGTGGACCCGTTGGAAGCATAGGCGCGTGTTCATAGAACTGCGTGGTCTCACTCGCCGAGGGATGAGATTACCTCAACCCATGTAAAGGAAACCATTCTTCGTGCTTGATTCTTTCTTATGCTTAGGTCGCATTTTCTAAACTTTCTTCATCTTTGTTCGTTAGGCGACCAGATGGGACCCAAGAAGAATATGCCTAAGAAGAGTGTCGGCAGCTCGTCCTCCCAGCAGGCCAGCAAGGGGAAAGAGGTGGAAACAGACTCCCCAATCCCCCACTTCGGTCCCACCATGGAGAAAGATGTCGAGGTGGGACCTGACGCCTTCTTCGAGGCCGAGAAGATTGCCTCGAAGGTTACAACCCAGGGGAAAGTCAATAAAATCATGCTTTCCCACAACATCGAGAAAGGGAAGGGCGCCCTGGTTGTCCGTCCTCCCCTTGAGGGCGAGTGGAGCTGCGCACCGCTCGATGAGGAGTTCGCGGCCTGGAGCGAAGAACACCTCAAGGTTGGGGCCTTTCTCCCCCTGGACCAGTACTTTCTGAATTTCGTGAAGCTGGCCCCCTTTCAGCTCCCCCGTAACTCTTACCGTTTGTTAGCGGGGTTGAAGTACTTGTTCCTGAAGCAGGAATGGGAGGTCCCCTCACCGGCGGACATCCTCTACTTTTTCTGCCTCAAAGCCAGCCTGGACCAACGGGGGCGAGGTGACAGGTTCTACTACCTGACCCGTTTTCCTAACTCGGCCGCGGTCATCGAGCTGCCCAGCCACCCCAATGACGTCAAGGATCAATTCTTCATGTCAACGGGGTTTCCCAACTGCGAATACCATTACTTCAACCGTCCTCGTAAGTTCCTTCTAACTTTAGCTCGCAAGATCGTCACTGATTAGTTTCTTTCCATTCGTTATTGACTCGAAAACTATCGTGCAGCTATTTTTACGAGGACGGCTAAGTCAGTGACCATTGGGGGTCAGTACGAAACCTTGGCGGGGCTCCCCCCAAGTGAAAAAGACTACCGCCAGCTCGTGTCTGATGAGACGATGCTGGCATGTAAGTTGATTTCTCCGGGCCAGACTCTGGCCTTGAGGAGGCCGCGGACCATCCCCGCAACTCGCGAGATGGTGCCCATCCCCGAGGAGGAGACCGCGGATGACGACGAAGACGAGGTGCCTCTCGTGCGCCGAAAGCGGGCTCTTGAGGTCGCCCAGGAGGTCAACGCAGAGCGGACCCAATCCAGGGCAGCAGCCGGCCCCTTCGGCCAAGGTAACCCTTACTTGTTTAGGGATTTAGACAGAGCTGCCACAGACCTACGGCTTGCTAGATTTAACCCCATCCAGCTCGTTCACCGCCACCGAAACGACCCAGACCGTAACATAAATTTACTCCAGTGCGTCGACCAGCTAGTGCTGCGTTATGACATCGGCCGCCCTAGGGGAACTGTAGTAGTAGACAATACCCTGGCCTTTAGGTAGGCCTTCTTCGAGGAGTACGGGACCAACCTTAGGTCGTGGCCCTCCCTTCTGGAGGGTGTAGTAGCTCCGAGTCTTTAGGCAGTACGTAGAGGAGTCTAGTCCGGAGGCGGATCCGGACCCAGAGCCTCCTCTCATTCGTGAAGTCATTATCTTAGACTCCCCCGTAGAAGCTCCGGGGCCGGAGGTCTTGACAATAGATTCCTCCTCTAGCTCAGAGGGTAGGACCTTTTTCAATACATACTTTAGATTTTTTGCAATCAAAATATTTTTACATGCATACTAATGATTCACTCTTTGTTTCAGACGAGGAGATGTCGCAACCTGGGGACAACGTTCTGCGATCTATGTTCCAGGGGGGAAATCCTTCCTCCGGGCCATCCGGGCCCTTGGTGAAGAGGCTCCGGCTGGCCAAGAAAGCCTCTAGGACCTCCTCCAAGCCTCCTGCCAAGGGGAAAAGCCAAGGTCCTTCTGCCACTGAGAAGGTGCCTCCACCCCCTCCTGCCATAGAGAAGATGGCTCCACCTCCCCCGCGACCTCCTGTCCCTACTCGGGAACAGGAGGTAACAACTGGGACCTTGTTAGCCCAGACTCCCAGCGTGCGCATCCCGGTCAACCCTCAGGCCTTGGAGAAAATCCCCGAGGTCTTTAGGGGGACGGTTTACGAAACCGCGACCTACATGGTGGACCACTGCTACAACGCCACCTCGAGGGACTTGCGGGAGATCAAGACGAGGAGTCCCGAGCATGTTATGGAGTCGTCACTGGGGATGACCCTCACTATAAGTTTGCCTTACCATCAGTTCTTGCTGGTTTTTTTTTTCTAAGGCACTTGCCTTATTATATTTTTATCTTGCAGGCGGCTTTGGCTCTCCACCGGAGCATATCTCGGTCCAGGGCCAGGATTGACGAGATCAGGGGCGAGCACCAGCCCGCCCTCGCATTCGCTCAACAACAAGAGCAGGATGCCAAAGCTGCCCTGGCGACTGCCCGGGAAGGCGAGAGGGTCGCGCAGGCCGCCTCGGTTGCTACGCAGAACGAGCTGGAGGCATCTCAGCCCAAGGTGCTGGAGGCCGAGGCTACCAAGGTCGCCCTGGATGCCACGAAGGTTGAACTTGAAGAGGCCAAGGCTGCCCTGGTAGCGGAGAGGGCATCTTCCAGCTCCTCCATGGAGGCCATGCTGTACCATTGTTGGGCCTTCAACCAGGATGGTGACTTTTCCTTCCTGAGGCCGGACGTGTGGGAGTCCTTCTTAGAGAAGTTCAAAGCTCGCCTTCAACAAGAGGCGCCCTCCGAGACCGGGGAGACTTCCACTGCCACCGAGCAGGATGCCGAGGGGGTGACTTCATCGGAGCGGCCTAGCGGGGCTTAGGATTTTTGCTCCTCTCTTTTATTTTTATTTGTAACTTTACATTACGAGGTCTTTTATCCTCGAGACAATTGATTTCCTTAGATTTATTTTAATCTATTTATATATATTTGTGGTTTAACTTTATTGTTACTTCTCTTTACCGCATTTGGTGAGAACTTAGTTTCTGTTGGTGTTATGATTGACATCATATGCTTTTTAGGAAAAAACATTTGTTTATTAATTTGAACCAACTTCTAAGTCTTAGGACCTGGTTGTATCCAGGATATTAATTTTAAAAAACTTAGTTCGTGTTAATCCTTTATCGATATCTCGTGCTTTTTAAGAAAAACACCGATCAATCGATTTAAATCAACTTCTAAGTTTTAGGACCTGGTTGTATCCAGGACATTGATTTTAAGAACTTAGTTTGCGTTAATCCTTTATCGATATCATGCTTTTTAAGAAAAACATCGATCAATCAATTTGAACTAACTTCTAAGTTTTCAGACCTAGTTATATCCAGGATATTAATTTTAAAAAACTTAGTTCACGTTAATCCTTTATCGATATCTTGTGCTTTTTAAAAAAAACATCGATCAATCAATTTGAACTAACTTCTAAGTTTTCGGACCTGGTTATATCCAGGATATTAATTTTAAAACTTAGCTCGCGTCAATTCTTTATCGATATCTCATGCTTTTTAAGAAAAACATCGATCAATCAATTTGAACTAACTTCTAAGATTTAGGACCTGGTTGTATCCAAGATATTAATTTGAAAACTTAGTTCGCATCAATCCTTTATCGATATCTCGTGATTTTTAAGAAAAGCATCGATCAATCAATTTGAACTAACTTCTAAGTTTTAGGACCTGGTTATATCCAGGATATATGCCCCCCCCCCCCCCCCCCCAAGTAATCAGGAAAGGGTCTTTTGTGGTTACTTGACGTTACATCCACAAACATATACAATTAATGCAAAAAGATTAACTCTTATTACTTAATAAACAAAAGATGGCTTTTTTAACTAAGCCTTACAAAGATATTACTGATAATATTTCTTTAGGTGTGTTGACGGTGAGAACTCGTCAACTAAGTTAAGTTAGAAAAATTGCAAAGTAAAGATTATCAAAAGAAAAGCTTTAGAAATCTAAGTATAAACTCCAAGAACAATTGCAGAAGAAAAATGGTGAATTAGTTTGCATTCACTATGGTGCACTGCTACAGTAATTTTTCCAACCCCCTTCCAAATGGAAGTGGAGTTTATTTTATAGTGGGCTCTAATGGCCCCTGATACAATGTGGTCCAGGGGACCAAGTAGTATGCTAGTACACTTTCAGGTGAGTGGTCTCAAGGGTAGTGGTGTCTGCTCCAGTACATGATCAGGGTTGGTGGGTGCACCTCCACTTTAGTACTTGATCGTGCTTCCACTACCTTCCTGGTACGGGTGTTAGAGGAGTGGCTGGTGAGGACAACAGAAGGTACTTCGCACGTACCACCACTACTTATCTGATGTGGGTACTATGTCCGTACTCTAACTCCTTTTAGTTCGTCAGTGGACTCCGTACCTATAGGAAAAAGGGTGCCCTGTTGGTTGCACTAATCTTAGGGAGAGAGATGAGGCCTCTTCAACGAAGCCTGCTGTGTATTTGGTGAGACTTGGTACCCATGTGTGGGTCATTGATCTCACTCCATGAGATCAATGCCATGTAGCCCCCATTTGCGAGGCGTAGGTGCGAGGCTCTATGGGCGCGCGAGACGAACGGGCCTCGTGGGACGCCTGGTGTGCGAGGCGCTTAGGGGCGATTTCGCCTGATGCTGGCACGCGAGGCGGAGGGGCCTCGCGAGACGCCTGGTGCGCGGGGCGTTCGGACGTGGCTCGCCTGATGCTGGCACGCGAGGCTGAGGGGCCTCGCGAGACGCCTAGTGCGCGAATGGGCGCGGCCGAGGCAGGCGAGGCGAGACAGCCTCATGAAAGGGGCCTTGCAGAGATGCGCGCATGGGCGCGGCCAAGGCAGGCGAGGCGAGGCGAGACGGCCTCCCAAGAGGGGCCTCGCAGAGATGCGCTCATGGGCACGGCCGAGGCAGGCCACGCGAGACGACCTCACGAGAGGGGCCTCGCTGAGATGCACACATGGGTGCTGGGGAACGGCCAAGGCGTGCTAGGCGAGATGGTCTCCCGAGATGGCCTCGTGAGACAGGTGTGTGGGCACGGCTAAGGCGAGGCCCTGGGCACCTGAGTGCTTCACTTCGGCATGGGTTCATAGGACCTTCATCGTGGTTAGCGTGCAGCCTCACGTGGTGTGAGGCAGGTCAGACTCTCGAAGGCCTCTCACGAGGTTTGGGTCTTTCAGGATCAAGCCAAATTTGCAGTGCTCACAAGGTGTATAGCGTTCCAAGTCTGTGGGACTACTTCTCCATTAAGCCGAGCTAGTTTGAAGGTCCCTTCTTTCACGACCTCTGTTATTTGATAAGGCCCTTCCCAGTTCGGTCCCAACACTCCGTCCTTGGGATCCTTACTGGCTAGGAAGACTCTTCTGAGTATCAGGTCGCCAGTGCTAAAGACGCGTCTCTGGACCTTTGAGTTGAAATAACGAGTACTCTTTTGTTGATAATGCGCGATCTGCAGCTGTGAATCTTCTCGTTTTTCGTCAATTAGGTCGAGGGACGCGCAGAGCAATTCGTCATTCTGGTCTTGGTCAAATGCCTGGACTCTATGCGAGGCTACCCTTACTTCGACAGGAAGGACTGCCTCACTCCCGAAAGCTAGGGAGAAAGGAGTATGACCCGTCGACGTTCGATGTGAGGTCCGGTATGCCCACAGTACCTAGGGGAGCTGTTCAGGCCAGACTCCCTTGGCTTCATCCAGTCTTTTCTTAAGGCTCGCCTTTAGCGTCTTGTTGATAACCTCGACCTGCCCATTGGCCTGGGGATAAGCCACGGAGGAGAAGCTTTTAACAATGCCATGCCTCTCGCAGAATTTGGTGAAGAGGTCGCTATCGAACTACGTTCCATTATCCGACACGATCTTCTTTGGCAGCCCTAATCGGCAGATAATACTCTTGACCACGAAGTCAAGGACTCTCTTTGAAGTGATCGTCTCCAAGGGTTCTGCTTCTGCCCACTTGTTGAAGTAGTCGATAGCCACCACCGCGTAGCGAACTCCTGGGCACCAATGTTGCAAAAATTATAGCAATTAAAATACGCAAGTATACGTAGCCGCACAAGTAATATAATGCAAAGTGAGATCGTCTCCACAGGGATTTTAAACTAAATTATTGTAAAATCAACTAAAAACAATTCAAAAAGACAATAACCAATTCAAGGGAATAATGGGTAAATGAATCTGGAATTAAAAGTATATATGCAGAATTAATTAAACTAAAATAATGGAACCAAGAGAAATCAAGTCTATGAGGAAATTCTATGTGAACACGTGATCTGGGTGGTTAATCCCCCTATAATTTCTTTCCAGCTGTTATAGCATAAGTTCAGCAATGGCTCAGCAATTACATCCATAGTTAACAGATTACAAAAACGCCCAGTAAGTCTTTTCCAAAACCCACTGTATAATGCTTACAACCCTCTCAACACACTCCTGTATTAAACCAGATTGCAAACAGTCTATTAAGCATCAAATCTTGTGTTATACAAGGCAGCAAAATATCCCTATTTTACCACTAAAATTTACCTACAAATAGGCAAGTTTCTTGCATCAATTAAATGGGTTCAGCTAGCTTAAGTTTTTCCAAACTTAGATCTAGCTCAGTAATTGTTAATTATGGCCAGTAAATAACAATCAATAGCAGTAGTCACACTTAATTGAACAAGGATACAATTACTTTAACCATGCATCAAAACATTAATTCATATTGTAGGGTTCATAACCACCCAAACCTCTAAGGATTAGTTCATGTTTAATAATAGAAATACAAAACCAGTAGCCATTAGCAAATCCATGGAGTTTGTTCACAAATTAGATAGAGAGAAAATACAATACAAAATGAAGAAGGGAGAAGAAAAAGTTAGAAGGAATTGTTGTGCTCAATCCCCCTAGTTGTCAGCTCGTGGTCCTCTTCCTCCTCTGTATTCTCTCTGTTTTCTTGCTTTTCTTTCTCTGTACTTCTGTTTTCTCTCAAAATGGTGCTAAGAAAATCAGCTGTCTTCCAAGAATGGGTTCTCCCTCATGTTGCGGGTGCCCCCCCTCCTTTTTAGGGTACTTTGCTTTACCCTAATAGGAAAGTCAATTCCCACCTTGTCCTCCACGTGCCACATCACCCAGCTGACTTAAGTTTTTTAAAATTCTCGCCACATAGGCGCTGATATCACTCATTAAGTCCAGCTGGCCTCTTGCCCCGTCACCTGTCTGATCCCTTGAATTGCTGTGTGGTGATCTTGCGGCATTGAAGTAGCAACACGCCCCTTTCAGAATTTGTTTTCCCCTTGCTTCCAGCATTTTCCCTTTCATATATTTTCTTAAGCTTCCTTTCCTGATTAACACAACACAGTAATTTACATAAAAACACTGAAAAATATTACAATATATAACTAATTCTTACATGGACTCACTACCTAGAATAATGCACTAAAACTAACAAATTTACAATAAACAAGGACTCATTACTCTTTTTAATTTGAAAAGCAAGTTCAAAGATTATAAGAATAACTCTAAATCCTAGAGTTATCAACCAACCAGGTCAATACCCCAGACCGCGAACGGCCATGGGGACGAGATCATCTTCTGCTTGACCGGGGGAGCTCGGGCAATTGTGGCGAATTGCTGGCACTTGTCACACTTTTTGACGTAGGAGATCAAGTCCTTTGACAAAGTGGGCCAATAATACCCCTGCCTTAGTATCTTCAGGGCAAGGCTTTGCCCCCCAGTGTGATCTCTGCAAAAACCCGCGTGCACCTCCTACAAAATGGTCTTCGCCTTGCTTGGCAGAACACACCATAGGAGAGGTAAAGAGTGCCCATGCCGGTATAATATCCCATCTATTATTGTATACCTTGAAGCCTGGTAAAGTACCTGCCTTGCGTCATTTCGCCCCTTGGGTAACTTTCCTGCTGAGAGATACTCGAGGATGGGAGTCACCCAAGTCGGTCTGACGTCAATCATCTCGACCTCCGCCACGACTTCCTCTATGCTTGGTCTTTCCAAGAACTCTACCGGCACCAGCCCCAAAGTCTCTGCCTCCCCGGAAGTAGCGAGCTTTGCCAGGGCGTCCGCGTTGGCATTCTTCTCCCGAGGTATCTGCTCGATTGAGCCGCGCTCAAATGCAAATACTTCTTTCTTTACCTTGGCCAGGTAAGCAGCCATCTTGGTTCCTCGTGCTTGGTATTCCCGTAACACTTGGTTTACCACGAGCTGGGAATCGCTGTAACACTAGATGGAGCTGGCCCTCAGCTCCTAGGCCACCCTTAGCCCCACCAGTAAAGCTTCGTATTCGGCCTCGTTGTTGGAAGCTTTGAATCTGAATCGTAACACCGAGTGGAATCGATGTCCCTCTGGGGATATCAATATGATTCCAGCCCCGGAGCCGTTCTCGTTAGACGAGCCATCCACGAAGAACTTCCCTGAGGCCTGAGCTGACTCTTCCACAGGATCTTCTCGGAACCCTGTGCACTCTGCCACAAAATCAGCCAAGGCCTGGCTTTTCATTGCAGTTCGCGGTATGTACAATATCTCAAATTGGCTGAGCTTGATAGCCCACTTCAACAGACGCCCCGATGCTTCAGGTTTCTGCAAAACCTGCCTTAAAGGCTGATCAGTTATGACGTGTATTGAGTGGGACTGGAAATACGACCTGAGCTTTCGGGAGGCCGTAATAAGGCAGAAAGCCATCTTTTCCATCAACGGACACCAGGATTCAGCTCCAAGAAGCCTCTTGCTGATGTAATAGAGTAGCTTTTGAGATTGGTCTTCTTCTTGGACTAATACGGCGCTAGCTGCATCTTCTGTGACAGCTAGGTAAAGGAAAAGAGGTTCCCCTTCCGTTGGCTTGGATAATACGGGCGGCTCGACCAAATGTGCTTTCAGGTCAAGGAAGGCGCGTTCGCATTCCTCGGTCCACTCGAATTTTTTATTTCCCCGGAGCAGGTTGTAGAATGGCAAACATTTGTCGATAGATTTAGAAATAAACCGATTAAGGGTCGCCACCCTTCCTGTCAGACTCTGAACGTCTTTTCGCGACCGGGGTGAGGGCATCTCGAGCAGCGACCTGATCTTATCAGGGTTCGCTTCTATTCCTCTGGTATTGAAAATGAAACCCAGGAATTTTCCCTACGCGACCCCGAAAGTACACTTTTGGGGGTTTAGCCTCATGCCGTATTCTCTCAATATCTTAAAGCATTCCTCCAGATTGGAGACATGGTTATCGGCAGTTTTCGACTTGAACAGCATGTCGTCAACATACACTTCCATATTTTTCCCGATCTGATTGGTAAACATCCTATTTACCAACCTCTGGTACGTAGCTCCTGCGTTTTTCAGCCCGAAGGGCATGACCTTGTAACAATAAACATTGGTTGAGGTCATGAAGCTAGTGTGTTCCTGATCTGCTGGATTCATGGCGATCTGGTTATAGCCCGAGTATGCATCCATAAAAGACATAAGCTCGTGCCCCGCCGTGGCGTCTACCAATTGGTCGATCCTTGGCAAGGGGAAGCAATCTTTGGGGCAGCCTTTGTTTAGATCGGAGAAGTCGATGCAGGTCCGCCATTTCCCGCTGGGCTTCGGGACCAACACAGGATTGGCGACCCAGATCGGGAACTTTGCTTCGCGGATAAAGTCGCGCTTTAAGAGCCAGGCTACTTCCTCCTCTAGGGCCTCAGCTCGGGTTGTTCCCAGGCGCCTTTGTTTCTGGGATTTTGCAGGCACACTTTTATCCAAGTGGAGGGTGTGCATGATGACGCTCGAGCTGATCCCTATCATGTCTCCATGGGACCAGGCGAACACATCTAGATTTTCTTGCAGAAACCTAATCAGCTCCGCCTTCCTTTTGCTACATAGATTTTTCCCGAGCTTCACCACCTTCAAGGGATCTTGTGGGTTGATATTTGCCTCCTCGAGATCTTCGATAGCCTGGAGCTCAGATCTATCCTCGCCTACTCTGGGGTCGATATTATCATTTAAGATGCTATCCTCCCCTTTGGCATTCTGAGGTTTTTCAATCTCGGGACTAGGCACAAGTTCCTGAGATTCCTTACTCTCGCCTTGGATGGTCATCGTCTACTGCCCAGGTTTTTATTTTCCCTTCATAGAAATGCTATAGCATTCCCTGGCAGCGAGCTGATCACCTCGGACAGTGCATATCCCTGAGGAAGAGGGGAATTTTAACGCGAGGTGGTGGATGAAGGTTATTGCTTCGAACGTTATCAAAGTAAGTCGGCCCAAAATAGCATTGTACGCGGCGGGACAATCGATGACCACAAACTCGAGGAGTTTTGAGACAGTCCGGGGTCCCTCTCCCAAGGTAATCACCAGCTCGATCGTTCCTATCGTTGCCGACCCTTCTCCAGAAAATCCGTATAGCATCATGGAGTTGGTTTTCAACTCGGTGACAGATAAACCCATCTTTTCCAGCGTAGATAGGAACAGCAAGTTCACCGAGCTCCCATTATCGACCAATATCCTCTTAACTCTCCGGTTAGCGAGCTGAGCGGTTACGACCAGAGGGTCGTTATGAGGGAATTGGATGTTACTGGCATCTTCCTCGGTGAATATGATTGGCTGCCTCTCCAATCGTTGTTGTTTGGGTAGATGCTGCTCTGGGACGAACTCCACTCCATTATGAGCTTTTAGTTCGTTGACATATCTTTTATGGGCACCTCTGCTCGTGCCGGCCAGATGGGAGCCTCCAGAGATCGTGGAGATCTCTCCTCCTATCACAGGAGGAGGGGTGTCCTGATTTATCCGAGACCCGGGCTGACCTATCGGAGCTTCTGGAGCTGGTTGACCGGCGGGAACTCTATTTTGTGCATACTGAGCCAAGGGTCCGACTTTGATGAGTGTTTCGATCTCATCCTTCAGGTGCCTACAATCATCAGTGTTGTGGCCAATATCGTTGTGGAATCGACAAAACTTGGAGGGGTCCCGCTTAGCCTTCTGGTGCTTCAACGGTTCCGGCTTCTTCCAGGGGAGGCGAGCAGAATTCGCTAGGAAAATATTCTCCCTAGTGTTTGTGAGCTCGGTGTAAGTCGTGTAGACTGGCTTAAACTTTTCTGTGGGCTTGTTCTTCTTCGGGCCGTGTTGGTCGCCCTCGCTGCTCCCTTTTCTCTTGCCTCCACCAAACTGGTTATTCTGTGTAACGGTTTGGGTCGCTGTCACGACATCCGTTCCCACTCCAGCGAGCTGATCAGAGGCTTGGCTGGTTCCCACGGCCGATGCTCACGCCTCCTCCAGGTTTATCCATCCCTGGGCCCTACTTAGGAATTCGTTCACGGTGTTGACACCTTTTCTCTGTATCTTTTCCCAAAGTCCGCTTCCAACGAGGATCCCAGTCCTCAAGGCCATAAGCTTGGAACTATCATCTGCGTCCCTAGCTCGAGTCGCGACGTTTGCGAATCTGCTCAGGTAAGCCTTCAAAGGTTCGTCGGGCTGTTGTCTTACGTTTGCCAGGGTGTCGGCTTTGACGCGAGCAGCCTGAGAAGCTCGGAATGCCCTTTTGAAGTCGGTAGAAAAGGTTTTCCACGAGCTGATGGACTGCTTTTTACTCTGCTTGAACCATTGCATGGCCGGCCCAGTCAAGGTGGAAGGAAATATTAAACACCTCAGCTCAGGATTGATGTTGTGGGCCATCATCAGGGTGTTGAACATACCCAAATGATCTGACGGGTCTCCGTCTCCATTGAATTTAGACAAGTGAGGCATACGGAAACCAGGTGGATATGTTGTGGCTGCTATGCTGGGAGTGAAGAGCTCGAGTTCGTCCCCCGAGTCATACTCATCTTTTTCTTTTTCCGATAAGAGCTTCCTCATCAGCTCCTCCATCTGAGCCAGACGTTCCAGGGTTTGGTCCTTACTTCTTTGGTTGTTATGGGGCTGTTCAACAACTCCATTTCCATCGTACGCGTTAGGCGGGTTATTGTCCCTCCTATCATGAGATAGGTTATGTGGGACATTCCCGCTGTCACATACTTCCGACAGACCTTCCCCTTGGCGAGCACGACTACCGTTTCTAGCTGGGTCTCCTCTCTGAGAGTTGAGGTGGTCTCGGAGGTCGGCCCTCAAGGTGGCCCAAGGTCTTTAAGCCGAACTCAAGCAATGGCGCAGGTCTTTGCCGGACATGCCACTTCGATTACTCCCGGTCCAGTAACTTCCATTTGAAAAACTCGGAGCCCGCCGCTGAGGGTGGGGATCCGAGATTTCCCTGGGCGCCCGACTGCGATGGGAATGCCCGACGGAAGGAGGATTTCTCCTGTTGCTCCCATGAGCCGGAATGTCTCGGACTGGACGGGGAGGAGATGGGAATCTAATTGGTGACAGAGGATGCCTGGCTGGTGACGCGATCCTAGTCCCGTCAGGGCGGATTAAGCTAGGTCGCGGCCGCTCCGCTCTACCATCCCCCGCGTCCTGCGCTCGGCGGTCTGATCGTGGTGCAGGACGGCTGGCTGTCGTCGCGAGCCCTCCCCGGATCTCCTTCGCGAGCTGCCTCGGGCCCTCCTGGGTGCACTCGAGGGTGGAACTGAGCTAGGAGTTGAGGTCCAGACCGATCGGCTGAATTGCTGATCGGCCCTAGGAAGTTCCTCAAATGCAGTTTCTTGGCGGTGCGACGTGGGATTAGAATTCAATGTCGAGGGTCCGACCGACCGACTGGGCCTGGACCGGTTACCCCGGCGGGACTTATGAGTCCCACCATGCCTCTTTCCGACGTTAGCGTCGGTTGTAAGAGGGGGTAATCGGACCAACACCTCTTCGATCTGCTTGTTTGCTTTCGCCAGCTGACTCCTCAGCTGTGCATTTTCCATTTCTACCGCCATGTAGAAATCCAGGTTCGGATTGGGCGGCCGGGGAGCCGAACTTCCAGTGTCGTCTTGGCCCATTGGCTGCTTTCCCGGTCGCTACTGAACCTCAGGGTTTTGCTCATCGGATATGGCGGCATGGTGGACCTCCTGCCCATCACGTTGATCCGCTTCGTTACAATGCCTCGAGCGAGTAACCACCATGGTTGGGTTTTTTGCAATAGCACCAAACTAAAATCCTCTCAATGAAAGCACCAAACTGTTGACGCGGTTCTTCGGCAACAGATAATTATATGAATAAATGGGATGGATTAGTGCTAAATGATGAACCGAAATATGTGAATAATCTCAAAGGAAGGTTATAACTCGTTTACTCTTTTTAGGTGGTTCGAATGTTAAAATCCCTCTAGTCTACCAGTCAATATTATTGATATATCTCTGGTATTCCTTACAGGGGAGTTTCTTTACAAAATAGAAGCCAACCCTTTGCAATGCCCAGGGTCTCCATATATATAGGGAGAGGACACCTGGGCATTGGCAAAGGGGGTCATCCTGTGACCTTCTTACCCATCATGTCACTTCTGTGACATTTATGATTAATTCCTAAAACCTGACAATGAAGTGTGGTCTAATCAATAGGTAAGGGGGATAATGGGCCGCATGGCCCAAACCAGTCATGGGGTGCCTGAACACGCACGTTTATGCTGCATGTCCGAGATTTCAAGAATGGAGTAGTCACGTGATGTCTGATATGCGCACGTTTACATTATGTGGTTGACTTTATAAAGGGTCGAAGGTGTCAGCTCTAGGTCGTACCTCGAGCTTGATGTAGTCCTAGCTCGTGGTGCCCACACTGCATACCCGATGCCTTTGAGTATTCTTACTAAACCTTTGGCTACCTCGAGCTAAAGAAGTAGAGACTCGTAACATTAGCTCCGGGTAGGTGGCTTCCACGTGGCTGATAGGATTATGCCATTTTCCAGCTCGCTAATAACCCGTGGATATTTAGGGCGTACAGATTGGTTAAGGGTAAAAGGTTTGATCAGATCAGATGAGCACCCCTAATTTAATTGCATTCAATAAGTACTTAGAAAGTTGTCAATTATCTCTTCTTTTTTAGCTTTGACATTTAGAAAAACTTGACAACGGAGAAAACACCGATCAATACCGACAAAAGTTGCCATAGGAATGATGGCATTATATCTTCAATTCGATAAATTCTTAACAAATTATATCAAAATATAACTTTGTTTTGTATTTCAGTCAAAAGAAAGTGAACCAAGTGTTTGATACAAGTACTAAAAGAGCCTATATATAGGCAAAGTAAATTGGTTAAAACAACTTAACCAACTAACTAAAATTAGTTAGACCAAACAAAACAAAAAAAAGGTTACTAATACACTCTTAATACTCCCCCTCAACGTGTGCTATACATGTTTGTAATGCTCATCTTGGATAATAAGTCTTTAGACTGAGTTGGAAAGAGAGCTTTGGTCAGCAAATCAACAATGTTGTGATTGGTGGAAACATGTATAAGCTTGAGATGGCCTAATTGTATTTTCTCCCGAACAATGTGGCAAACAATGTCTACATGTGTTGGTTCTTTCATGGAAGACATCATTTTCAGATATGTGAATGGTTGCTTGATTGTCACAGTAAAGGATTGCAGGCGTGTTGTGAGGGATGCCAAAATCACGGAGAAGAGCAAGGAACAAAATGACTTCACAAGTGGCGTTGGCCATGACCCTATATTCAGCTTCAGCTGAGGAATGGGACACTGGAGATCACTTCTTTGACTTCCATGAGATGAGGGATTGACCTAAAAAAACACAATAACGAGAAATGGATCTTCTGGAGTCAATGCAAGAACCCCAATCAACATCAGCGAAGACTTTGAGCTGAATGTCTTGGTGTTGGACATTTGTTTCAATATATGCTTGAATCTGATTGTGTGAGTTAGAATGCAAGAAAATTCCTTGTCCCTAGGTACCTTTCAAATATTAAAGGATACGTTGGGCTGCCTTGAGATGAGGAGCGGGGAAGCTAAATATTGGCTAAGTTGACTAACTGCAAAAGAAATATTAAGTCTAGAAATTGTTAAGTAAATGATTTTACCTATCATGCTACGATAAGAAGTAGGGTCTGAAAGTAAATCTTCATCATCATTACTAAGTTTGATGTTAGGTTCATAGGAGTGGAAGCTGCCTTGGCTCCTAAATATCATGCTTCTATTAGAAGCTGCAAAGTAAAAGGCTTTTGGGAAACAACAATTCCATTAGTAGACCTGCCTACTTCAAGGCCTAAGAAAAAACAAAGAGACCCAAATCTTTGAGTATAAAGTTGGAACCCAAACAAATTTTGAACTCACTTACTTCAGTATTGGTGTTACTTGCTATAACAATATCATCCACATATATGAGCAAATCAATAAATTAAGTGGAAGTTTTTTAATAAACAAAGAATTGTCCACATATATGAGCAAATCAATAAATTAAGTGGAAGTTTTTTAATAAACAAAGAATTGTCCGAATGGGACTGTTTGAAGCCATCATTGAGTAAAGTGGTGCTAAGTTTGGAAAACCATTATCTTGATGCTTGTTTTAAGCCATAAATGCATTTATTTAGTTTACAAACTGGGTTAGAAGGAAGTGTTCCCTTAGGTTTATACCCTTGGGGAATTTTCATATATGCATTCTCTTCTAAATCACCATGTAAGAAAGTATTATTTATATCCAACTGATGTAATTGCCAATTATGAGTGGCGGCTAAAGCAAGAAGTAATTTAAAAGTATTGAATTTTGCAACGGGACCAAAGGTTTCTGAATAATCAATAACTTCTTGTTGTGTATAGCCTTTAGCCACTAAACGGGCTTTGTATCTCTATCTCTCACCATTGGATTTGTATTTAATTTTGTAAATCCATTTGCTGCCAATTGAGTGTTGTCCAGCCGGTAGTGAGGTTATGTTCCAAGTATTGTTGGCTTCAAGAGCACCTAGTTCCATTTGCATTGCTTGTTTCCATTTTGGCATTGTGGAGGCACTTGCATAAGAAGTAGGCTTGGAAATTGTGTGAGCTGTTAAGATGGCAGCTTTGAAAGGAGCTGCAAATCTTTCATAAGAGAGATAGTTAGTAATAGGATGAGTTGTAGATTAAGGAACAACATTATAGTTACAAATATAGTCGTCTAGATGTGATGGTTTGTTAATGATGCGACTAGATTTTGTAGTGGGCACATCAAGAGTTGCATCTTTGGGTGAAGATATCGAAGCGTGTGAACTTGAACTTGCTGAAACTGAATAAGGCAAAAAACTGTTAGAGAAATATTTATCAAGTAAATCACTAGTATCTGAATTTTTCAAAGGAAAAATGTTTTCATGGAAGATAATATCTCTTGAATGTACTATCCTTTGAGATTCAATATCTACTAGTGCGTAAGCCTTCATTCGAGCAGGGTAACGTATAAAGATATGTGCACGTGACCTTGGAGACAATTTGTGTCTTGTTGATGGAAGTGTAGAGACATAGGCAAGACACCCAAAATTGTGAAGGTGTTCATATGAAGGAAGCTTTTGATGCAGCACCTCAAAGGAAGACTTGCATTTTAACAAGAATGATGGTGTCATGTTAAGAAGATACACAGCAGTTTGTACAGCAAAGGACCAATATGGAAGAGAAAGATTAGACTACAAAACTAAAGCTCTAGTGTTTAATATGTGCTGGTGTTTACGCTCCACAACATAATTTTGTTGTGGACGATCAACACAAGAGTGATAGTGTATAATACATTTGGATGCATATAAAGATGACAAGTTTAGTTCTTTGGCATTATCTGCCCTTAAACATTTGATACAAATAGAAAATTGAGTGGAGATAAGTGCAAAAAGTTGAGGTATTATAGTCTGAACTTCAACTTTAGTTTTTAGCATGTAAACCCATGTGTACCTAGATAATCATCAACTATGGTTAGAAAATATCAATATCCTTCAATACTAATTATTGGAAATGGTCCTCAAACATCTAAATGAATTAATTCAAATGCAGTAGTACACATATTATTATTGGAAGGAAAGGGTAATCTTTTTTGTTTTGCAAAGTGAAAAATAGAACAATGCTTGCCACAAGATTGCTTGATAGAAAAATTCAAAGTTTTATTAGCATTATTTGTAATCAACATAGAAGGGTGGCCAAGGCATGAATTCCATTGTGCCCCATCATTACACGATGTAGAAGTAAAAACAATAGGAAAAGATGGGTGAAAAAAAGAAGTATCTTGTTGTAGCAAATAGAGGTTTCCAACCAGTTTAGCAATCCCAATCGTGGTAGTCTTGGGTTGTTCGTGAATTAAGCAATAAGAATGAGTGAATAGCACGAAATTATTGGTGCTAGAAATATAAGCATTAACTGAAAATAAGTTGAATTGAAAAGTGGGTATATATAGAACATCATGAAGTAGGGATGTTCATAAAATCACCCACACCACACCACACTGCAATTTGCAGTTTAGAACCTTTCGCAGTGCGGTTGTGGTTTGCATTTTTGTCAAACTGTGCGGTTTAGTACAGTTTGCGGTTTTAAATTTTATAAATGCAGTTCAAACCGCACCGTACTACATTGTTATATATATATTCATTTTTTATATTTTTTTTCAAATTTACTACATTTAAACTTAATGCATATATATTTATATATATTATAATATATACAATATCTAGAAAAAATATTATATTTTATAAGATGCTAACACATATTCTTCAATCTATAAATGTTATTCCTTAATCAAAATATTCACTTTTATATAAAAAAAATTCTTTTTTATTAGTTGATTATATTTAAAATGAATGTTTATTAATTATAATATTTAATTGTTAAATTAATTTGCGAAAAGATTCGCGACTGTGGATAGTAGGTATGGAGGAGGCAGCATCAATTATGTTTGTTGGTGAGAAGAACCAAGTTTTATTTGGTGTTCTTTTTGAATAACCATTGAAAAAACTTTGGAAAAAGATGGAAATGGATCAATGAGAAGAATTTGAGCCCTTACGGCATGAAAAGAATCATTAAGGCCAGTCAAAAATTGTAACACTTGTTCTTGGTCGGGGAAGTTAAGATGATCAGTAGATGCAGCACAAGTACAAGGTGTTCTAGGGCGTAACTCAATAATCTCATCCCACATTGATTTCAGTTGAGTAAAGTAAGCACTTACAGAGTTATCACCAGGATGAAGACTGATTAAAGATTCACGGAGCTCAAAGATCCATGGCCCATTCCCTTGATCAAATCTGTTGTTGAGCTTAAACCACATTGCAGCTGTAGTATCAAGAAACATAATAATAATTTTTATTTAGGAAGACACAGAGTGAATTATCCATGACATTACCATCTGATTGCATCTTAGCCATGGATTTAGAAGAGGGTCATCTGGAGCTGGTTGTGGTAGAGATCCATTGAGGAAGGAAAACTTGTTCTTGGCTCCAATCAAAATCTTGAAATCCCTACACCATTGTTGGAAGTTCTTGTCGGTTAGAGGAGGAGAAGCAAGAACAAGGCTTGGGTGGTCTCTTGTGCCCAAGAAATAGGGACTACTCTCATCTTCATGAGCAGGTCGACTCGGGGTGACTAGGGCAGAGAAACGATTTGAGGTGTTGGGTTGGCCAGGTCGATTTGAAACCGGAGGTGCTTCAGTGTTCATGGTCGTCAAGGGAAGAGGAGCATCTGGAGACGAAGCATGTGTGGTGGCCGAAAGAGTGGATGCACCGAGGGTTTGTGTCCAGTAGCTCTGGTTTGTGCCATGGAAGCTTGAAGAGGAAAAAAATCACAGAGGAAGCTTTATTGCGTCTCATACCATATTAGGAATATAAATCTGTTTTGAATTTCAGTTAAAAGAAAAGTGAACCAAGTGTTTGATACAAGTGCTGAAATAACCTATATATAGGCAAAGTAAATTGGTTAAAAAAACTTAACCAACTAACTAAAATTAGTTAGACCAAACAAAACAGAAAAGGTTACTAATACACTCTTAATAAATTAGTATTTACAATTTGTGTTGTAAGATGATTCTGGCAAAGATATCCGATGTGTCGGTTTTGTTGAGTTAAGATAGTCATTTTTCATGAGAATATGAAATAAAAGTAATATGAGTGAGATGATACAAAATTTCAAGTTTAGTTTTCCCTCAAGTTTCTCTGCATTTTTTTCCCTTTTTTAAAATATATATATCCAAACAGGAAAATATAATTTTCCCCAACTTTTTTTTTCCTATTCCCAACCAAAATCTGGGATACAACAGACCCTATAGTGAGAAAGAAAATTATAGTTAAAAGAGACCTCTAACTCTAAGCGTGAATTATAATTACACCAAATCAAGAAAGTATTACATGTTGCCCAGCCCCATTGCAATATGTAGGAGTAGTATAACTAGCACTTCTTAATTCAAAACGACTAAAAACAAACATCAACAATCTAGACTCTTGCTTGGTTGCAACGTCCTATTCGTACATCTATTTAAACAATCACCAATGAACGCATGGACCATAAATTGTGCTCTGCTTTCTTAGATGTACAATGTTCCTACACACCACAAAACATCAAGAAAGGTTTATTTTCAAGTTATCTTTCTTCTAAGAACACAATTAAGCTCTCTCACTTAGGGCACTACTACAAAAGAGAACACTAGGAGTGGCCTCTTCTTAAGCATCATTATTCCCTTCATCATCTGGTTCAAGGGGTATTTCATGTCGGGGGTCTATTGTACTTCTCTCGCAGCTGCTTTATTGGGATGAAATTGCCGGCTTCATCCATCCCATAGAATAAAAAGGAAACACAAGGATGATCAAACTGCCCCTGCACGAAAACAACTCTAATTGATCAAAAGATAACCCAACAAAGAAAAATGATCGAAAGATAGAAGGGAAGATAAGTCTAATTTACCTTTTCGAGTGGATCAGGGGTTAGCAAATTGTCCTCGACAACTGCAAAACATCATTCAACCTGTTAGTGAAGGCAACAAAAATATAGAGGAAAAAGCTGCCAAAATTTGTACTGGAAATAACAGTAAAGTGGTAACTAGTTAAGGTAATGTTCTAGGCAAGCAAATTTAAGACCAAAAAACACTGATCCTTAGGTATGATGAGAATTTATCAATCACTTCACAAACAAAGAATTTGAATCATGAAGGGTTTAGTTCAATAGTTCAAGATTACCATATGCCACCAAAAGATTTGGGCCCTCATGGACATCAACCAAAACCTGGAGAATAATAAGAAAAAGAATCTCATTAGTTCAGTTTTTGAAACATTTTTTTCCTCTCATTTGGCAGAAATTTTTCAATCTCCTAGACTTTGTAGCATTCGAAAACTCCATGCGAGATAGGAGCAATAAATTATTTTACTACTTGGATTCAAGATGTCAAGATTGAAAATACTCCATTTCTTAGATATTAACTGAAAGTTGCACAAGTGAGATGGTTACACCTGATAGAATGACCGGTTAGGACCCCGAGGCAACTTTTCAACCTGTGTCGTTTCCATCCACGAACTTGATTCGATCCACAAATGACAACTTGATAGCCTAAAAATACCAAATAAGTTCTCACTTTCAAACAAGAGACAAACAGAGAAAATCAACAAGGAAAAGCAAACTAGTGATTCTACTAATTACACTAATTCTTTTGGATTTAATTATTTGAAGGAGTTTGAACTGAATGTCTTGCAAAGGCTCCATGAGATATTTATTAAGTGGAAATTAAAGGACATTTTATTATTATACCAAATACTTTATGCCTCACTTTCTGCGCCAACCGAAATGAATATTGAGCATTGTCATGTGCCAGAACTTTTGATGTAGTGGCAAGAGAATCTGCCTCCAGATTGGAGATTTGATCTCGTAATTTAGCTGCCAATGCATAATTCTCACTCTCAATTGGCTTCTGTAGATCTGCACTGCAAGGAAGTAAAAACGAAAGCAATATTACTTTATATTTGAATTGACCTGATGTTTAATTAAAAAGTTCACACTACAAAGGGACAAGGCAGTGGGAAAAGTAAAATTTGAGCACATGGATGGAATATAACATTGAAACTTATATTAGACACAAGGGCAACAAAAATGGAACTTGTCGTAGACGTAAGATACTTAGTGCCTTATCTTGAACTTCACCTTTTGAGGATGATCCCCACTTTGCCTCCTACTGTTTGATGACCTCTGTTTCAACCTTCAAAGAGCACATAGCACAAATCAAGGCAGTTTACCACCCAATGGACATTGATCAATCAGACTAATCATTTATGGGAACAAGCACATAAATAAAGAGGGGAGAGAAGTAAAAGAAAACCATGGAAAAAGTCTTCACAAAGCTTGTAGGCCTCCAACAAACTGACTTATAATATATTTTGCACACGGACTCATACAGCCTGGGAAAATATTCTACGGAAGTGGTTCATAAGAAGGTCACCATACAAAATGTACAAACTACCTTCTTTCTTATGATTCCACTAGGATAGTTTTAAAGTAGAGCAAAACAAACTAATGAGTCCATGGCAACAGCCTAAAGGGGTCTTTTTTTTTCCTAATATACAAAATTTTGCCAATGAAGATCTCAAATTTACCGGACCTTGAACAAAAAAAAAACTTCTCATTCATATTCAGGCGAGTTATTGCCAATCCTATGTTAACCCAAGATATGTTTACAAGATATGTTTCCAAGAGGGGGTGAATTGGAAATTTAAACTAATTTCATAAATTTAAAACTTAATATGTCAAATTATGCAATAAATCAAATTTATCAAGTAAAAGCAAATAATATGGCAATCAAATAGATATAGCAAATAATCAAACTTGTAATGTAAAGAGTTTAAGGTTAAGAAATTGCAAACTCTCGAATTTTACAAGGTTCGATAGAACTAAGCCACCTACCTCCTTGGTCTTCAAAGCTATGGACCTAGCTTTGAGTTCCACTATCGAGCCAAGTTAATGGGCTTGACTAACCCTTACAACAGGGAATTTTTCACCAAGGTATTTCCAAACCTCTTACAATAGTTTTCCACCACCAAGGACTATCAACCTCTTTTTCGGATTGTTGAAGTGTCAATCTCACTCTAACCGGATTGTTTACAAAATCGGTGCCAACCTCACCTCAATCACAATATGGGAATGTGTTTGATATTACAAGCAAAAATCACTCTAGAAGTATGATGATACAATGAGAAACCTAGAGTGATTAGCAAGCACACTTAGAAGAAATAAATACAAATTTTGGCTCAAGTGTATGAATATGTGTTTGGATGATTTAAACTTTGGGAGCTCTTTGAAATCAATGGATTAGGTTTGATATATGTAATAAATGCTCAGCCAACACCTAATTTTGAGTGAAAAGCGAGTTTATATAGAGTTTGGGAAAAAACTAGCCGTTTATAGCCGTTGAGGGTTACTTTTTGAAGCTGCCCGCCGCGAACCGCAAGTCCGAATGGGGAACCGGAATTCCAATCTGGGAGCAACCGGAATTCCGGTTGCCAACCGGAATTCCGGATGGCAGGCAGAGAGCAAAAGTTCAAAATATGCATATTTTCCCGTTTTTCAATTCTTTATAACTTTTAGCTTGTTTATCCGATTTCAAAAATTCCAATTGCGTTACGACCGTATCAGGATGTATTTTCTTAAAAGTGAATTTAGGATGTCTAGTTATTATTTTGAAAAATCACCATTTTTAGCACGTGAATGAGCCAAATTTTATACTTATGACTTAAAGTAAACTTGCAATCACTTTACAAGACTAAGAAATGAAATTAAACCTTTATCTTGAGTTTCTTGAGTCTTGAAATCCATTTCGGGTCATTTCCGGAAAATTTGGTAAAATGACCATTTTACCCTTTGTCATAAGTTTGACTTTGAAATGCTAATTCACTTTGGTTTTTGCTACAAAATCAACAAATCATTAGTAACAAATAATAATCAAATATTTGTTAATCATCAAAACAAGGAGACTTAAGAGTTTGGGTCAACAATCTCCCCCTTTTTGATGATATCAAATATTTGATTATTTTAAAAGGGAAAGGAAATATTTTTAAATATTAATATTAGATTAGCTCCCCCTTAATGTGTGCAAGGGTTTAAAAATTTGAAACTTTACCTTTGATTTTGACCTTACATGATTTTGTAAACTCCCCCTCAATTTATTACTCATAGTGAAATAAAAAGTTAGTCCAAAAATTGAGGTTTTTGCCAACGTTAAAATAATCTCAATTAATTTCTCCCCCTTTTGATTCATCAAAAAGGGTGGCAAAGGAATTCACAAAATAAAACATAAGCAAACATAGAGTAAACTTTTTAAACATTCATACATAAGGCATAAAGCCATGCAAACACACAAGTACACAAGATAAAATAAAACATGAAAGGATGCAAAAAGAGAAAACATGCAAATGCCTAAGATGATGGAGCCCCAAAACGCCTCATGTAGGCCTTCATCTCCTCAATCTCGTCATGAACATTCCGGAAGTCTTGTTCCATGTCACTCCGCAAGTTTGTAAATTGAGTTGTCATGTCGGTGTTAAGACGAGCAAAAGCCTCCTCGATGTTGAATTTAGAAGCTTGAGGCATTGGAAGGTTTGGAGGTTGAGCTTCTTCTTCTTCATTTTCTTGCTCCTCTTCTTCACTTTCACTTGCGGGTAACCCAAAGCTCTCCTCTTCCTCTTCTTCTTCTTCTTCTTCAAGGTTCTCTTTCGTCCTTTGGCCTCTTTTGAGAGTGAAAACCCACTTATTGTTGATAAGAGTATACCCCAAGCTTGTGAAAGTTTTGGTACCTAGCTTATCTCCTTTGGTAGGTTCAACCTTCTTTTCATCCGAGGTGGGAATTCCTAAGCGAGGTAGGATGTAGCTAAGGAGAAAGCCATATGGGAGTGACTTGACCATGGTTGGTTTATACACATCAATGATAAAGCGAAGAATGAGATGACCTAGGTTGATGCGTGCCTTTTTGGTTAGGATAAGGTATAAAAGGAGTATATCTATGTTGTTTACCTCATCTTTATGTCCACTTCTAGGAGCAAGGTTATTTATGATAAAGAGTTGGAGAATTTTAGCTTCCAAAGTGAGATTGTGAAACTTTGGTTTTATGATAATAGGGCCTTCTCCACAAAGAACTCTAGAACACTCATTCATGTCAAAAATTTCATCATTCTTAAGAGTTGGTTTTGGCTCTAGCAAAAGTCCTTCATTTGGTGCTCCTAGCAAGTTGTTTAGAGTTTCAACATCAAGTTCAAAAGAGACATCTCTAAGGGTGCCTTTAACTCCTAGTGGTGCATAGCTAAGTTTGATGCAAGCATAGAAACCTCTAACTAACCTAGGGTATATGGGGGTCTTAATGTTAATAAAGGACTTCCAACTTAACATTTCAAAATGGTGGCTGAAATTTACACATGCTAGGCTTGGAAGGGCACAAAATTTACCTTTGATGATAGGCCTAGAGGAGAAGTCATCATGGAAACGATTAAAATCCTCTTGATTGTAGAAGATGGTAGGCTCATTCCTTCCTTTTGCCCTCTTCTCCCTTATTTATTCAGCATTGGCAATTCTCTTGCTCTTCCTTGGGTTAGATGATGAAGCCATTGAAGTGGAAGCAAAAAGAGGATGAGATTTTTGTAGAAAAAGGGAGGATGAAGTTTGGGTTTGAGGGAGTGATTTTTTAGAGGGAAGAGAGTGGTGGCTTGTATTTTAGGTTGTAGAATCAGAATAGGAGAATGGAACTCGTGGGTAGGATTTTTATGGGGAAAAAATTGCATTTGAAAAGACCAAAAAGCCCTTAAGTGGCTGCTGTCTGCGCCAACCGGAATTCCGGTTGGTCTGTGCACAGGCAACCGGAATTCCGGTAGGTGCAGCAGCCCAGCCCCTTTTTCAAAAACGCGCCAAACTTCTTCGTTTTTAACCCAAATGACCCCAAAATTTTTCTAACACCTAAAATATGACGAAATGAATATGCTCAAACAAGAAAATCTAAAAAATGTTGAAAAACAACGATTTACGGTAAGCTTTTCAAAAAAGTTCAAGAAAGATAAAAGCTTACCAAAAATGAAATCTATTCAACCAAATTGAAAACTTCTTTTTCCAGCAGTTCAAGAATATTAAATATGAGATGTGTGAAGTGACGGAATCGAAAAATATTGAAAATTGAGAATTTACGGTAGATTTTTCGAAAAATGCCTTAAAAGGCCTTGAAAGGTAGAAATCTACCAAAAATGAGTTTTATGCAACCAAATCGAAAAATTCTTTTTGCAATAGTTCAAATAAGTTAAATGTGAGGTGCTCAAACTGACGGATTTGAAAAATGTTTAAAATTGAGTAATTTTGGCGAAAAACACTCATTTAGGCAAAAACTAACAAATTTTCAATACTTAGCATACCTAAAAGTTGTTCAAAGAGTAATTCAAGCATAGAAACCCTATAGGCATACTAGATAAACTTATTTAGACATGTTCAAACACATAAACACATATACTAAACATGTATGCAAAAATTCACATATTCACTCAATCAAAAATGAGTTCAAAGTTCACCAAAAATTCATACCATGACCTATAATTTGTTATTCTCAAGGACATATATCTAATAGGTCAAGTATTGAAAGATTTTGCTTATTTATGCATTAGAATCATATTATAGTGAAAGTATATATGCATAAGTAAGTAAGGAGAGATATGATATTCAAGTAGCTAGTAAACCTTAAATTTCATTTATGTTGGTCATTCCTAGCTCTCTTCTAATAAAACTAAATCTCTCATCACTAAGAGGCTTGGTGAAAATATCCGCTAGTTGGAAATCGGTGCTCACAAAATCTAGCATAATGTCACCTCTTTGGATATGGTCTCTAAGGAAGTGGTGCCTTATATCAATATGCTTGGCTCTAGAATGCAAGATTGGATTCTTAGAGAGGTTAATGGCACTAGTATTGTCACACTTTATGGGTGTACATTCAAAATCAACATCAAAATCCTTAAGAGTTTGTTTCATCCAAAGTATTTAAGCACAACAACTACCGGCGGCAATGTATTCGGCTTCGGTTGTGGATAGGGCTACCGAGTTTTGTTTCTTGCTAAACCATGACCCTAAAGAGTTTTCTAGAAAGTGACATGTTCCACTAGTACTTTTCCTATCCGTCTTACAACCGGCAAAGTCGGCATCCGAGTAACTAATGATTTCAACATCCTTACCACTTTCATCCTTGTCCATCTTTATGGAGGTGCTCATAGGAGTTTTCATGGACTTTGCATTGGCCAAGTCAAACTTTTGATGTAGATCCTTGATGTACTTGGATTGACTTATGAATATTCCATCCTTTTGTTGCTTCATTTGAAGTCCAAGGAAAAAGTTGAGCTCTCCCATCATGCTCATCTCGAATTCACTATGCATGCATTTTGAAAATTCTTCACAAAGAGCATCATTAGTAGCACCAAAAATAATATCATCAACATAGATTTGTACTATAATAATGTCTTTTGATTTTCTTTTAATAAAAAGTGTATTATCCGCTTTTCCCATTGAAAAACCATTTGAGATAAGAAAAGTGCTTAAACGATCATACCAAGCTCTAGGAGCTTGCTTTAAACCATATAAAGCTTTCTTTAATTTATAAACATGGTTAGGGTATTTGTGATCTTGAAAACCGGGGGGTTGAGAGACATAAACCTCTTCCATAATGTATCCATTTAAGAAAGCGCTTTTAACATCCATTTGATACAAGACAAAATTCTTGTGGCATGCAAAAGCTAATAACATTCTTATGGACTCAAGTCTTGCTACCGGGGAAAAGGTCTCCTCATAATCAATTCCTTCTTCTTGATTGTAACCTTGGGCCACTAATCTAGCCTTGTTATGCACAATGACCCCATGCTCATCTACCTTATTTCTATAGACCCATTTTGTTCCAATCACCGATTGGTGTAATGGTCTTGGAACTAACTCCCAAACATCATTTCTAATAAATTGATTTATTTCTTCTTGCATAGCTAGAAGCCAAGATTCATCGAACTCGGCCTCTTCAAAATTCTTTGGTTCAATTTGAGAAATAAAAGCAATGAAATTACACAAGTTTCTAAGGGAGTTTCTAGTTGTGACTCCTTGTGAAGGATCACCTAGAATTTGGTCTATAGGATGAGCACTTTTGAACTTCCACTCATGTGGAAGGTTAGAATCCATACCTTTGCTTTCATTTACCTTTTCCACGGGTGGTTCCTCTTTGGGAGTTTGTGATGGAGCGTTAGATGATTCTCCAATGTCAAGATTTTGAACCTCTTCTCCCAAACCTACAACATCATCATCTACACTTTTGCTTGTAGGAGGGTTAGACTCATCAAATGCAACATGAATAGATTCTTCAACAACATTAGTTCTTTTGTTATAAATTCTATAAGCTTTACTATGTGTTGAATAACCTATAAAAATTCCAACATCGGATTTTGCATCAAATTTTCCAAGGTTGTCCTTGGTGTTCAAAATATAGCATTTACATCCAAAAACTCTAAAATATCCAATGTTGGGTTTTCTCCCTTTCCAAAGCTCATAAGGGGTTTTATTCATGTTGGGCCTAATGAAAACACAGTTCAAAATATAACAAGAAGTATTGACGGCCTCGGCCCAAAAATATTTAGGTAATGAGATTTCATTGAGCATTGACCTAGCCATTTCTTGAATTGTTCTATTCTTCCTTTCGACAACTCCATTTTGTTGTGGAGTTCTTGGAGCCGAAAAGTTATGGTTAAAACCATGTTCATCACAAAACAATTCTAAGGCATCATTGTCAAACTCTCCACCATGATCACTCCTAATGGAGGTGATTGAATACCCTTTTTCATTTTGCACACTCTTACAAAATTTAACTAAATTTTCCAAAACATCATTTTTGAGTTTCAAAAATATAACCCATGTAAATCTAGAAAAATCATCAACAATCACAAATGCATAGTATTTACCACCTAGACTAGCAATTCTTGAAGGACCGAATAAATCAATATGAAACAATTGCAAAGGTCTAAAGGTTGAAATCTCTTTCTTGGAATGAAAAGATGTTTTAATTTGTTTTCCAAATTGGCATGCATCACAAAGTTTATCTTTAACAAAAGGAATAGATGGCGAACCAACAACAAGATCTTTTCTAACCAACTTTGAAATAGAATCCATACTAGCATGTCCTAATCTTCTATGTCACAACCAAGAATTATCATTCATAACGGTTAAACATTTATTTTTGCTATCAAAGGAATCAACATCAATAACATAAACATTATCCTTCCTTTCTCCAACAAAAATAACTTCATTGGTTGAAGCATTTTCAATTGAGCATTTTGAGGATTCAAAAACAACACGAAAATCTTTATCACATAGTTGACTAATACTAAGTAAATTATGTTTAAGGTTATCAACAAGAAGCACATTTTTAATACATGGAGAGTATACGTTACCGATATCACCAATGCCCAAGATTTTTCCTTTTGAATTGTCTCCAAAAGTGACACAACCACTTTCCTTGCTCTTAAAACTTGAAAATCTTGATGGGTCACCGGTCATATGCTTTGAACAACCACTATCCAAGAACCACAAGCTTTTGCTCTCCCTTGTTGATTCCTACAAAAAAAAAATCATTTGTTGGCCTTTGGTACCCACATAACTTTGGGTCATTTCTTGTTAGTTTTGGAACCCTTTGGTACCCATTTGGTCTTGCCTAGATATGCATATCTCTTTGCATGACAATATGAAATAGTATGACCATCTTGGTTACAATATGTGCATGTAAAGTGTGGTAGGCTAGTTGGTTTTACAAAGAAGTTTCTCAAAAAAATTTGTTTCCTACTAGGATCATATCCAATACCACTTTTTCCAAAACCACAAGATTGACTCCCTAGCATAAGTTCATAGCCTTCTTTACCTTTTGTAAAAGTCTATATGTCATTCTTAAGGCTTTTTACATTAGCATGCAACTCAACAATTTCTTTCTTATATGAGGAATAAGTAGCACATTGAGATTTAGCCAAAAGTTTCTTTTCATTTAATTTCAAAATCTCAATTTCCTTTAATAGCATGTTGGTCTTTTCTCTAAGGGTTTGGTTTTTAGCAAGCAATTTTCCAAAATCATCAAATAGTTCCTTAAATGAATTTGACAACTCATCATATGACATTTCTAAGTTATCATCATCATTTTCACTATCACAATCACTTTGGTTAGAAATGCTTACCCCATCATCAAGTGCCATCATGCACATGTTTGCTACTTCATTCTTCTCCTCATTGTCGGAGTCCTCCTCATCACTATTGAGCCAATCCGCCAACATTGCCCTTCCTTTGTATTTATTCTTCTTTCTCATTGGGCAATCCATTTTCATGTGACCGGGCTTCTTGCATTCAAAGTGAATTGGTAGATCATCTTTGCTTTTTCTTTCTTTTTCTTTTGAGTCACTTCCTCTTTGTGGCTTCTTCCCAAAGTTCTTCTTGAATTTCATGAACTTTTTGTATTTCTTTGAGAAGAGTGCCAAGTCCTCCATGTCACTACATAGGCTATCCTCATCATCTTCACTAATGGCACGGGAGGAGGAAGACTTGAATGCAATAGTCTTCTTTTTCTTCTCAACTTCCTCGTCATCTTGTGCACTAATGAAAATTTCATGGTTCATGAGTGAACCAATTAGTTCTTCCAAGGGAAGTGTTGGGAGATCCTTGGCTTCTTGAATGGCAATCACTTTGCCTTGATAGGCTTTGGTGAGACTTCTCAAAATCTTGGTCACCATCTCCTTTTGTGAAAGTACCTTACCAAGAGAATTCAAACCATTAGTGATAGTAGTGAAACGAGTATACATGTTAGCAATAGTTTCATCCGCTTTCATCTTAAAGTTCTCATATTGAGTGGAATAAATTTGAATTTTAGTTTCCTTCATAGCATTTGTTCCTTGATGAGTGACTTCAAGCATTTTCCACATATCATAAGCGGTAGAAGCTTGTTCAATATTTTTGAACACATCTCTATCCAAACCACATATAAGTGCATATTTAGCTCTAGCATTCTTAGAAAGCATTTTCTTGTCATTTTCATCATATGCCTCATATGTCTTAATAACTTCTACACCATTAATGACATGTTTAGGAATGTAAGGACCATTAGACACTATATGCCACAAATCATAATCAATAGATTGAAGATAAGTTTCCATCCTAATTCTCCAATAAGGAAAGTCTACTCCATTGAAGAATGGTGCTCTATTTGTGCTTAAACCTTCTAACATGTTATTTTGTGAATTACTTGGAAACGCCATGCTCTAGATTGTGAAATCTAATCAAATAAATGAGCAATTGCTATGATACCAATTGTTAACCCAAGATATGTTTCCAAGAGGGCGGGTGAATTGGAAATTTAAACTAATTTCATAAATTTAAAACTTAATATGCCAAATTATGCAATAAATCAAATTTATCAAGTAAAAGCAAATAATATGGCAATAAAATAGATATAGCAAATAATCAAACTTGTAATGTAAAGAGTTTAAGGTTAAGAAATTGCAAACTCTCGAATTTTACAAGGTTCGGTAGAACTAAGCCACCTACGTCCTTGGTCTTCAAAGCTATGGACCTAGCTTTGAGTTCCACTATCGAGCCAAGTTAACGGGCTTGACTAACCCTTACAACCGGGAATTTTTCACCAAGGTATTTCCAATCCTCTTACAATAGTTTTCCACCACCAAGGACTATCAACCTCTTTTTCGGATTGTTGAAGTGTCAATCTCACTCTAACCGGATTGTTTACAAAACCGGTGCCAACCTCACCTCAATCACAATATGGGAATGTGTTTGATATTACAAGCAAAAATGATGATACAATGAGAAACCTAGAGTGATTAGCAAGCACACTTAGAAGAAATAAATACAAATTTTGGCTCAAGTGTGTGAATATGTGTTTGGATGATTTAAACTTTGGGAGCTCTTTGAAATCAATGGATTAGGTTTGATATATGTAATAAATGCTCAGCCAACACCTAATTTTGAGTGAAAATGAGTTTATATAGAGTTTGAGAAAAAACTAGCCGTTTATAGCCGTTGGGGGTTACTTTTTGAAGCTGCTTGCTGGGAACCGAAAGTCCGGATGGGGAACCGGAATTCCGGTCTGGGAACAACTGGAATTCCGGATGTCAGGCAGAGAGCAAAAGTTCAAAATATGCCTATTTTCTTGTTTTTCAATTCTTTATAACTTTTAGCTCGTTTATCCGATTTCAAAAATTCCAATTGCGTTACGACCGTATCAGGATGTATTTTCTTAAAAGTGAATTTAGGATGTCTAGTTATTATTTTGAAAAATCACCATTTTTAGCACTTGAATGAGCCAAATTTTATACTTATGACTTAAAGTAAACTTGCAATCACTTTACAAGACTAAGAAATGAAATTAAACATTTATCTTGAGTTTCTTGAGTCTTGAAATCCATTTCGGGTCATTTCCGAAAAATTTGGTAAAATGACCATTTTGCCCTTGGTCATAAGTTTGACTTTGAAATGCTAATTCACTTTGGTTTTTGCTACAAAATCAAAAAATCATTAGTAACAAATAATAATCAAATATTTGTTAATCATCAAAACAAGGAGACTTAAGAGTTTGGGTCAACATCCTAAACATGTTCCTTTATGTATTCATACCAATTACAATATTATCTAACCTCATTAAGGTTGTTTCTCAGCTATTGAGCAATGTCATATTGTTCCACGTTCAGAGCATACTGTCAATGTATGATCAAGTCAAAAAGCTCAATATTAGATAAGAAAACTGAGATAGATTCGTACATACATACCAATAAAGAAGCATAAAATATATTTTTTTAGGACATATTATCCTAGTACTCCTTTACTTTTGCCAAGTATAACACTTTATGTTGGATGCCACAACACGTGAAAACGTAATTACTTTATTGATACAAAAGTAATTACACCAAGACTTGATTACAATTCTTGACCACACACTAAAACACTCTAGCTTACACTCTTTGGAACACTTTTAGATGCACTTTGTGTACTCACTTTTGGGACACTCACTTTGCTACTCCCTTGGATACACATTACATTTGTATTTATAGGCTACAAAGGAAACATCCACATCTTTCTAGAATTTTCTAACTTTATAATTTATTTAACTACTTTCTACATTTTCTTAATGTTTCTAGAACTTTTTATATTGTCTAATTAGTTCTAAGCTATTCAAGAACTTTCTAGAATGTTCTATGTTCTTCTTAGTATATTCTAGAACATTCTAGAATTCTAGAGCATTCTAGATACGGTAATGACTTTTAACACTCCCCCTCATTACCGAATCTCTAAGCTTCTTCTCGTTTGACGAGGTTTAGTTGAGTTCTGAATTTCGAAAACTTGATTGTGCTTAGTCCTTTGGTGAATATGTCAGCAACTTGATCATTTGTGTTGATTTGTTGCATCTCTATTTCTTCTTGAAACACTTTTTCTCTCAGAAAATGATAATGCACTTCCACGTGCTTTGTCCTTACATGAAATACTGGATTTTCTGCTAAGCGAAAAGCAGACTGATTATCACAATAAAGCGGTATTGCATTGTCTGTAGATTGGTGTAGATCCTTCATCAGTTGCATTAACCACATACTTTCCTAAGCTGCCATTGCTGCTGCTCTATATTCTGCTTCATTGGTTGACAAGGACACCGTTGATTGCCTTTTGCTACACCAAGATATAGCTCCAGATCCAAGCTTGAATACATACCCAGTAGTTGATCGACGGGTATCATGATCTCCAGCATAATCAGCATCACAGTATCCAACTATCTTAACCTCGTCCCCTTTCTTATATAAGAGACCATAGTTAATGGTATCTTTGACATACCTCAACATTCGTCCCACTGCTTCCAAATGAGGTTTCTTTGGGTGTTGCATATACCGACATGCTACACCAACTGCATACGAGATATTTGGTCGAGTCAATGTTAGATAAATTAGACTACCAACCAGCTATCGGTACATTGCTCCATCTTGCAAGTCCTTCCCTTCATGCGCGCATAACTTGGCATTAGCTTCCATAGGTGTTGAGATGGGCTTGCACTCGAGCATTCCAAACCTTTGCAATAAATCTCTTGCGTACTGTTGTTGACAGAGAAATAAACCTTCCTTAGTTCGATCAACTTCTAATCCAAGGAAGTGCTTCAATTCTCCAAGTTCCTTCATTTGAAAGCGAACTGACAAGTTCTCCTTTGTTTGGAAAATTTCTGCTTCATCATCGCCAGTGATGATGAGGTCATCAACATATACCAAAACAACTACGATCTTTGCTTCCTTTACTTTAACAAATAAGCTTGAATCTGCATGTGCCATGACATATCCACTCTCCACTAAGAACTCAGCAATCTTGCCATACCATGCTCTTGGAGCCTGCTTCAATCCATAGAGCGCCTTTTTCAGTTTACAAACATACTCAGGATGATATTTATCCTCAAATCCTCTTGGTTGGACCATGTATATTTCTTGATCTAGTTCTCCATGTAGAAAGGCATTCTTTACATCCATCTGCCATAGCCTCCAGTCTTTACTAGCTGCAAGTGCTAGTAGAACTCGTACTGTTGTAATCTTAGCGACTGGGCTAAATGTCTCGTCATAATCTAGCCCATATTTTTGAGAGAATCCTCGAGCTACTAACCGAGTCTTGTATCTTTCAATTGAACTGTCAGGACGAGTTTTTACCTTATAGACCCATTTGCACGAAATGGGTTTTGCTTCCTTCGGCTTTGGCACCAGCTCCCAAGTCTGATTCTTCTTTAAAGCAGTTATCTCTTCTTTCATTGCTTCAAGCCACTTGGAGTTCTGGTATGCTTCTTCATATGACTCCGACTCTCTGAACTTCTCTTCTTCAGCTACAACAGCATTGGCGTATTTGGGATTTGGCTTCCGCGCTCTTGTTGATCTCCGAAGTTCTGGTTGGCCATTATTTGCATCATCTTCTGATCTTTGATGCACTCCTGTTTGCCATGGACTCTGTGTTGTGTCTTCGTTGTCTTCTTCACTTTGTTCTTCTTCATCTGTTTCTGGAGTTGAAGGTAACTCAACAATTTGCTCCTCCATCCTCTTCTGCAAATTGTCTTCTATTTCCTTAGAATCTGGTAACTCTTCCTTTTGCAGTGACCACCATGAAGAAGCTTCATCAAACACCACATTTCTCGGCGTATAGCATTTTCCTGTTGTTGGGTCGCAACATTTCCACCATTTTCTTTGGCTATCGTATCCAATGAAGATACACCGTATTGCCTTCTTATCAAATTTGCTACGTAGATGACTTGGCACAAACACGTAGCACACACAACCAAACACTCGAAAGTGACTTACTGTAGGTTTATAGCCCCACAGTTTTTCAAAGGGTGAGACGAACCCTAACTTTGCTTGAGGAAGTCTATTGATCACATGAGCTGCTGTTTTCATACCTTCTGCCCAAAATCTCCCTGGAATATTCTTTGAATGTAGCATGCTTCGACATGTCTCTGCAAGATGGCGATTCTTCCTCTCTACTACTCCATTCTGTTGTGGCGTATTTGCACATGTGAATTGATGGCGTATGCGGCGTTCTCGAAGATACTCAGAAAATTCATCTGAGGTATATTCGCCACTGTTGTCTGTTCGGAGGCATTGGATTTTCTTGCCGACTTCTCCTTCCACTATTTCTTTGAATTCTTTAAATTTTGAAAAAGTTTCGGATTTTTCTTTCATAAAGAAAATCCACACATACCTTGAGAAGTCGTCAATGAATGTAACCATGTACCGCATGCCGCTGATTGATGATTGTTTGACTCGCCCGAATACATCAGAATGAACTAGCTCCAATGGTGCTTTGGCTTTGAACTTTGAATCTTCATACGGTAATTGATGCGCCTTACCGTATTGGCAATCGGCACATATGGTCTCTGTTCTGACCTCGAGTTGAGGAAGACCCTTCAGCATAGACTTCTTCATCATTACCTTGAGTTTGTGATAGCTGACATGTCCTAGCCTTGCATGCCATAAATTTGTTGTTTCGTTCTTTCGAGTCTTGTCTACATAAGTCGATTCTGCTGACATTACATAGACGGACTCTAAACGTTGTCCTCTCATCATCGGTGTTCCAGAGATTTCAAGATCTTGGTAGATCTTGACATCTTGAGGACCGAATACGACATGGTGGCCCGACGCTGTAAATTGCGCTACTGACAATAAATTTTTCTTCATCCCAGGTACATGATAGACATCCTGGAGTGAAACTTCTTTTGAGCTGAATCTCGGCGTGATTGTTGTTTTACCGATGTGAGCAATCGGTAATCTTGAGTTGTTGGCTGTTACCACTACACAGCCACCTTCATATTCTGTTAAGTTCTGCAACTTCTCTTCGTCTCCTGTCATATGATTTGAACATCCAGAGTCGACTATCCAATCATTATTGTAGTCGATCTTTCCTGGAACAGTAGCTGCTAGAGCTAATTCTTCTTCCTCCACAGCGAAAGATGCTTCTGCGTCCCATTCTTCATCGCTTGTCTTTTCTACATTTGACGTGGCTGCATTACCTTCTACAGTTTTCTTCTTGAACCAGCAACTTTTAGCCATGTGGCCATACTTTCCACAGTTGTAGCATTTCCCATCAAATTTATTGTTATTCTTTGACTGGACACGCCGGTTGTCTTTCTTTTGAGCTCCCCCTGTTTGGGAGCTTCCATGATGACTATCCTTGTCATCATTTTTCTTAAAAATTTTGCTAGTATTTGGTCGAGATCGACCTTTCTTATCACCACTAAAGAGTGCTTCTTCGTCACTCTTTAATGAGATTCCAGATGTTTGCTTAGCTAACGCTTCTTGGTCAGCTAGCAAGTTTTCCAATTCAACAAGAGAAGGTTTGGTTAGCCAACCTTGTATTGCAGCAATAAAAGTTCTAAATTCTGGCCTTAATCCATGAATAATAATTCTTCTAATTCTAGCATCTGACATGCCAGCAGCAGAGTCTAATGCAGAGATTTCGCGACAAAGAGATTTTACCTTGGTGAAGTATTGGTTGATCATCATGTCGCGCTGCCTGATTGAGAGAAGCTCATTATCCAAAAGCCGCAAGCTCGTATCATTCTTCTTGGTGAACAGTGATGCAAAAGTATCCCACGCTTCCTTCGGTGTCTTCGCCGGCCTGATGTGCTCCAACATTTCATCTTCAACTGTGGTCTGAATCGCAAACATGGCTTTGCCCGCTTTAATCTTCCATTTCTTTAAAGCGGTTGCATCCTCCGGTTGTGTGACTTCATTGCCACCAACGATCTCCCACAAGTCTTGGCCTTGGAGATATGCCTCCATGTGCATCGACCACGTGTTGTAATTTTGGTTGTTAAGTTTCTTAATTCCGCCGACCACTTGAAGGTCACCCATCGTGCAAACTCTGTAGTACTAAACCACACACGATCACTCTAAGAAACTCAACAAATGACTCTTTCGGTACGACCCCGATCCGACTCTGATACCACTTGTTGGACGCCACAACACGTGAAAACATAATTACTTTATTGATACAAAAGTAATTACACCAAGACTTGATTACAATTCTTGACCACACACTAAAACACTCTAGCTTACACTCTTTGGAACACTTTTAGATGCACTTTGTGTACTCACTCTTTGACTCACTTTTGGGACACTCACTTTGCTACTCCCTTGGACACACATTACATTTGTATTTATAGGCTACAAAGGAAACATCCACATCTTTCTAGAATTTTCTAACTTTATAATTTATTTAACTACTTTCTACATTTTTCTAAAGGTTTCTAGAACTTTTTATATTGTCTAATTAGTTCTAAGCTATTCAAGAACTTTCTAGAATGTTCTATGTTCTTCTTAGTATATTCTAGAACATTCTAGAATTCTAAAGCATTCTAGATACGGTAATGACTTTTAACACTTTACCCCAAAATAATTACCTTTGAGTTATTTTACCCCAAAAGTGTCAAAAGCAATATGACTTTAACCATAATATAACACTGTACTAACGGAATGGTATGATAATATTTAAAATAATAAAACTCTTAACCAAACAAAATAGAAGTCATTTTTTTATAGACGCCACCTCCTTTAAACACAAGAGGCAGGTGGAAACATTATCAAAACAGTTGCAATATAGAGTAGGGAGGTCCCATGCCAGACAATCATACATCTCCTCTTGACACAAAGACAAACAGATCCAAAAAGCACTAGAAACTAATCAATAAAAGTAGAGGTGGCCCAGCCTAAACCAGAGCCTCTACTACGATCATCGATTGCAAAATGCAAAATGTCTAGCATATTTTTTCATATTCCAAACCTATTATTGCTTAGAAAAAAGATGAAAAATGTCAAGCATTAAGTTTAAAGCTTGAAAAGTCATGTAAGAGTTTGATATAAGTAATCCACCAATAAGTCCTCATTATCTTTGTGTGTGAGAATCCTCATAAGTATATTCATCTGGAATTGGAAATCTGGGAGGTCGGTATGGGATGTTGGGCATGCCTTGTTGATTTGTGTCTTCTTATGGATTTGGACATTTTTTAAACTGTAGTAACACCAGTATTAAACAATTAAAATAGTTTAGTATATTGAGTACCAAAAAAAAAATTAACATACTTACTAGAATTTTGAGCCTTATTTTATTGGCAGTGGTCTGGATGCATTGGATAACTACATTGCCAAGCACTTGTACTTGTGATATTGGAAGCCACGAACTATGATAGTTATTTTCATCCTCTTGATTTAATGATGGTGCCCAAGTATCTTGTATTTCCACCTGAACCATTTCAAAAATGATTTAAGGACATAAAAAGGACATAGGAATATATAAGTAAAAATACTTATATTGGGTCACACTCACTGGTTGGCTATCAAGTTGAACAAGGTCAACAACATTTTGCTGTTGCTCAATTTCTACATTTTTGCCTTTCTTTTCTATGAATAACATTAATATCAAGTTAGTTTGGTGCAATCTCTAATAATGGAATCAAATAATTATTTTTTCTAACAGAAAAATAAAACCTTTTTTTTCAAGCCTTTTCTTCAATTCATTCCTTCTTTCACAGGTTTTTCTATTGTGACCTTCTTTACCACAAGATGAACATGTAATCTTCTTTAGGAAGTGACCAATTCGCTTCGCAGATGTTGGAACTTCACCCAGTTCCTTAATTCTACATTTTTTTGGCCTCCCTGGTTGTATTACTATGGGCGGTGAAGCTAAGGGTTTAAGATTAGTCTTAAACCACTCTTGCTCTGGTCTTATACCATGTATAACATGCTTTTAAGTGTCCACATATGTACTCTTCAGGTATGCTTCATGTATGTAGTCTTCAGGCTCTTCATTGTTGCCATAAATAGCTGACACAACATGCATACAAGGTATTCCTGTAAGATCCCATCGTCGACAACTGCAACTGTGTCGATCTAAGTCTACAACAGCAATTGGTGTGATGCCAATACTGATTTGGTACTCTCCTGCACCACACCATGTGGGTTCAAAATGCCCAGATTTTGACTTAGCATATTCTACCAACTTGGAAACCCTTGGGCCAATTTTCTCAAACCATTTTTTTGTATATTTCCTTTGATTTGCCCATCTCGTAGTGAGCTTTATACGAATCCTCTCCAACATTGAGAATATTGGAAGCACTCTAGCCTCCAAAATGCTTCTTTCTCCATTAAATGACTCACACAAATTGTTGAGCACCATGTCACATTTGCTAGAATACTTGAAGTGACTTCTTGATCATTGGGTTGCTGGTTTTTTTTCTAACCACTTGTATGCATCTTCATTTAGCTCTTTAATCTCCTCCATCACTTCCTTAAATTGAAGAACAGTTGAAGATTTTGCAGCCTTCCATAATTTAACTTTAAGCAGATCACCCTTGAACTTTTTCTGAAAGTTAGCATAAATATGCCTCACACAATTCCTATGCTCAACACCCTCCCAAATTCTTCCAATGGCCATCTCCAATCCCTTTTGTTTATCTGTCATAAAAGTTATGCCATAATCATTGTTAAGCTCTAGATCAACTTGTAGAAACTCCAAAAACCACTTTCAAGTTGTATAACATTCTTTTTCAACTACAACATATGCCACTGGGTAATAAGAATTATATGCATCAATTCCAATAGCCACTAGTAGTTGTGCCTTATGCATGCCTGTTGTGTGGCATCCATCAAGCCCTAAAATATTTCTACAACTTGATTTCCATCCTCTTTTACAAGCTTCTAAACAAACATAAATCCTCTTAAATATTGGTGTTTGATCCTCACTCATATCATTTTCAATTATAACTGTGGAATCTGGATTAGTTCTTCTTAACTCTTCAGCATAGTCCCATAATTTTCCATATTGCTCTTTCAAGGTACCTTGAATCAATATAGATGCCTTTCGTTTGGCTCTATATATTTGAGGCTTGCTTACTTGTACCACATAATCTTTTCTAACTTTGGCCATGAATTCACCCACAAAAAAATTCTTCCCAGGTTTTAGAATATCTGTGTATCTCTTTGCTAGCCAACTACTGTTTGCACGCTTGTTCTTTGAAACACGTGGACATGTGTGTTTATTGTTATAAGTTTTCACCATTACTGCAGGATTATCTTTTTCAATTGTGAAGCATAAATCTCCCAAGAGCATTTTTCTTTGTACTTAACTCTAACTCGATTCTTTTCATTTCGTGTGAAGTCGAGATATTTCCCATTTTTTATACTATACTCCCTAATGGCTATCCTGAATACTGCAACAGTTTCAAACACCAACCCGACCCTAAAAGTAGGATCTCTCATATATGTTCCTGTGTTAAATACTACAAAATTAGGAGCTTTTTTTATGATTTCCCTTCGGTCTAGCCTTGACAACTCTCTGATAGCTGTCCTTTGTACTTCATCTTGTTCACCATCCTCTTCATCTTCTGTACAAATTTCTACATTTTCACTTTCAATATCTTCTCCAGCCAAATCTTTAGCTAATTCATCATATTGATTTGAAGCATAAATCTCCTCATTGCATATTTCATTATCACCATCACTCATATCCATATATTTACTCTCACTAAAGTCATCATCAAATATTGAACTCTCATCACTTTCATGGTCAGATTGATTCAACATAGTACCTATTAATTTTTAAAACACAATAACTAAAATATAAAATATACTTTAGAGCAAAAAAAAAAAAACAAACACACTTTTGTACATGTTTCATGTATTTACAATAACTGAAAATATAATTCAACTATTTTGTGCATAGAAGTTAAAAAACGAAGAAAAAAAAAATTCTGACATAAACTTCAATATGGGAAACTTTACTTACCAACAATTACTTTCTGTCTTTGGATCTCTAGGTGCAACAAAAGATTTTTTTTCTGTCTTTGGACACCAACAAATTAAAAATTTCAGGGGTAAAAAATCTTCTTGAAACTTCTTTTCTAGGGCTTTGCATATTAGATGAATTTTGATTATTTTAAAAAGAAAATAAATGCACTGTTAACCTACCTATTAAATTTTTGGGGCAAAATTAATTAACTTTGTTACATTTGGGGTAACTGATAAACCACCAAGAAGAACCCAACGCATCACTTGGCCAAATCAGAAGTAAATGGACTAAGTCATAAGCACATGGTCTTTTAATAAAGTCTTAGTCTTATCTTTACTAGAGTCTTAGTCTTCAGCAAATAAGTTATCCATGCAATGTTATTTATTTATGAAATAATATTTATTTTTCTTAGTGGTCTTAAGAGTAGGAAGAGTTATTAGATACTTGATGTATTTAAACTCATTTGATGAATAAAGAAGAGCAGCTTTTGAATCCAAACAGTGTGGTTTGTTCTCACCCGAAGAGAACAACATTATATATACATATATATATATATTTATATAAAGCTTTGATTGGGACCTATCAGTGGTATCAGAGCAAGAAAAATAGAGTTGTGGTCCCTCCAAAATCTCATATTCCACAACAACTCTTGCGAGAATGTCATGATTCCCCCATTGGTGGCCACTCCGGCGTATTGCGCACTTATAAACGCATCGCTCAACAATTCTACTGGCCCTCCATGTACAGCCAGGTGCACGACTATGTTTCCGCTTGTGATGTATGCCAACGAGCTAAGGCGTCTACGTTGTCCCCTGCGGGTCTCTTACAACCGCTGCCCATTCCTTGTCAAGTATGGGATGATGTCACTATGGACTTCATCAAAAGCTTACCACCATCTCAAGGCAAAAACACAATATTTGTGGTTGTTGATCGACTCACAAAATACGCTCATTTCATGGCCTTGACGCACCCTTTTTCAGCCAAGATTGTAGCAGAAAAGTTTGTCGACGGTGTCATCAAACTACATGGCATACCTAAGTCAGTAATCAGTGATCGCGACCCCATTTTCATAAGCAATTTCTGGCGAGAATTCTTAAAACTATCTGGAACAGAATTGAAACTGAGCACAGCATACCATCCGCAAACTGACGGGTAGTCCGAGGTCGTCAATTGTTGCGTGGAGCAATATTTACGCTGCTTTGTTCACCAACAACCACGCAAATGGCATTCATTTCTTCCATGGGCAGAGTTTTGTTACAATACGGCCTTTCATGCTTCCACCGGCATGACGTCGTTTCAAGCTTTGTACGGTCGACCACCACCGATGATTCCGCACTATCAGCTTGGCGCTTCTCCTGTGAATGAGATTGATCACAACTTAGCTTCCCGAGATGCTCTTCTCAAACAACTCAAACTGAACTTATACGCCGCTACCAACCGCATGAAGCAGCATGCAGATTCGAAACGACGAGACATTGAATTTAGTGAAAGAGATCATGTTTTCCTTAAACTATAGCCTTATCGCCAGCAAACGGTTTTTAAACGAGCGTCTCAAAAGTTAGCTAATAGGTTTTATGGACCCTTTGAAATTGAGAAATGCATCGGCAAGGTAGCTTATCAACTCAAACTTCCAGAGGGTTCTTGCATCCACCCGGTTTTCCACGCTTCTTTGCTCAAGAAAAAAATTGGTGAAACAAGTGTAAGCTGTAGTGAACTGCCGCCACTGACCGATGATGGTTCGATCTTGAACCTGAAGCTATCCTTGATACTTGTTGGCTCCGAAAGGATGGTACATTCATCACAGAATATTTGATCAAATGAAAGCATCTTTCTCGTGAAAATGCCACGTGGGAGTCGACATCAACTTTGGCAAAAAAAATTCCTGAAGTGAACCTTGAGGACAAGGTTCCAGTGAAACAGGGGAGTATTGATAAACCACCAAGAAGAACCCAACGCATCACTCGGCCAAATCAGAAGTATATGGACTAAGTCCTAAGGACATGGTCTTTTAATAAAGTCTTAGTCTTATCTTTACTAGAGTCCTAGTCTTCAGCAAATAAGTTATTCATGCAATGTTATTTATTTATGAAATAATATTTATTTTTCTTAGTAGTTTTAAGAGTAGGAAGAGTTGTTAGATACTTGGTGTATTTAAACTCATTTGATGAATAAAGAAGAACAGCTTTTGAATCCAAACAGTGTAGTCTGTTCTCACCCGAAGAGAACAACATTATATATATATATATATATATATATATATTTATATAAAGCTTTGACTGGGACTATCAGTAACTTACTCCATAGTCAATTAGTTTGGGGTAAAGTGTAATACTAGGCAAAAGTTAAGGGCTAATAAGGTTATATGTCCTTTTCTTTATTATTATTATCTAAGAAGAAAAAAGATGGTGTGATGGACTTGAACTCGAGTTCTGAGGTCTAACTGGAAAAAGAATATTAAAATATCTTCATTAGCATTCTCACTTCTCTCAGCGCTTGCATCCAAACCTTTGTCACCATCACGACGGCGACCACCACCAACCCCTTTAAAGAGCCAACCAACTTGAACCCTCGCATGATTATCTCTCTGTCTTAATAAATTAGGATTGCCCTTTAAGAATGTGCTTTGTAGGCAATGTTTCCACATGCCATGTCGCTCAACCAAAGAGTCTATTACCTGAGTTTTGCTCGTTGGATTGAAATGTTTCCTCCAGGACGGAGTTGACCCAAAAACACCACCATTATGAGAGGTTACCAGAGCGCTTAGTGATAGATTTTGCACCATTCTTGTGTTAGTGGGCAATGAAACTAAACCTTTCACCAGAGAAAGAGAAGTAATTCAAAAATCATGTCGGAGAGTTCACCGGTTAATGCCCGGGAAAGGTAGCACGACGAGTTGGAGATTCCAGTTTCGTACTTGGGATTCAGCGCCTCACGGTCCACAAGATTTTCTTGAATAATTTTATTGTAAAAAGAAAAACAAAAAAGAGTGAAAATAAAAAAAATAAAAAATAAAAAAAGGAAATGAATGCGTTAAGACCACCCAGCTTGCGGTTGTATAATAATTGTTGCTAACGGTGTTAACATTTGCTAATGGGGAAATTGTCACACCTAAATCTTCTCCTAAACTCAGTTATTTATTATTTACTTCTGGCATCCTAACTCGCATTCAGTCTTAGGTAATGATTGTGGCTGCACAATAGTATTGAATTAAAATTCTCATTAGTCAATTTGTTTGTTAGAGTATGAACATAATTTTTCTATTCTCACCTCACTTCTCTAACAATTTTGAGTCTTCTCGGAAAGGCTTTTCATGAAAGTTACTCTCTGCCACATTTTTTTCTCACCCAACCCCAGTAGAGAGGGATATAATATAAAAGTAAATAAATAAATGTAAAAATAAAGCCTTACTTATGTTAAATGTCAAAAAAAACACACAAAATTTCACAAAGAAAGCCTTCACGAGCTTGCATTTCTTTTATTGAGAAACCATCAGAGATGATACAAGTAGAAAGAATATCGTTTGTACTTAATTTGGACAGAGAAAGATTACTCCAACAGAAACGCCACTAAGGAAAAACATTATACTACAACATTCACAAACAAATTCACTCCCAATTCCACCTACACAAGAAATTATCAAAGAAAAAACACCAAAACAATAGCAATCCATGTGCCTGCTTTATCGCCAAATCACAGGCTGTTCATGTTTTTCGCTACGGTCGATGATATACAAATTTTGTTCTGGGATCCACGATAAGACCTTTTCCTCCGTTCACTTCTAAATCATGCCTGCGAAATGACAGCCATTGAAAGTTGAGAATAGAAATATGAATCATCAAACGCAGATTAGCAAATGGCATGTGCTATGGAATCAACCCCGTATGCCAACTTAAAATTACAAAATGAAGGGCAGCTTCTGCACGTGAGGATGCTGTGGATCCAAAAACTTTTTCAAACTGCATAGCTTCAAAGACTATTTACCAAAATATGGAGGACAACCACGGTAGATTTCTAAAGAGGATGATATATGAATGTTGGAAATAGAAATAAAGAGAATATGTAAACTTAACTGGAAAACAAAGTCAGGGATGGTCAATTGCTCACGAGGAACATATCTGAAAAGCTGTAGAAGGCGATCAACATACACTACTTTCTTCCAAACCTAAGAAAGAATATCAGATATATCTTACAGTAGACTTTTAAAGAAACTAAGGTTTCAGGAATAAATCAACCACAAGAAAAATAGGCGTACCACATTGTCAACAAGCAATTGCAAAGCAAATACAGCAGCCTTGAGTCCAAAGGTTGGGTGGAGGACATAAATTGCCTACCATAAAAGCAAATAAAGATCAGGATTATAATGATAGATTCACAATGGGTGTGCATACTATAATGAGATGGAAAATATAAAAAATGTTTGTACATGCAGATTGCGCTGGCTCTTCCGACCAAGTATCTGCTGTAATCTTCTGATAAATCCAAGGTCTGGCTGACTGTTTCAGAAGCAGGTATCTCGTAGTTAGAAAAATAGCTTAATATGTCTACAAATCCGAAAGAGCTTCACTCACAAAGAAGTTATATTGACAAATAGTTCTGCATAGCCCTTACACTGGTCTCATCATGTAATAAAAAATACAGTGAAAACTATATAAACAAATAAGAGTTCTTATAAGAAGAAAAATAAGATAAATAAAATAAAGACCTTAATATTTTCATTTATAAACAATTTGATAAAAGTCTGCTATAATTTACAGTGGTCCTACAAAATCAAACTTCCAGCTCTATTAGTCAAGTGTGAGCCACATATAATACTTACATCTGTAAAGATGCTGCTGAGTGAAAGTATACAATGCTATAAGGCTTCTGTATCAAAGGCTCAAATTCCTGAAATCAGCAAGCAAAACAATGATTTTATATCAAGAGCCACAATTAAATAAATAAATAAGTTCTACAGGATGAACACAATGTAATGTCATAAAATGAAAAGGGAAAAAAAAACAAATCTAAACTAGCAAAATTCCTCGGCAACACAAAAACAAAAATATGATAATATGAACAGTTGTCGCTACCTTAACTACATGAAGCACAAATCGCTCCAGATCAAGACATCGCAGCAGAAAATGTGCTCCCACAACAACCATAACAGGACGACCCTCACTGTCAACCCCACCACGGTAGCTGAATACAGAACATAATTGTAAAATTAGTGTTAAAAGAGATCTAAAACCATTAATAAAATTCCTAGACATGCAAACCATAAATTAATAGGTCCTTCAACATCAATGGATAAGGAAGCAACTGGCAGACCACAAAAACTTCTGCCAAAGAATTACCAAAAACAAAATTTGTAAACCCATAGTTTAGTTTAACATCCATTTTGTAACCACATTTTAGCATTGTATTTCTGACTACTTTTTTATTTTTTATTTTTTTTAAAAAAAAAAGCACACACACCCTTATGTACAACTCAATAGTTAATAATTTTATTTTTAAAAATTTAAATTGATTAAAAAAAATTAATTAGCTTACGCTAGAAGTTGCAAATAGTACATTGCAGTTATTCATATTGCCCAGGTGACTGAAAAATGAAATGCTCAATATGGAGAAATTGCATATGAAAAGACCTATAATAGTAGTTGGCTTGGATAGAGACTGAAACTAAAAGTAGGCATGTGAAGTAAAGGATAAGAATGCACACTTACACAATTTTCATCTCTGCAATCTCTGAAAGATTAAGAGAATTTGCCTTGGCAAGATATCGCGAATGAAGTGAGTATTCTTCAGCAGCAGATAATGGAGGTCCACCAAGGTCACCAAATCCAAGCATTTTAGCACAATTCCATCCACTTCGTGCTTGAGCAGTTTTTTCCCATTGTTCCTTGCGTCTCTGATCTGGATCTTTTATTAAGGACATGAAGGCAGGATCCAGAAAAGTATCCAAATATGATGAATTCCTATACAAGTGAAAATCAAAGCTAATGCCAGTTACTTTTTCACAGAAAAATAGGCTAGACAACAAGAACACAGCACAAGAGTGAAAGTATTGAAATTTAAGACTGAAAATATCAACAGTTGTTAAAATCACAATGTTTACAGCATATTAACTGCTTCTTATAAAAAAAAAAAAAAAAAAAACATATGGTGATCTCATATCTACTTTGAATAAATACATCTATATGCAAATAACCATTTAAGGAATAATTATCTAATTTTCAGAAAGAAATCAGCACTAAATGCAATACAGTGGACAAGTAATTGGTGATCACTGTAACTAAATACGGTGTGAAAAGTAATTGATGATCAATGTAACTACGTCTTAGAAAATAGTGAATAATTCCAATCTCTTTAACAAGAAATAAAATGCAGCAGAAATTAAGACACTCTTTAGAATAATAATAAATATGGAAAATCCCTCACCTTCGTACCAAGCCAACATCACTGACAGGAAGATCGACTGGAGCCTCAGGAGGCTTTGGAATACTCTTTTTTGGCAAAGGCTTTATCCTGATTTTACGTTCATCTATAATTGTCTCGCCGTTTTCATCTCCAACATCTGCAGGTAGTTTAGAAATAGAAACTTCCTCCTCATGTTTATCTCGAGGGAAGTAAAGTGGAAGCAATCTATATCAAGAAAATATTGAAGAAAAATAATGAGTTTTCAATCCTCCTAATGTTTTGACAGAAACAATACTTGTTGTAACAAAATGGATTCTTCACATTTGCAATAGGAATTAAAAACTAAAATGGTATTGAAAAACCTTTTATAAATCTCTGTATCAGTTGATGTAGTAGTGCAAAAAACAACAGCCTTGATTTTATCTTTCTGCTTTTCAAGAAACCGACGCACAGTCCCTGGCAAAGAAGTGATAATAAGTCAGTAAAGTTAAAAATTCAAATAAATTCTACGAACACAATCATCCACAAACAATAAAAAACAAAAGCCTTCATAATCAATTGACTTGTAAGAAAAAAGTAAAGTATCTCAAATTTCACTTACTGATAGTTATGCATAATAAAAAGCAATTTCAAAGGAACCCAGGTAGTAATTTTTCTTTTGTCCAAAAATAGCTTTGTACATTCAAAGTTACAAACTTGTAATTAGATCAGGCTACCAATAATAACAGGAAAAGTACTGTAAGTTGGAAGAAGAAGAAGAATTAAAAACTCTAACAAGTTGGAAAGTGACTCACTTATAGCAACATGGGCAGCTGGTTCACGAGGATAGTTCTTAGCCTCTGTATATATGCAGCCCATTGCAATGCTATATTCATACATGGAGAGAAAAAATAAGCTCCAATGTTTAAACAAGAAGATAAAGAGAAGCAACAAATTAATTAATTAAATTAGAAGAAACAAAATAATGTAGCATCAGCTGCCAAGAAACCTTTGTAAGCCATGTTCAATAAGAAGTTCAAGGCAGGAACGATAGCAATGACTCAGAGCATTCTCCGCAGCAGTATGGTACTTGACTGCATACTTTGGACCGACAGTATGGATAACCCTCCTGAAAAAAATAGAAATAATATTTGAAATTCCAAGTAGTACAGAAAGCAGGAATGCTTGCATCATATGGCACTACAGCAACATAAATATAAAACAATTACTTGGGAGGGTTGATACTGAAAAGTTACATGCTGACACATGTTTGATAACCAACATAATTGACAGATCATCTTGCAGTTTCTTGATTGACAAATGATAGAAGCTACGAGATCTAAATAACTTAATTTAAAATATTTCTCAGAGGATGGATAATATAGCTTTTGAAGGTATATAAAAAAGAAAATCATGTTTTTTATTTCTCAGGATCATCAAATATAAAAAGAATGCACAAACATACCCACCTTGCAGGAAGATCATAAGCATTAGTAACCTTTGCCATCCCTGTTCGACAACCACCCTACCATAAACAAAGATATACACAAATCAGTAAAAGTTCAAAATAAATTATGCAAAATTAAGCATGAAATTTCATGTTTGGTCTCATGTGTAATACTAATAACTTAAATCTTGTATTATAGGTGCAATAATTATAAAATGGCACTTAAAATTATTAAAATCTAACAAACACTGTCTAACAGCACTATCAAGTACAAAGAAAAAAATTATATTAAGAAAAGCTAATAGTGGTTATCATACCAATGTAGCACATTCTTCTGCAAGACCAGGTCCAGCTGCAGCATGCAAGCCAGGACTGCTGTGTGCTTCATCCAAGTTCTGTTAACCATCCAATTGAAAAACATAGCAAGAATTTAGCCTCATTTCATCTATTAGTAAACCAAGCCATGTTTGCATAATGAGGCCCTCTTACCAAAGAAAACCTTACTGGCCTTCGAATGTACAAAATCAAACTAATGACAGAGTAGAAAACTAAAATCAATCTGTTAGTTCCTCGAGGTGCAATGTTGTTAGCTATATATATATTAGTTGTTCATATTAACCATAAATTAGCTATAAATTAGGACTAATTAGTTTCCTATTCTCTCATAGTTTCCTAGAATAGCTTCCCTAGTTTGTATATAAATATATGTTTATTTCTCATTGAAATACAAGTGAATACAATTCTCTTCACCTCTTATTACATGGTATCAGAGCATTAGTCTGTAAAATTCGAATTTTGCTACAAAATTAGGGTTTTTCTTTTGGGGTTTTCCATAAACACAAATTAGGGTTTAGTCTATTTTAGGGTTTATTTCGGAAACCCTAGTTCTGTTGGTCTACTATTCTCACCGCCCACACCAAAGGATTCCCTAGCCGCAGATCTCCATTCCCTAGAAGTCCGGCTGCCAGATCCCCTGCGCGTGGGCCCCACGCGCCAGCGCATGGCATCGTCTCCAGCGGCCCTTTTTGTTCCGTTTGGTCTCCACTGCATTTCTGGTTGGTCAATGCTTCGTTTTTGCACACCTAGTTTTCGTAGCTGCAACTGTCAAGGTTTGTTTAGGATCTTTGTTGTGATTCTACATTGGTTTTTCGTGTTTGCTGTTGTGTTTCTTTAAGGAGTTATGGCTGAGAATAAATCAGAGATGAAATCTGTGGTTTCATCTGACGTGGTTCCTGTGATGTCTAAAATCATGGACCAAAAACTGATTGGTTCGAATTATTTGGAGTGGTATAAGACTGTTCGGTTTTATCTACGAAGTATTAACAAAGATGACCACTTGACTGATGGTCCTCCTAAAGAAAAAGATGATTCAAGACAGACGTGGCTCAGGGAGGATGCTCGTTTATTCCTTCAAATCCGGAATTCTATTAATAGTGAGGTAATTGGTTTGATCAATCATTGTGAGTTTGTTAAAGAACTAATAGATTATTTGGGATTTTTGTATTATGGAAAAGGCAATCTCTCCTGTATGTATGAGGTGTGCAAAGCATTCTACCGTGTAGAGAAACAAGATCAATCCCTTATGAACTACTTTATGTCCTTTAAGAAGACGTGTGAGGAGCTTAATATGTTGCTGCCATTTAGCCCTGATGTGAAGGTTCAACAACACCAACGAGAGCAGATAGCTATTATGAGCTTTCTAGCAGGCTCTCACCTGAATTTGATTCTGCGAAAGCACAAGTTCTTTCTAGTTCTGATGTTTCCTCTTTACAAGATGTCTTTAGTCGTATTCTTCGCACAGAAATTATTCCTTCTGTTCCTCTTAATAGTGCTTTGGTAAGTCGTAATAATTATGCGCCTAGGAAATCTTCTATTCCAACTGGGCATAAAGGAGGTCGTTCACAAGGAGTTGAAACTCGAACACCGGATTCTGGAGGCATTATTTGCAACTATTGTAAAAAGCCAAGACACACCAAGTTTGAGTGTAGAAAGCTACAGTTTAAAAATCAGCAACAACACTCTGTTAATGTTGCAAATACTACTGATGCCACAGATAAATCCGTCATTATTTCTGCTGATGAATTTGTCAAGTTCTCACGATATCAGGAATCACTTAAGTCGTCATCTCCTTCTGTCACTGCTATTGCCGATTCACGTAAATCTAATACGTGTCTTCTCTCTTCATCCTCCAAATGGGTCATTAATTCTGGTGCCACATATCACATGACAAGTAATTCCCATCTCTTTTCCACTTTTCATTCTCACACTTCAACTTCTACTGTTACCTTAGCTAATGGGTCACCATCTTGTGTTCGTGGGTCTGGCATTATTCCTACACCCTTGCTTACTTTGTCATCCGTCTTACATTTAATTAGTTTATCCTTCAATTTGCTCTCTATTAGTCAACTCACTTGTAATCTTAATTGTTGCATCTCATTCTTTCCCGGTCATTATTTATTTCAGGATCTTATGACGAAGAAGATTATTGGTAAATGACATGAATCTGGAGGCCTCTATGTTCTTGATATACTGCCACCAACTTCTTTTGCTTGTTCAAGTGTCACTTCCGCTTTTGAGGCTCATTGTCGATTGGGTCATCTGTCTCTTCCTTTGCTCAAAAAACTTTATCCGCAAGTCTTCATTAGATTGTGAGTCGTGTCAATTTGCCAAACACCATCGTCTTAGTTCGAGTTCACGAAAGTAATGGCATGTTTGCTTTATTTCCATTCTTATATGGTCTCTAATGGCATGCTTCATGAAACCTCTTGCGTTGATACTGCATCCCAAAATGGTGTAGCAGAACGTAAAAACAAACATCTTCTTGAAACTGCACGAGCCCTTTTATTTCAAATGCATGTTCCCAAACATTTTTGGGCCGACACCGTTTCTACAGCATGTTTTCTTATCAATCGCATGCCATCTTTTGTTCTTAATGGTGAGATCCCGTATAAAATTCTTTTTCCCGGCAAGTCGTTATTTCCTGTTAATCCTATGATATTTGGTAGTACTTGTTTTGCTCGAGATGTTCGTCCAAATGTCACCAAATTAGATCCTAAGTCATTGAAGTGTGTATTCCTTGGCTATTCTGGTCTTCAGAAAGTATATAAGTGTTATTGTCCAAATCTCAACAAGTATCTTGTCTCCATTGATGTTACCTTCATAGAAAACACACTCTATTCTTCATCTTCCTCTATTCCTACTCGTTAGGGGGAGGATGATGATGATTTGTTGGTATATTCTATCACTTTTTCTGCCCCTGACCCACTTCCTGGGGAATCTCCTATTTCTGAACCTATCTCAAACACTACTCACGATGAGTCTCCTATTACTCACCCTGTCTCAGCCACAGCCACAGCTCCTGACATGCCTCCGCCTCCTATTAAAGTGTACACCAGGCGTCTGCCTCCTGTTTCATGTCCTGCACCTGCTTCTTCGTTATCAAATCCGGTCCCAAGCGATAATCTTCCCATTGCGCTACACAAAGGTAAACGTCAGTGCACTTATCCTATTTCTTTTTTTGTTTCTTATAATCACTTGTCATCTTCTTCTTGTTCTTTTATTGCTTTCCTTGATTCTATTTCGAATCCTAATACTGCTCGTGAAGCCATATCGCATCTTGGTTGGCATGATGTAATGATAGAAGAGATGAATGCTTTAGATGACAATGATACTTAGGACTTGGTCAATTTACCTTCAGGAAAACAGGCCATAGGGTGCAAATGGGTATTCACTGTTAAGGTCAATCCAGATGGATCAATTGCTCGATTGAAGGCCTGTCTTGTTGCTAAGGGTTATGCTCAAACCTAGGAATTGGACTATTGTCATACTTTTTCTCCTGTTGCTAAGTTGACATCTGTTCGATTGTTTATTTCAATGGCAACTACTCATCATTGGCCTCTACATCAGCTAGATATCAAGAATGTTTTTCTTCATGGAGATCTTCAGGAGGAGGTATATATGGAGCAACCTCCTGGTTTTGTTGCTCAGGGGGAGTCAGGGCGAGTCTGTCGTCTTCGAAAATCTTTATATGGTTTGAAACAAAGTCCTCGTGCTTGGTTTGGTAAATTTAGTCGGGCTGTTGAGAAATTCGGTATGCTGAAAAGTAAGTCCGATCATTCTGTGTTTTATAAACGATTAACTGTCGGTATCATTTTATTGGTTGTGTATGTGGATGATATTGTTATTACTGGAAATGATACTAGAGGAATCTCATCTCTTAAGTCCTTCATTCATACTCAGTTTCACACAAAGGATTTGGGAGTGTTCAAGTATTTCTTGGGAGTTGAGGTATCTCGGAGTAAACAAGGTATTTTTCTATCTCAAAGAAAGTATGTCGTTGATTTGTTGACTGAGACAGGAAAATTGGGAGCAAAGCCTTGTAGTACTCCAATGAGTCATAATGTGCACCTTACAAAAGATGGGGAACCATTTGAAGATCCTGAAAGATATCGCAGGTTGATTGGAAAGTTGAATTATCTTACCATGACTCGTCCAGACATTGCATTCTCAGTTAGTGTTGTCAGTCAGTTCATGTCATCTCCAACAATTCATCATTGGGCAGCGTTAGAGCAAATTTTGTGTTACTTGAAAGGAGCACCAGGACGAGGTATCGTGTACGCAGATCATGGACACACTCATATTGAGTGTTTCTCAGATGTAGATTGGGTAGGTTCTAAAGTGGATAGAAGATCTACTTCAGGTTATTGTATTTTTGTTGGAGGGAATTTGGTCTCTTGGAAGAGTAAGAAGCAAAATGTTGTGTCACGATCAAGCGCAGAATCAGAATATAAGGCTATGGCACAGTCTGTGTGTGAGGTGATGTGGATCTATCAGCTATTGACTGAAGTAGGACTTAAGACTTCAGTACCAGCAAAATTATGGTGTGATAACCAAGTTGTTCTATATATTGCATCTAATCTTGTGTTCCATGAGCGGACTAAGCATATCGAAATTGATTGTCATTTTGTTCGTGAGAAAATTCAGCAAAGCGTAATCTCCACAGGATATGTGAAGACCGACGAACAACTAGGGGATATCTTTACAAAAGCATTAAATGGGGTGCAGGTTGATTATTTCTGTAACAAGCTAGGCATGATTAACATATATACTCCAGCTTGAGGGGGAGTGTTAGTTATATATATATATTAGTTGTTTATATTAACTGTAAATTAGCTATAAATTAAGACTAATTAGTTTCCTATTCTCTCATAGTTTCCTAGAATAGCTTCCCTAGTTTGTATATAAATATATGTTTATTTCTCATTGAAATACAAGTGAATACAATTCTCTTCACCTCTTATTACAAATGTTAACTAACAGAAAGATAGGGCAGACAAACTAATGGATGATGTACAGAATTCAGCAAACTGTCCACTAGTGCCTGGCACTAGTGGATAACCAATAAGAATTTGAATAGTTCAGGGCCTTTAGGGTTATCACAGGACTGGACACAAAATATACTTATTAACATTTTTTCGCCTTATTGTATATAAGACAAACCACATAAAAAAATCAAATCCTGAAATTAATATAGCATAAGAGCTCCATCTTCTTAAAATGATGAAATTTCTCCATCTTGAAATATGTCATAACAAATTTAGAAGCTAACCTCATTAGTAGAGTTCACAACAGCATCAACTTCTAGATTCCATGGATTCCCTCTCCAAAGATATATCTTGGAGTTAATTTCATGATCAACAGGAAACCTGGAAACCATACCATTTCCACCAGCCTCTGCCCCAGATGAAGATGTCAATGGATCAGGGAAGTATGAATTAGAAAATGAAGGATCCTCATTCTCAAATTCCAGAGAAGTCCTATGCTCTGCGTCACTCCATCTTGGGACTTGATCCAAACTAACAACATAGTCCACACTGTCGGTTGGTGATCCCCCCCGAGTCGTGGCTGTCGCGGTAGGCACGGCCATATACATTTTAGTAAATCTCAAACTACAGCCTCACAGCTGTAGCTAAGACTGCTAACAAAAACCAAGATTCCTTCCAAATTGAAGCTTCCTCAACACAAATTCAAAAATTGCATACCCAAATCAATGATAGAAAACCCTGAAAACAATGAGATACCCCATGTAACTAATCAAAACAATATTGCATATAGCTACATAGTTCAACCAAAATAAGACAGTTTAACATTACTTCCAAATGCAAAGTACCCGTACAGCCAAAAACCCCAAACACCAATACTCCAATTACAATTTCCAATACTACAATTACAATTTCACATCTGCTCAATGTAGTTCCAATATCGAAATAAAAGACCCACGAAACACAGTCGAGCAAAATTAAACTAGTCAAATTGAGGTTCACTTCCGTTTGGCACCCGAGAAAATATAGGTAAAAGAAAAACAGAATCATAATTAAAAGCTCAGAACAATGAACCAAAAAAAAACCATAAACAAATCCACCCCAAATACAGGATCAATCAGCTTAAAACAAGTGCTTCATTTCAAATAACCCCAAAAAGAATTTCGTTTAAGGTCCAAAACCAAACAGATTGTTTTGAAGCCCTAATCTAAAATTCTCCAAATACAACTGAAATCTTCAAAAGAGATAGAAAGAGAGTACCTGAAACTGCGTGGCTGGGTATGACAATTGAACTTTTTGAATTTGTAGTTTTGGTATTTCTCTATCAAATATTTTTATTTTATTTTTATTTTTTGGAATGCCGAGTATATCTATGGCTAATCCCGGGTCGATGAGCTTGCCGGATCATCTGCCCAAAAATAGTTACGCCTTTTTTCTAATTATTATAACTTTTGTCTTTTTGTGTTCATTAACCAAATATCAACAATACCCCTTCACAAATTTCTCCAGAAAAATTTATTAATTCCCTAAAGAAAAACATATAATTCCTCGAAACCTTATAAAATGAAATTATGGCTAGTAAAAAGAGTAGCGCTGTCGTTTCAGGGGAAAAAGACTATGCTGTTTGTCGTTTATTTGAAAAAAACGACATAATAATATCCAGATTCTAACTCTTAAGATACATTAGTCTCGTATTGGAAATGAATTTTTATTTTCCTCGTCACACTGTTTTGTGACGAGTGTAAGAAAAGGTCCAAGTGTCATTGTTCCCTTGTTTTATCTTTGCTCATACTTTGATTGAAGTGCAAATTTTGATAATGTAGAATACCTAAATTAGAGTACCCAAAACAGGAAAAAGCCTTGGTGGTTTGGATAGGTGGCATTTTAGAGTAATGAAATGTGAATTTAAAATATACACATAAATATTAGTGACGTATTAGTTTAGTCTAGTCAATTACATTTATTAAAGCTAAGACTCAGTATTTTAAAAAATAGTATCACGTCATTGTGTGTAATGTTTGAGTACATATTTTAAGTGCACGTATTATTACTCTTTCAAGATATATAACATCCCTTAAGACAATTTTTTTCTTGCAAAATTACGTAGCATAGGCTGCTATGTCATGTATGATGTATTAAGTATGCAATGCATGTAGTTTGTGTCCAACGACATATATGAGATTGTCGTTCAATTCCATTGGTGTGGATAGAAATGGCATTTGTTCTACAAATTTGACAATATTATATTTATATAGAGAGAGTAATGATTTATAAAAAAAAAATCATTGTTTAACACCAGTCTTCTGCTTGAGCATCGAAATAAAGTTGTCCTTCTCCTCAGCTGTCATTCCCTCAGCTGAGCAGTCTCCAACTCCCCATTCTGCTCCACGTAGACAGTACTTGTCTTGAATCTCTAGCTTATTCCTGAAATCAGTAATGTGTATCATTGTAAATCCATAATTTTAACAATATAACTACTCAAATCTACATCTCTATAAATATATACGAGGGAGATTATTTAAAGTTTCCCACTTTTCTCCCACTTCATACTCATATATAAATATATAATTCTCTCTTTGAATAGAAATTAGCTGGAAAAAAAACTAATATATATTAGCATAGTCATTAACCTAATCCTAATCCTTCATAATAATCTGTTATTCTGTTTCTTTGGCCCCCATGTGCATTACCTAATGCTATTGCTACTCAACAAAATCAAACTCATCAAACTAAAAATTTAAGACTAACTAACAAATAGAGTTTTCCATCTTCTTAGCTTTAACCAAACAAACCTCTTCTGTCAAAGACCTGTAATGGAAGTTTTATTCCTTCTTTTTGTATGACCAAACAATCACATGGAGAAACCTGTTGGACACTATGATATAGTTAATGGAAAATAGCATTTACTTTTCTTTGTTCAACTTGGATTTCTCTAGTAGCTTATTGAGCAGGGGAGATGATTTGAATCTTGCATCATTCTCAGCATATTTCTTCTGGTTTTCTTCTGCAAAATAAACCAACTTGTCATAGCAATCATAAACTGATTATTTTGTTAACATACATGAATTATATCAATTTTTTCTAAAGTGGGTACCATTGAAGCGTTCAAGAAATTCAATTTGGGGTAACTGAGGACCAGGAATAGACTCTATCCCAGAGGACCCAGATAGAAACCCAGCTTTAGCTGCAAAATTAAGAAAAGGTATACACCATGCTTATAAATACTTTCATCTTATATTTGCCTACAAAACTGCCCAATTGATACACAACAAAGAAAACGAAGAAAACGCCAAATCATATCATTATATAAAGCATTGTTAATTTGAACCACGTAGTTTCTAATGTAAATTTTCTGGTCATGTCATGTCACAGTTACAAAATTTGCATTGCAATCAATCAGAGTAAGAACTCACATAACAATCAACAATGACAAGCAAAAAAATGAAGTTGATAGACAGAAGAACAGAAAATACATATATGAAGTTTGAAGTCTTACCCGGATTTGAAGAGAGAAGAATGAGAGCTGAAGCAGCCAAAGGAAGAGACTTGTGGAGAAGTGAGGAAGATGAATATGATAATGAAGAATCCCTAGAAGAAACTAGTGAGAGTAGTGTTTTTTTAGTCTTCGAAGTGAGTGGGTTTTCTTGAGAGGGTGCAAACTGAAAGGAAGGAAGAGGGAGCGCCAAGACTGAAGAGGAGCCCATGGTTGGTCTTGCTTCCTCCTCTCCGTCTGATTTCCCACTCCGGTGTGGATAATCCACCTATTTTAAGATATTATTTTTTTCAATGTATAAACTAATATGTTTCAGAAAAAGAAAAAACAAAAAAATGCTACGTGGGATATTTTAGGGCGTTAGCTTAGCCCAACTTGAATTAAACCCTACTTTTTAGAAACATGGTCCTCACAGCTTACAGGCCATCTTGTATGTTTACCCAAGCACGAAAAATCACAATTTCGGAAATTTACACATTATACAATGGGAAATTACATATACATACATATAATATAATGTAATTTAATTCCAAAAATAACTTAGAAAAAATTAATTACACAAATACCCTGTTACGTTAGTATGGTATACTCAATTTTGAAAAAAATAAGGAATTTTGCTTTCTAATTTTTTTTGTTTTTCTCGGTAGTAAAAATATATTTTTGATTGTTTAAAATACCGATTGATTATTTTTTTTATATATAAAAAAAAAAATTATTTTTAGATCATAATATTTGAAATACATTTTAGTTAACTCCAAAATTTATTTGTAGATATCTTAATATACCAATTAATTATTTTTAGGTTATATTATGGTATTTTACTACTTAAGATACATTTTGGTAACATTCAAGCTTATTTCAGAATCTAATGAGTTGTCATATAGTATAACAAGTTACCATATTTAGTAAATAAATCTATTTAGTATACTACACAGTAACTTTAAAAAAAAAATACACGTTTTAGTCACCATATTTTTTACATGTGAATTATAAAGATATTATGATTAACCAAGCAAAAATTAATCTTGCAAATTACTTTAAAATCATATAAAAAATAATGCACATTTTTTGTTACTTACAATGTCAATAAAATATTGATTGATTACTTTGTTATAAAAAGCTAAAATTTTAGACCATATTAATTTATATACATTTTGGTTATCTTAAAATCTTATTTGTAGATAGCTTGAGATACTAATTAGTTATTTGTAGATATCTTATTATGTAAGATATATTTTGGTAACTTTCAAGACTATTTTATAAACTAATTAGTTAACATATAGTACACCATGTTGCCATATTTAGTAAATGGTTCTATTTAGTATATCATATAGTAACTTTTAAAATATATATATATGTATATAATATACGTTTAAGTCGCTCATGTTTTTTACATGTGAATTATAGATGTTTACTAATTAACCAAGCAAAAAAAAAAAAACCTACAAGTTACTTTAAAATCATAGCAAATAATGCGCATTTTTTGAACTCTTTGATTTAACTTTTACTTAAATAAATTTGTTGACGCGGTTCTTCGCCAACAGGTAATTAAGAAAGAAAGAGAAAGGGATTAGTGCTTAGGTTGAACCGAAATAGATAAATGACCTTAGAAAATGAAATTGTGACTCAAAATACGTTTTTTAAGTGGTTCAAAGGTTAAAATCATTCTACTCCACTAGTCAGTATTATTGCTATATATTGGGTATTTGATTACAGGGTCTTTTTTACAATATAGAATCCAACCTCTATTAATCCCCAAGGTCTCCATATTTATAGGAGAAGGCACCTGGGAGTTGGCAAGAAGGTCATCCCGTGACCTTCTTACTTGTCATGTCAACTCTGTGACATTCATGATTAATTCCTAAACCTGACACATAAGTGTGGTCAAATCAATAGGTAAGGGGATAATGGGCCGCACGGCCCAAACCAGTCGTGGATGTCTGAATACGCACGTTCCTGCTGCGTGTCCGAGAAGTCAGGGGTATATCAGACACGTGATGTCTGATATATGCACGTTTATCTTGCGTGATTGACTTTATAAAAGGTCACAACCTCCAACTCTAGCTCGTACAACGAGCTGGATGCTTCCCTCGACCTGTGGTCTTCAGGGCCCAGGCCCAGTCCTTAAGCAATCTTGGCGAACCCTTAGGTTACCTCGAGCTAAGGAGGCAGGACCTTATGACGGCAGCTCCGGTCTTGGGGATGTCCACGTGGTAGTCATGATTAGGCCGTATCTCAGCTCGCTAATCAGCCCGTGGGAAAATTAGGGCGTACAAAATTTAAAAGTCCTACAAAGTTACTTTTCATACATAATAGAACCAAATTCCAAAAATAAGCTTGGAGAAGAGTTAATTAACTAAAATAAAGTTTTTTGTCGAAGGGTAATTAATCACACGTGTTTGATATGTTGTGAGGGTGTGTTTGAATAAGATTTTTGGGCTTAGGGCATGGTCAAAGCCCATAAGTACTCTTAGTGAATGGGTTGTGTTTTACTTAGGACTGAGAATGGGTCTAATTTCCTAAGATAGCTTCTTTACTGACTTGACTTAATGGACTTATTGGCGTTTAATGGGTTGTAATGTCCAATTGGGTCCTTTGGGCCTGGTGCGATTTTTGGCCGCTACAATTTGTCCCTTACTCTCTGAGTCAAGTTAAGTTGCCTCATAGAGTAGTCGCGTCGAATGTGCTTTTTATTTACTATTGGGCCTAACACATGGGCCTTAGGATATGCTTGATCTATTTGGTTTTGTTAAGTGTTCATCCATTGTAGTACTCAGGTCAGGACAAATACAAGTATTAGAGCGGTGCGGGAGTGACCTTTTTCATTTTTAAGTTTCCTTCGCATATATGTATTGTAGTCATTGTAAGAAGGACACGTGGTCTTTTAATTGTTTAAGACTTTAGGCCCTTTTCTTTTTGCTTTACCAATTCCTTTCTGTATTTTGGAGAAGAGGTTGTGACTGGTGATACTATTCTTTCAGCAAAGAATCGCTTCCAAGAACTCCAGGTCAACTTCCTTTGATTCTTTGTATTTTCTATTCATTTTGGTGAGCTTTTGTTCTTATTTTGATATGTTTTATGGAATCTTAGGAATTTTGTGGTAGATTTGCGAAATGGTTTTATAGGGTTTCCATGAAAAGTTTGAATGTTCTTAGTGTCCTTGATTTTTTTTTTAGCTTTTTTGATCTGAAACGGGTGATGGGAAAAACCTTAAATGTGTTTATGGGCTTTTGTGTTTGTGGGCTTTTTCTAGAGCTTTTATTTGGGCATTTGGTTCATTTGCTGGAAATAGCTTAATGAATTGTAAAGAATATGAAAATGTATTTGTCATAGAATTGTAGAGTAACAAAGAATGTTACTCCCAAATTGTGTATCCGTCTTGGGGTTGTAGGACGTTGGAATATGTAGAGCTTTGTATCCATCTTTAGGATTGTTGAATGCCAATTGGTGGCACCTTCTTGTTGGTGTCCCTAGTAAGGAACGTACCACCAAACAGTAGCTTTACTCAATGTTGAGTAATAGGAAGGGAGCACTCCTTAGGCTTTTTCCCTAGTATAGGACGCCAGATTGACATATTTGATGGAATATGACAAGGTGTTGCGTGTTAGAATGGGCGTTCCTGGTATAATCGTCATGTGCGGTATAGAGCCTTTGGGGTTCTATGTCTTTGTGAGTTGATATGTTGTCTGAAATAGCCAATTAAGCTTTTGTGTTGTAACTTTTTTTTTCTTTTTGACAACTTATGTCATTGATAAGATTCAATGTCGAGTGCTGGGAGTGTGTTCTATCCCATATTTGTAGCGAATAATTCAGATATTGATAGTAGCGGTCGACAAGTTGTCGACATAGATGATGATTTTCATCGTGAGGTTCCGAATGCTTTGCCTCTTAATCATGTCACCGTGGTGGATGAGTATTATGGTCAAGATATAGATGACTATGATGTCGTCAAGTTGGCATTACCTAGTGAAGAAGCTCCAGTGTTGGGTTATGCCTGGGCTTGTCAAGTTGAAGAGGACTATGGGCCAAGTTTTTCTAGTAGATCGCAAGGTATTCTATGGAAAAACTCGGAGTCCTAGACGTCAGTTCTTGTTTTAGTAAAGACGAGATTTTCTTTTGGGATCCCTTGTATTATTAGAGAAGAGGCTTCCCAAGTTTGTTGAACCATTCGATTGGGATACTCCTGGTTGGTGTGGTATGAATGAGTATTCCTTTAAGCAAGGCTTTAGGTTCCCTTTTTCTTTGTTTGTTTTAAAAGTTCTCAGCTAGTATGAAATTGCTCCTATCCAACTGATCTTAATGCATGGAGAGTGTTGTTAAGCCTTGAGAGGTTCCCTGAGGTATTTGGGATAGGTGTAGAGCTAGAAGAGTTCCAAGCTCATTAAAAAGTGAAAGAACATGACAAGGATAAAGGTAGATATGACTTAGTGTGTCGTGATAAAGATAAATCATTGGTTTGTAATACAACTTCCAATGGCTAAGGAAGAAATTGTTGAAAGAAGAGGACGTGCACACAATTTTCCTTTGGAAGAAAGTTGAGAAAAGGACTGGAGGTAATTTTCATATTCATCTAGATGATCGAATTCATATTTTCTTATTAAGGCAAGCTTTGGAATTTCTCAGTACCAAGTTCACTATTCTTAGCCATTTGACATAAAATGAGCGTATTTTGGTGGATAAGAAAACAAAAATGATGTCATTCAAAATTCATGTTGGTTCTGATATGATGGAAAAGGCCAAGACGGTGATGAACAAAAAATGAGGTGTTGTTAAAGTCAAAGCATCGGCTGTAGAGCACCTTGCAGCCCATGTGCCTTCAAAAAGTAATGCCTCTTTGAAGGCTATTGAAGAATGAGGGTCAAACAAGAGGCAGAGGACCGATTTTGATGACACCATTGTCATTATTCTGAGGACTGTTTGTGCTTACTCAAATCCTTCATTAATTGAAGGGTTGTTGATGAGGACCGTTTGAAGGCGATTGGTCATGTCGAGTCATTCAATTACTTGCTATCTGGAATTTACCGGGTAAGCATCTTCTTAATTAATTTATTTATATATGTTGTGTTTGATCTAATCTTTTGTTTGATTTTGGACATTCTCTCATGGTTGCGATTCATATTCGCCGAGATCATCAACGCCTCGATAAAGAAGTCCATGATCTTAAGAAATCCAATGCTAAGCTTCGTTCAAAGATAATCAATTATGAGAAGGTTTCCAAAGAGAAACTCAAGGCGAGTCCAGAAAAGGTTGAAGATTTGAAGAGAAAACTCTTAGAGAAGGAGAATGAAGTGTTGGGGGATAAGGCTAATAACCTTGGTTTTGTATTACAACTCAAAGCAATAATCACAAGTAATATAACTCTAATAGAAGATAATCACAAAGTACATAAACACAAATAAATGAGTGTAAAGTCTATGATTTTATGTGAACCACAAATGTTACAAGACTTGACATAAATGAAGATTTGTTGTCAAAAAATCTCTATTCCTAGCCTTCTTCTTGGAACTGCTTGAAGCTACAACAATGGAATGAGATTGGGATTCACAAGCCTTGATTCTTCATACAAGTCAAGCTTTCTTGATGAAGATCTTGGAGAAAACGAGTGATCTTGAAAGCTAGAGAAAGAGAGAGAGCTGAGTGATCAAGTCACCAATGAACTAAAATGAACACTTTAAATAGTATAGGAACCTCATGAGACTTAACCAATGAGATTAGAGCATTTTAATTTGATTTTTAGAGCAAAAAGCATGTCACTTTACGAACACGTACGAATAGTGGCACGACGATGCATCGCCTAGTACCAGACGACACGTTGTGTAATGACCCAACTAATTCTAAGCCTTAGACCATTAAAACTACTTATACATAGACACTATTCTTAAGAAAACATACATATGAAATAGTCATAACTTTATTAAAAACTGTAAAGCAAAGGTTAAAATACATAAAATTCGGGGTATAATATGGAATCCCATTGTTTGAAAATAAAACATAACTTAAATCTTAAATAAATTTATTACAAAATCAGGTGCAGAAAATACATAGAAAACATAATTGAAATGACTAAAAACAACTTCGTCCTCGAATCGTTCACCCAGTCCACCGAATTCATTCTTCCTCAATACACAATCCCAAGCCGCCAAGAATCTTCCTGCCGCCATAATTATTTTCCTGCACATATAAAAATAAATTAATGAGCCTAATGCCCAGCAAGGAAAATCTACTAAAAGCATGAAACATAAACATAAACATAAACTATAAACATATAACATATGACTATAAAGACGTATACCATATAGGACTATACTATTAATGGCTATTAAAACATGTGATAAACAATCTTTGTCCCCTATCTAATATCTGAGGTAGGTTAGATCACATGATAGTTTATGATAACCCATCTAGGTCTCCTGTCTAATATCTAAGATAGGGTAAATCATAACTACAAACATAAAAATGATAAACACTAGGGCACTAAGCAACTATGAGCCCTAGATAAAACATAACATGACGTACTATAGCATAAACATACACATAAGCATATAGAAACTATCATATTTTCCTTCCAATACCGGGATGTGAGAACATGGACGGGATTTTGGAACACTCCTAAAATCAACAATAGAAAGGTGAATATTTCTAAAAGAAAAAGATGAAAAGAAATGAACTAAAACCACCGAGAAGAAGAGCTTACTGAAAAGAAACCCGAAGTTCGAAGAACTTAAATGCCTAACCAAGAATGGAAAATATTGAGTTAGGATTTGAGTAGAGAAAAACTATAAAAACTAATGAAACATACAGAAATGAACTAGGAATAGGAATACCTTTGAATGCACTATAACCAAACTACACCTCGATATCGAAAAACACACTATTAATCCTTACTTCCCAAGTGTTTAATAAACTTAAGATGATAAAGCTTATAACCTCAACCCAAGTGTTTAACACTCTAAAGTAAACCTAGCTGCTTGAAGGCTCTGAACTCAGCTTGAAGAATGAAAGAAATGGCTGGGTACTAGGTCTTATTTACAGAGTTCAAGAATGAAAAGATCTTCTTTTAGCTTGAATAAAATAATGACTATTTAATTGAAAAACATTTGAATAATCGTTCAGCAGAGGATTAAGACTCGGTCAAAAAGATTATGAGGCTTGCCAAGAGGTTATGGGTTGAATTGAGCTCGGTTTCAAAATCATTCAAAAATATTTCCCTGGAGCCGATATATCGCCCATGGTAGGCGATATATCGCCTGGGCTTATATTCCCGAGGCTTGTCGAAATGTTCGTGCGAAGTTACGTATTTTTCGTATTCCCTGAGTGGCGATATATCGGCATACACTGAAATATTACACACGTAATTGCACTTTTTCAGCCTAATTTGAATTGTGTAAACAGGTTTGACTGAGTCCTATAACGATTTTAAAGCTGCTGGGAGATTCTGAGGTTTTCAAATATTACTCTTATAAAACTATTCCTCAAAAATACTTTAATTCTCAATAAACATGCACATGACAAGTGTCATGATCTTATTAGTTCTATCTAAACCTTATAGTATAATAAATATCATCTTCATGATCAGCTATATTAATAAAACCTTATGTTATAATTAATATTCTTAAGCTATAGGTTAAACTTATAAAATCTATAAGTGTTGCTACGAGTGTGCAACTAAATCCCGACTTGAACCAAAATCCACAATAATAAACATACTATAACTACTACTAGCTATTACTACTACTACTACTACTACTACTACTACTACTACTACTACTACTACTACTACTACTACTACTACTACTAACTAGCTAAGTAAAGTTCTTGGACTCTACACGTTGCGTGGTCCACTATTTCAAAGACAAGGGACGTGTCGCCTCCCAGAGGCAACACATCGCAGATGCCACTGACTTGACGCGCAAAAAATTATCTCAAAACATCCCCAAATGCTCCCAAAATTTTTGGGTACTCGTATATACTCCAAAAAAATACTTTGGATCCAAAAAGATGATTTATAAGTGCTTATACCAAAATTCAACTCTCACATGTAAACTTTTGTGAGATCGTTATGGTTTTTACACCTCTTGGTACCTAACTAATTTCACCATGTATTTAACCAATCATATTATTCCCTCGTTTGGTTAAATACATCCTCAATTCTTTAGCCAAACGATATTAGTGCATAAAATAAAGTACTCTTTGGGTTTAAACTTGATCTTAATGAAAACACTATAAAGCTTCTACCGAAATGCTAAGGTATTCTTAAACAATTGAACCCAACATGCCTAGTGATAAAAACATGTAATGTCTCACACACCTCTATCTAATTACTCATGTATTTCCCACTTTCTGTGCTTAACACTTTTAATGGTCTTATGCTTGATCCATTCATGAACCATCCAGAGTGAAAACTCCTACTCTCTTGAGAGGCGGCACCACCTCTAGGTTCACATAGGTGAAATTCTTACAACATCTTTGCTACCTTTAGAGATGATTGTTTCTCTTCAATTGAATTTCATAAAAATCCTATGGCTTAACCCTCATGCTTTGTAGCAACCAACATTAACTCATCATTAATGGGATGATGGACCCAAAACGGGTATGTTTTAAATATTTATATTCGCAAGCGCACGAATCGTATTTATAGAATAGTGTTCGTGTAAGCACGAGATCGAACCCAAAGGAGTTGTCTAAAATTGAAAAGAGAACTATTTTAAATCAAAATTAATAAATTCTAACCTAGCTCCAAAGATTGATGAGTTTTAATATTATGAACATAAAATAAAAGATTGAAAAATAAAGCTATTTAAGAGAATAAAAATAAAGCAATAATGATTTGAAAATAAGTGTTAAAAGAAAATATTATTAAGATACTAGAATCCACAAAATGTAAGTTTAATAATATTTATTAGTATATTGATTCCCAAGTTTTAGTAATAGTTAAAATAATTCAAACTATCATTTTCCAAATAGATTTATAATTTTAAGCACAAATTACTTCTAAAAAGATATGATTTTTCTTCACTTTTCAAAATTATAATTTCAAAGTATTTAGTGTAAATCAATCTAATGAAATAACAAATAAATCAATGAACATTATTTATAAGGCAAAACATAATATTTTTGTTCTAAGCATGGATGTGTACAATTTAGTGACACATCTTACACAAAGAATATTATGTTTTTGCACTAATGAAGAACAAAGTGTAAATATGTGCTAACAATCCAAAATACATGATATTTAAGATGAAAGAAGATATTTGAAGAAGAAAATTCCATAAACTTTGTTGCACAAAATGGGAAATCAACATACAAAATAAATACTATCTAGTGACATATTGTTTCATCATCACCTTAATAATCTTAAAAAGATTTGAAACACATAACTAAAATAGCAAATACAAAATAAAAATTACAAATATAAATAGGAAAATTTGGAGGATGAACCCCCAAATTTTTCCTCTAAAAATACATAGAAAATAACCAAAAAGAAGAAAAAGATGAAGAGAATTGAGAGGTTTTGAATGTGTAGAAATTATGGTATAGTAACCTCTCCTAAAAATGGGCACCCTAAATCCCTTATTTATAGCAAAAAATGATGTATTAAAATAATCAATTTAAATTAATTAAATTGATTAAATTAATTTAATTAATTAAAATATGGAAAATAGAGGTAAATTATAAGATGTAATAATGATGTTTTGGGGTAAAATGTGTAGAAAAATTTGGGTATAAAGTTGTATTTTTGAACAAAATGGACAATGGGACATTGTTGGGCTCAAGACACAAAATGGCATGCATGGGGGCTGCTTGTGGCTGCTGCATGTCTGGTGGCAGCTGGAGCTTGGGCCGAATGGAATGGAGCAGGCCTTCGGATTGGGCCAGGCGCAGAGGTAGGCCCACGGTGGGCTGGAAGTTGATTGTTGAGGCTGAAGGAGGGTGACACCTGGCGGCTGTTGAAGCTGGCAGGAGCTTCACGTGTGGGAAATGGGCAGGCTGATGAGGGATGCAAATGAAAGGATCATTCGGCTTGCTTCTTCTTGGAGGCTGAAGGGAGGGATAGCTGGCAAATGCTGGGTGTGGCTGAAAGGGGCAGCTGAGGTGGTTTCGGCCTGGGCCTGGGCTGGACCGAATTGGGCTTCAGGAGAGTGGAAGAGAAACGGGCTCAGCTGGGCTGAGACACTTCTAGCACCTCTCTTTCAATTTTGCCATTTTTTTCTTCTTCATTATTCTTACTTTTCAAGAGCAAAAATACACCAAATTCCCTAACAAAATAAACATAAACTAAATCATAATAAAATATTTCCACTATAAATAAATCAAGTATATTCTTTGAAAATATTAATTATAACTTAATTTATATTTAATATTTAAATTCAATAATACAACATTTTTTACCTCAAACTAAACAATAATAATTTAAATAATTAACTACAACATTTTACAACAAAATAAGACTAAAAAATTCAAAATTACTTAAAAACTTAATAAATCAATTAAAAACTCAAGAATTAAGCACAAATTAGCACATAAAAAGTGGTCAAATAACTCTATTTTGTAGAGTTATCATGGGACATTTAAGTTGTTAATGTTGAAACTATTCCCTTATCAATGACTTGTTCTTACCCATTAAACTCTACACTTGATGTAACTACTACAAAAGCGAGTCCTAAAAAAGTTTTTAGGACTTGCGGGTCACGAGCCTTTTATTTGAGAGCTTTAAAAAGTGAGATTTTTAAGGACTTGTACTGCGAGCTCTAAAATAATATTTTTAGGGCTCGCAATGCAAGTCCTAAAAGATATCGTTGAGTGCCTTTAAGTAAAGATTTTAGGGCTATCTTCGCGAGTCCTAAAAGATCCCGTTGAGTGTCTTTAAATTAAGTTTTTAGGGCTCTCTTTGCATGCCCTTAAAAGTTTTTTTTTATTTTTAAATTCAACTACAATTTTTATTTTGATTTAAAAAATATATCGCATTGAGTGGCCAAAATGTATTATATATGTTAGATTTCAAAAATTTGAAAAGAAAATACTAAAAAAATGCCAAAAAAAATTAAAAGAAATTTAAATTTCTCAACATGTATTGTAAGCTAGCTTATAACTTCTTTCATTTTGCTCTAACCAATTGTAAAAATGACATCGCCTATTCTTCTCGAACTTCGTCGATTTCTTGAGTAGTATATGGTTTGTCAGAGGTGAACTGAAAAACAATAAATAAACAAACTTTAATTTGAATTACATTAGTAGTAATAAATTCAAAGCATATAGAAAAATTGTACTATATGTTAATATTATGTAGTTGTATATTCATTGTTACATGTTTCGACAAGAAATGTTTGATATGAGGGGCATTGATAAGTACATTCTTCATCATCCTCATAATGCAATATCTGTAGTTGATATTGTTTGATTGTTTATGACAATATATAAAGATTGGTAATACATTTACAAATCTTAGTATTAAATATCTTAAACATCTTTATATATACATAAACCCATATGCAAATAGAAACATACCGTAGGTTGGAAATACATTACTCCCGCTAGGCGTTTGTTGATCTTTTTACGCTCTTTCATTTTTTCCATGAAATACATCTCAAATGCATCATGGATGGTCTCCTTGATGGATGTCCTGTTATCTAATGGTGCATTGAGAGGATTGAGAAAACAACAATAATGCTAATTGAGATATAATAAAAATAACATCCAATGCTCCCTGTTGAAAGAACAAGTATTACAAAGTTTTCAACTTTAGATTCTATTTTTTTTTATCAACGAAAAACATATTAATTAAACTTACTCATGGTTATAAGGCATAACTATCCAATCATGCTTTTTAGACATGCAGTATAACATCCTATCACATAAAACTTGAGCAAGATCCAAACTAAATTGAAGAAACTCATCGATCCATTTTATATATTCTACTAACAACCTATCAGCTGACATCCATTCTTTTTCCATATTGCGTCTATTTTTTTTAATAAAAAATAAAAATTAAGAAAATAAAATAAACATATAAAACAAAAACTAAGTCTAAAAAAATCTACAGAAAATCGGACAGCATATCCCCTAATTTACTAGCCTAGCTATCTGTTACAATCAACACCAACTTGTCAAACAAATCGAACAACACACGAGTTTTCATCCATATATCACCGCAACATACAAAATTCTCTGAACCTATTTCACTAAGACATGCAAGTTTTCAATCTTTTGTTATCACCGCATCACACAGAATTCTCAAAACCTACTTCACTACAGATGAATATCTAAGATATTCAAACTCCACTAAAGTTATATAATTTCTATTTAAAATTGTGAAAGATTGAAAATTAAAAAAATATATATTCAAATACAACATACGTCTTGCAATTAGCTACCAATAATCCAATGCTTTAAGACCAATCGAAAGTTTAACCTAAACATTAATATCAACATTATAAAATCACTAAATATTTTTTTTTAAATAATCACCAAAACATTTTATAAATCATAAACACATTATTTTATAATTCTTAAATAATTAATAATAAATAGAATAATATCCATAAATGTATCCATTTTGTTTATAAAAAAAATGATGTACTAACCACAGTAAAAATGATTGTGATCTTATCAATAGTTTTTAAACTTACAAAGTTAGAAGCTTCTGAACCTCAACAATTAGATTGATCGGCTATCACCTTCAAGCTAAATAAAAGAACATTTCATAAGCAAATTAATAAGAATGTGTACTAATATCAAGACTGACAATCACATATGTACTTCTCTGTGATCACATATATATATATATATATATATATTTACAGAAATAATAAAAATATACACACTGTTATCAAAACAAAATGAGCAGCATAAAACTCGTATAACAAAAAGCCTACAAACAACAAATAATCTTGGAAACATGTTATGATATAGGACAATATGGAAGGTCTCCTTTTGAGTGATGGAAAATGGCCAATTATTCATATATATTATTTAATCTACATATGTGTTGACTAAACTAACTGAGCCATTGCAATGACCAACTACAGTTATAATTTTTTTTGATCGAGTACTACAATTATTATAACAATACGCAAAAATGGCTTTATACTATTTTTTTTAGTAAAAGATACAATTATATTTTTTTATGTAACACCCCATTTAAGTCGACATGTTCAAGTCTTAGATGATATATTTTCTCAAAAAAAAAAAATCTATGAGATGATTGTGATATTTCTATTTACTTCTTTTGGTGGAATCTATATGTAAGAGCTCTACAAAATTATATTTTAAATGTGTATATAATATGGTCTTTTGGTTTTTCAATATATATTACCATTTTTCAAAAGCATGCGTACACTAGTTTTTAGATATAATTAAATATAAAAAATAATGAAAATGTTGCAACTATGAGAAAGATAATTATTATTTTTTGCTAGAATGAGTCATTATCAATGAGGTGGTGACGAATTTCATCAAAATAAGGAAAGCATCGGACATTAAAAAAAAATAGAAAGAATTAGTACCACCTTTAGAGAGAAACTATCATCTTCTCCAAGTCTCACTGTCAACAACAAAGGACCATTTCCAGCAAAATAAAAATAAAAAAATAAAAAAATAAAACAATAAAGACCCATCAAAGACCACGACTCCAACTACTAACAAGTCTTCTAATAGAACAAGAAAAAACATAATAGCACTAAGAAATACATGTTATAAACTCAAAAAAACAGAGAAATATTGTTGGAGATACGTATTTCCTCAAATATATATATATATATATATATATATAGTCGTCTTGTGCTATGTGCAAATAAGAATGAGAAAAAAAACTGAAAATCAATAACAATATATTTATAGTTTAATATGCATTACAAACTACAAACCCAAAACCATGGCAAAGTTACAGAGCAAAGCACCCAGCCATAGTGCTGTGGTGTAATTTCCTACACCAATTCAAGACCAGAATCCAATATATGCAACAAGACAATGAGAATCAAAATATTAAACACAAACAAAATGAACAAAATGAAAGGATAAGAACTAATCTGATGGAGAAAAATAGCCAGAGGCAATGGCTATGATTGCTTTATTGAATCTCCAAAGAATGATACAAATAGAGTTACAAGATCCTAGCTTTACACAATTTACAAATAAGCTCACACTGAGAGGCATTGATCAAACACACAATGCTCTCTTTAACATCCCTCCAAAACTCTCTATAATGACTTAGAAAAATTCATTACCAAAATAATGAAGTTAGGACTCTTATTTATAGACTCGGATAAAAGAAAAATAGAAAACTAACTACTTACATTTTAGGTAATTAGCTAACTAACTAATGACATGTCAACTGAGTTGGACAAGTGGTTGAATAATCACTACAAATCCACCTTGATTCGACTATTTGGACAGTAGCAGCTGACATAAAGAATTGAGCTTCAAAAGATTTGAAGATGAACAACAATTATCAATGTTTAGGAGATTTAGACAGTGTTTAAACTTCTGGAAGGTCACACTCTTGGTCAGCATATCAGCAGCATTATCTTCAATGTTGACCTTCTTAGCTTGAACCTGCCCTTTGGCAACAATGTCTCTTATAAAATGGTACTTGATATGTAACGCCCCAACTCCAGGGACCGTTACGGTGTGCCTTGTAAACAGTGCTAAACTCGCTAATCGAGTCTTTTGGCCAAAATCGTGAACTAAGTATGATTAGCGGTTTAGGGATTAAAAATTTTGGTTAAGATGTAACGTTTCACTAGAACGTTTAATATATACATTGGGATCCCGAAAATAAAGTTTCAGAGTCTATTACAGAAAATATTTACAATAGGTCGTTCTAAGCGGCAAAACAGGGTTCAACCCTAGTTCCACTTTAAACCTCGGCTGTGGCGGACGAGCAGCTGCATATGTACACAGCATCACCTAAGCTCTCCAACCCAAGGATGGTCCAGCTTTTTCTTGCCTTTACCTGCACCACATAGCACCCGTGAGCCGAAGCCCAGCAAGAAAATACAATATAACATGATATAATATCAACAATAATCATATTAGTCATTCAGGACCAACGGTCCAAAGCAGATAGGTGACAATAGTCAAAAGTCACAATAATGAGCATAGCTCCCTCTAGCCATGTGACGATAGGGTCACCCGGGCTCATCTGTTAAGTGATTCTTTCATAAGCTTGGTTAGGATAGGTGCATGGTGATTAGTCACCAACATAACCATCCTCTCGACCCTAGAGTCGTAACTAAGGACAGCGTCCCCCAGCCATGTGACAAACAGTCACCGGGGTCATATACCTTGGCTGATGATCATCTGGTCTTAGACCAGGCAAGCGCTTATAGTTTTCATTGACTTCCAGTCGGTCCAGCATTAATACCCCATATGAGTCATTCAATGCCGACCTCGGTTAGATCTAATCTCCATTTGGCCCAGCGTTTACAACACACCGCCACTTCTGACCCTTGGGTCAGTGAAACACGACCAGTGCTCAGCCCGTTGTGAACTTAACTAATAAGTCACAGCTTCACAGACGGATCTGACACCATTGTCGATTCTGACTAATAAGTCAGCGCCATACACAGGTAAGCCATGTCTATTATTCATAAACAAGGTATTCAACATGCTTACTTAACAGGTATTAGTACAATTAGGACTATGCATAAACACAGAGGCTCAAGCTCTGAACGATGTCATACACAGTATACAAAGCATGTCCTAATCACATGTTTCTCATGCATCATATGCATAATATTCCACAATCCAACATGCACCAATAATCGCCATGCATGTCACGTTCAATAATCAACCAACATGCATCAAGAATAGCCATGCATGTCATACTCAGTAATCAACCAACATGCATCATTAATAGCCATGCATGTCACATATACACAGGGTGCAGTTTTCTTACCTCCGGTTCGAGTAAAAGTTAAAACAAGAACGACCCTTGAGAACGATCGATCCTTAATCCTTTGACGGTCACTTAGTCATAACCAAAACGATCTCCAATTAATGAAAATTACCAAAGATAGGGTCTTAACCTAAACCCTACTCTCGGGACCTCGAAACATGCCCTCACAGTGAGTAGATTCGATCCCGGGCCTTAAGGATTGAAACCCCAAGCCAAAAGCCCTTAAAAACACCCAAAACAGGGTTCTGAAGGAACAGGGTAGCGCTACAGCGCTGCCCTTCTAGCGCCCTAGCGCTCAAGACAGAACCTCAAGCCGCCCAACCTCCCTGCAGGTAGCGCTGTAGCGCCCTACACTGGGCGCTGTAGCGCTACCTTCAGCCAGCCAATTCCCAGATTTTCCTTCTTTCGATTCTACCATTTCTAACCCAATCCAAAAGCTTCCAAACATCAAATTAACTCCCAAATGAACCCAAATACACTCTCCACATGTCCTAGGGACCACAACCCCAAGAACATTAGCCAAAACTCCAACCAATTCCCAAGTTTCCAACCCAAAAAAACCAGCTGAAACTTAACTTAGAAAACAGAGAAAAATCAAGAGTTCTAGTGGCTAGAAACTCACCTTAATCTTGGAAACACACCCTCTTCAATGGTGGAGCACAACCCTAGCTTGGCTAAGCTTGGTTCCTTGACTTAATTCCTCAAACTGAGCTTGAAAATCCAAAGAGAAAAGAGGAAGAAAATCTATCGGGAGAGAAGGAAAAGAAACTCTGTTTTTGTTACTCTTCTATAGCCTTAATGGCTGGTATATATCTCTTAGGGTAAAAAGACCTAAATACCCTTAGGTCTAAAAGAAAACCTTAACAGCCACCAAGGGCAAAACCGTCCTTTCGCACCTATTTCATTAATCACAGTTAACACCCTCCAATTCCCGCTATTCTCAATAACCTCAAACACCAATAATCCATATCCCATTACTCTTTAATTCCCGGTAATGCTCTAGTCATTAAATTTACCCCGAGACTCACCCCGAGCCCCAAACTTAATCTCGTTATGACTAGACCGAACACTTTCATCTCATGATCGTCTCATGCCGAATAGCTCGAACCAATCCACCTTATAATGTGGCTATATTAATTAATCACAATCATGCACCCAAAATACACAATTACGCCCACAGCGGCCAAATTACCAAAATGCCCTTATAATAATAAATACTCCCATATGCATGCATTCACCATCATATAATAATATAATTTACGTAAACATGCATATAATAATTAAATACCATAATAAATCAATTATGGCCCTCCCGACCTCCTAATCAAGGTCCTAAACCTTATTAGGAAATTTGGGGCATTACATGATATCTATATGTTTTGATCTTTCATGTAGCATAGGATTTTTAATCAAGTTCAAAGCACTTTTATTATCACAATAGATAGATATCTTACTTGAGTCAAAACCAAGTTCATGAGTTATACTTTTGAGCCAAAGTGCTTCTTTAAAGGCTTCTGCTGTAGCTATATATTCAGCTTCTGTAGTTGAGAGAGCAACTACCTTTTGCATATTGGATTTCCAGGTGACAGCACCTCCACACACACATAATACTAAACCAGAAAGTGACTTCCTAGTATCAAGATTTGCAGCATAATCACTACCTACAAATCCAATAACATCTCCCTGTTTATCTATTTTCTTTCCAAAAATTAATCCAAGTTGAGTTGTTCCTTGAATATACATCAGAATCCATCTTAAAGCCTTCCAATGTTCTTCTCCAGGATTAGCCATGTATCTACTGACTACATTGAGAGCATGAGCTAAATCCGGTCGAGTACAAACCATAGAATACATGAGGCTGCCCACAATGTTGGTGTATGGAACCTTTTCCATGTTTCTTCTTTCTTTCTCACTTTGCGGGCAAAGATCTTAGGATAATTTGAAATGAGGAGCTAGAGGTGTTGAAACTGTTTTGGCTTTATCCATCTTGAACTTCTCTAATACCTTCTCAAAATATTTCTTTTGATGTAGCATGATGATTCCTGGTTCAGGTCTTTCAATCTCAATTCCAAGGATCTTCTTGGTTTTGCCAAGATCCTTCATTTCAAACTCATTACTTAGCTGTAACTTCAGGTTGTGAATGTCTCTTTTGCACTTTCCTACAATTAGGATATCATCAACATATACAAGCAGATATATGTTGTTGTTTAAGTAAACACAAGGGTCAAAGTTACTTTTGACAAATCCAATATTAGTAATGAATTGGTCAAATCTGATGTTCCATTGTCTAGGGGCCTGTTTAAGACCATAAAGAGACTTCTTGAGAAGACAAACCTGATTTGGATTACCATTTTCAAAGCCTTCAGGTTGATGCATAAAAATTTCTTCCTTCAATAAGCCATGTAAAAATGCAGTTTTTACATCCATTTGTTCCACCTCAAGCTTATCTCTAGCAGCCTTTGCCATTATGATTCGAATTGATGTTTGTTTCACGACTGGAGAGAATATTTATGTGTAATCTATTCCCTCCTTTTGTGTAAATCCCTTGGCCACAAGTTTGCCTTTAAACCTTTCTTTCTCGACTCCAGGAATTCCCTCTTTCAGCTTGAATATCCACTTGCATCCAACCAGTTTTTTCTTTTCTAGTTTTTCAACTAATACCTAAGTGTTGTTTTTCTATAGGGAAGACATTTCTTCCTGCATTGCTTTCTTCCACTGCTTTCATTTGCTACTGCTCATAGCTTCTTCATATGTCAAGGGATCTGTGTCAATCTCTTCTTCTGCAACAGACAAGGCATATGCTATGAAATCAGCATATCCAAGTCTTTCTGGTGCCTTGATGTCTCTCCTTTTCCTGTCTCTAGCCAGTTGATAACTATCAAGGTTGCTGGTCTCATCTATGACTTCTACAGATTCAATTGCACCTGTTTGAGAACTATCCTCAGGTGTTGCACAAGTTTGACCCCTTTGTTCATTATTGGCATCTTCCACCTGAATTCGAGCAGTCTGGTTTGCATTGACAGGTTGAACTATAATAGGTGTCTTCATTGGCATTTCTTCTTCTCTGAAAACAACATCCCTGCTCACTATGCATCTTTTAAATCCAGGTTCTAGGCACCATAGCTTGTAGCCTTTAACACCAGTAGGGTACCCGATGAACATGCATTTGATTGCTCTTGGCTCTAACTTATCTTGTTTAATATGAGCATAAGCTATACATACAAACACTTTCAAGTGTTCATAGGACTGTTTCCTTCCTGTCCAAATTTCTTGAGGAGTTTTAAAGTCTAAGGCTACTGAGGGACATCTATTAATTAGATAGCCTGCTATAGTGACAACTTCTCCCCAAAATTTCTTCTCTAGACCATCTCCTTTAAGCATGCATCTTACTCTTTCAATGATTATCATGTTCATTCTCTCAGCTAATCCATTTTGCTGAGGTGTTTTCCTTACTGTCTTGTGCCTAGCAATTCCCTCTTGTTGACAGTACTTGGTGAATTCATTGGAGAAATACTCAAGGCCATTGTCTGTCCTGAGTTTTTTTTTTACCTTTTTGCCAATTTGGTTTTCTGTCAACTTCTTCCAATTAATGAAAGTTTCCAGTGCTTGATCCTTTGATTTCAACAGTCATATCCACACCTTTCTTGAGTAATCATCTACAATACTCATAAAGTAGTTTGCTCCACCTAGAGAGGATACTTTTGCAGGCCCCCATAGGTCTGAATGTAAGTAGGCTAGAGGTTCAGTTGTAGTATGTATTCCTTTGCCAAATTTCACCCTACAACTCTTTCCAATAACACATTCCTCACAGAAGTATAGTTTCCCACTTAATTTTCCACTGAGCAAACCTTGTTTTGTCAGTTCTGTTATTCCTCTCTCACTTACATGCCCAAGCCTTTTGTGCCAAAGTTGAGTCATGTCAACACTCTTTTGAGCGACTGAAGCAATACCTGTTACTGATTTCCCAGCTAGAAAGTAGAGTCCACCTTTAAATTCTCCTTTCATAACAAGTAATGAACCCTTCATAACCTTCATCGTGTTACTTTCAATCTTTATTACAAAACCATTCTGAGCTAAAGTCCCAACAGATAGCAAGTTCCTTCTCAGATTAGGAACATATCTAACATTTTGTATTGTTCTGATCACACCATCATGTATCTTTATTGTGACAGAACCAATTGCCTTGTTGTTTCCAAGTAACACAGAATCACCTGAAAACTCTTTGAAGTCTTGAAACAACAGTTTGTTAGGACACATATGGAAAGAACAACCAGAGTCAAGAATCCATTCATTACCTGAACTTTCACTTGATACAACCAAGACATCTGCAGAGTCATATCCATCAGAAACTACACTAGCTTCTCCTCTTTCTTGGCTTTTATCTTTGTTTTGCTTGTTCTTCAAGAAGTAGCACTTGGTCTTGTAATGCCCTTCTTTCTTACAGTAATTGCAAAACTTTCCTGATCTGAATTTTGACTTTGGTTTATGGCTGTTGTGCCTCTTATAGCCATTGTTACCTTTTACATGCTTTTGATCTCTGTGATCAGTTCTGCCTCGAGCAATTAACAGTCCTTCACCTCCTGCATCAGATCTTTCTTCTAATCTTTTCTGAATTTCTTTTGAGTTTAAGGAAGCTTTCACTTCTGCCATTGTGAAAGTATCCTTTCCATACAATATTGTATCAACAAAGTGTTCATAAGATCTAGGCAATGAACTAAGTAAGATTATACCTTGATCTTATTCCTCAAGCTTGACACCAATGTTGTTCAATTCCAAGATGATTTTGTTGAAATCACCAAGGTGCTTCCTGAGTTCTTTTCCATCCGAAGTGTATACAACTTTTTCTTCAAATACAATTTATTTGCCAAGGATTTCTTCAAATAAATTGCAGCCAACTTTTCCCATAGACCACTGGCTGTATCTTCATTTGAGAATTCTCTAAGAACCTCATCTCCAAGGCTGAGCAAGATTGCACTATGAGCCTTTACTTCAGTCTCATTGAATTTCTCTCTATCATCCTCAGCTTTCATTTCATTATTGGGATCAATGGCTTTCGCAAGTCTCTGATGCACCAAGAGTGCTTTCATTTTGATTCTCCAAGGACCAAAGCCATTATGCCCTGTGAATTTGTCAACTTCTAATTTCACACCAGCCATTCTTGAAGCTTTCTTGAATTCTTGAAATAGGTGCTTGATTTCTTGGATCTTCAACCTGGGCTCTTGATACCACTTGTGGTGTAATTTCCTACACCAATTCAAGAACAGAATCCAATATATGCAACAAGACAATGAGAATCAAAATATTAAACACAAACAAAATGAAAGGATAAAAACTAATCTGATGGAGAAAAATAGCCAGAGGCAATGGCTATGATTGCTTTATTGAATCTCCAAAGAATAATACAAATAGAGTTACAAGAGCCTAGCTTTACACAATTTACAAATCAGCTCACACTGAGAGGCATTGATCAAACACACAATGCTCTCTTTAACATCCCTCCAAAACTCTCTGTAATGACTTAGAAAAATTCAGTACCAAAATAATGAAGCTAGGACTCTTATTTATAGACTCGAATAAAATAAAAATAGAAAACTAACTACTTACATTTTAGGTAATTACCTAACTAACTGATGACATGTCAACTGAGTTGGACAAGTGGTTGAATCATCACTACAAGTGCAAAGTTAAATGAAATTTTATACACGAAAATAATAGCAAAGCAAGAAAAAACTACAAAGTAAAATTATTATATTTCACTATATAAACACTTAAACCAAGAAGGGAAAGACCATGACAAGAAACTCACCTTCTTTCATGGTGGACAGCAAGAACCCTAATCCCCAAATCCTAATTTGGTGTTGAGTCTTCCTTCTTTGTGTGCCGAGAAAATTAATCCCTAAGTCTTAATTTGAAAATAGTATAGCGTTTGACCCCTTTTTTACTTAACATTTTTAAGGGCAAAGGGATGCCCTTAATACTCTTTTAGGACACCCAAAGTGAGCCCTTAAAAGTCACCAGTCATATTATCACTTAAATTTTATATTCAGGTTGTTTAGGTCCCACATATATTTCTCATTGCGAGTCCTAAAATGTGTTTTTAATGACTCTCAATGAGTGTCCTAAAAAGTTTAGGAACTTTTGTTAAAAAAAATTCAAACTTTTAGGACACACATCAGTTTTTAGGGCTCACACCGCGTGTCCTAAAAGAAATTCTTTAAGGAATCTCAATGAGTGACCTAAAAAGTCCAGAAGCTGTTTTTAGGCTCGCATCTAGGTGAGTGCCCTAAAAGACTTTTTTTGTAGTAGTATACAAGTTTTGAGTTGGGTTGCCATCATTGGGGAATCTATATTGTCAAGGAGTTTTAGTCTCATCCCTCTATTTGTGGAACTCACCAAATCTCTCTCAAGAGGCTTGGTAAACGGATCTGCTAATTTCTCACAAGATTTCGCATATGAAATTGATATGATACTCTTATCAATCAATTCCCTCACATAGTCATGTCCTAGACTTATATGTCTAGACATCCCAATATATATCTTGTTGTAAGCTCTAATCAAAGTAGTTTGATTATCACAATGTATCGAATTAGTCGACACATCAGTTGCGCTTTTCGATATCTTTAACATGAGATCTCTTAGACACTAAGCCTCTTTGTCGGTTGCTGCTAGAGCTACAAACTCGGACTCCATGGTTGAGTGACATATACATGTTTGTTTCTTAGATCCCCAAGAAACCGCACCCCCACCAAGGGTGAATTCCCAATCAGTTGCAGAGAGATTATCTCCTACACCAGATATCCAAGTTGCATCGGAATATCCCTCAAGTATCTTTGGAAACTTAGAATATTGGAGGCATAACTCTTTGGTCCTTTTAAGGTATCCAAATACTCTTTCCATGACCTTCCAGTGTAAGATACTTGGGTTGCTAGTAAACCTACTTAGTTTACTAATCACAAATGAATTGTCCGCTCTAGTACAATGAGCGGCATACGTCAAACTCTCAATTTCACTTGCACACTCTTGTTAAGCCACCGCTCTCCCTTCATTCTTTACAAGCTTTAGACTTGAATCGAATGGTGTGTTTGCCTCTTTGATATTAAGATGACCAAACTTGTCAAGCATTTTCTCAACATAATGAGCTTGACCTAAGGCATATTTGTAACGCCCTGGATAGCCAAGATCGTTACACTGTGTATTTTAAATAGTGTTAGGCTCGCTAATCGAGTCATTTGGCCTTAAACGTGCAACTAAATGTGATTAACCATTTAAGGTTAAAAATTTCGGTCAAAAGGAATAGTTATTTCATTAAAACTTTAAGTTTGTACATTGGATCCCATAATAAACATTTACAAAGTTTTTCCAGTTCCAAAAGGGTAATTATAACTCAAAAGTTATAAACAGCCGACCTAAGCAACAAAATAGGGTTTAACCCTAGTTCCTCTGAGAAACCCCAGCCGTGGTGGTCGAGCAGCCACATATGTACACGCTGCCACCGAAGCTCTCCAACTCATGGCTGGTCCAACTTTCCTTTCTCCTTACCTGCACCACATAGCACCCGCGAGCCAAGGCTCAGTAAGAAAACTTAAACATGATCATAGAAGTCAGTAATATATCATAGAATCATAATAAGCATGCCAAGTAGTAATAACCCTACTCATGCATGCGTTCTATGCAAATAAGTGACTACACTGTCACACAGGGGACCGCTGCCCTAACTAGATGACTAATAAGTCACACCAGGGCCATGACCTAGGATATGGGACTAATAAGTCACCCCGGGGCCCATTGTCCTATTCTCTGTATAACCACCCTTAGAGTTAGCCTAGCGTACTTGGAGCTTAATTTTCCACGACCATTGGGTCGGACAAGCGTATAATGCGCTCCTGATTAGGCCTAACCACGTTGACCAGTGCTCAGCGTGCTATTGCCACCCTTGACTTACAAGTCAATGCTTTCGACCAGCGTTCAATGTTATTGCCATCCTTGACTCATAAGTCAAGCCTTTCTCAATCAGATAATGCAAGCAAACATATGTTATTTAGAAATTATCCAGATACAGAGCATTCAACATGTTTAATCAAACAATCACAAGAATAATTATAATCAGGCACATTTACAGATGCTCAAGCCCTAATCAAATCAATATTCAACAAGAGGGCTAAGCCTTAATCACGTACATCACGTATTGGGTGCAATTTTCTTACCTTTTGTCCGAGTGTAAGCAATTAGGCAAGAAAGCACGACTCTCGAGAACGATCCATCTCCTAAGCCCTAGCAGTAACCTAGTCACAACCCACAAATAACGTTCTCATTACCATTCGATTCCATAATTCAACCCCAGGACCAATCTCTTACTCTCAGGACCTCCAATTCCCCCACACAGGGTGGTGAAATCGTCCCCCTAGCCCATGGGCCTATGCTCTAAAAATACAAAATTAAGGCCCCTGAAAATGGCCTAGCATCGTGGCACAACCTAATAGGCACCGCAGAACCCAGCCAGGCCCCCTGCTCTGGAACATCCCAACGTCGCGGCTCGGAAGAACAGCGCTGCGATGCCCTTACGCAAACCTAGGAACACTGGGGTTTTCCACCATTTTCTCCGAGCCAAAACTCCCAAAATCTCACTCCAAACTTGCACCAAGGTCCCAAATGAGTCTAAGACTCTCAATAATGCATTATAAGCAGTACAAACACCTCAAAAACCAAATCCAATCTCTAACTCAAATCATAACCCAACCAAAGCTTAAAACTTTGCTAAAACCTAAACCACAATAGGAATTTACCAGAAAAACAGAATATAACCTTACCTCAATGAAGAGTCACTCCCCTTATCTTCCTCCTACTTGAATTCCCAGCTTAAATCTTCAATTTCTAAGCCTTTCTTCTCAGAAAACCAAATTCCTCCAATGGTATGAGAGAGAGAGAGTAACGAGAGAGAGGGAGATAGAGAGAGAGAGAGAAAGAAAGAAAGAGAGAGAGAGAGAGAGAGAGAGAGAGAGAGAGAGAGAGAGAGAGAGAGAGAGAGAGAGAGAGAGAGAGAGAGAGAGTTGAGTATCTGATTTCCTAAATTTTCTGTTTCCCTCTCCTACAATAGCCTAGTAACTAAGTCACTCCAACTTGGCAAAAGACTAAGCTACCCTAGCTAAACTCTTACTCATCAAATTCCCCCAAGGGTGAATCCACCTTTTGCCACTTTTCCCCGTTAATCATAATTAATGTCTCATAAATTCTCATTTTCTCCAATATCCTCAAATAGTCACTAGATAAATTCCCATTACTTGATAAACCCTGATAATGTACTAAATTACCAAAATACCCATAGGTTCACCCCGAGCTGGGTATTTGACCTCGTTATGACTAAACCACTAACTCGCTCCCTAGGATCTTCTTGTGCCGAATAACCCAAATATATCCACAAAATAATGTAGTCTCAACATATAATGCATATATATATATATATTCAAATATGCCCTCAACGGGCCAAAATTACAAAAATGTCATTCTAATAAGAAATAGGCCCACAAGCATGCTTAATACATCTAAACATGCAAATACAATCTTATTATAATATAACTCACATAATTAATATAATCATGCATGTTATCACATAATAATGCAATTAAATCAATTATTGCCCTCTTGGCCCCCTGTTATCCCAAAACTTGGCAAATCTGACGTGGCACTAGTCTTAAGCATGTGGCATTAAGCTTGGACACGTAGAGTAGACTGGGTAGACCCCCCGATAGGTTGACCAGTGTTGTAATACCCTGGATAGCCAAGACTACTACACTGTGTACTTATTAAAGTGCAGGACTCGCTAATCAAGTCAATCTATTTAAAAACGTGTCACTAACCATGAATGTGCTAGGGTTAAAAAGGGTTTTGGTCTCCAAAGATACAATTTATAAGATTTTAAATGGTTTACACATGGGATCCCAAAAATAAACAGTGTTTAAAAGTTGGTTTACAGAATCTCCAAAATACAGGCAACCATCAGCCATTCTAAGGCAAAACAGACATTTCTGGTTCCCCTGTTCCTGTTTTCCCCTTAACCGTGGAAGCTGAGCAGCTGGTCATGTACATTTAGCTCGCAGAGCTCTCCTAGTCAGGGCTAATCGAGCTTGCCCTTGCCTTTACCTGCACCACGTAGCACCCGTGAGCCAAAGCCCAGCAAGAAAACATAATATGCATCACAAACAACAATAACAGATGAGTAACCCTTTAAACACGATCAAACACTCAATACTCTTATTAGCCACATAACAAGTATTCAGAATCAAAGATGTAACCAAGCATTAACAACAATCAAGTTACATAATAATCATGGCTGACAACTTAGGTCGCACCCTCTGTTTACCCCACTGACTCTGGCCCGCTTAAACCGAGCTCAGTGCATAATAAGCTGTCCTCGGCTACCAATGGCCAAGCTGTGCCCTGTGCACTAGTGTAACCCTTGGAACTCTTAGGCCGTTGGTTTACTGTTTACATGGCATAATGTCATCCTTTCAAGCATACATATTAGGGAGCCCTTAGTCCCATTACAAATACACAATCGGGTGCAGTTTTCTTACCTTTAATTTCTACGTTCACTAATTACGAGCGACGTCCCTCGAGCATGATCCGTTTCCCAAGCCCTAGCTTTAACACCTAGTCACAACCAAGGTAATGGATTCCATTAATATTCAAATAAAGGTTTCTGGGTACAATACTAGCTTCTGGGACATCAAATTCCACCAAGCACGGTGGTGAAATCGATCCCGAGCACCCTAGCTTAAGTTCCCGCGCTTAAAATCCCCAAAAGATCAGAAATGCACCTAAGGGCTGCGGCCCTTGAAACCTAGCCGCAGCCCACCTCTAAAATAGAGCCCAAGCCCCCAATAAGCAGACACGCGCCGCAACCCTGCCCTATGGCGCCGCGACGCTCTCCTTTGACCGAGCCTCCCTGACTCTCTTGCTTCGTAGGGCCGCAGCGCTCTAGAACAGAGCCGCAGCCCTACCCTTCGTGCCCAGAAAATCCACCATTTCTAGCATCCTAACCTCATTCAAAACCATCCCAAAGCATCCTAATTCAAAACCCATTAATCACAAAACTTTTAACATGATTCTAACAACATAATCCAACAGAAATCCAGCTTAAAAACCTACTAAAATTCCATTTTGATTTCTGAAACCCAGCAACTCAAAACACCAAAACCAGTCATGCAAAACTCAAATTTTAACCTCTAAATTATAAATTGAAGCTTACCTCCTTTACTGAACCACTTCCTTGACAACCTCTGAGCTAAAACCCAAGCACTCAGCTTCAATTCAGCCCTTGAACATCAAAATCATAAACACCTTAATATTTAGCCAAAAACTCAGAGTTCTAACACCCAAAAACACAACTTAACTCTTACCTTAATCTTGGTTGAGTGACCCTTAGTTTGAACTAAGCTAAACCTTCATGAATTCAGCTCAAACACAGAATTTTCCAGCTAATTTTCCTTGAATTCCAGTAGTTTCTTGAAAGAGAAAAGAGAAGAAAGAGAAGGAAGAGAAGAGCTGAGAAAGTCAGTTTATGTTTTATTCTTCTGCTTTCATTAACTTAGTCTAATCTTAGTCAATTAAGTTAATCTCGAGGCTCGGGGTACCGGAAACGTCCCTAAGGGCAAAACAGTAAATTTCCCCAATATTTCCGCCTAAACTTCCTATCCTCAAATATATCTCCATATATTTATTTCCATAACCCGATAGTCTAAATAACAACCCGATACCTGAAAATACCCCTGACTTGTCCAAAGTCAAATATTAAGCCCCGTTGTGACTTTTCCCGCTATCTAGCTCTCTAGGATCGCCTCAAGTCGCACATTGCAAATCTACCCACATAATAATGTGGTTCTCACAGGTATAACATTTAACCACATTTACATACATATAATCATACAAGCATGCTTATAATATAATCATGCATTAAATCAATAGATTCACACCTAAGCCAATTATGCCTTCCCAGCGCACTAATCAAGGCCCTTAAGCCATATTAGTGATTTTGGGTCGTTACAGGTGTATATCTGCAAGGTATACAACAAGTTGCTGCTCGGCAGGACCACTAAAAAACCTACTGGTCAGTGTGACAGACAGATAACTCTGGTCGACTGAAAGCAATTACACTCACTGTTAACAGTCCACAAAGAGCGCCTAACTACCCTAAACACTTGGTCAAGGCTCCTGAAGAATAAGACAACAACCACTTGCGAGAATGTAGGGATTTTTTCCTTGCCAGTTATGCTCAGGCGCAACCCTCGAATGAGGGGGAAAGTATAAATACAAACTCTCCACCATAGTGAAGGGGGGTTCACAAAATTAGTCTACTGACTAGCACCAGAAACATACCAAGAAGATTGGCTTGGTACCTAGCAGTGGTTCTGCCATTCTGTATTGTCTTTTACACCTATAAATTTACCTACATTCACTGGTTATCCTGTGTAAACCTTTAAGATCAATACAAAACTAAGAGGAAGTAGGTCATTACCATTTCTTGGGGTCGAACATCTATAATTTTGGTGTTGTTTGTCATTTATTGCTCATAGTTATTAGGTTTTTGGCTTATTTATGGTTCATTGATTGTCTAATTGAAAGCTCTCTAATTAATTAATTTAACTCTGCGTTAGTTGATCAAAAAGCCAGTTGTTATCCCCAAAATTTGAATACGATGACGTGGCGATCAAAAGTGACAGGTGGCAATACATGGTAGTCAATAAATGTGTTATCAATAAAGGCAAAAGGTTTAAATTAATATTCAGAGTTGCGATATTACTGGTCATAAAAATTATTTATCTAGTTTGGAAGTGGTTTAACCGACTAGGTGAAATTTCTGACCGACCGGTAAGGATTTTTGACTGACCAGTAAAGCGCTTTGGCCGACCAGTCATTTTGGAGTCAAGTGTATCCGGTCAGTCAAATGTTTTGCCTAACCAGAAGGGTGTTTTGGCCGACCAGTCTCATTTCAGGGAGCGGAGTTGGCCGACCAGACAGATCATGATTCTGCAGCAAAATTTCAGTAACGACTTCAGCTAGAATTAGTCGTACCCATAGCGGGAATCTCTCAGATTATCCCAAAGAAATCGCATATTGTTGTATTTTAAATTTGATTATTAATTAAATATTGGTTAGAGCAACTGAATGATCCCGATTATGAGGGATTTTGATTTGTACGATCCTGAGCCTATAAATAAAGAGCTCATGGCGTCATTGAAATGATTGGAATTCTGATTTTCCTGAGAGAACATTTGTATTCTGAGAGAAATCTTGTATTTTTTTTCATTTATACTTAAGAAACTCAGTTGACACAGGCTCATCTGATCTTGAGTGTAGATCTATATATCACAACTCTAAGTGGATTAGGCTATTACTAACATATTGGGGCTGAACCACTATAAAATTATCAGTGTCGTATTTTCTCTTGAAGGTTTATTGTAGTTTTGACGTTTACTCGTCGTTGGCCAAAATCGTAGTCAACATTTTGGTGCTTTCATTGAGAGCCTGAAGAGAAGAAACACACTATTATCATATCATTATGGCACCCAAGAATACCAATGCGGCCTCCAAGAAGCCAAGCACATCTAAAGAGCTTGCTAGATCAGAAGGTCCTGGCCCTCAAGACCATGAGACTGAACCCAGGGTATTTCTCGAGGAAATGATTCCAGAGGTTGAACAACTCCAGGAAGCCATGGGGGCCTTCCAAGAGGAGATGGCGCAATTCAACACTCGGCAGGAGTCATTTGCTGAAGAGATGGCCAGACAGAAAGCTGTGTTTGAGCAGCAAAGACGGGAGATGGATGCCAGGAGCGAAGAGATTAGGCGACGGCAGGAGGAGGCCGATAGGTGAAACTTCGAGGCTGCACTTGCTCTGGAGGCGGCTACGCAGTTGACCCAGGCCAATTCCCAAACTGCAGCACGAGGAGCAGCTACCCAGGGGGCAAGGAATACAGATGCTGGTCGAAAAACTACTGACAGAGCCAATTCTCGGGGACCGGACAGAAGCAGGAGTAACCCCCTAGTCGGGAAGATGATAGAGTCCAATCCGGAACTGCCTCGACGCAAAGGGAGAACTCTAGAACCCCCTCCAGGAGCCATCGATCAAAAACTTCTAGATCAGGTAGTCATCGATCGGGCAGTAAAAAGACTCCACCCAGGCAGGATCAAACCAAGACTCCTCGAGGTAAAGGAACCTCACAGTTCAAAGATGGACATGGTCGTGATGAGGCTGATAGTCATCACACCGAGTGATCGAAGGAAAAAGATGGCAACGACCAACAAGGAGGAAAGGTCTGCCCGACACAAACAGGAAGGCCACCACTGCATCCCGACCAGCAGCACAGTGGGAGAGAGTATGTCCCGTGCGGTAAGCCTTCTGAAAAAACTCGGAGCACAGTGTTTGATCGGTTGGGAGGACGCACTTCTCAGAAGGATTTAAGAGATGTCATCACTGACAAGAGAAGGACCGTCCTAGTCGAAGGGCGAGATCTGACCCGACCTGCCAGTCAAGTAGAAATACTTGATGACAGTGCACCAGATAGGAATGCCCGACCAGGCGGTCAAGACCTTGAGCCCCCAACAGTCGCCCCAGGCATCCAGGCCCAGCTTGATGCGCTAACGGCCGCAGTTCAAGGTTTGTCGAAACGACCTTCCACAATCGATCTGGTAGACCACAGGAGTGGCAGTCCGTTTTGTGCTCGAATCAAAGCAGCCCAGTCGCCAGCAAAGTATAAAGCACCGGTACTGCCAGTATATACAGAAAAGGTAGACCCCATAAGGCATGTTGGGAAGTTTGAAGACCAAATGGTGCTGCTCAGGGTGAGTGTTGATTATCGCTGTAGAGTTTTCCCCACTACGTTGTCCGATACTGCCCAAGAGTGGTATTGGAAATTCAAGCCAAACTCCATTACCTCTTGGGAGAGTTTCAGGAAAGAATTTTGTAGATAATTCAGCACTGCTCGGACTCCTCCAGTTTATGCCAATCACTTGGCAGATATCAAACAAGGGAAGGATGAATCTCTCAAGAATTACATACAGAGGTTCATGAGAGAAGCCAACTGAGCAACTGCTGTTGGAGATGAAGGGAAGATGGTTGCCATATCTTCTGGTATAATTTATCGGAGTCCTTTGTGGGACAGTATACATTGCAATCCAATTTCAACACTCCAACAATTTCTTGATCGAGTAGACAAATATATGAAATTGGATGACGCGATTGAGAAAGGAGAAAAGGGCCTAAACAATCCGGGTGGATCAACTGATCCTACTAAGAATGGTGGGAATGGAAAAAATGGTGGAAAGAAACGTGGAAATAACGGGTCTGACCGCCATGAGGAAAAGAAGGCTAAGTCGGGACCAAACGACAAGCCAACTAAGTATGAATCTCGGTTCACCAATTACACCACTCTTTCGGCCAGCCGAGCAGAAATATATCTTGCGAGTCATCAAGAGGTTCCCTACCGGAAACCCCCACCCATCAGGAAGGAAATGAGTAAGAGAGACATGAATAAGTTATGTCGTTTCCATGGAGATTATGGTCACGACACAAATGAATGCAATCATCTCAAAGACTAGATAGAGTTTCTCCTTCGGTCGGGAAAGTTAAAAAAGTATCGAGCGGAAAAGACCCAAGGAGAAGGAAGTAACAACAATCCTGGGTTTAAGCGACAGCGGTCTCCACCCTTACAACCTGAGGTTGTGGACTTCACTTTAGACACTATATGTGGAGGTCTACACCTGGCTGGGGATAGACCTATCAACGTCTAGTGAATGGCATGTTCCGTTACTTAATCGGCAAAAACATGTAGGTATACGTAGACGATATACTGGTAAAGTCAAAGGAAGCTGAAGGACATGTACGAGATTTGGAGGAATGCTTTGCGGTACTGAGAAAGTACAACATGAAGCTGAACCCCCTCAAATTCTCATTCGGAGTAAGTTCTGCAAAATTCCTTGGGTTTATTGTTAACTCGCGAGGAATAGAAGCGAATCCTGAGAAGATAAAGGCACTCACGGAAATGAAGTCTCCAGCTAGGATTAAGGATGTGTAAAGTTTGACTGGGCAGATTGTTGCTCTAAGTAGGTTCATTTCCAAATCAACAAACAAATGTATCCCATTTTTTAACTTAGAGGAAGCAAAAAATTCGAATGGACGGAGGAGTATGAGCAAGATTTTCAAGCCATAAAGAAACATTTGGCTCAACCTCCTGTTCTTTCAAAACCAGTAGATGAAGAAGACCTTTTTATTTATTTGGCAGTCATATAGCATGCTGTCAGTGCTGCTCTGGTGCGAGAAGAAGATAAGGTGCAGCATCCAGTATATTATGTTAGCAAGCGGTTGATAGGAGCAGAGTCAAGGTATTCCGTAATCGAAAATTTGGCCTATTGTTTAGTACTTGCATCTCGCAAATTGCGGCCGTACTTCCAGGCACATCCCATTAAAGTACTTACCGACCATCCCTTACGCCAAGTCTTACAGAAGCCAAAATATTCTGGTCGTTTACTTAAATGGGTGGTCGAATTGGGCAATTTGAAATCAAATATCAACCAAGGTCCACCATTAAAGGACAGGATTTGGCAGATTTCATTGCTGAATGCACTGGGATTCCTGATCTTCCCGACCAACAAGAAAATGCGACTGGGCAGAGAGAGAATTTTCCTACCTGGCAACTTTTTGTTGATGGGTCATCAAATGAACATCATTCAGGAGCGCGAATTATATTGGTCACACCTGAGCAACATCGAATTCATTGCGTGTTGAGGTTCATATTTAATGATTCTAATAATGAGGTAGAGTATGAAGCCCTCCTGGCAGGATTGCGACTGGCTAGAGATGTTCATGCCCGGTCAGTCGAAATAAACTACGATTCCCAGTTGGTGGTCTACCAAATTTTAGGGGAATACCAGGCAAAAGGTTTGTGCATGGTGGCATACTTGAATAAATCCAAGGACTTGCTAGCACAATTCTAGGAGTATACTATTAAGCTAGTACCACGTGAGCAGAATTCCAATGCAGACGCTTTAGCAAAATTGGCTAGTGCAAAAGATGCTGAAACTTTAAATATAGTACCAGTAGAATACTTGGCAGAATCAAGTATTAATGAGCAGGAAGCCATGCCCATCACATTAGCTAACACTTGGATGACACCCATCATTACTTACCTTGAGCAAGGAGTCTTACCAGATAATCGCAATGAGGCCAAGAAGATTACGAGGCAAGCTGCTAGGTATATTATGATGGATGGGGTATTATATAGAAGAAGGTACTCTATGCCACTACTTAGATGCATAACACCCGACCAGTCAAAAAACTTATTGATCGAAGTGCACAAGGGATTTTGCGGAGATCTTGTTGAGGGGCAAAGTCTCTCCAAAAAGATTTTACGGCAAGGGTTTTTCTGGCCTACAATGAATGAAGATTCCATGGAGTATGTGAAGAAATGTGATAAATGCCAGAGATTTTCTAAAATATCCAGGGAACCTCTGAATGTTTTGAAGCAGATTCAGAGTCCATGGCCTTTTGCAGTGTGGGGAATTGATATGATCGGGAGGCTACCCAAAGGAAAAGGAGGGGTGCAATTCGCGGTAGTTGCTATGGATTATTTCACTAAGTGGACCGAAGCCGAACCACTAGCAACAATCACGTCGAAGAAAGTGTTAGATTTTGTGGTTAAGAATATAATATGTTGCTATGGTCTGCCCAAGAAGATAGTCTCTGACAATGACACTCAATTCGATAGTGACTTGTTTACTGATTTTTGCACTAGACATGGAATTATAAAATTTTTCTCCTCGGTAGCTCATCCACAAGCCAATGGGAAAGTTGAAGCCATGAATAAAACTTTAAAAGATACTCTAAAAAAGCATCTAGAACAAGCTAAGGGTGTTTGGGCAGAAGAATTGCCAGAGGTTCTTTGGTCGTACAAAACTATTGCCCGGACAGCAACTGGTCATACTCCTTTTTCCTTGGCATATGGATATGAAGCCATGTTTCCTGTCGAGGTCGACCCACCATCCCATCAGAGAAGTACGTATGACTAGGAGGAGAATACCAGTTGTTAGCTGAATATTTGGACTTTGTTGAAGAAAAATGAGAAAAAGCAAGCTTGAGAGTTGCTGCCCATCAGCAAAAAGTGGCCCGCTATTTTAATTCCAGAGTTAGAGATCAGAAATTCCAGTTCAAAGATTTGGTCCTTAGAAAAGTGTTTGTCAAAGACCCAGTAGCAAGAATGCTAGGACCAAATTGGGAGGGACCGTATCAGGTTGAGCAAGTCCTGCCACCCGGCACTTACAAACTTTCTCTACTAAATGGAGAGCTGATCAGGAACTATTGGAATGGTGAGCACTTGAGGAAGTATTATCAATGAATACTGCTTACAGAGCAATAACTTAGTTTCAAGTGTTTAACTTGTTATTTAAGTTTGTTTGTGAGCTGGTTATTTGCTGACCAGTCATTTTATTTTTTAAACAATTTTAGTTTGTTTGAGACTCGTGATTAGACACGCTTTGTCCTTATTTTTTACGAGTAATAAAAGAGATCACGCCTAGCGCGGTCGAATCTTGCTACAAATTTTTCATATGTGTTGATTATTTTTACTTTGGCAGTATTCAACTGTCAGTGCATTTGAAAAAAAAAAATTCTGAGAGGAAAAAATTGGGCAGTGTTCAACTGGTCGGTATCCATCAGATAAATTACCAGCATTTAACTGGTTGAATATTTTTGCAGTTTTTAACTGCTCAAATATTTTCTTTGTATTCGATGTGTTTCACGAGTAATAATACTGCTCGAACAAATTTGGTCAAGTAGCAAGTGACCAAGGATTTTTCAACCCTCGATCACTTGAGGGGCACATAGGGTATACTGGTATGTAATTCAACACATGCAAGAGCATGAGCAAAGATATTTGTTTTTAGGCTGACTTGTAAATTTTTGAAGTCAAAAAAGGCCATTAAGCTAACTTGTTTGGCAAAGCTTAAGTAACTTGGAATTTTTTCAAAATTCTAAGTTAAGAGCAAATATTCGTGTGTAAACAAAACACTATGCTCATAAAATGTTAGAGCAATAAGAGTGTGAGAAAGTATACATAGTAGTGACTTATGAAATGTTTAGAATTTCTAAGTTAGAAAACTAAGTACTCATGTGAAAATATAAGGCATATATCAGAGTGACTTTACTATTCCATCAAAAACTTGTAATTGATTTAAGTCTAAAAAGTAAAGTATACATGCCAACAGCTCAGTCGTACAAGCAAAGTATAATAAGAAGATAGTTGAGATAAATGTCTACTAGTCGGATAAGAGACTCTCCGGTCAGCTAAGTATGTTCACTGGTCTAGTAAATTGTTGACAGGTTGATCAACACCATCCTTGGCATTGGTGACATCCTTTGGTCGGAATGATAAAGCAGGAGAAAAAGGCACAACACCGGCAGGATTGGCTGCCTCCTCAGCGGTCTTTGCCTTGCATTTGGAAAATTATTTTTCCTGGGCCTCCTCTGAGAGAAAGTTGAGGTTGAGGGGCTTGTTCAACTTCCATACCTAGTAGAAGCAGTTGAAACAAATCTCCTCATAGCGAGCAAGATCGGCTTCCTTTTCTCTCTTCAGCTTCTAATTCTCGCAATCATTTTCTCTAGCTGACCAGTCAACATCTTGTTGGTTTGGATTTGTTTATTGTTCTCATCGGCCAACTCTCTTAGAGATCCATCTCACTCGGCAATGGTCTTCTTCGTGTGCTCGACCTTGGATCGAAGATCCCTTTTGGATGTAGTTAAAGTTTCAATCTTGGCTTGGGCTTCCACCAATTGATCATTTAAGACTTTGATCAATTCCTTATAGTCTACTGCTCGGTGATGAGCATGACTGATAGTGATAAGTGACTGAAATGGATAACAGAGAGTTACTTAAAGTAAAAACAATTAATAAAAAAATGGGATGTCATGATGATAAAATACTTACACTCATCATTTGGGCAAGACCCCTTTGCAGGACAACTTCAACACTAGGCCGAGGCAAAGAATCAAAGGTTTGAGTTTTTGTAGCATGGTGTAGAGTGTGGTCAAGAAATTCCTTTCCAATATCACCAGCAATGCGAATGGGCTCACTTAAGCTAGCCGAGCGGGTAGGTGTTAAACTAGCAGAAGGAGGAATTGATGAAGGAGTCAACTGCGGGATGGTGATAGGCTGGTCAGGTAATCTCCCCTGACTGGTCGGTATAGTCTCACGAATTTGCTCGGAGGGTTTGAGCTACTACCCTCCCCAGGTTTCCTCTTTTGGGCAAAGGAAGTGTTTAATTGTTTGAACATATCTGGATCTGCAAAAAAGAGTGAAGCATAAGACTTGTTAGTAAAAATGGGAGACAATATATAAATAAATGAAAATTTTACTATTACCACATAACTCTACAGATTTCATACAATCATTCTCGAATGAAGTTATTTATAATAAAACACCAAACTATGGTTATTGATTAGCAGAAAAACCTGAGTTTAGAATTTGATCAAGAAAGTCGTCTTCTTCTTTAGACGACGAGCTGACATCTCTATGGAGCTCAAGGGTCTTTCCTTTCCCAGGCTTTGTAGGAATGGCACATCTACGATGGTCCTCTGGAAGGGGTTCCCTAATAATAAGGTCACCTGGTCGGCGTGAGTAGGGAGATGGTTCAGGAGAGAACTGATCAGTCACTACTTCAGTGTCAGCATTTGACAGGTCAGTTGCGTTCGCTTCTTCAGTAGTGCTACCTTCTATGATGTTTTGATTGCTTGGTAACAACCCCACTAGCTAAAGATTGTTCACGTTGACCAACCCTTTTACATTTTTCTCTTCGGTAGACATGTTAGCAAGTTCTTCTGCTTGGGAATACATCTCCTTAGTTGGTAGAGGTTGATGGAAAGGACATGCATGTGTGAAGGCCAAGTCGTTGGCCTTAATGTCTGAAGTAAGAAAATACTCTGTATATTTTCCGGGATTCGATTTATGTGTGATACCATGGAGGTATTTAATCCCTTTATGCCTATGGAAGAGGTGGAAAAAACCTGTATTCTTGTGGCTTGGATTGGTCCTAAAGTCGAAGAGGTAGTGCACTTCATGAGGAGTGGGTGGATCCCAGCCTTAAAAGATGTAGAGAATATATAAAGCAGATAATGCCTGAATTCCATTGGGAGCTATTTGGAAAGGAGAAACATTGAAGTAATCTGCTACTGGCCGAAAAAAAGGGTGCAGTGGGATAGTAGCTCCTGCAAAAACATGGGATCTAGACCAGGCGCAATAGGGTCCACCAAGCTTGTTAGCTCTCTGATGAGGCCGCAGGCATATCACGTTTACCTCTTCAAGGCCCGAAGCCTGAATGTGTTTATCGAACATGATGGAGTTAAGTTTAGAAGGTTTGGCTATGAACCAAGAGGGTGTTTCATCTTCATCTTTTCTTGGATTTAGAACAGCTGATTGCTAAATCTCAGTTGCAAATTTCTGGATAGTCTTTCTCCAGGGTTTGCTAGCTTTTTGGATCTGGCGTGGCGGCTTTGAAGAAGCTGCAGTTTGGGCTTCACCACGTTCCACTACCTTCTGTGTCACTCTACGAGCCACTTGAGGATCTTGGTCTTGAGGAAGTCAATTGGATTTTTTCACCCTCATTGGCAAATGTTGAAGCTGTTGATTAAGAAACTGTTCTTCGTGAAGGAAGTATAAATACGACCGGGGAAGGATTTTCTTAAGACGACGAAGGCGATCTTTGGGAGTACGACTGCTAGGAGATTTGGATGAAGAGTCGCTACTTTGAGGAGTGTTGCTTGACTTGGGAATTGAAGAGTCAGAGTTTGTATGGTTGTCACCTCCCCTGTAGTCGAAGCGATTCATCTACAAAAAAGGTATGGGGAGGTGAGTGAACCAAACTAACATAAATCAATCAATGCAAAAGAAAAATATTTATTTACTACTCATAAAATATTTTACTGGGTAGTAAAAATATTTTTTACTCCCCAGATAAACACGTATGAGATCAACAATGATAATCATAAATTTTGGTGCCTAAAATACATGAACCATTTTGACAAGTCCAAAGGCATGGGAGCATTCAGAGCCAAGCGGATGAGGCTACGTCCGAGCCGTTGGTGCAAGATGCCCGAGTGGAAGGGAGAGCATCCGATCGGACTGGGCGTGGTATTCGAGTGGATGGCATGGCATGTCCAAGCAGATGCACATGGTGTCCGAGTGGGTGACGCAGTGCCCGAGCGGATGGTGTGGAGTGTCTGAGTAGATGCGCGTGGTGACCGGGCGGATGCCGTGGTGTCCGATCGGCTGGGTTAGTCCGAGCGGATGCGTGTCCGAGCGTCCGAGTGTTTGTGCCCTTGCATCCAAGTAGATGGTGACATACCCGAGCGGCTTAGGGCGTGTTTATGGTACCCTTGCTGGGTTAAGTTTTCGGGTTATCTTGATGGCCCCAAAGAAGATGACCGATCGGCCACATTCATGCTTTCCTAATAAATTATTTTCGAGGGGACAAAAAATCTCAAGGGCATGGGACACAAACATGTTTTTTTTTACTCATAGGACACTACATCATGATCAAAAGATGGAGTTTGAAAAGTTCATGAGGTTCTAGGGATTTCATATGCTCATCAAATACCCATAAACCCAAATATGCAATGTGGAGTGAAAAATAATTTGTTCTTTAAATTTTCATAAAATTGGAGACCAAATTGATTTACCCATAGCCTAAACTACATTAAAACAGCCACAAATTGCATCATTCATCAAAGATTCATACACAAATCCAAGAGTGTATTCTAAGAAGAGGGTTTCAGCACATATGGGTTCTAACAAATTTTTATGTGAAATTTTAAAGCTTAAAATGCTTACAAATTAAGATGGGGAAGAAGAACTTACCCAAATATCTTGAAGAGGTGTTGATTTCTTGAAAGATCCTTGGATGTGCTTGAAGAAATTGGAGCCCTTCTTGGAGTTCTTTGAAGATTTCGATCAAGAGGAGAGTAAACCTTGAAGGTTTCGGCCAAAAGAAGAGATGAGTAGTTTGTGAGCCTTTTTTTTTGCTTATGAATTGTGAGCACCTATTGGTCTATTTAAAGGGAAGAGAGTGGAGATTTTCACTTACCTTTAGAATCTTAAAATTCTTTTTGCTGTTCTCTCCCCCACGATTGGGAATATGTAACTACCATGATCGTGGTCTAGTAAGATTTCAGTCGTGGTTTGTTTGAAAAGGCGGGAGAATGTGGAAAGTCAGTTTTTCTTTTTATGACATCAGTAGTTGAGAAAAAGTTTATTATGTGAGTATATCATATAATAAACTTGGGGGGCAAATGTTATCCCCAAAATTTGAATACGATGATGTGGCAATCAAAAGTGACAGGTGGCAATACATGGTAGTCAATAAATGTGTTATCAATAAAGGCAAAAGGTCTGAATTAATATTCAGAGTTGCAATATTACTGGTCATAAAAATTATTTATCTGGTTTGGAAGTAGTTTAACCGACCAGGTGAAATTTCTGACCGACCGGTAAGGATTTTTGACTGACCAGTAAAGCGCTTTGGCCAACCAGTCATTTTGGAGTCAAGTGTATCCGGTCAGTCAAATGTTTTGCCTAACTAGAAGGGTGTTTTGGCTGACCAGTCTCATTTGAGGGAGAGGAGTTGGCCGACCAGACAGATCATGATTCTGCAGCAAAATTTCAGTAACGACTTCAGCTAGAATTAGTCGTACCCACAGCGGGAATCTCTCAGATTATCCCGAAGAAATCGCATATTGTTGTATTTTAAATTTGATTATTAATTAAATATTGGTTAGAGCAATTGAATGATCTCGATTATGAGGGATTTTGATTTGTACGATCCTGAGCCTATAAATAAAGAGCTCATGGCATCATTGAAATGATTGGAATTCTGATTTTCCTGAGAGAGCATTTGTATTCTGAGAGAAATCTTGTATTTTTTTTTTTTTCATTTACACTTAAGAAACTCAGTTGACACAAGTTCATCTAATCTTGAGTGTAGATCTATATATCACAACTCAAAGTAGATTAGGCTATTACCAACATATTGGGGCTGAACCACTATAAAATTATTAGTGTCATATTTTCTCTTGAAGGTTTATTGTAGTTTTGACGTCTACTCATCGTTGGCCAAAATCGTGGTCAACATCAGTCAACATTTTGGTGCTTTCATTGAGAGCACGAGACAATCACATTCAGATTCCATTGCTGCAAGGATGGTTGTCTCAACCAGAAGGTCAAGCTAAGAGCCTCTATATCCTGAGGCTGAAATCTCTCACCAAGTTCCATCGATGACCAATTTGAATTGACGGTGAAGTGATTTGCCACCCAGGAATCCATCTGGTGTCCGAGGGCAAACCGTTGGGCCCAATGCGGCAGGTCGCGAAGCTACTACCTCTGCTGGAATTACACATGCAGGAACGTCAGGTGGAGTTGCTGCAAGGGGTACCGACCAACCAGGACCAAGAGCTAGAGGTCCTAGATGGTATGAGCTCACACAGACATCGAAGGACTTGACACCGAAATGGAGCAGATACAGGAAGTCATGGGATAGATTCAAGATCAGCTTGCCACCATGAATCAGGGACAAGTTATTATTTAGGAGGCCCTTAACGAGGTTTTTGAAAAACATAGGAGAGACTTCCAAGAATGGATGGATTGACATGCCTAGGAGATGCAGGCCCATCAAGAAGACATGGAGTGTCGAACTGGGGAGGTTGTTGAATCCATCCACAATTATATGCAATAGCAGCAAACCCAAGGTATGAGAACTGCAACTAGAACTATTTCCTAGAACCAACAATGCCCTCCCATTTTTGGTTTCGGCGAGGGTGTTATGTATGGACCAAAGGCTCAGCCTAAGAATGGGAATCAGGGTCCGACTAGGAGTCACAGATCTGGTCGGGGCGTCCAAGCCAACAACAATAGACAACCCTTACCACCTGATGAGTAGGTGCTTCCAAGGTGTGGCATGGGACAGGACCAAGCAGGAAACTTTCGGTCGAAATCTCAGGGCAGTGGCCATGACAGAAATCCAGGTGCTGCAGGATGGGATGGCAACCCCCGAGCACCAGCGCCGAAGAGGAGTGGTCAGCCCCAAAATTACCAGAAATAGCCTGGTCAGTATAGACATTATCAAGAATACTGACCAAGATCCCGAAGAGAGGAGCCAGAAGTTAGTAATGCATACAGACCCCATTATGTTGATGGGTATGACCATAATGAGGCAACAAGTTAAGTTCGCTAGCAAAATGATCAAGGCCAACAGAACAACCAGGGTCAGAGAGGCAACCAGCTCGAAGGACCATTTGTCCCACAAGGGCAAGATATCTCGAACAACCAACCACCCCGAGGTGGAAGGTTTCAGGGAGTACCTCCAGTACCAGGCCGAGTAGCAGCCAAAATGCAAGGGGCAGGCCTCGACCAAACTCCATTTTCAACCGAATGTGTCCCATGGGAGGTGAAGACCTTCAAGATGCTCTTAATCGTAGCAGGGAAAATCAGGATTCGAACAACGTAGCTCCGCCTGAGCTTGTTCGGGACCCAAGAATGGATGAGGTCTGCAACGCTGCACAGCCCCAGGCAGCTGCAGACCCTAACATCTAGGCCCACTTGGATATGTTAACCCAGCTGATAAGGGACTTGACAACCTCCAAATTAATAGATATTGAAATGGAGAGATAGAGGGGTTCCCCCTTTTCTGAACGTATTAATCAGCTTCCCATACCTGTCAAACTCAAAATGCCTACATGGAAGATGTACACTGGACTGGAAGACCTAGTATCCCATGTTCACAACTTGGAACTGCAGATTGATCTACAGGGGGTTCGGGATGATGCCAAGTGCAGGATCTTCTCGGACACCCTCTCAGAAATCACCCAGTAATGGTTCTTCATGCTACAACCAAGGTCAATTACATCATGGGATGGATTTGTACACATATTCTATTCCCAATTCACTTCGGAAATGCCCTTTCCGGCCGAGCTGAATGACCTGGTGGACATAAGACAAAGGGATAATTAACCTTTGAAGGGCTACATTCAACGTTTTATGCGGGAAGCCACCAGGGTGAAATCCCTCAGTGATGATGGTAAATTGATAGTCATTAATTCGGGAGTCAAAGTAAAGAGTCTATTCTGGAGCAGTTTGAAAAGGAAGTCTGCACGTACCACCCAGGAATTCCTTGATCGGGCAAATGAATTCATCAAGCTTGAGGAAGCCGAGTGGAAGGTGGATAATCCAACTCAGACAGCTGCTGAGAAAGGGAAAATAGATGCTGGGAATACCACTAACCCTGCAGAGGGAGGTAAGAATGGGGCTAAGAACGACAAACACAGTAATGGGGCTAGAAGTAGCAGTACCCAGAATGACAATATGAAGCCTAAGACCGCCAAGAAGCCCAAACCATGAGAATATGTTCCTAAGTTTACTACTTCATCCTATTGGAGCCCCGTGCAGATGTTTTCAACGCCACAGAGACAGTCGTACCGTACAGAAGACCTCCACCAATGAGGAAGGATGTTAACAGATAGGATATGACCAAGTTCTACCAGTTTCACAATGAATATGGTCATGAAACCAATGAATATAACCACTAGAAAAAGGAGATAGAATTCCTCATTCGACAAAATAATGCTCATCTGAAGAGGTATGTACGACCAATTGCCGACCAGCATCCTCAACAACCTCTTAAGCAACAGTCTCAACGGTATCAAAGAAATTAGCCTCTCCTACCACCACCAGTTGTTGATCGGCTAGATATGATCTGTGGTGGACTGCATTTGGCTGGCAACTCCGGCAAAGCTCGAGAAAGATACACTCGCTCCTTTAGGCATGAGAAGGAGGAAGATGTACTGGTTGTCCAGGAGCGTACTCCCAAACAGCCTCGCTACGAGTGTGAGCCCATCTCATTCAATGAGGAAGACACAAGTCATGTACATCATCCGCATAATGATCCTTTGGTGGTAGAAGTACAGATCACTAATATGATCATGACCTAAACGATGATTGATCATGGGTCATCTGACAACATCCTTTTCAAGAGTACCTTGGAAAGGATGAATTTGAGCATCAAAGATCTGGAACCATGTGAGTAGCTACTGTATGGGTTTAAAGGGAATGGCATGGCCCCGACAAGAAGCATAAGGTTGCCTTTGACAGTGGGGACGACACCTAACAACAGCACTGTAATGGATTTATTCATGGTAATCAACATCCCCTCTCCGTACAATGCCATGATAGGCCGACCAGCCCTGTACGTCCTCCGAGCAGTCACTTCGGTCTTCCATTTGTTCGTCAAATTCCCAACCTGGGCAGGTATAGGATGCCTCAAAGGGAACCAACTGGTGGCCAGAGAATGTTATATTTCATAAGTAAAAAAGGCAGGGAAGGCAGTCTGTACCGCACAGCCTGCAGGGCCCAGTCACCAAAAATAGGATGCAGCCCAAAACGAGGTGGGGGGGGGGGGGGGGGAGGACATAGACCCTCCTTTTGGGGATATTGATACAGGGGCAGGTCCAGTCAAAGAATTAGAAGAAGTCATGCTTAACCCAAAACACCCGACCAGAGTTGTCAAGGAGGGACAGGGTTGTCCGAGAACATAAGATTCACCTTGATCCAGTTCCTATGGGAGAACAAAGAGATATATTCACCTGGTCTCATGTTGATATGGTGGAGATTTTCCCAACCGTTATAAGCCATGCCCTCAACATCGATACCGAACACTTCAAGCACGTACAAAAAAAAAGGAGGTTACTGGATCCAATGAGGGCAAAGGCATTGAAGGAGGAGGTGGGGAAGCTTTGAAATAACAATTTCATCAGGGAAACCTTCTACCTAGTATGGGTGTCCAATCCCGTATTGGTACCAAAGCCTAATAACAAGTGGAGGGTGTGCATAGATTTCAAAGACTTAAATAAATCATTCCCAATGGACTGGTTCCCACTTCCGAGAATTGGCCAGTTGATGGACGCTACAGGTGGCCACAAAATCTTAACCTTTATGATGCCTACTCTGGGTACAAACAGATAAGCATGCATCCACCCGACCAGGAGCACACCAGCTTCCTCACGGATGTGGGGCTGTACTGCAATAAAGTTATACCGTTCGGTCTAAAAAATGCTAGAGCCACGTATCAACGGTCGGTAAACCATATGTTCAAAGACAAGATAGGATATAACATGGAGGTTTACGTGGATGATATGTTGGTGAAATCCAAAAAAGTTGGGGGGCACATTGAGGACTTGAAGGAATGTTTCAACATCTTGAGGTAGTATAGAATGAAGATGAACCCCCTAAAGTGCTCCTTTGGTGTGGGGTTGGGAAAATTCTTGAGATTTATAGTAAACTCTAGGGGAATTTAAGCAAACCTCAAGAAGATAAAGGCGCTGCTGGACATGCCCTCACCAGCCAGAATCAAGGATGAGCAGAACCTAATAGGACGCATAACAACACTAAGTCGATTCGTGTCCAAATCCACAGATAGGTGTATTCCATTTTTTAATATCCTTAGAGGTACAAAGAAATTTGAATGGACTGAGGAGTGCGATCAAGCCTTCCAAGCTCTAAAGCAGCAGCTGGCACAACCCCCGTTCCTTTCAAAACCTTTAGAAGGTGAAGAATTGTGCATATACCTAGCAATGACTCAACACGCTGTCAGTACAATCCTGGTCATAGAAGAAAACAAGATTTAGCATCCAGCCTACTATGTCAATAAAGGTTCCTCTAATTGAAAAATTAACTTACTGCCTGCTCTTATCTTCTAGAAAACTTCGCCCATACTTCCAAGCTCACCCCATAAAGGTTCTTACCAACCAACCATTGCGCTAAGTCCTACAGAAGCTGGACACCTCTGGCCGGTTACTCAAATGGTCTATAGAGCTCGGGCAATATGAAATCACATACCAACCCCGAACAACAATTAAAGGCTAGGCTCTCACAGATTTCATAGCTGAATGTACTGGATTACTAGGGATAGATGAGGAAATGGCCGAGCAGCCATCAGAGTCTAGACCGCCACCCGGTATAGGTGATGAGAAAAATACCAAGCATCCAAAATCTAGCCATGTTAATTCCGAAGAACCTCAAGTCTGGAAGCTACATGTCGATGGCTCATCTACCAATATCTGGGGCCAGTCTTTCTCTCATCACACCTGAAGGGCAACACATCCATTGTGCACTCCATTTTGGGTTTAAAGCATCTAATAACGAAGTGGATTACGAAGCATTAATTGCGAGGCTGAGGTTAGCAAAAGAAATGAAGGCTGAATTCTTGGACATATATAGTGATTTGCAACTTGTTGTCAATCAGGTCCTCGGTGAGTACACTGCTCAGGGAGAAACAATGATGGCCAATCTTAGTAAGATCAAAGGCCTGCTCACTCAACTCAAGAAATACACCATCCAACAAGTATCAAGAGAACAGAATGCCACATCAGATGCACAGGCCAGACTGGCCAGCAGTGTTATGATGGACAAGGCCAACCTGGTTCCTATTGAATACCTGGCCGGACCTAGTATCAATTTTCCAGAACCAATCCTTCTGATAGACAACACTCCATCCTAGATGACCCCGATTGTAGCTTATTTGGAACACGAAATCCTTCCCAACAGTCACAATGAATCCAGGAAAATGATGAGGAAAGCTGCTCGGTACCTAATCCTAGACGGGGTTATGTACAGAAGAGGGTTTTCCATGCCATTACTCAGGTGTGTCAACCGAACAGAATCGGGACGGTTGATGGAGGAGGTACATGAGGGTTTCTGTGGGAACCATGCAGGGGCAAAGTTTATCTAAGAAAATTCTGAGGCAAGGCTAGTGTTGGCCAACTATGAACGAGGATTCCATGGCATATGTTAAAAAGTGCGACAAGTGTCAGAGGTTTGCCAAAATCCCCTGGGCAGCCCGAAATGAACTTACTCAGATGAAAAGTCCATGGCCCTTTGCCATTTGGGGAATAGACCTTATTGGTCGGTTGCCAAAAGGAAATGGGGGAGTATAATATGCAATAGTAGCAGTGGATTATTTCACCAAGTGGGGGGAGGCCGGGCCATTAGAAACTATCACTTCCAAAAAAGTATTGGACTTTATGATGAAAAATATAATTTGTAGGTTTGGTCTACCCTAGAAAATAGTGTTTGACAATGGCATGCAGTTTGATAGCCATTTATTTACTAACTTTTGTGCTAGACATGGCATCACGAAAAGCTTCTCAGCAGTCACGCACCCACAAGCAAACAAGCAGGTAGAAGCAGTTAATAAAACTCTCAAAGGCACTCTGAAGAAGGGTCTAGAAGAGGCTAAGTGAAACTGGCCTGAGAAACTGCCTGAGGTACTCTGGTCATACATGACCACTGAGCGAACAGCTACTGGTGATACCCCCTTTGCACTCACATATGGTTATGAAGCAATGTTGCCAGTTGAGGTAACTCCCCCATCTCACCGACGTCCAGCATATGACCAAGAACATAACCACCAGCTGCTACCCTAATCCTTGGACCAAATTGAAGAAAGACGCAAAAAGTCCAACATACACCTAGCTGCCCATCAGCAAAAAAATGCCCAGTACTTCAATTCTAGAGTTAAGGAACGAAAGTTTGAAATGGGGTATCTAGTCCTACGAAGAATATTCCCAGAAACTCGAGATGCCTCAGTAGGAGTTCTAGGGCCAAGCTGGGAAGGCGCTTACCAGGTCAGAGAGATAGTACCGCCCGACATGTACAAGCTTGCACGGTATAACCAAGATCTCCAGTTAGTACCTGTCCCTCATTACTGGAATGGGGAACACCTAAGGAAGTACTACCAATAAAGATTACTTTTAAGTGATCGTTTACTGGTCAGTACAGGCATGGATTGCCCCTACCATCGACCAACCAAAATTAGCTTTATTAATTATGCATAGGCATGATTTTCCCATTTATTGTAATAATTAGTATTTATGAATGTAAGCTACAGTGTAGCGACACAACTTGTATGGTTAATTTTTAATCAATAAGACACGATTTTTGTCCATTTTTACAAGCTTTACTTTTCAATGATTACCTGCTAACTAGTGATTTGTTTCATGGATTGTCAGCAGTGTATGAAACCTTCATAGGTTTTGGGAAACCTAAGTGGTATCGGGCAGGTTATTACGAGCAACTCTGGTCAAATAACAAGTGACCAAGATGATAACCCACGAGTTATGAATCCTGCTCGGTCACTTGGGGGGCACCATAGTCATACATGGACAAACAAAGGAAAAAGCGCATAAAAGGACTTAGAAATGTAATTCTTTATTAATGTTAAAGTGCTTGTGTGTTGCTCGGTATATACCAGGCAACAAAAAGAGCCATAAAACAATTTATGTAGATAGGGTTGAACATTTTTTGTTTAAAACCCATTTAAAAAAATTGAACAGCTCCGATTTACAGAGCCGCACAACTCCAAAAACAATATATGCCGAGTAATAAGAAAAAATAAGGTACGAGCAGATATAGAGTCAAAACGAGATGCATTTCATAGAAAAGTGTTAAGATTGCTCGAGATTAAAGGCTGCTCGGCTCAACCATGCTGTCTTTACCAAAGTAAAAGATTGCTCGAGATTAAAGGCTGCTAGGCTCAGCCATTTTTTGTCTTTGCAAAAAAAAAGCTAGAAATATTAAGTGCTTCAATGTTCTTGAGGTTGCTCAGTTGGTTGATCTTGAGGCTGAGCGGTAGACAAGTCTTGAGGCTGGGCGGCAGGCAAGTCTTGAGGTTGGTTGGCAGGGACAGAGGTGTTAGCTGAAGCATTCGGATCGGAGGGGAGAGTAGAATCCTCGAGAGCAGGAGTATTATCTTGTTCGGCGATAGAGAAAGCTAGGTCCTGAACAACTGAAATATGTTCGGTAGACACAGTCTGGGCCTCGGCTTGATCTCTCTTAGTACAGTACTACATAAGCTCATCAAAATCTTCCCCCAGATAGCTATAGTCAACCCCCTTATTGCGCACCTAGAAGTCATAGAAAGTGCTCATGCTAAAAGCCTCATAGGCCACGACATCAGCAACCCTTCTAGATTTCTCTTCATCAAGGGCCTTTGCTATTTCGTCCCTCTCTTCTTGGATGACTCTCCCCTCGGCATCATTTCTCATGGAAATGTCCTTCAGCTCTTCCACCCTCCTCTCCAGTCAATTGACATCCAAGTTCCTTTGTTCAGCAGCAGCTTGGAGACCTTCGTTATCCTTGGTAACCTGCTCAGAAGTCCGCTACAGCTCCTGGACCTGCTCGACCAGTTGGGAAACCTGGGCCTTTAAGGAAGCATTCTCCTTGGAGTCCTTCAACAAGCTGGTCACTTGCTTGTTCACCACCTTGACTCGGTGGTGAGCGTAGCTAAGTGCCAAGATGCCCTGCAATATTAAAAGAAGGTTGTTAGAGGAATTAATGAAGGTAATAAAAAAAAATAACAATACCAAGCAGATGGAGCACTTGCCCTGACAACATCCTAGATACCATTGTTGTTGATGTTCTCCAGAGATTGGGTGCCTAAAGTAGCCAAGAAGTTTCCCTAAGAGGCAGACACCCCTTTTATATGTCCTTGGTGGATTGCCAAGGCCTTCTTCAAAGAATCTTTAAACTCTTCGGTAGGGTCCTCAACAACACCTTCTTGGGCTCTGCTCGGGGCGGTGGGCTCTGGTGTAGTGGTTGTATGGATAACCTCCTCAGCCTGGAGTCCTTTGCTCTTGCTAGATTTGCGCAATGGAGTCTGTGCCTTTTTTCTGAGAATAAGTCTTCTCAACCTGCTCAGTAACTTCGGCAGGAGAGTCAATTTTCTGGCGCTTGGCCGAGGGAGCCTCACTGCTCGGACCGCTAGTGTGCTTCTGGGTGAATTTCTTATAAAAGACGGGTGAAATATCTACAAAATAAAAGTAAAGCATTAGTAAAGGTGTCGAGCAGGGCCAGAACAAGAAAAAATTCACAATTAAGAAAAAGTAAGAACAAGTTGTGAAAAGAGAGCTAAATCACCCTCTTCGGTCCCCCCCGAGTAGTAGGCTGCTTCGAGCGGAAGATCCCCATCACTGTCTAATGAGTCTTAATCAATGTGCTATATTGCAGCTTGCTTGCCCTTTCTAGGCCGGGGGCAGTGATAGTTTTGGGAGCATCATGCTTGACGGGCTCCCTGATAACGACTTCAGGAGAATTCCTTATTCGATGGGCTAAGCAGGGTCTGGACGGGGGAATTGATGGTCTGGTTTGCTTTTTAATAGGTGGTGGTGAACTGGGCGACCAAGTGCTGGGCAGGGGCTTCCTAGGCGACTGCCTGGTAGGGGTGGCACCCTTAACCTTTGTCTTGGGATCAGGGTATAGCCCGACAGTTGCAAGTTTTTATGTAGTGGTTAAGGGCACCAAGTCTTCTAGTCCTCTGGCCCGTTTCTCCATCTCCCTGGTGGGGGCTGGCTAGCTGAAGGGACCGTTACGTCGAAAGGACAAGTGATTGATGGCAATGTCCGCTGTAACGAAGCATTGGTTGGCATACTCCCCAACCTTGGAGATACCTTCAGTATTAGCTAAATAAACGTTAGAGTCTCTATGGCTAAAGTAGAAATACCCCGAACGACCTTGTCAGGGGCTGGATTTGAGGTCAAAAAGGAAATTTACTTCGTGCGCAAATAGCACCGGCCAATTTAAGGACTTGTATAAAACATAGAGGGCCGAGAGGAACTTGATGCCCTTAAGACTGATTTGGGTAGGACAAAGCCCAAAATAATCTGCCACACTTTAGAAGTATGGCAGAAGTGGAAGGGTCATGCCAGCAGTAATGTGAAACCTGCTCCAGGTGTAGAATTGGGCCCCAAGGTGCTCAACAATCTGTGAGGTAGTAGGTTTGAGGATTGAAACATCTTCGAGCTTGAAATGATCTTGTTTTGCAGCTATTTGTTAGAGATGGTGCTGGCAGGAGCTACATATAAGGGGGGCTCCTCAGTCTCTGGTGAGGGGTTGAGAATGGCCTCGGTATAAATCTCTGTGGCATAGTCTGTTTCGGTCTCCCCTTCCTACCCTGAGATGCTCGACTCTTCCTCAGGGGGCACGACTTCCTGGACATCTCCGGCGGTGGCACGACGTGCCACATGGGGGTCTTCCTCATCCACGCCACGGGTATTTTGTTTAATACATGCCATTGTTGTTTCCAAGGGATGAGTTTACAAACCGGTCTGATGATCACCTTCCCCAATAGTTTGCGCGTACAAGGAAAAGGGGAAAGATGAGGTGAGAGCACCGAACAGTGCTGGTCGGTATAGGAAATTCGGATCGTGCCGACCAGACCAAGTTAATAAACAAGACAATGTACCAATCAGAAAACAGATCGAATCAAAATTAAAAAAAAAAACTGAGGCAACAGAGTGTATTCGAAATCGTTTTCCAAGAACTGTTCTTGGTGTTCTTCAAGAACACCGAACGTAAATCAACAAAAATAGTTCATTAAAACTCTATTTTTTTTAAATTAGAGGTTAAAACAGGATACCCATGTCAAGTAGCTACTCAAAATAGTCATCTATTTATAGATTCAAGCAACATACATTCAAGAAACCTAGGTATTTATTAAAAGTATTACCCACGACCACAACGAAAAAAATGCAGTGAAACAAGAATCATTTTTCATACAAGGCCAAAATCAAAAAGTAAAAGTTGAGAAACTTACTTGTTGTTGGACATGCTCAGAGGTGAGGAACATCATCAATAAGTGTCTAGGCAAAGGCGAGGGCAAGAACCTTTGGAGCTTGGTTCAACTCAGAGCGTCTGATGTGTTTGGAGAATGAAGAGGGTAAAGTGAAAAAAGGAATGAACTTTTACTTATGAGCAAAGAAATGTATCCTCTCTCCTGCCAAACATTAATGGAACCCTCCATTCAGCAGTCCCTTCAGCTGCTGCAGGCACGTCTCCCCAGACAAGTCAACATACATATATGCACGTCCCTCCAATCACATCTCCTTAGCCACCTCCCACGTCAGCCCACTCTTCGATTACCGCACAACTGTTGATATAACTATTAAAGAAGGCCATTATGGCACTTTATGGTTTCAAAAAAGGGCGGGAAAGAGTGAAAAGCCATTTCTTGGAAACTTAAAGAAATAAAAAGTCTATTAATTATACCAGATGCTATGCCACATAGCAAGGAGCATATACCCCTGATCAAGCTAGACGGTATGATCTCCAGAAGAAAGTTTTCATACTGCTTAGCATCATTGCAAACTTGGGGAGCAAATGTTATCCCAAAACTTGGCATATCTGACATGGCACTAGTCTTGAGCACATGGCATTAAGCTTGAACACATGGAGTAGACTGGGCAGACCTCTCGACAGGCTGATCGGTGTATATCTGCAGGGTATACAACAAGTTGTTGCTCGGTAGGACCACCAGAAAACTTGCTAGTTGGTGTGACAGACATATAACCCTGGTCGGTTGAATGTAGTTACACTCACTAATAACAGTCCACAAAGAGTGCCTAACAACCCTAAACACTAGGTTAAGGCTTCTGAAGAATAGGACAACAACCACTTGCGAGAATGTAGGGATTTTTCCCTGTTAGTGATGCTCAGGTGCAACCCTCGGATGAGAGGGAAAATATAAATACAAACTCTCTACCACAGTGGAGAGGGGTTCACAAAATTAGCCCACTGACTAGCACCAGAAACACACCGAGCAGATTGGCTTGGTACCTAGCAGCGATTCTGCCATTCTGTATTGTCTTTTACACCTAGAAATTTACCTATTTTCACTGGTTATCTTGTGTAAACCTTTAAAATCAATACAAATCTAAGAGGAAGTAGGTCATTACCATTTCTTGGGGCTGAACCTCTATAATTCTAGTGTTTTTTGTCATTTATTGCTCATAGTTATTAGGTTTTTGGCTTATTTATGGTTCATTGATTGTCTAATTGAAATCTCTCTAATTAATTAATTTAACTTTGCGTTAGTTGACCAAAAAGCCAGTCAACACCCCCTAATCAAGGCACTATGCCTTATTAGGGAAATTGGGACGCTACAATAACCATCCACATTTCTTCTAACTTTGATACTTGGTATGGTATCAACCTCTCCAAGGTCCTTTATTTTGAAATTAGAAGATAGAAACTTCTTCATTTCCATTATGCCTTTCATTTAATTAGTTAATAACAACATATCATCAACATATAGACACACTAAGATGACATAGTCATCACAAGTCTTCGAGTATAAGCACTTGTTCGCATTATTATGTCTAAACCCATCTGAAACAATGGCCTCTTCAAACTTCTCATGCCATTGGTTTGGTGCTTGTTTTAAACCATATAATTATTTAACAAGCTTACACACCCTTAGAATAAACCCTTTTGGTTGTTCCAGGTACACCTTATCATCGAGGTTACCATTTAGGAGTGTCATTTTGACATCCATTTGATGAACATATAGGTTGTGTATTGATGATAAGGAAAACAACAATCTTATAGATGTTGTCCTTGCTACCGGTGCAGATGTATAAAAATAATATACACCCTCCTTTTATCTAAACCCTCTAGCAACCAATCTTGCCTTATAGGCTTGAATGTTCCCATTAGTGTTGTATTTTCTTCGAAATAGCCATTTGCAACCTATTGGCTTTGATCCTTGTGGTAGATCAATAATCTCTCAAGTGTGGTTAGACATAATTGAATACATCTCATCATTTATTGCCTCTTTTAAAAATTTAGAGACCCTTGAAGACATAGCTTCTTGGAAAGTTTTAGGATCATCATCCACTTGAAGTACCATAGGTGTAACGCCCTACTTCCCTAGAGTCGTTACCATGTGATTTTAAAATGTGCCATTAGCTCACTAACTGAGGTATTAGACTGAAAAGTGTGATTAAATCAAAATAAATACTCATTTAAAGAAAATTAAGTATAAAAGGTTTGGAAATTCATTAAAATTATAAAAGCGTTACATTGGGATCCCAATACATTGTTTCAAAAATATATTTACAACTCAAAAGTTAGGGTACAGTCGACCTAAGCGAGAAAATCAAACGTTTGTACAGTGTTCCTCAAAACTATCCCAGCCTTGGCGGCCAGGTAGGCCAAACATGTACGTGCCGCTCCCTGCCCTCCAACTCATGTTTGGTCGGCCTTTCCCTTGCCCTTACCTGCACCATAGAGCACCTGTGAGCCAATGCCCAACAAGAAAACCCCACACACATAGCATATATAACAATTCATTTCAGTAAATGCATAACTTTTAAACAGATACATCAGACTATTCACATAGCGGCCTATGCCGACCACGGTGCATTACCAAGCACCGAGTTCATGGTCTTCACTGAACGAGTGAGTACCACACCCTCTATGGCCATGACATGGTGGCCTGCATACAACATGCTTATTTCCATTCCCGGCCTTCGCTGATCAGTCATAATCACACAAACATGGCATAATAATTATAAACATTCATACATAACAAAAAACACTGATAATTGGGCCATGCCTTGCTCTATGGACACAAATAGTTTTCTTACCTGTGTTCCGAGCTGAACGTATAGTGCGATCTCGAGCATGATCCCATAAACTAGAGCCTTAGCGGTAAAATCTAGTCACAACGCAATAATAATAAATATCCATCAAACCCTAAACCAATTAAAATCTCTAGAATAATATTCTAGCCTCCAAGACCTCGAATTCTACTAAACTGGGTAGTAGAATCCTTCTCGAGCCCATAGATTTGAGTTCTTGAGCTTAAAACCCTATTTTGGCCATTTCCCCTAATTTGAGCTGCGACCCAGCCCCCTAAGGCCATAACGCGCTACAAGTTAGAGAGACCCAAGGCTCTCTTCTAAGGGACGCGGGCCATGGTGCACCCTACCTGCGTCGCGACGACTAGGCAAATTCAGAGACCCTCTAGGGCCTTCTGGGTTCATACGGGCTACAGTGCCTGAAGAATAGAGCCGCGGCTTGAGCCTGGAAACCCAGTTTTTCCCATGCGTTTTCTCGAGCCAAATCCACTGAAATCCACCAAAATCAAAACCTAAACCCAGAATTCAGTCTATAACTCATAACAAGGCAACATAGTCTGTATAAATACCCCAAAAAACTACTCCATAATCTCACTAAAATCCACAAACCTAAGGCCCAACCCCATGAAAACCTCTAAATCACAGCAGAGAAACCCAACAAAATCAGCATAATTTTTTACCTCAATAGAGAATCCGACCCTGAGCTAAACCCCAAACACTTCAAGCTTCAAGCTTCAAGCTCCTCAAATTCTCAACAAATTTCCCCAAGAATTTCACCAATACTTCCAAGTACACTAAAGGAGAGAGAGAGAGAGAGAGAGAGAGAGAGAGAGAGAACCGAGTAGAGGGAGAGAGAGTTGAATTCCTTTTGATTTTTGGTTCTTTCTACAGGGTTCTAAGTCTATGTCTAACCCTCCTGGCACCAAAATGACCTTTAGGTAAATTCTAGCCCTTTAATACCACCAAGGGTAAACCATCATTTGCCACATTCCCGCTAATGCCTCGAGTATTCCTATAGATCCCCAATCAATCCCGGCATCCCCAAATAATCGCTAAATAGCTACCCTTTACTCGATAAATCCCGAACACACGCCAAGTTCCCAAAATACCCCGTTGTGACTATTCCGCTAATTCGCTACCTAGTATTGCCTCGGATCACACATCTCAAATATATCTCCACAATACGGTGGTCTCAGTCATATCACAAACATGACACACACACACATATACCCTAAATGGGTCAAAAATTACAAATATGCCCTTATTAACACGAACGGGCCACATGCATATTTAATTCACCTAAACATGCATATCTAGTCATATAATAATATAATTCGAGTAATCACGTATTGATACACATATTGTTGGGGTTTTATGCCCTAATTAAAACTCAAATTCTTTGTAATCTCATTTATTATCAATAAAAGAATAGAAATCATTTTTTGACTTGGTCAATCACTTTGCTCACATGTTTTATTTTCATGATTATTTGTTTAATATAAACTTCTATTAAATCCCGAGCATATAGCTAATCATATTTATAGTGACGTAATCACAATGGAATATAAATATGATTATATGTTCAAAATAAGTTAGTCCTAAGATTAGTCAGTGCACAAGATTTACACTGACTTGCTAATTTGTGATATGATCTACTTACACATCACAGTGTTATGTTCTTTCCAGAACATTAGCAAAGTAGATAAGATCAGATGTATTTGTTACATTGAACAGGACAAATATTGACAGTTGATAAGATAAGTAAACATACTGTTATTATCTATTCTAGTCATATCATATAGTTGACCATATGTCAATTCAATCTCAATTCTGAGTGGTTAGTATTCTAACTGATTGTATTATTTGAGTTCTTTGACTTGTTCATTACCAGCTTACCCTACGGACTAGACCATACTTACATCTTGGGAACTCGGTAGTATAATTGAGTGGGAGTGTTAATCATAGATATGAACATCTATAGCTTCTGATGAAGAAGTGAAACGATGGTTTCCTTTTAGTTTGGTTCAAGGTGTTAAATGATAGAGATCTTATTTCAGTAAATTAGTTTACTGAAATATCATTTACAAGGAACTAAGAGTTTTAAGGATAAAATACAATGAGGGGTAAAACGGTATTTTAGTCCCATCTCATTGTAGACCGTCTATAGAGGATTGAGTGACAATTATGGTTGTAACAATGGTTAATTAATAGTATATTTATATATTTTTTTATAGAGCGTTCTATGAATTCAAGAGTGCAATTCCGAGTCTATAGTGGAGTCACGAGGAATTAATAAGTTAGTAAATTTACTTGTTAGATTTGTGATAACTTATTGGAGCTTGATTTCATAGGCCCATGGTCCCCATTGTACCTTGGATAAAATCATCTAGATAGTCTCAATTAATTGATTTAATTATTAATTAGAATTATCAAAGTTAACTAGGTTAATTTTGGATAGTTTCACAGAGTTATGTAATTTAGAGAAGAAAAGAGAAATTATGGCAGATTTATTAATTAAGATAAATTTGTATCTAAATTAATAAATAAGTTTAAATCAAGGTTCAAATTATAAATAATTAATTTGATAAAGGATTTAAATAATTATTTAATTAATTAAATCAATAGAAAATAATACAGGTCTTGATTTTAAGTCCAATGGGCTTATAATCAAATGAGAAATTTCACAGGCCTAAAGCCCATGATAATTTCAACCTAGGGCTTCAAATTGGCTATTATTTTATTTTATTTTTAATTAAATTAAATGGCCTAATGGAGTCTATAAAAGGAGTTCTTAGAGAGAAGTAAAAACACAAGTTTGACAAGTCACAAGTCAAATTTTCTGATAGTTTTTAGATTCTCTCTAAACATAAATCATTTTCTAAGCCTCTTTGTTATTTTCTCTTCTTCTCTCTGTGTCTATCTCATGTGTTGAGAATTTCCCACTCTAGTCGAGGTGATTCTAAGGATACTTTGGAAGACTGTGAAGAAATCAGAAAAACGGTTCAGTTTCTTGATAATACTCTACGATAGAAAGGATACAAGGGTTAGAGAAACTGAAGGAATGACTCATTTATTCCGCTGCGTATACTGTAAGTATTCTTATCATTGTTTCTCTTTGAATTGAATTTTAGAAACATGTTCTATGTTATCTCATATTAATTTTTTTAATATTAGATTTCATGAAAATAAATAAAGATCCTGTATAAATTTTCCCAACAACTGGTATCAGAGCCTTTGGTAATCTATATATTCATGCATGAACATGTTTAAAATTGGATTATTTGATGTGTTTTAATAATTGGATGGATTTTCATGTTTTTATGAAGCATATTGATTTTATGTGATTATTAGCAATTTTTAGGTTATTTTGTTGTGTTTTTTATGCTATTAATTTTTATATATGCTTTATTTTGTGTAAAACATGTTAAAAATTAATTAGAAAATGGTTTTGGTTTGAAAAATAGCTCAATTTTTTTTTTTTTAAAAATTGGTCCAGCTGCATTGTGCGCGCCCTGCCCGTGCACCGCGCACCACCTGCGTGCACTAGCCATGCGATGAACAATACCCGTGGTACTGTTCATCCAATTTTTTTTTAATTAAAGAAATAAAAATGTGAAAATTAATTATTTATAATCAAAGCCAAAAATATCAGATTTGTTTTTGTATTTAAAATTATTTTTTAAAATAAGATATTTTTGTTAGTTGAGATTTAAATAATTAGATATTTTCTACAAAGATTCAAATTAAAATTTAAAAATAGACTAACAACTTAATTTTAAATCTTTTAATATATTAAAATATTAGAATTAAAATATCAGATATTTAAGATATTTTCTTTTAAATTCTTGATATTTTTATTAAATCTTTATTTGAAAATATAAATATCTGTTTATTCTATAGTTTTTAATATTTAAATTATTTGAAATTTAAAATTTGTTAGTTAGATATTTTCATGAATATTTGAATTTGTTTAACTGTTTTAATATATTTTAGGGTTGTTATAACTATTTATATATATATATATTTTAATGGTTAAAATATTAGCTAATAGTTGTAACAACACAAGATACTTTTTTTTTTTTGAAAAACAGTTAAGATATTGATTTTAAAATTTAAAATTAGTTAAATTTTGAAAAATATAATATATTTTTTTTAGCCAATTAATAAAATATATTTTTTTAATAAATGGGATTTAAATTAACTTTGATTAATTGTTGATAAATTCTATTTAAATTAAATTAATATTTTTTTTTTCAAATTAACCTAAAAACAAAGTTTATTGTTGATAAATGAAATTTAAATTAACTATTGTTAATTGTTGATAAATTTTATTTAAATTGACTTATTTTTGTAAAAATTTAATTAATTTGAATTTTTTTTGATAAATTCTAGATAATTAATTGTGATATTTTTGCATAAATTCATAGAATTACTCATATAGTAACATGGTTAGGCCCATCCAATTATAACATGTCTGTTTGCACTGTATGTGGTATTTTTGCAATTGGGCTTAGATGCATATATTAGCCCATATGTTTGTTAGATATACGGACTTTGTCAAATAAAATATTCATAAAATGATAGGTTTTATTTGGGCCCACTAGAAAATGTAAAGTTTAAATTCCTCTCTTGTGGGTGATTCCACTTGTGAATGCCCATTTGCTTTGCATGACTATAGTGAGCCTAATCAATTAATAACAATTAATAAAACGAATGTTTAAATTCCTATCATTTGGACCTTGTATGGAAGATTAGGGGCCTTTGTAGTGGGAACGACATACTGGACCCAGCCCTCCTCCATACAAACCCAATTGTTAAGGCCCATTTACCTGAGTTGGACTTAATTGTATAGGTTCATTATATTAGTTAAACCTAAATATTGATTAGCAACAAATTAATTCTAAATTAATTGAATTTGTTTCAATGTGACACTTTAGAATTGATAGGAAATTATAGGATTTTGGTTTTAAAAATTAAGTCTTTTAAATTTTTTTTTTTGGAAAACCATAGTCATTAATTTTCTAAAAATAAATAATAAAAATACTATTTTTTAAAATTTTATAATGAGCTTATTTTAAGATTTATATTCGATCTCCACCATTGGTTTAACAACGTCAATAGCTTAATGGGTCCTCGAGGCGCTTTGATTCGTCCCCGTACGGAAGGTGTTCATTAGCTATTTTGACAAGGTTAGATTTCGAAAGATAGATAATTATTGGTTAAATTCTACTAGACTCACTCCTACGGTGACTACTAGGACTAAATCTATGATTATCAAAACCATGGGTCTAGCTCATAAAATAAGAGATTTTGTTTTCTGATTTTGATCGAATAGTAGATTGTTAATAGTGGTGTCCATTATTAAATGAGTTTACAACTCTATTTAACTAGTGGTATTTTTTGACTCTCGCCAACTGGGACAAGGATATCATAGTTTAGTTAAAAACCTAAAGAAATAGAGATATGATTGTTTTTGGTATTTTTTCTCATATCTGACATATTTTGGTATATGTTGTGCTATTTCTTGAATTTTATGTGAATAGGAGTTTTATTGAGCAAAAGGGATTGATTTCTATTTTATTGATAATTTGTAGTTTTAAGTTAAATAATGGTCGTGTCTACTCCCATCCTTTCTCAACTTTCAATGGAGAAACTCACTGGAGAAAACTTCCTTAAATGGAAGAAAAACATCAACATTGTGTTGATTGGTGACAACTCCAAGTTCGTGATGACTGAGGAATCCCCGAAAGTTCCAGTTGAAGAAGCTACCAAGTCTGTGAGGGACAAGTATGAGCGTTGGCAGATGGCTAACAACAAGGCGCGATACTAAATGTTGACTAGTATGGTCGACACTCTCAAGACAAAGATGGAGAATGTCGAGACAACCTACGAAATCATGGATAAGCTCCAAGACATGTTTGGTGCCAAGTCAGCGCAGACTCGTTTTAAGGCCACCAAGAAATATGCCAATGCTGGGATGGCACCTTCTCAGCATGCTCGTGATCACCTGATCAAGATGAAGAACTACTTTCAGGAAGCTAAACTACATGGAGCCATAATAGATGAGGAAACTCAAGTTGGCTTAATCCTCAACAGTCTTTCTCCAGCTTTCCTGCCATTCACCACCAACTATGTGTTGAATAAACTCAACTATGGTCTGACGCAGCTCATGAACGAGCTTCAGAATTTTGAGTCTATCATGGGTGGACCAAGTAAGGGAGGAGAAAAGAAGACAACTACTACTACTGCTGCTAATCCAGCTAAGGCTGAAGCTAACCAAGCTTCGTCTTCGAAAGCTGGAAACAAGGGAAAAGGTGGACAAAACAACAACCACAAGCCTGCAAAGGCTGCAAAGATGAGTGCACAACCAAGTGCACGGATGCCTAAGGGGAAGAACAAGAAAAACAAGAAAGGTAAAGGTAAGTGTTTTCACTGCAAAGAGAAGGGGCATTAGAAACAGGATTGCCCCAAGTTTCTAGCAGCTAAAAACAAAGGTAATGATTATAGTTCATTTATCTTGGAAATATGTGTTTTAGAGAATGATAAATCTGTTTGGATTATTGATTCTGGATCTACTAACCATGTTTGTAACTCTTTACATCTTCTTGAATCGTGGGAGGAAGTGGACGAAGGCGGCTTAAAGCTTAGAGTTTGGAACAGAGTGTTCGTTGCGGTCCAAGCTAGAGGAAGAGCTCGTCTAAAGTTCGGAAATACATTTTTAATTTTAAATGATGTATTTTTTATTCCTGATTTTAGTAGAAGTTTAATTTCAGTTTCCATGTTGCAATTAGAACAATTTGTTATGACTTTCACAAGTTCTAATATATTTATTTCTTTCAATGGATCCCAATTGTGTATTGCATGTTTGGAAAATGGGCTTTATATTCTGCGACCTATCGAACCCCTCGCTCTTAATAATGATTTATTCAAAGTAGCTAAACCTAGGACCAATAAACATCAAAAGACCAATAACGGTAATATGACGTATTTATGGCACTTGAGACTAGGTCACATTGGCTATGATAGAATTAAAAGACTTACAAAGGACGGACCTTTGAGGGAACTCACCTTAGGTGAATTACCTATCTGTGAATCTTGTCTAGAAGGCAAACTGACCAAGCGTCCATTCTCTGCAAAGGATGATAGGGCCAAAGAACCACTTGGACTTATTCATTCAAATGTTTGTGGACCTTTGAATGTACAAGCCAGGGGTGGTTTTGAGTATTTCATCACTTTCATTGACGATTACTCTAGATACTCATGTCTTTACCTAATGCATAGGAAATCAGAAACATTTTCAAAGTTTAAGGAATTCCTAGCAATGGCTTAGAACCAATTAGGTAAAACGTTAAAGATCTTGCGATCTGATAGGGGTGGAGAATATTTGGATATGCAGTTCCAAGATCATTTAACTGAACTTGGGATTTTATCACAACTTACTGCCCCAGGTACTCCGCAAAAAAATGGTGTAGCGGAACGCCGTAATAGAACTTTATTGGAAATGGTTAGATGCATGCTTAGTTACTCAACTCTACCAACTTCGTTCTGGGGACATGCAATTGAAACCGCGCATGACATTCTCAATGTCGTGCCGACTAAATCAATCCCCAAAACACCTTTAGAATGCTGGAATGGTCATGAACCTAGTTTACGCCATTATAAAATGACTATGTCCAAAACTTCAAACCACGCAACAAAGTAGTTTTAGAAGAGATGGTTAAAGAAATTACTCCAACCAATGTTCCCTCGTCATCAATGCGAGTTGATGATTAAATTCCCACTCTTCATGTCCAACTGACGCAAGTCGATTTAAATGAAGAAAGTATCACTGTTCCTGAGCAAACAATCACAGAGCCTTGTCGTAGTGGAAGGGTTTCTAAGAACCCAGTTCGCTATGATTTGGATGGTGAAACCAATATGGTTGTTGGTGACACTAGTGATGATGATCTGTTGTCTTTCAAACAGGAAATGGCTAGCCTTGAAAAGGAACTATGGCTCGAAGCCATGAAACAAGAAATGGAATCCATGTACTCAAATTTCGTCTGGGATCTTGTGGAAGCACCTAGTGACTTTAGGGCCATTGGTTGCAAGTGAATCTACAAGAAGAAATGAGGTGTTGATGGAAATATCGAGACTTATAAAGCTCCATTAGGGGCAAAGGGTTATACCCAAAGAGAAGGCGTGGAATATGAGGAAATTTTTAGTCCGGTTGCCATGCTCAAGTCCATTCGCATCCTCCTATCCATAGCAGCCGCTCTCGACTATGAGATCTGGAAAATGGACGTCAAGACAACTTTTCTTAATGGAAAGCTTGACGAAGTTATTTATATGGATCAGCCAGAAGGATTTAAAGTAGCTGGACAAGAAAGAAAAGTTTGCAAGTTGAATAGGTCCATTTATGGACTTAAGCAAGCTTCTCATTCTTGGAATATTAGGTTTTATGAAATAATCAAAACCTATGACTTTGAACAAAATATTGATGAGCCCTGTGTTTACCAACTGAAGGCAAATCAAATAGTGGTATTCCCGGTTCTTTATGTAGATGATATCTTACTCATTGAAAACAATGTTAAGAAATGATCAGATGTGAAGAATTGGCTAAGCACTCAATTCCAGATGAAGGATTTGGGTGAAGCAAGTTATGTTCTAGGTATCCAGATCATCAGGGATAGAAAGAACAAAATTTTAGCTTTATCTTAAGCAGCTTACATAGATAAAGTGCTTGAACATTTCTCAATGTCAACTTCCAAGAAAGGGCGTCTACCGTCCCGCCATGGAATTCATCTTTCAAAGAAGCAGTCTCTCCAGACTCCTGAAGAGGAAGATGCAATGAGAAAAGTTCCTTACGCATCTGCAGTTGGAAGTCTGATGTATGCCATGTTGTGTACTAGACCAGATATCTGCTATGCAGTGGGAGTAGTGAGAAGGTATCAGTCAAACTTAGGACCGGAACATTGGACAGTAGTTAAGCATATCCTAAAGTATTTTAGGCAGACTAGGGATTATATGTTAGTCTACAAGGGTGGTGTTGTGAACCCTGTAGGCTACACCGATTCAGATTTTCAGACTGATGTCTGTTTACCCAAGAATGAACTACTTGATGATGTGGTAGGATTAATCTACATGTGGGAAACACGTGGCAGTTTTAAGTGAACATATCCTCCTCGATCCTTGACCAGGATCATTGGCTTATTAAGTAATCATGGGCGACCAGCCTAGTCGCATATATTCAGTTATTTCCTTCAAATATGCAATCTTGTAATTACGTATTAATTATAATTTTCATTATTGTTTAGATACGCATGTATTAAATGTAATTAAGTCCCATTGGCCCATGTAAACCTCCTTGAGCCTATAAATAAGAATCAAAGGGTTCAAGAGAGGGGAATTTTGGCTTTTCGAACATTTTCCTGGAGAACACTTGAGCTAAGAGATTCTAAGAGAGAAAAAGAGTGTTGTTATCACTCACAACTGTATTTATCTGAGATCTAGTGAAACTTGTGAACCCTAGTTCATTGATCACTATTCTTGGAATACTATATCAATAAGAACACTAAGTGGATGTAGGTTGTTACCATTGAGTTGGGGCCGAACTACTATAAATCATTTGTGTCATTTATCTTTTTGTTTGGAGTTCTTCTCATTTTCATCTTTCTTTATATCGTTTATCTGACTTTGTGTCATTGGCCAATTCGAGGGTCAACATTTTGGTGCTTTCATTGAGAGTCCAACTCAAGACTTCTAGAAAAATCAAATGGCGAAAACATCCAGAAAGACGGGACAAACCTCTGGTGCTGCATCCACCCAACCTCTTCCACCAAATGTGGCTGAAGATGAACCACAGTTGGATTTCAAAGAGGAGGATATGGATTCTGAGACCTTGAGGACAACACTGAGTGTGTTGCAGGAGGAGTTAGCCAATTTGAGGACTAATCAGGAGAATGTGGCTGAGACAATGGCATTACAACAGAGAGAAATTGACTGTCAACGTTAAGAGTTGAATGAGCAGCAGGCCGACATGGATCGCCGACAGAGAGATGCCACCGCCGCCGTGGAGGTAGCCATTCAGTTGGCCCAGGGACAACCTGCGCCAACTTCTCAACCGGATCAGCCACCAAGTGCACCACCACAACAAGGCCAAGACCCAAGTCCTCCACCTCAGCCGGCAAGCCCTCAGAGGCCAGAACAACCTCCTGCGGCTCAACAGGATATTCCATTTCAAAACCTTGAGCAGTAGCCACCTTTTCATTCTGGTTGATATAATCCCCACCATCAAAGGCAGAATAGGACAGGGCAGCCTCACCGAAGCCCTAGATGCCAAACTGCTGAGGAACCGAACCCACCGAACAGGGGACAGCGTCCTTCTGCTAGTAGAAGACAAGTCGAGTCAGGCTCTGCGGTCAGGGGCCCCCCACGACATAATAATGCCCGGGGACCCACCGACTAGCGCAGGCCTCCCCCTAATGCTCAGGACATGCAAACAAGAGGAGGTGACAATGCGATCAGCAGGTCTCGACATAACCAGTCCCATTTTAGAGATGGACACGACTACAATGAGTCTGATTCTGACAGAGGAAATGTTGGTCGAAGACAAGGAGAGAGGGGTGGAGAACGGAATCCCCCACCAAGAGAAAATAGGCCTACGAGCCAGAATGTTGGGGGGCAACCTAGGCAACCTAACGTCTTTGATCGGTTGGGCGCTAGCGAGCAAAGGCATAGAGATGACAACTTGAGGGATGTGCTCAACGATAAGCGGGAAATGCACGATGAGTACGCTCCTCCAACACCGGAAGCCCCAGCAATACTAGACGCAGTACAGGCCCAGATCGATGCACTAAATTAGGCCATACAACAACTGGTGGGGAGCCGAACATCCCACATCGAGTATGACCGGAGAAGAGGCACTCCATTCATACAAAGAATAGCAATGGTGGAAACCCCAAGTAAATTTAAGATGCCAGTATTGCCCAAATTTGATGGATATGGGGACCCGGTATCTCATGTGAATAAGTTTGAGATACAGATGGAAATCCAGAAGGTGTCGGATGATGCTCGCTGCAGAATCTTTTCGGCTACCTTATCCGATACTGCTCAGGAATGGTTCTTCAAATTCCCTCCTGCTAGTATAGTGTCATGGGAGATGTTCGTAAAGGAGTTCTACAGGCAATTCTACGCTGGTCGAGTACATCCAACTGAAGCCAACCAACTGGTAGAGATACGCCAGAAGAAGGGAGAATCCTTAAAGGAATATGTCCAATGTTTTATGCGAGCAGGAGCTGGAGCTAAGATGGTTGGCGATGAGGGGAAAATGATGGCACTTACTGCTGGAGTGCGGCGCCACTCACCCCTCTGGAATAGTTTAAGGAAGAATGGGGTGAAGAGTACCCAAGAATTCCTAGATCGAGCAGACTGGTACATCAAGCTCGAAGAGGTGATTGCTAACGAAGGGAAGTCGCCTGCAGGAGACAAGGGACCAAAGGAAAATCCCGCCAAAGCCGCCAATGGGTCAGATAAACCCAACGGTAACGGAAAAAACAACGAGAAAAATGGTGGAAAAAGGGCAAACAACGGGCCATTGACGTCTGAGAATAAGTGCCCTAAGGGTAACAGATGCGAGCCAAGATTCACCAATTACACGGCCCAAGTCGAAAGCAGAGCGGAGGTGTACTAGGCGACCATCACCAATGTCCCTTACAAGCGACCAGCTCCGATAAGGAAAGATATCCCCAAGAGAGATACAACCAAGTTTTGTCGTTTTCACAATGACAATGGTCACGACACCAATGAGTGCAACTAGCTGAAAGATGAAATTGAGTTCCTTATCAGACAAGGACATCTGAGGAGATACATACGAGCTACTGGAGGTTCTCAGCAAGAGGCTCAAGGGGGCAACGAGCAAGCACTTGTACGCCAACGCTCGCCCCCTTTACAGCCAGCTCCCGTGGCGGGTACATTGCTAACCATCTGTGGTGGACCACACCTAGTAGGATATAGTGGCAAGGGAGCGATACGCCAGAACCTTATGCCATGACCAAGACATTGAAATGCTGAATGTGGAGGAGCAAACTCCCAAGAAAGCTCGAACAGAGGAAGAACTGATAACTTTCTTTGAGCATGACGCTCAACAAGTTCGGTTCCCCCATTCGGATCCTCTGGTCGTGGATGTCCAAATCACCAATATGATGTTTAAGTGGGTGTTAGTGGACACAGGGAGCTCAGTAAATATTCTGTACAAGTCTTCGATGGAAAGGATGAAGTTTTCCGTGAAGGATTTGGAGCCATGCAACCAAACCATTTATGGTTTTTCTGGAGAACGGCTCGCGCCAACAGGGTCGATCAGGCTTCCGGTCATAGTAGGAATTGCACCTACGAACAGGACATTACTCACTACTTTTATAGTAGTTGATTTTCCTTCTGCATATAATGCTTTGATTGGAAGGCCTATTCTAGTCGACCTGCGAGCCGTGACCTCGGTATGGCACTTAGCCATGAAGTTTCCAACCGACGCAGGGATAGGATGCGTGTTGGGAAACCAACGAGAAGCGAGGGAATGCTACAATTCCTCAATTACTAAAGCAAAAAAGGGTGGATCGAGGGAAGGAGTCAAAAAAGGGTTGCAATTGGCCAATGAGATACAAGCCCCATCAGGTGAGCACGTCGCCAAATAGGGTGTTGCCCAAAGTGAGGATAGGGAGCTTTGGGGATTTTGAGGAAGATGTAGGACAAGGACCTCGAGGAGGTTCAACTCGATGAGTTAGATCTGACCAGGGTTGTGAAAGTCGGTGAAAACTTAGAGACAACAATAAAACAAAAACTGGTGGAATTTTTGAAGAAGAACCAGGAGGTCTTTGCCTGGTCACACAAAGATATGGTTGGGATTGACCAAGCAGTTATAAGCCATGTCTTGAACATAGATAAAAAAATTCCACCAGTACAATAGAAAAGAAGGCTGCTCGACAAAGATAGATCGAAAGCCTTAAAAGAAGAAGTCGAGAAGCTGAAGGAGAACAGATTCATCAGGGTAGGGTTTTATCCATCATGGGTCTCTAATCCCATACTGGTTCCCAAGCCAAATGGAAAATGGAGAACATGCATGGATTTCACAGACCTTAATAAAGCCTGCCTAAAGGATTGTTTCCCACTCCCAAGGATCGACCAGCTGGTCGATGCCACTTTAGGACATGAGATCTTATCATTCATGGATGCATACTCTGGGTACAATCAGATCAGTATGCACCCACCTGATGAGGATCACACTAGCTTTCAGACCGATACAGGGCTTTACTGTTACAAAGTAATGCCATTCGATTTGAAAAACGCTAGTGCGACTTACTAGCGATTAGTCAATCACATGTTCAAAGAGTTGATCGGTGTAAATATGGAAGTTTATGTTGATGACATGCTGGTTAAGTCGAAGAAAGTAGAAGAACACATCGGGGACTTGCAAGAGTGCTTCAACGTCTTAAACAAGTATTAGATGAAGCTGAATCCCCTTAAGTGTTCCTTCGGAGTTGGATCAAGGAAATTCATGGGATTTATAGTGAACTCACGAGGCATTGAAGCTAATCCCAAAAAGATCAAGGCCCTGATCGAGATGAAGTCGCCAACAAAGATAAAAGATGTTCAAAGCCTAACTGGGAGGATTGCCGCCTCAAGTAGATTTATTTCCAAATCTACGGACAAGTGCATCCCATTTTTTAATCTACTTAGGGGCAATAAGAAATTTGAATGGAAGGAGGAGTGCGAACAGGCTTTCCAGGCTCTAAAGTCTCATATGTCCTGGTAAGCTGGTTGAAAAGGAAACTTTGTTCATCTATTTAGCAGTCACAAAATATGCCGCTAGTGATGTCCTGGTAAGAGAGGAGGAACATGTGCAAAAAGATGTGTACTTTATAAGCAAAAGGCTAATAGGAGTAGAACTGCGATATCCGCCCATTGAGAAATTAGCCTACTGCTTGATCTTAGCCTCCAGAAAGCTGCGACCATACTTTCAAGCTCGCCCCATCGCAGTACTCACTGACCAGCCACTACGACAAGTCCTGCAGAAGCCAGAAGCTTTTGGTAGATTACTGAAATGGGCAATTTAACTTGGACATTTCGATATTGCTTACTTGCCATGAGCAGCAGTGAAGGGACAAGCTCTAGCAAATTTTGTCGCAGAATTTACGAGGCTCCATGACATTGGGCCAGTAGAAGAGTATGAACCTCAAAGCCAAACTCCCTCTTGGAAGTTGTTCATAGATGGCTCTTCTAATGAGCACAATGCTTGAGCAGGTGTGATTTTAGTCACACCTGAAGGACATCGATTCCACTGCACAATCAGATTTGACTTCACAACATCCAATAACGAAGCCGAATACGAAACTTTGCTCGCAGGATTAAGATTAGCCAAAACCATGAACATAAAGTCGCTTGAAATCTATAGTGACTCCCAGTTATTGGTTAATCAAATTTTCAGAGAATATTAAGCCAGGGGTTTGAAGATGGTTGCTTATTTAAACAAAGCAAAGGATTTGTTGGCACAATTTGAAAAATATACTCTCCGGCAGGTACCTCGCGACCAGAACTCAAACGCTGATGCTTTGGCCAAGTTAGCAAGTGCAAAGGATGTTGACACCTTAAATATAGTGCATGTTGAACGTTTATCCGCACCAATCATTCAAACAAAAGAAACCTCCCTGGTAATCCAAGCAGCAAACACATGGATGACACCTTTCATTGAGTACTTAGAACGTGGAATATTACCGTCGGACAGAAACAAAGCAAGATCCCTCCAGAGGCAGTTGACTTGGTTTATCCTGGTCGACGGAGTTTTATACAGAAAGGGGTACTCAATGCCACTCCTAAGGTGTGTTTCAAAAGAAAAGGCTAAAGAATTAATGCGAGAAGTCCACGAAGGTTTTTGCAGAGATCATGCTAGGGGGCAGAGTTTATCAAAAAAGATTTTAAGGCAAGGATACTTCTGGCTAACAATGAATGAAGACTCTGTGGATTTTGTTCGAAAGTGCAAAAAGTGCCAAAGATTTTCCAAGATACCACGAGCAGCCCCTAATGAGCTAAAATAGATGCAAAGCTCATGGCCATTCGCAGTGTGGGGAATATACTTGATTGGGTCTTTTCCCACGGGAAAAGGCAACGTCAAGTATGTTGTGATTGCTATTGACTATTTAACATAGTGGGCCGAAGCTGAACCACTTGCAACAATAACGACCAAGAAAGTTCTCGATTTTGTGGCCAAGAACATCGTGTGTCGCTATGGGCTGCCAAGGAAGATTGTTTCAGATAATGGCACACAGTTCGATAGTGATCTGTTCACTGATTTTTGTGAAAGGCATGGGATTATCAAGAGTTTTTCTTTAGTAGCTCATCCACAGGCAAACGGACAGGTTGAAGCTGTCAACAAGACACTGAAGGATACTCTGAAGAAAAGGCTTGAAGAAGCGAAGGGGGCATGGCCAGAACAGTTACTTGAAGTCCTTTGGTCGTATAGAACATCCCATCGAACAGCAGTCGACCATACTCCATTTTACTTGGCCTATGGGTATGAGGCTATGTTGCATGTTGAATTAGATCCACCATCACACGGAAGGTTGGCATACGATCAAGACATTAATAGTCAGTTATTGATAGAATCTCTGGATTTGGTCGATGAAAGGCGCGAGCAATCTCAACTCCGAGTAGCAGCTTACCAACAAAAGGTCGCTTGTTATTTCAACTCTAAAGTATGCAAAAGAAAGTTTAATGTGGGAGATTTGGTACTTAGAAGAGTTTTCCTCTACACCCGCGATCAAGCTGCTGGAGTGCTTGGACCTAACTGGGAAGGGCCATACCAAATCAAAGAAGTCCTAAATCCAAGCACTTATAAACTTGCTCGCTTAAATGGAGATCTCGTTCCTCGCTATTGGAATGGAGAACACCTGCGCAAGTATTATCAATAAACATTTTTTTCTAAAGAATTGGCTTGTATTAATTTCACTTTTTACAAGTTTATGAACAAGGGTTAGTCAATCATATGACTGATCGCTTATAAGTGTAAGATCAAATTTTTGATCGCTCGTATACACGATTGTCCATTTATTACGAGAAATAAAAGGAACTGTGCGTAGCCAGTTATTCTGGCCAATCATTGTATTTATTACAAGTATTTGCTCATTATGTGTGTTGTTTTGCTCTATTATCATTTCTATAAGTATTTATTCCGAGCAGTAATGTTCAAGCAGGTCTTGGTCAAGGCAAGTGACTGAGGACCTTATGCTCCTCAATCACTTGGGGGGCATATAAGGTATCAAGCAAGCAAAGCATATCAATAAGTATATGTAAACACACGAGCAAAACAAAGTGATATGCTAAGTTCAGTCATGCAAACAGATGTTATAATAAAGTGCAAATATTATAATGTCAAAAGTAAAATCCTTTTCACCACGAGCAGTTTCTGCTCGAATGAAATTGTTATTTAAAAGAAAAAGCTGCCCGTGCAGCAAAAAAATAAATTGTCTTGACATCACTAACCGAGGTTCGTGTGTCCCAAGTTACAAGTTAAAATAAATATAGGTAAAAATTTATGAAGCAGCAGAAGGATCCTGAGGCTCTTGTGGCTGCTGGCTGACAGTGGCCCCAGCATCTTCATTGACACCCTCAATGCCTGTTGCCAAAGATATCTCAGGGGATCCCTGAGCCCTCTCCTCCTCTTCCAGCCGAGCAACACACTTTGCCAACTCAGCCTCCCTTATAGGGTCCGGTAAGTAGGTAAATTCTGCCTTGGGATTGTTCTTCCATAACATATAGAAGCACTGGAACGATGCTCCCTCGTACTTCTCCAGGTTGTGAGCATTGGTCTCCTTGAGGTCGGCAACCTCTTTGTGGCTGATTTCTAACTTCGCTTGAAGTTTGTTGGCTTCTCGGTAGTTTATCAGTGAGTCTTCCTTATACTTATCTTTGGAGGCAGTGATTTTGGAAACGGAGTCCTCCTTCTTCTTTAGTTCCTCCTCAAGCTTGGCGATCTTAGCCTCAGCTGTTCGCAACTCCTCAGCATGCTTAGCCTCGACCATCTTGTACTACTCGACAAGCCTTCCCTCGACCACCTTGATTTCTTTAGCATGCTTGGCGACTGCCTCCCCCAAGCGGCGCCAACTAGTACTCACGGTCAGAATCCCCTGCGATTAGAGAAAAAAATAAAAAGTTGTTATTATCAATCAGAGGGATAAGTAATCAAACCATAGTGAAAGCGGCAACTTACAGTGAGTATTTCGTTCAGCGCGCGAATAAGAAGCTGGTCGACCGACATGGTGGGGGTGTTGCTAAAGGATTCCAAACTACGCCGGTGTTTGGACAGTTTCTTCAACCTGTCGCTAGCCAAAGTGCAGGTGGTGTTCAGAATAGCCTCGACCAGAGTTTTATCTGGCTGAGCAGTAGGGTTGGGGGTTAGCGGTAGCTAGAGGGTTCTGGTCAGTGGGAGCTGGAGTATTCTGGTCGGCATGACCTGGAGGAGGAGTCGTCTCTTTCGAAGGAGTTGGTGTAGGAGGGTCCTTTGTCTGAGCCCTTTTTACGGATGGGTCACTACAGCCTTCTCTGGGCTGGCGTCGGTTCGATTTCTTCCTGCTCGCAGGAGTGGTGGTAGTAGGGTTGGTGTATAAATCGAACGCTTTCTTGGCAGTCATGTCTGCAAAAAAGAAGCATATGATCAGTCAGGGCAAGTTGTCATACAAAAAAGACAAGGAAATGGAGAGAAAAGAAATTATAAGTAAAATACCCGAGCTACAACTACTGGTCGTTACATTATCTATTGTACTACTGCTACACTCACTCTCTGCCATGAAGAAGTCTGAATCTAAACTAGTTGCATATTTAAAGTTGTCGTCCCTGTCAAATAAATGACAGGGAATTGGAAAACTGTCTAAAAGTGAGAAGTCAGTACCGTTCTCATCCGAGGACTCAAGTATAGGCTCGGGGTGTTCAGAAAGCTTCTACTTGCCTTTTCCCCGTTGAGCAGGGGCAGCAGCTGCTCACGGAGTGCTGGAAGGTTCCCTAATGGTCACTCCCGTAGCCTTCCTCCTCAGGGGTTGTGACACATCCTGGTTCTGCTTAGGAATTTCTCCCCTAGTTGCACTTCCTGCTATCAATTCCCTCACATCCTGGTGAGGTGCAAGAAGACCGACCAGCCTTAGGTTATTCTTTGTGACTAGCTCTTTGACACTTTTTTCAATATTTGTCATGCTGGCCAGGGCTGCTACTCGTATCTCCATGTCTGGAGTGGGGACTGGTCGATGCCATGGACCTGAATGACATCGAAGTTCTAAAATGTGAATAGGAAAGCTAACTGAAAACAAACGACCAATAAGTAAATAACTCACCTCCTTCAGTGAAGGCCAGGTTGTGGGCGACTAGGTCTAGTGTTAAAAAGTACTTCCCCATGTTAGACTTGTGGATAATGTCACTCAGGAAGGTGTGAGCAGATTCCTGATGGTAGAAATGGAAAAACCCCGTGTTATTGTGGTTGGGGTTAGATTTGAGATCAAACAAGTAATTGATCTCATGTGGCGTAGGAATGGGCCACTTCTTGTGATTGTAAAGGATATAGAGAGCAGAAAGCACTCTATATCCGTTTAGGGTGATTTGGAAGGGAGCGACCTCAAAATAGTTGGCCACCCCCTGGAAGAACGGATGGAGAGGCAATGTTGCCCCTGCCTCAATATGATACCTCGACCAGGTGCTGAAGGCGTCCCCAGGCAGGTTTGCCCGCTGGTCGATCGAGGGCTTGATAAGGGTTATCCCAGGAAGGCCATACTTCTTGAGATAATTCCCTACCATCCTAGCTGTAATAATACTAGGAGGTGCTACGTACCATTCGACCTCTGGTCGAAGGACATCGCGGGGTTGGGCTTTGGTTTGAATTTCTGGCGAGGAAGTGTTTTCAGGTTGAGGGTTGGTTGAAGGAGTTTTAGTCTGAGGAGGAGGCTTATTTATATTCTTTTTTCTTTGAGCGATGGACTTCACGCGACCCATATTTGTTGGGCTGCTTGCTGGTCTGTTTGCGGGGTTGTGTTGAGAAAAGGGAATTTCTGAGAATTGCAGTGACGACTGTTCTTGATCTTCAAGCAGTAGCGCGAACAAGTCGTCGTCGATCGGCCTCTCACCTCCCCACGGGTCATGCATTAAAATCTATGAACAAAGAAGGGGAGATGAGAATCTACGACCAATAGACTAAAGAAGTGGAAGCGTTGGGATAACGTTGCTTGTGTATAAAAGTTAAGCTTTTATACGACCAGCAACATTCTAGCGTAAACACTAAATAATATGCGAACAATTTGGAAAACGGATTAAAAAGCAGAAATGAAAAGTTTTTCAAAGAAAACTTTTCAACTCTGAAAAAGGGAGGGAAAAACCCAGTTTTTTCCGAGTGCCTAAAAATCGAATTTTTACTTCGATTCTGCGTCCTAAATCAGTAATCCCAATTCCCAAGCCAATTCCTAAGCCTCGTTTAGTGTTTTCCCCTTATCCTATCATGTTAATACCTACTAGCCCGATTACCCCAATCATTTTTTTAAGAACATTCGGGAACTCAGAATTCAAAACACACCGGAAAACTCAAAATATAACCATTGCATGGCATCTCAGAGACAAAGAATTTCAAGGGACTTACTTGAATAGAAATTTGAAAGGGAGATACGAGCGTTAATTTGAGTGGCTGAACAAAGACTCCACGGATCACCGAAGTCATCTGAGTTTTCTGGGTTCTTTGTATTTTGTTCTTCAGTTTCTGCTTCGCTCTTCACTGTTCTTGAGGACAGGAGGAAAGTAAAAAGTAAAAAGTGAATCTGAGAGTTATTTATAGTGGTCGAGGCACAATTAATAAGGAAATGATGGGAGATGGTTTTTCGAGGCATGGAAAAGTGTGATAGCCGTCAAATCATTTTTTGGGGAACTCCAATGACATGATTGGTTGCAATTTTTCGAAAAGGCATTGATGGATCTGACAGGTCACGGGAAGGGTCACCTAAAGGGTGGATCGTTTAAGTTTACTTTATACTGGTCGTAGTAAAATAAACTTGGGGGGCAAATGTTTACCCAAGAATGGACTACCTGATGATGTGGCAGGATTGATCTACATGTGGGAAACACATGGTAGTTTTAAGTGAACATATCCTCCTCGACCCTCGACCAGGATCATTGGCTTATCAAGTAATCATGGGCGACCAGCCTGGTCGCATATATTTAGTTATTTCCTTCAAATATGCAATCTTGTAATTACGTATTAATTATAATTTTCATTATTGTTTAGATACACATATATTAAATGTAATTAAGGCCCATTGGCCCATGTAAACCTCCTTGAGCCTATAAATAAGAATCAAAAGGTTCAAGAGAGGGGACTTTTGGCTTTTCGAACATTTGGTTGGAGAACACTTGTGCTAAGAGATTCTAAGAGAGAAAAAGAGTGTTATTATCCTCACAATTGTATTTATCTAAGATCTAGTGAAACTCGTGAACCCTTGTTCATTAATCACTGTTCTTTGAATACTATATCAATAAGAACATTAAGTGGACGTAGGTTGTTACCATTCATTTGGGGCCGAACCACTATAAATCATTTGTGCCATTTATCTTTTTGTCTGGAGTTCTTCTCATTTTCATCTTACTTTATATCGTTTATCTGACTCTGTGTCGTTGGCCAATTCGAGGGTCAACAATGTTGATGACGGGAAGTCTACTTCTGGAATGGTGTTTACTTTTGGGGGTGGAGCTGTGATATGGAGAAGCGTAAAGCAATCTGCAATCTCAGATTCCACCATGAGGTTGAGTACATAGCCGCGTCAGAAGCAACTAAGAAAATAGTCTGGCTAAAGAAGTTCTATTCGGATCTTGGTGTTATTCCAGAAATGGATAAGCCGCTTGTGTTGTTTTGTGACAATACAAGAGCGATAGCCAACTCAAAAGAACCTCGTAGTCACAAGAGGAGTAAGCATATAGAAAGGAAGTATCACATTATTCGAGAATATGTGGCCAGGGGAGAAGTGAAGGTTATGAAAATTGCAACTGAAGACATTCTTGCAGATCTGTTTACAAAGACACTACCAGAATCTACATTTGATAAGCATATCAAGGAAATGGGATTAGTAGAATTAAGGCATTATTTTCAATTAGTGCAAGTGGGAGTGTGTTGGGGCTTTATGCCATAATTAAAACCCAAATTCTTTGTAATCTCATTTATTATCAATAAAAGAATAGAAATCATTTTTGACTTGGTCAATCACTTTGCTCACATGTTTTATTTTCATGATTATTTGTTTAATATAAACTTCTATTAAATCCCGAGCATATAGCTAATCATATTTATAGTGACGTAATCACAATGGAATATAAATATGATTATATGTTCAAAATAAGTTAGTCCTAAGATTAGTCAGTGCACAAGATTTACACTGACTTGCTAATTTGTGATATGATCTACTTACACATTATAGTGTTATGTTCTTTCCAGAACATTAGCAAAGTAGATAAGATCAGATGTATTTGTTACATCAAACAGGACAAATATTGACAGTTGATAAGATAAGTAAACATACCGTTATTATCTATTCTAGTCATATCATATAGTTGACCATAGGTCAATTCAATCTCAATTCTGGTGGTTAGTGTTCTAACTGATTGTATTATTTGAGTTCTTTGACTTGTTCGTTACCATCTTACCCTACGGACTAGCCCATACTTACATCTTGGGAACTCGGTTGTATAATTGAGTGGGAGTGTTAATCATAGATATGAACATCTATAGCTTCTGATGAAGAAGTGAAACGATGGTTTCCTTTTAGTTTGGTTCAAGGTGTTAAATGATAGAGATCTCATTTCAGTAATTAAATTAGTTTACTGAAATATCATTTACAAGGAACTAAGTGTTTTAAGGATAAAATACAATGAGGGGTAAAACGGTATTTTAGTCCTATCTCATTGTAGACCGTCTATAGAGGATTGAGTGACAATTATGGTTGTAACAATGGATAATTAATAGCGTATCTATATTTGTTATAGAGCGTTCTATGAATTCAAGAGTGCAATTCCGAGTCTATAGTGGAGTCACGAGGAATTAATAAGTTAGTAAATTTATTTGTTAGATTTATGATAACTTATTGGAGCTTGATTTCATAGGCCCATGGTCCCCATTGTACCTTGGATAAAATCATCTAGATAGTCTCAATTAATTGATTTAATTATTAATTAGAATTATCAAAGTTGACCAGGTTAATTTTGGATAGTTTCACAGAGTTATGTAATTTAGAGAAGAAAAGAGAAATTAGGGCAGATTTATTAATTAAGATAAATTTGTATCTAAATTAATAAATAAGTTTAAATCAATGTTCAAATTATAAATAACTAATTTGATAAAGGATTTAAATAATTATTTAATTAAGTAAATCAATAGAAAATAATACAGGCCTTGATTTTAAGTCCAATGGGCTTATAATCAAATGGGAAATTTCACAGGCCTAAAGCCCATGATAATTTCAACCTAGGGCTTCAAATTAGCTATTATTTTATTTTATTTTTAATTAAATTAAATGGCCTAATGGAGTCTATAAAAGGAGTGCTTAGAGAGAAGTAAAAACACAAGTTTGACAAGTCACAAGTCAAATTTTCTGATAGTTTTTAGATTCTCTCTAAACATAAATCATTTTTTAAGCCTCTTTGTTATTTTCTCTTCTTCTCTCTGTGTCTATCTCATGTGTTGAGAATTGTCCACTCTTGTAATGACCCAACTATTTCTATGACCTTGGACCATTAGATCTACTATACATAGCTACTATTTTGGGAAAGATACATAAGAAATAATATAACTTTATTAAATCTCAAAATATTGTATCAAATACATAATAATAGAAAATATGGCATGGGTACCCATTGTTTAAAACATAAAACATAATTTTAAACTAAAGAAAATTGTTTACAAAACTAAATGCGGAAAAAACGTGATTTAAAAGACAAAAAAAAAAAAAACTTCATCCTCGATCGACACGCAGTCCACACATTCCATACATCCTCAACACACAAGCCAAGCTACCAAGAATCCTTCCGCCTTCCATATTCATTTTCCTGCATCACACTAAAAATAAAGGAATGAGCCTAATGCCCAGCAAGAAAAACCTACTAAAAACATACATCATATATCATAAGCATAAAACTACATCATATACTATAAAACATAATACTATCTAAAACATACATAATAAATCATAAGCATACACTAAAATCATATGACTACAAAAACGTATATCATATAGGACTACAATATTAATGGCCATTAACTCATTAACATGGCATGTGATAAACCATCTAGGTCCCCTGTCTAATATCTGAGGTAGGTTAGATCACATGGTAGTATATGATAACCCATCTAGGTCCCCTGTCTAATATCTGAGGTAGGGTAAACCATAACTCTAAACCATGAAAATGATAAAATAATCTTGGGGCTTGCTATCTAAGCAAGTCATATGCCCAAGCGACTAAAAACATAATCTTGGGGCTTGTTATCTAAACAAGTCATATGCCCAAGAACTACAAAACATATCATACGTATACATATTATAGCATAAACATATCATAACATAAACATAACATATAAGCATAACATATCATACACACATACAAGATCTATCCTATTTTCCTTACCAAAATACCGGAATATGAGAACAAGATCGGGACTTTGGAACACTCCTAAAAACCATAATAGAGAGGTGAGTATACTAAAGAAAAGAGATGGAAAGAATAAACTACACCATCGAAACGATACTTACCAACGAAAACCTTAAGTTCGAAGAACTTAGATGCCTAAACAAGAATAGAGAAGACTGTGTTAGGATTTGAGTATAGAAGAACTATAAGAATCAATACAGAAAGGAACTAGAATTAGGAATACCTTGAATGCTTCTATGACCGAACTATACCTCGAAACCGAAATACACTATAACCTTACTTCCCAAGTGTTTATTAAGCTTATAACCCCAATCCAAGTGTTTATCACTCTATAGTCTCACTAGCACATGGAAGGTTCTGATCAATGCTTGAAGAATGAATGAAAAGGCTTGGTGCTAGGTCCTATTTATAGAGTTCTAGGAATAAAAATCTTCTTTTTGGCTTTGAATAAAAATAATAAATTTAATTGAAAATATTTGAATATCCTTCAGCCAAAGGCTTAGGAATTGGTCAAATTATTTAGAGAGATTTAAGGATTCAAAGCTTGATTTTTAAAACAAAAATAATAAAAACAAATAGAATCCTAACTTCTAACTCCCTAAATCTCGTAACTCTAAACTCCCCTGCAGTAAAATCAACATATCTAGAGCTGTAGTACTCCGATTTAGACTCTCTTTATATCGTTAGAAATCTAATTAAATTATCTAAAACGTTTTAGAAATACTATTTTTCGAAATTCATAACATAACTAGGTCAAAAATAGGTCGGAAGTTACAGTACCCTAAAGTTAAGAAAAATCTATTTACAACCTAATCCACAAATAAATAAAATTGTGACAAATATCATGTTCCTATCAGATTTTGGTGAAGACTAAGTCTTATATTTCTTTTATTTTATCGTTAAAATAATAATTCCTTAATAATCATACATATGACTGTTGGGGTTTTATGCCCTAATTAAAACTTAAATTCTTTGTAATCTCATTTTATTATCAATAAAAGAATAGAAATCATTTTTTGACTTGGTCAATCACTTTGCTCACATGTTTTATTTTCATGATTATTTGTTTAATATAAACTTCTATTAAATCCCGAGCATATAGCTAATCCTATTTATAGTGACGTAATCACAGTGGAATATAAATACGATTATATGTTCAAAATAAGTTAGTCCTAAGAGTAGTCAGTGCACTGGATTTACACTGACTTGCCAATCTACGACATGATCTACTTACACATTATAGTGTTATGTTCTTTCCAGAATATTAGCAAAGTAGATAAGATCGAATGTATTTGTTATATCGGACTGAACCGATATTGACAGTTGATAAGATAAGTAAACATACCGTTATTATCTATTCTAGTCATATCATATAGTTGACCATAGCTCAATTCAATCTCAATTCTGAGTGGTTAGTATTCTAACTGATTGTATTATTTGAGTTCTTTGACTTGTTCGTTACCAGCTTACCCTACGGACTAGCCCATACTTACATCTTGGGAACTCGGTAGTATAATTGAGTGGGAGTGTTAATCATAGATATGAACATCTATAGTTTCTGATGAAGAAGTAAAACAATGGTTTCCTTTTAGTTTGGTTCAAGGTGTTAAATGATAGAGATCTCATTTCAGTAATTAAATTAGTTTACTGAAATATCATTTACAAGGAACTAAGTGTTTTAAGGATAAAATACAATGAGGGGTAAAACGGTATTTTAGTCCTATCTCATTGTAGACCGTCTATAGAGGATTGAGTGACAATTATGGTTGTAACAATGGATAATTAATAACGTATCTATATTTGTTATAGAGCGTTCTATAAATTCAAGAGTGCAATTCCAAGTCTATTGTGGAGTCACGATGAATTAATAAGTTAGTAAATTTATTTGTTAGATTTATGATAACTTATTGGAGCTTGATTTCATAGGCCCATGGTCCCCATTGTACCTTGGATAAAATCATCTAGATAGTCTCAATTAATTGATTTAATTATCAATTAGAATTATCAAAGTTGACCAGGTCAATTTTGGATAGTTTCACAGAGTTGTGTAATTTTGAGAAGAAAAGAGAAATTATGGCAGATTTATTAATTAAGATAAATTGGTATCTAAATTAATAAATATTTTTTAAATCAAGGTTCAAATTATAAATAATTAATTTGATAAAGGATTTAAATAATTATTTAATTAATTAAATCAATAGAAAATAATACAGACATTGATTTTAAGTCTAATGGGCTTATAATTAAATGAGAAATTTCACGGGCCTATAGCCCATGATAATTTCGACCTAGGGCTTCAAAATGGCTATTATTTTATTGATTTTTTAATTAAATTAAATGGCCTAATTGAGTCTATAAAAGGAGCGCTTAGAGAGAAGTCAAAAAAGAAGTTTGATAAGTCACAAGTCAGATTTTCTAATAGTTTTAGATTCTCTCTAAACACAAGTCTTTTTCTAAACCTCTTTGTTATTTTCTCTTCTTCTCTCTATATCAATCTCATGTGTTGAGAATTTCCCACACTAGTCTAGGTGGTTCTAAGGATACATTGGAAGATCGTGAAGAAAATAGAAGATCGGTTCAGTTTCTTGATAATACTCTGCGACAGAGAGGATACAAGAGTTAGAGAAACTGAAGGAAGGACTCTTTAATTCTGCTGCGTATACTGTAAGTATTCTATTTTTGTTTCTCTTTGAATTCAATTTTAGAAACATGTTTTAGGCTATCTCGTATTAATTTGTTTAATATTAGATATATATGAAAATAAATAAAGATCCTGTATAAGCTTTTTCCAACAATGACAAGTGTCATATTCCTATTGGCTCTATCTAAACCTTAGGAATAACCATGCTCATGACAAGTGTCATATTCTTATTAGCTCTATCTAAACCTTAGGTTATAATAATTATCATATTAAAAACCAGCAATATTAATCAAACCTTATGTTATAATTAATATTCTTAAACTATAGGTTAAACTTATAAAATCCATAACTATTGTTAGGAGTTTCCAACTAAGTCCCGGCTTGAACCAAAATCCATAGTCATAAACATACTACAACTACTACTAGCTATTATTATTACTACTACTATCTAACTAGCTAAGTAAAGTTCTTGGACTCTACAACTCTAGTCTAGGTGATTCTAAGGATACTTTGGAAGACTGTGAAGAAATCAGAAGAACGGTTCAGTTTCTTGATAATACTCAGCGATAGAAATGATACAAGGGTTAGAGAAACTGAAGGAATGACTCATTCATTCCGCTGCGTATACTATAAGTATTCTTATCATTGTTTCTCTTTGAATTCAATTTTAGAAACATGTTCTAGGTTATCTCATATTAATTTGTTTAATATTAGATTTACATGAAAATAAATAAACATCATGTATAAGTTTTCCCAACACATATATCATAATTAATCACGTAATAATACGATTAAATCATTTATTGCCCTGTCGACATGCTAACCAAGGCACTAAACCTTATTAGCAAATTTGGGATGTTACAACTATCCCCTCCTTACAGAAATTTTGTTCTTGAAATTTACATGAATAGCTCGAGGTATCGATCCCACAGACTCAACCTCCCAAGTTGCCTCTTCTATCTTGTTGTTTCTCCACAACACTTTCACTAAGAATTTCATAACTTAGCACATGTGTAGAATTTGATATGTACTTCTGGAGCAAAGACACATGAAATATGTTGTGGACCCCCTGATAAGGCTGGAGGCATGACTAATCTGTAAGCCACCTCTCCAACTCATTCCAGAATCTCGAAGGGGCCAACAAATCTAGGACTTGCCTCTTGCTCCAAATCATTTCACCCTTCTCAAAGGAGAAACTCCGAGAAACACATGATCGCTGCTTGAAACTCTACACTTCTATGTTTCAAGTCTGAGTAGCTCTATAGTCTACTCTGGGAGGCGAGCATTTGAGCTCTAATATTTTCAATTTCCTTGTTAGTCCTTTGAACGACCTCAAGACCTAAGTATTTCCTCTCACCCATCTCATCCCAATGAATGAGCGATCTACACTTCCTCCCATATAACATTTCATACGGAGCCACTCTGATATTTGCCTGATAGTTGATGTTATAAGAAAACTCAATCAAAGGGAGGTACTTACTCCAAGATCCCCCAAAGTCCAGCACACAGGCCCGCAAAATATCCTCCAATATTTGAATCATCCTCTCAGATTGTCCATCTATCTGAGGATGATAAGCTGTACTAAATCTCAACTACGTGCCCATAGCCTTCTGCAGGTTCTCCCAAAACTTAGAGGTGAAGGTGGGGTCCCTGTTTGACACTATCGACCTCGGAGCCCCATGGAGTCGCACAATCTCCTTTACATAAAACTCAGCGTACTGCTCCACTATGTAAGTTGTCCTAACAGGAAAAAAGTGGGCTGATTTGGTATACCTATCCACAATCACCCACACAGAATCATGTTGCCCCGCTGTCCTCGGAAATCCAACCACAAAGTCCATGCTGATATCCTCCTACTTCCACTTTGGAATCCCTAAAGGCTGCAGCAACCCTGCGGGCCTTTGATGTTCAACCTTCACTTGCTGACAAGTTAAACACTTGGCCACACAATCCACCATGTCATTCTTCATTCCTGGCCACCAATACAGAGTCTTCAAATCTTGGTACATCTTCGTCGTACCTGGATGTAAGGAATAAGGAGTTGTATGAGACTCATCCAGAATCTCTCGCCTAATACTAGAATCCATCGGGGCACAAATCCGACTCTTATACCTTAATAGACCCACCTCTGAAATAGAAAAGTCTCTAGCCAATCCAGCTAAGACATCCTCCCCGTGTTTCCTCAATTGTGGATTCTCCTTCTACGCGTCCTTGATCCTCTCAAGGAGCGTGGACTGAAGAGTAATGTTGGCTAGCTGACCAACTACTAGTTCAATTCCCACTCTCATCATCTCTTCAGCTAACTTTCTTGATATCTGTCTTGAACTAAACAACTGCCCTGGGCCCCTCCGACTCAATGCGTCGGCCACCACATTGGCCTTTCCCGGATGGTATAAAATATCACAATTGTAGTCCTTTACCAACTCCAGTCAACATCTTTGGCGCATACTCAAATCCTTTAGAGTAAAGAAATACTTCAAACTCTTATGGTCAGTGTATATTTCACACTTTTCTCCGTATAGATAATGCCTCCATACCTTTAGTGCGAATACCACCGCTGCTAGTTCCAGATAATGAGTGGGATACCTCTGTTCATACTCCTTCAGTTGTCTAGACGCGTAGGCTATCACCTTCCCAGCTTGCATCAGTACAAAGCCCATACCCTGCCTTGAAGCATCGCAATAGACCACAAACTTTTTCGTATCTGATGGAAGACTCAATACAGGAGCGGTGATCAGTTGTCGCTTCAACTCCTTGAAACTGTTCTCACATCTATTTGTCCAGACATACTCGGTCTTCTTACGCGTCAGCTCAGTCAATGGTGTGGCTATTCTGGAGAATCCGATAGTACCCTGCTAACCCTAGGAAGCTTCTAACCTCTGGTACGCTGCTCGGCCTCGGCCAATCTCTCACTGCTTCTATCTTGGTTGAGTCCACCAGAATCCCCTCCTTACTCACAATGGTTCGAAGAGGACTCAGCTATTAGTTAGTACCCCCTTGGTTTCGGGGTGGCCTCTAGGTGGTCTTTTACTGGTGCCTGAAAATATGATAATTGATTTTTTGAGACCAGTGCCCTAGAAATGTTACTTGGGGTAATGAGAACTCACATTTACTGAACTTAGCATACAACCTATGCTCCCTTAGTCGCTGTATTACCAAACGAAGATGTTGCTCATGTTCTGTCGCTTATTGTCACTATACAACAAACTCTCAAAGAACTCAACTTCTCTTGATTAAATTATCACATTAGACTCCAAGTCTAATTGCCTGCCTTGCTATTTGAGGCATAGCCTACATATGCAATTTGATGGCCCTTGGACCCAACTTGATCCTTTTAGGCTTCGTGCTCTTGCAATAAGCAAGGCACCCACACACTTTGAGATACCCTAGGTTGGGCCTCTTTCCTTTCCATATCTCATATGATAAAATTTGATTCTTATTTAGAGGAATCCAGTTTAGAATATGACAAGCAGTAAGCAAGGCTTCTCCCTATAACACAAAACTCAAACTTGCATGTAATACATATAATTTATCATTTCAACATATGTTCTATTCTTTATTTTCGCTATACCATTTTTTTGGGATGTATAAGGGGTTGTACATTAATGTATTATACCATACATCTCACAAAACACATTGAATTCATTGGAAAAGTATTCACCGCCCCTATCACTTCTAATTACTTTAATTTTCTTTTCAATTGATTTTCAACTTCAACTTTATAGATTTTAAACATGGTAAAGGCCTCATCATTATTCTTAAGAAAGTACACATATTAGAACAATCATCGATAAAGGCAATAAAATAACTATGTCCACCTCTAGTAATTATTCCATTTAATTCACATAAATCACTATGTATCAAATCTAACAAATTAGTTTTCCTTTCAACACTTGAAAAAGGTTTCTTTACCATCTTAGATTTAACACATAATTCACATTTATCATGCACACCATCATTAAGCCGAGCTTTTCAATTAAATTAAATCAAATGAATAGTTCATATATAACACAATCATTCACGTTTAAATAGATATTCGAAAATATGCAGTTTTCTTACCTTAAGTCCTAATCACAACCCGAGTGCAGTTTTCTTACCTTAAGTCCCAAGCAGATAGCGTATGGCGATCCCGAGCGTGATCCATACTCCCAAGCCTAACGGTATAACCTAGTCACAACATATTAATGGATAATCATCAAGAACTAAACCAACTAAAAGCTTCAAGATTGATTCCTAGCCCCCAGGACCTCAAATTCTACTAAACTAGGTAGTAGAATCATTCTCGAACCTTTAGGTTTTGGTTCCCGTACTAAAAAAACCTACTTGGAAAATTTTCCTCACTTCAGCCGCTGCGCCCCTCACTAAGGGTCGCGGCACCAAGGCGATTCAGTGAACTGCCCCAGCCTCTGAGTTCATGTGGGCCGTGACGCTCCAAGAACAGTGCCGCAGTGCAACCCCGCAAACCCAGATTTTCAAACATTTTCTCCAAGCCAAATCCCATAAAACTCACCCTAATTAGCCACCAAAGTCCCATTTAAGTCTAAGACTCTCAACAACACAACATAAGCAACATATAATCCCCAAGAACCAAACCAAATTCTTTCCGCAAGTTTAAAACTTATAAAACCTTAAACCACAGAAGAATTTCTTCAAAAACTAGAGTAAATCTCACCTCAAATTAGCAACTACGACCTCAAGCTGCTTCCTAGCCCACTCCACAACTTCAAGATTCCCAGCCTTTCTCCTCAAAAATTAAAAAATCCCTAAGTGCCTCAAGAGAGAAAGACTTGAGGGACTGCTGAGTGTTATGTTCTCTGATTTCATCCTTAGCTTCTACAGACCTCTGGTAACTAAGGTAATCCAAGGCTAGGGAAAAGACCATAACGCCCATAGCCTAAAACCTTGCTCTTTAATGCCCCAAGGGAAATATCATCATTTACCACATTTTCTCGCTAAACCTCAAATTCCACTTAAGATTCCCAATTAATCCCACTAATCTTCCAAACACTAATATTTTCCCCCACTACTAATTCATACTCTAATATCCCTGGTAACTCTCCAACTTATTAAAATACTCCTAGGCTCACCCCGAGCTAGGTATAACTCCCCGTTGTGACTTTTTCGCCAAATTGCTCACAAGGATCGCCTCGTGTCACACATCTCAAATATATCCACATAATAATGTGGTCTCACTCACAAAGCACATATAATTTACCATTATACTTTCAATGGGTCAAAATTACGATAATGCCATTTTTCACCAAAACAGGCCCACAATCACATTTAATGCACATAAGCATGCATAAATTGTCGCAATATCATACAACTCATATATTTCACATAATCACACATATATTCAATTAAATTCACATATTAATCCATTTATGCCCTCCCGACACACTAATCGAGGCACTAAGCCTAATTAGCGAATTTGAGATGTTACATGAGAGGAAGCTGATCATGCATTATTATCAAAACAATTGTGTTTGGTACACAATTTTATCATCCCATCACACACATACCCTTTCCCCACAAAATAGTTTCCCTTGCAAAGAATTAGCTTGCCGGACTCAAACACTGCTTTGATGCTCGATTTGGTCAACATATGCCCACTCACAAGATTCCTACTCATATCCAGAAAATACAATACATTGGTCAATAAAACCTTATGTCCGGATGTGAAGTAAAGATCAACATTCCCCTTGCCCAACACCTCGGACCTATGCTCATTGCCCATTTGGATCTCATGACCATCTCTTGATTCTTCAAAGGTTTTGAAGACCTTTCTATCATAAGTCACATGAATGGTGGCACAAGTGTCATACCATCATCCTTGTACTTTCCCTTGGATGGCATTCACCTCACTCAAGGTAGCAACCAACTCCTCTTTGATTGTGTTGACCTTGGATCCATGGTTATGTGGCTTTCAATACTTACACTCCATAATCATGTGGCCACTCTTGCCACGAGCAAAGTAAGGGCCTCTCACACCCGTGAATTGCCCTTCACTATTCTTAGGGGCTAGGTAAGTATCCTTCTTTGATTGGGGCTTCTTGTGAGTCTTCAATTTGGATTGGGAGGGTTTCTCCATGGAAATAGCCTTTGATGTCCCAACATTGAACTCTTCCATACACTTGTCTTTAGAACGAGAATCTTCTTAAATCCTTAGGTGCTTCGAGATCTCTTCCAAATATATGTCTTCATTCTTATAAAGGATCTTCTTTCTATAGCTTCTCCAACATGGAGGTAACTTAGCTTCTCCAACATTCTTATAAAATAAAATAGCAATATTTACGATTATGATGTTCATGTACTTGGGGGAGTAAGAGTTTACCATCAAAGAATTTAAATTCCATGTATTGATTATTGAGGAATTTATTGGTACCTTCTTCTTTGATTGTGTACTTCTTTTCAAGAGTTTCCCATGTCTACTTTTCCGGTGTAGTGATTGTGTAGAAATCATAGAGATGATTTGAAAAAGAATTGAGTATGTGGCCTCTACAAATGAGTTCATCATCTTCCTTTTTCTTCCTTTCTTTGATCACATCTTGAGTATCATCATCCTTTGGAGCCTCCAAAGTCTTCAAATATTTTTCAAGGATGTAGTGAACTTTCATAGTTGTAAGGAGGAAAATGTGACCTAACTAGTTTACCACGTGTGCAACGGAAAGCACGGGGTGTTGGGCCCAGAGATTTAAAAAAAATTATTTAAACAAACTTTAAATAATCGGATCCATTAACATGCAAAACATTAATTATAGAAAAATAAAAGATGAGGATTTACCCGTTGAAGAACTATCAAGAATACTCATTATCTTTTTGTATATCCAACAAACATCCAATCCAAAACAATTCTTCAAAATACTCAGACCAAGATCTTCCAAGATGTATCTCTACACTTCAAGACGTGTGTGGACACGTAGAGTAATGGTAGGAACAAATTTATGATTAACAAGATATTCTGAACACATGAGATCTTGGAATATTTGGTCTGAGACAATTTTCAGGGATAAAGAAAAATAATACGATATATTTTTCTCTCTGTGAAAAGCTTAGTATTGTTGTCTTGTCTTATGTTGTCAAAAGTATATTCTCTTGATTGATTTATAAAAGAATTAATTAAAATTTAAAATTCAAAATTCAAATTATAAATCAATTATTAAATAATTAAATATAAGAAATATCCAAGAGCCATTCTTGGACTCTGCATGCACTGTAGTTGGCGTGTAACACATCCAGGATTTCAGGGATGTGTTTCAACCATTTTCTTTTAATTATGTTTAATAATTATTTATTCAAAAATATCTAAACCTGATAACTTATTTATCAGATTAATTAAAGAAGAGAAATTTGCAGCAATAATACCTAAGTAGTTAATTTTGTTGCACTTAAATGCTCATGTAAAATTTTTGGCGGCAATAATGCCTACCGTTACGAATTTGGTGCAGGCATTGGTCCCTAGACGTTAACTCTGATTAGGGACCAATATGGCAGCCATGTGGCGACACCTAATTGGCCCATTTTTTTAATTTATTAAATATATTAAAAATTATTTTTAAAAACTTAATTAATTACGATAATAAAAAAAATTACAAAATTAAACCGAGAACATAAATTTTAACTAATAAAAAAATTCAAGTTTCAAAATTTAACTAAAAAATTCTTAAAAACTAAATTTGAAAAATAAAATAAAAATGATTCATCCTCTTCTTCCCTAACCGTGCCCCTAAACCCAGAACCCCAATCCATCCTTCTTCTTCCCCAACCGTGGCCCCAAACCCAGAACCCCAACCCATCCTCTCTTCCCTAACCGTGCCCCGAAACCCAGAACCCCAACCCATCCTTCTTCTTCCTCCTGTTAGTCCTTCTTCTTCTTCTTCTTCTTCTTCTTCTTCACCAGCATATCTCAACGGTGACTGCGACTACTGGGCAGAGCTTTGAAGGTCAACAATTTATGGGCGAAGCTTTGAAGGATGGCGAGTTCAACGAGGTCGGGGGAGATGAAGGACTCTTAGCTTCAACCCAAATCTAGGCAGGAACAATTTTTTTTTTCCTTGTGATTTTCTTGTTCGCTTCGTCAATGGATCTGAGCAGAAACTCTGTCGAGGGGGTCGAGACTCCACCCATGGCGTTGACTGGTGCTTGTCGTCGGGCAGGGTTCGGGGGAGATGAGGTTGAAGAAGACCTTTTTAATAATTAGTTTAATTTTTTAATATATTTTTAAATTAAAATTTTAATTAACTAAATATTAAAAAATTATTTTCATAATATTTTATTAAAATAAAAATGATTATGCCAATCAGGTACCGACACGTGGCTACCACTTAGTTTCCTGATCAGACTTAACAGCCAGGGACCAACATATGCACAAAAAGTGTAACGATAGGCATTTTTGCCGCCAAAAAATGTACATAGACATTTAAGTGCAAAACAAACTACATAGGTATTAATGCCACAAATTTCCCATTAAAGAATAAATATCATTTCAAATTAAAATCCAATTTGAATTATCAAAAATATATTTTTCACTTTAAATAAATAAAAAAATTAATTAATTATCTTAATTATTTAAATGCTATTTTCAAAAATACCAAAATAATTTTTGAGAAATATAATTAATTAATTAATTTGTCTCAATTACATATTTGACCCTGAAGAACAAATTTCTTCGAAATATGCTATTTTCCTTATTTTTTCTCAATTTCAACTCTTACTTTGAATAGTGTTGATAAAACCATCTCGGGGACCTATGGACCTATAATTTCAAGCTCCAATAAATTTAGATTATTAATTAAAACTCTTTAATATAATAACCTTAATTTATTAATCTCAATATTATTCTACTAAAAATATGAGATCACACCCTTGTAATTATAAACATTTATATATTGAGTACTTTTAAAACATAAAAGTGTCCATCGATTTAATCACTACATACAATTCAATCCTCTATTAATGATTCATAATTTAAATAGGAATTAATTACCATTTAGCATCTTTAATTATATCGTGTTTCCTTAAGTACCATTAACTTTACTAGTGAAGGTTAATTCATAAACTGATTTATGAATTTGAGCTTAATAACCTTTTAGTTCCAAAAGTCAACCCTTAAGAGAACTATTATTCAATTCCTCTCATAAAGGAATAGATTCCACATCTGTATATTATGGCCCCAACCATTTACATCAATGAGTTCCCAAAACAAAAGTTTTCAACCTTATCATTATGACAAACCATAATGAGTGAATCAAAGAACTCATATGACATAAACACGAGTTCATAATAACTTCAGGATTAAGATCAATTTGTATATGATCATCTTATTGATATGATTAATTAATACTTATAACATAAATGGTATTATTAAGTATTAATAACATATTGGGTCTTGTTCATGTATAACCACTTTATACAAAGTACCTCCACTTAGATGTCCTATTACATCAATAATTCAAATCTAGACTACATGTATTAATAATACTAGTGAACCGTACTTACAGTAATTAATCCAAAGATTCCATATAAATTTGTTTATTGCGAATTGTTTAAATTCATTCCCTACAATCTTAATCCTCTCGTACAAATACAAGACTATAGTCACAACAACAAATTTGGGAATTTTCTGATATCCATATAATATTATTCTAATAATAATAAACAAAAAATATGCGAAAATTCATTTCAATTATTTATTTCATAAAACATTGTTCAAAGCATATGCTTTAAAGGGCACAAATCTCAACATACCTTTCTTGAAGAAAAACCTTCTAACACATATATTGTCCAAGACTTGACACAAATGAAGATTTGTTGTCCAAAAATCTCTATTCCTAGTCTTCTCCTTGGAATTTTTTTGAAGCTACAACAATGGAATGAGATTGGGATTCACAAGCCTTGCCCCTTCATACAAGTCAAGCTTTCTTGATGAAGATCTTGGAGAAAACGAGTAATCTTGAAAGCTAGAGAGAGAGAGAGAGATAGGTGAGTGATCAAGTCATCAATTAACTCAAATGAATACCTTAAATAGTATAGGAACCTCATTAGAATCAACCAATGAGATTAAAGTATTTTAATTTGAATTTTGGAGCAAAAAACATGTCACTCTACGGACACGTACGGACAGCCCAGGCAACAACCAATGAAAAACGGTAAGAGGAAACTGCTGGTTCTAGTCAGAATAGTAGTGAACCTCATCGTAGTGGGAGGGTTAGTAAGCAACCCACACGCTATGAACACAAAGTTCAAATGCTTGTGTCTGACACAAACAAAGACGATCCATTGACATTTAGAGATGTGATGAATGATTCTGACAAGGACAAATGGCAAGAAGCCATGAACCAAGAAATGGAATCGATGTATTCCAATTCTGTATGGGTTCTTGAAGATCCACCTGAGAATATCAAACCCATTGGTTGCAAGTGGATATTCAAGAAGAAAAGAGGAGCGGATGGGAAAGTAGAGACTTTCAAAGCAAGGCTTGTAGCCAAAGGTTACACACAGAAAGAAGGGGTTGACTATGAAGAAACTTTTTCTCCTGTAGCCATGCTAAAATCCATTCGTATACTATTGTCCATAGCTGCGTGCATGGATATGATATTTGGCAAATGGATGTCAAAACAGCTTTTCTGAATGGCTACCTTGACGAAACCATTTACATGTCTCAACCAGAAGGGTTCGAGTTAAAAGGTCAAGAGCAAAAGGTTTGCAAGCTTCTTAGGTCCATTTATGGACTCAAACAAGCTTCTAGATCTTGGAATCTTAGATTTGATGCACAATTAAAACGTTTGGTTTTGAACAAAACGTTGACGAACCTTGTGTCTATAAACAAATCAAAGATGGTGTAGTAGTATTCCTCGTTCTTTATGTTGATGATATATTACTGATTGGAAATGACGTAACATCATTATCAAAAGTAAAGAAGTGGTTAGCTAAACAATTCCAAATGAAAGATTTGGGAGAAGCCAAGTATGTTTTGGGCATTAAGATTCTTAGAGATAGACAGAACAAAACTTTGGCATTGTCTCAAGCAACTTATATTGATAAGGTGCTAGAACGCTTTAATATGCAAAACTCCAAAAAGGGTGATATGACAACCCGTTCTGGAGTATTCCATTCCAAGGAGCAGTGTCCTAAAACACCTCAGGAAGAGGAAGACATGAGACAATATCCTTATGCCTCAGCAGTAGGCAGTCTAATGTACGCCATGTTGTGTACAAGACCTGACATTTGTTATGCAGTAAGGATAGTCAGCCGTTATCAATCCAATCCTGGATTGAGTCATTGGATTGCAGTAAAGAATATTCTCAAGTATCTTAGAAATACTAGAGATTATATGCTTGTATATTCAGGTGGAGACCTGAACCCCACTGGTTACACTGATTCTGATTTTCAATCAGATAGAGATAGTCGAAAATCGACTTCTGGATAAGTGTTTATTCTAGGAGGAGGAGCGGTAGTCTGGCGAAGTATTAAACAAACCAGCATTGCAGACTCCACCATGGAAGACGAGTATATAGCAGCTTGTGAAGCAGCTAAGGAGGCTGTGTGGCTCAAAAAGTTCTATTCTGATCTGGAAGTTGTACTAGATGTGGATAAGCCACTAGTCCTATATTGTGACAACAGTGGGGCAGTAGCTAACTCAAAGGAACCACGGAGTCACAAGAGGGGAAAGCACATCGAGAGGAAGTATCACTTGCTAAGAGAGATAGTTCATTGAGGAGATGTTGCAGTTATGAAGATAGCTTCAGAGCATAATCTTGCAGATCCTTTCACAAAGACTTTATCCATAAAATCTTTTAAGGAGCATGTAAGAAACATGGGAATGAGAGAGATGCATCATTTGCTTTAGGGCAAGTGGGAGATTGTTGGAAATGTGCCCTGAAAGCATATGTGGTAGACATTGTTTTAATAAAATAAATAAATTAATTAAATTTGTTATGCATATATTTTATGGACTATATTATTCTGTGATAATATTATGTAAATATCAAGAAAATTCCTAAGTTCATATATGTGATCTCAAACAAGTATTGGTACGGGAGGATTGTGTTTGAGATAAATGAACTTGAATAGTTCGCAGTAAAATAAAGTTATGGAATCTTTAGATTAATTACTGCAAGTACGATCCACTAGTATTATGAATACATGTGATCTAGATCCGGATCACTAGTGTGGTAAGCCACTTTAGTGGAGGTGCTTTATATATTAGAGAATATATAGAACTTGTTGACGTCGTTTTTCGTCGACAGTGAAAGAAGAGCACGTAAACAATAATTAGTAATGGCCAATAAAAATATGATAATACAAACACGATTTTTTACGTGGTTCAGCAGTTAAATCTGCCTAGTCCACGAGTCTTTCTTATTAAGACTTAATAATATCTCTGAAAATCCTTCAAGGATGAATTCTCCATAGTTTTCCTTAAGCTCACAAAAGTTCGGTCCTTTACAATAGTGCATGACCTCTCTATTTATAGAGAAGATTGCAGAATACTATCCCACATATTTCGGGTAGTTACTCTATATTTGCAAATAGATTAAATGGCATTAAATGCCTGAAATCCGATGTAAAAGGAAACGTCCCCTGAAGACCAGGGGGCGTATAACTAATCAAATAATATCCCCTGATTGTAGGGGATTTTCAGCAATAAATGTAGACCGCGTCTCTTTATAGATGACTCATTAGGATATTCCAAGTTATTATCCCATATTATCAAGGCCATATTCTCCCAGGTTTCTTACTGGCTTTCGAGCCATAACACATCCCGAAGTCACATTGCTTCGAGCTCGTACGCGCATCAGGCTCGGATCCCCTGATCCGAGGTCATCCTCGAGAACAAATGTACCTCGGGGTCTATCTTTCGAGCTTGTGAGGATTTCGAGGCTACTATCTTCGAAGTCGTCTCTGCTTCGTGGGCTCGTTGTTTAGATTTCGAACATATTCCAGACTTTACGAGTTCACTCATTATGAATCCAGCTTTCGAGGTCACAATCTTCATGGCTTGAAATCTGGGTATAACATCTTGCCCCCTCAAAAGTATCTATTCGAATCCTATGAGAAGGAAACTTTTGAACTTCCTTCTTCGGGAACCGTATCGTCACATTCTTGAAAATGGACACGTGTCAGTTAGGTATTGCTTATTCAGGGTACTCGAGTACCTTGGAAATCTGCCCACGATCATTCGTCTGCCACCTTTTCGGTACCATCATGTCATCAATCCCTGACCGTTGGATTTTATGAGGATTCTGGCCAATGGCTCAGATTAATCCTTTTTATCACTTTTTTCCCTCTATATATATAAGGTCTTCTTCTTCCTCTTATTTTACACGCATCAGAAACAAAAGAGAAGGGACAAAACCAGAGGCCATCCCAGAGAACTTCTTGCTTGTGCATGTTCTCTCAGCCGAAAAAACAAAGGACCTCCAGTTTGTTCGAGACCATGAGCTTATATCTGCAGCCTCTCCTTCAGTCAACGATTTCTCTGCAACCGCCATTATTGTGTAAGTGTCCAATTTTTATTTTCCCTCATACATGTTTCTGTTCATATTGTTCTTGTTATTTCTGTGAATGTACTAGTTTATTTTCTTAGTACGATACGTTAGGGAATTTTTGACCGATAGGCTTTCGCGTTTTAAGTCTCCATATTGGGTTAACATCACTGGTTCCATACCCAGTTTTGGTGTTTGAGCAAGATCTCTTTTTTCTGGGTTTTAAAATTTTAAAAGACATTTCTTGTATACCAAGATATCGGGTATAAAACCTTGGCCTTGAAGAATGCACGATACCCAAGATTACCTTTTCTGGATATCCGCCACTCCTTTTCCCCTGATTTTCGGGATTTTAAAAAAAAAATTGTCCACTCCCCTCCTTTTTCTTGTGGAATATGCATTCTGACTCTTTAATAAGGGTCTTAGTTTCAAATTCGCTTCGTTCTTAAGCTCCGAGCTTGTCCTGTCAAGCTCGTAACATTTGAACTCTTGCATGCATGGCCCTCACCATTGTTTCTTTCTCGCTAGATGTCACAGAATCTGGAAAGACGGTGGGGGTCGTTGCTGGCAATCCCTTACTTGCCAGAAACCCCGAGCCTGGAGTCGCTGTTTGCTCGGAATCAACGTCGAATTCGTGAGTACGACCTCGTGCACGAGCAGGAGGATATTCGAGCTCATTATCGCCGCCAAATAGACGAGGTCATAGAAAAGAAAAGGAAGATCCTTCGAGAGGCTATTTATCCAGAATCCAACTCAGGGCCCAGGCCGATCCCTCTTGACCCTAAATTGACAGTGACCGTTACGTACAGCCCGGGAGAGCTCCAATTTTCACTCATGGGGGAGCCTTCTACCTCGCAACCGAGGAGAGACATCTTCGAGGCCGAGAATTATTGGAGCTCGGTTACCTTGACAAATCAGATAACTGATATTCTGGCCCTCCATGGCCTCAGGTTGTCAAGCTCCTTGAGGTTTCGAGCTCCGACCGCTATCGAGCGGAGCTGCTACACCCCTGGGAACCCTGACAATAGGCTGAGGTACGCGGCATGGAGTCAAGAACACATGAAGGCAGGAGCGCTATTGCCTTTGAAGTCTTTTTTCAAGGACTTCACGGATTTTTTTGGGTTGGCTCCATTCTAGCTCAACACCAATTCTTACAGGGTTCTGTCTGCCCTGAGGTCGCTATACCACGAGCTGGAGTGGGAAGGACCTTCACCGCAAGAGATTTTGTATCTCTTCTGTCTGAAAAGTAATCCCTCCCGAGCTCGGGGAGGAGATGGCTTTTACTACCTTTCGAGCTATCCCAAAGAGAAAAAGGTGTTTGAGGATCTCCCTAATCATCCACCTGATTTCAAAAAAGCCTTCTTCTAGACAGATGGCCTGTCCCCGTCTCGATGCTACTCATTCAGGCGGATTCGTAAGTATTCCAACCTTCTTTATCTCTGTGCTCGGGTTCTTATTTGTAGGTTCGTACTTAGTTGCAATGTGTCTTATTTTCCAGCAAATTTCCTTCGTCCTACTCCCAACGAGGCAATGAAGGGGCATAGAGAGGCCCTGCTCCGACTCCCTTACGGCAGGAGGTCTCTCTCGTACCTTTTGCATGAGGATAAGCTTCGAGCTTGCGGGCTTTTGGGAGATGGTCAGTCCACCTCGGACTGGTCCAACAAGAAGTATGATCATTGGGAGTAGGTGCCTTTGCCCACAGGCATCCTTCCCCCGAGGAGAGAGGTGAGGCCTCCTCCTCCAGCTCGCCGAAGGAGTCCACCGTCAGGGAATAAGGCTAATGATGAAGCCTCGAGCTCAGACTCGGATGAAGAAGGTAAAGTCATCCTTACCTCGAGAATGTGGTCCCCCACCTTATTAAAGCATAAACCCGATAGGTTAGTTTCATGCCCGTATGATAGATACCACTTCTATATATGGACTCGGGTAGACGATCGAGTTCATAGGTTTGATAGTTGGCTCGGGAAGTATGACACCATGTACAGTCTAAACGAGGTGTGGAATGGGATAGTCGTCCAATACGGGACCAATGATTATAGGGACCTTTCGAGGTTGACGCCCACCTATAGGGAAGGTACTCCCCCCGCCTCCTCTGAAGATGGGGGCATTTCATGGTCCCCGAGCTCGAGCTCGGGGGGGAGTTCCAGTTAGGTTTCTTCTATCACTGCTTTGTATATTTATGCGATCTTGAATCACCTTACATACTATTCCCTCTTTTTGTTATGATTCACATTGTGGTGTGACTGTGCAGGCAAGATGGACTCCGACCTCAACAACATCATCGAAAGTGGTGGTGCCAAGAGGAGCAAGCGTCCCAGGGCGGGGTCGCGAAAGGTGGATCAACCCACCAAAGTCCCCAGGAGGTCCGAAAAAACTCCTCCTGCTCCGCCTGTTACGAGCTCCGTCGCGGCGACGGCTTCCCAGGTTGGTGCCTCCACAACGGTGCCGACCTCGCAGGTCGGTGCCTCTGCAGTGGCGCTGACCTCGCAGGTTGGTGCCTCCACAACGGCCGAGCCTCAACTTCCTGTAGCGGTCCAGCCATCTCTTGGTCCAGGTCCTAGAAAGCCTTCTGCTTCTCAAACTCAGAAGTTGTCAGTTTCTACTCATATCGATGAGTATGTAATTGACAACGCGGCTGGATCCCATGGGTCTATGTTGTGCTCAGATGTCATGTCCCGAGTCGGCCAGAGCTTCAGAAGTCTCGAAGCTCCTCAATGGCAATACCTGAACAACGCTCGAGATTGCACTGCTCTCTATGAGAAGAGTATCGAGCTCGCTGCCATGGTAAGTTTTCTTCTACTTCTTAGTTATATTTACACAATCCTAGCGTTAATGACGGTTTTTTCTTTTGAATAACGAGATCCACTCGAGCAAGTCTTATGCTCAGGAGGCGAAGGATCTTCAACTCAAGGCGAGTGACGACCTGAAGGCAGCAAATGAAAAGCTTGAGGCAGGAGCTGAGGAGCTTAAGGCCAAAGCGTCTGAGCTTGAGAGGCTGAATACTAGGCTCGCAGAGCTCGAGAAAGAGAATGCCAGGCTCGCGGAGCTTGAGAAGGAGAACGCTCGGCTCCAAGAGGCTAACAAAAAGCTCAAAGAAGATCAGGCCGCTACCTTTGACATAATTGAGGGCGAGAAGGCTTGTCTCCTTGCTGAATATAAGGAGAAGAAGGATTAGGCGGTTGACTTAGCCATGTACAGAATGTGGGCCAACAACGAAGACCTGGACACCAGCTTCTTAGGTCCTCTTGAAGCGAAGCTTCTGGATAAGTGGAATGCTCGGCTTGAGGCGGAAGAGGCTGCTCGGGAGGCCGCCTCCGAAGGTGCTCAGGAGGATAGTCATGCTATTCGTCCTGAGGGGTCCAGTGCTGCTGATGATGAGAAGGCCAAGGAGACTCCTCCTTCTTGAATCTGATCTCGGGGAAATTTTATCTTGGGGCTGCATCCCCTTATTTTTGTAATTACTTTAATTTATGCTCACAGGGCTGATACAATTTCTTTTTATATTGACTTATATATGCTTTACACTTCTTGGCTTGAAATATTTTGCACATTTTATATTGATGAATCATTTATGATTATTTATTCATACAAACATAGTTTGGATTTTGGCTCGAGACTCGATGCATTCATGCATCGCTTGCTCGAATTATCCGCTTCCGATCTCGTTATTCATCAAGGTCGGATATTACTTTAACCATGAACCCGAAAGTACTTGTATGGTATGTAATGCGAATGGTTTAGTTATATCTTTTTGCTTAGTTACTTTTTCTCATCCTCGGTTTTTACTCCAAGGTTAAGAGTTCGAAACTATTTTCCTTTAAGATATTCTAGCCTCGATCTTGACTTATCTCGAATTAGGTTTAGGTTCCTACTTATCGTCGATTAGTTTTGGCTGGTTTGCTCCAAACCTGTTAAGTTTGCACATCTGGTTAAATCCAAACGTTATTGTCTTTTGATAATTTGGTTGTCCAAACTATCTAAGCTCGCGTGTCTGGTTATATCCAGATACTTTTGTTTTTGATAGTTTGGTTATGTCCAAACTATCTAAGCTCGCGTATCTGGTTATATCCAGATAATTTTGTTTTTGATAATTCGGTTATGTCCAAACTATCTAAGCTCACGTATCTGGTTATATCCAGATACTTTTGTTTTTGATAATTCGGTTATGTCCAAACTATCTAAGCTCGCGTATCTAGTTATATCTAAATACTTTTATTTTTGATAATTCGGTTATGTCCAAACTATCTAAGCTCGCGTATCTGGTTATATCCAAATACTTTTATGTTTTTCGTGTATGTTATTTTATTTTTTAAGCTAATGGTATATGTACCAATGACGCCCCCTTAATATCCTATGAGTGTGACCATAGGTTATTAAATTAAGAGAGATTGCAAAAATAAAAAGAGATAACATATTGAACGAAATAGATCCTTATTTAATGGAATTCGAAAATAGACAAATTAGTACAGATAATCAATCATGGTTACAAGCAACACACTTCCTATACTACTGATAGTAAGGTCTAAGGTGTTCGCCATTCCATGCTCGCGGTACCAGGCTCCCGTCCAATCTCGCAAGTTTGTACACACCGGACCGGATGACTGACTCTATCTGGTATGGTCCTTCCCAATTCGGCCCGAGCACACCAGCTGCTGGATCTCGTGTCGCCAAGAATACGCGTCTTAACACCAGATCTCCCACACCAAATCTTCGATCTCGAACCCTCTTGTTGAAATACCTGGTAGCTCGTTGCTGGTAGGCAACGTTCCTTAGCTGAGCCTCATTTCTTTTTTCTTCGATCAAGTCTAAGGTTTCTTCGAGATGAGTGTGGTTTGAGTCTTGGTCGTAAATTCGAGTTCGGACTGTTGGAATTTCGACCTCAATAGGCAACATAGCCTCACATCCGTATGCTAGAGAGAACGGGGTATGTCCCGTTGAAGTTCGAGCAGTGGTCCTATAACCCCATAGGACTTGGGGCAATTCTTCGGGCCAACGTCCCTTCGCTTCCTCCAACTTTTTCTTTAATGAACTTTTAAGAGTTTTGTTTACAGCCTCGACCTGGCCATTTGCCTGAGGATGAGCCACTGACGAAAAACTCTTTATTATTCCATTCTTTTCACAAAAGTTGGTAAAAAAGTCGCTATCGAACTGGGTTCCGTTATCGGACACAATCTTCCTCGGCACCCCATATCGGCATACAATGTTCTTTACCACAAAGTCAAGGACTTTTTTGGAAGTTATTGTTGCCAGCGGTTCAGCTTCCGTCCACTTTGTGAAGTAATCCACCGCGACTACAGCATATTTTACACCACCTTTGCCAGTTGGGAGAGAGCCAATGAGGTCGATTCCCCATACCGCGAATGGCCATGGGGATGTCAACATGGTCAGCTCAGATGGTGGAGCTCGAGGAATCGTGGCGAATCTCTGGCATTTGTCGCATTTCTTTACATATTCGAAAGAATCTGACTTAATGGTGGGCCAAAAATATCCTTGGCGTATGATTTTCTTGGACAGGCTATGCCCCCAAGTATGGTCTCCACAGAACCCTTCGTGAATTTCTTTGATGATCCTTTTGGCTTCGGGTGGAGTTACGCACCGTAGTAATGGCATGGAATACCCCCTCCTATATAGCTTTCCGCCCATCATGGTGTATCGGGGAAGCTGATACATTAACTTTCGAGCCTGATTCCGGTCTTTTGGAAGGTCACCGGTCTCGAGATATTCCACTATCGGGGTCATCCATGTTGGCTTGGACTCGATCATACATACGTCTTCCTCCTCCGGCTCGTTAATGCTAGGTGCCGAGAGGTGTTCTATGGGGACAACGTTTAGTTCATCATTCTCAGCGGAGGTAGCAAGCCGAGCTAAAGCATCTGCATTTGAGTTCCGCTCTCGGGGAACCTGTTCGATCGCATAAAATTCGAAACACTCTAATGCGGATTTTGCCTTCTCTAAGTAAGCTGCCATCCTCGTGTCACTAGCCTGGTATTCTCCCAAGATTTGATTAACCACGAGCTGGGAGTCACTGTAGCAATGTATAGCTTTGGCTTTGAGCTCTTTTGCTACACGAAGTCCCGCGAGTAAAGCCTCGTATTCGGCTTCATTATTCGACGCTTTGAAGTCGAATCTCAAGGCAGAATGAAATCTGCTTCCTGTGGGGGTAATCAAAATGATTCCTTCCCCCGATCCATTTTCATTGGATGAGCCATCGACGTATAGTTTCCACAGCTCGTGGGTCGGGGTTATGACTTTGTCGTTGGTCATACCAGTACATTCCACTATAAAGTCCGCCAACGCCTGTGCCTTAATGGTCGTTCTTAGGTGGTAGGTGATCTCGAACTGTCCGAGCTCAACAACCCATTTAAGAAGTCGACCTGAAGCTTCTGGTTTAGACAAGACTTGCCTAAGTAGTTGATCAGTCAACACATGGATGGGATGTGCTTGGAAGTAGGGGCGGAGTTTACGAGATGAATGAATTAAACTAAGCGCTAGCTTCTCCATCAGGGGGTATCTCGACTCTGCCCCCAGTAATCTTTTACTGATGTAGTAAACGGGTCTTTGTACCTTATCTTCTTCTCGAACGAGTACTGCGCTTATTGCATGTTCGGTGGTGGAAAGGTATAGGTACAGTTCTTCTCCCGTTTCAGGTTTTGACAAGATAGGGGGTTTGGCGAGGTGTTTTTTAAGTTCCTGGAATGCCAACTCGCACTCCTCTGTCCATTCAAACTTCTTTCCACCTCTCAAAAGGTTAAAAAACGGGAGACAATGGTCTGTAGACTTCGAAATAAACCTACTTAGGGCCGCCATCCTGCCGGTCAAACTTTGGACATCTTTGTGTCTTCGAGGTGAGGGCATGTCAATCAGGGCCTTGATCTTGTCGGGGTTAGCTTCTATTCCACGAGCGTTTACGATAAAGCCCAAGAATTTTCCTGATGATACCCCGAAAGTGCACTTCTGAGGATTCAGTTTCATGTTATACTTTCGGAGCACGCCAAAGCACTCTTCGAGGTCATCAACATGGTTATCGTTAAGTTGAGACTTGACAAGCATGTTGTCGACATAAACCTCCATGTTGTTGCCTATCTGTTCTGAAAACATCATGTTCACGAGCCGCTGGTATGTGGCCCCAGCATTTTTGAGCCCGAATGGCATGATATTGTAACAATATAGACCTTTATCCGTTATGAAGCTCGTATGTTCTTGGTCGGGGGCATGCATGGGAATCTGGTTATATCCAGAATAGGCATCCATGAACGACATCAGTCCATGCTCCGCCGTGGCATCCACGAGCTGATCGATCCTTGGCAGTGGAAAACAATCCTTTGGGCAAGCTTTGTTGAGGTTCGAGTAGTCAATGCAGGTTCGCCACGTCCCATTAGACTTTGGGACCAACACCGGATTGGCTACCCAGTCAGGGTAAAAAGCGTCCCTAATAAATCGGTTTGCTTTCAACCTATCGACCTCCTCTTTCAGTGCCTTCATTCTGTCTTCGTCCAGTTGTCTTCGCTTTTGTTGCTTCGGAGGGAAGTTTTTGTCTATATTCAGTGCGTGGCTAGCTATATTCGGACTTATTCCCACCATGTACGAGTGTGACCACGCGAAGACATCCTGGTTCTTCTTCAAAAAGCAAATTAGTTGCTATTTTTTCTCGTCTTGGAGGTATTTTCCAACCTTCACCTTTTTCGAGGGATTGGTCTCTTCGAGCTGAATTTCTTCGAGCTCTTCCAAGGGTTTGAGGCCAGCTTTCTCCTCAACCCTGGGATCGATCTCTTCATCAATTTCTAAGACTGTCTCGTCTTTATTTTGAATAATGACGAGTGTTTGTGCGCTCGTCTGTTTCTTTCCTCTCAAGGAAATGTTGTAGCATTCCCTCCCAGCCAATTGATCTCCCTTCAATGTTCCAACACTGCTTGGGGTTGGAAACTTAAGGGCCAGATGCCTTATCGATGAGACTGCCCCCAGCCCAACCAGGGCGGGTCTCCCGAGCAGCACATTGTAGACTGATGGTAGATCTACTACCACGAACTCCATCATCTTGGTTGCCAAGACTGGGTAGTCTCCCAAGGTCACGGGGAGCTCGATGGATCCCATACAGGTGGTCCCTTCTCCTGAAAAGCCATATAAAGTAGTTGCACATGCTTTCAGGTCACGAAGGGAGAGTCCCATCTTCTCGAGGGTTGCTTTATAGAGGATGTTAACTGAGCTCCCATTGTCTATAAGAACTCGGTGGACCCTCTTATTTGCTAGCTGGAGAGTGATGACCAGCGGATCATGGTGAGGAAACTGAACATGGGACGTGTCTTCCTCAGTAAAAGTGATTGGTTGGGATTCAATCCTCTGACTTTTTGGAGCTCTAGGTTCGGGTTCGTAGGGAGACCCGTCCCCGGTCTTTAGCTCGTTAACATATCTCTTTTGGGCATTTCTGCCCGTCCCTGCGGGGTGAGGCCCTCCCGAGATGGTTATCACATCCTCTCCATCAATCGGCGGGGGCCTATCCTCTTCCCGAGTTCGGGAATTATTGTTTGGTGCGGGCTGCGATGTGGCAACTCTCTGGTTGGCGGTCGCTTGATTAGTACTCTGGTTCTTGACATATTGTCTAAAGTAACCTCTCGAGATCAATCCTTCGATCTCGTCTTTCAGCTGTCGACATTCATCGGTAGTATGCCCAATGTCTCTGTGAAATCGGCAATACTTGCTTGAATCCCTCTTGGACTTTTGATTTCTCATTGGGTCCGGACGCCTAAAGGGGACCTGGTTTTCATTAGCCAGGTATATGTTCTCCCGAGACTCGTTGAGCTCGGTGTACACTCTATACACGGAGAAATATCTCTCCCCCTTCTTTTTCTTTCCTCCTTCGGCCTCGGGGTTACTTCCTTCGTTCTTTTTTCTCTTGGAAGGGTTTTCCACAGTAGGCTTTGAAACTACTTGGTCCGCCGAGGTTGAGGCAGAGTTTACGTTTATCGTTGTAGTTTCGGGCTGGGAAGTCACATTAAGTGCCAACCTCGCTTCCTCTACATTGACAAACCTCTGCGCTCGTCTATTAAACTCGGTTAGGGACCTCACCGGTTTTCTTTGCATATCGTCCCAGAGGGCGCTTCCTGGCATTACTCCGGCTTGGACAGCCATTAAGTGTCCACTGTCATCCACATTCCGAGCTCGGGCAACTTCCAAGTTAAACCTTGTAAGGTAACTTTTTAATGTTTCACCTGGTTGTTGCCGAACATTAGTTAAGGTTGACGCCTCAGGTCGAACCCCCATCATGGCTTTGAACTGCTTTTTGAAGTCTTTATACAGCTGCTCTCAAGAGGTTATTGAATGTCTTTTATATTTTTCGAACCAGCTTTTAGCTGGTCCTGTCAATGATGCTGGAAATAGCATGCATCTGAGCTCGTAACCCACGTTACTGGCTCTCATTATGGTGTTGAACGTACTCAGATGACTATATGGGTCAGTTTTTCCCTCGAACGTCGAGACGTGAGGGATCCGAAACCCTTGTGGAAATGGGGTGTTGGAAATATGGGGAGCAAACGGTTCAAGCTCCTCATCAGAATCTTCATATCGATCATGCTCTTGCTCGTTTTTCAAAAGCCTGAATGCCTTTTCCAGCTGATCGATCCTCTCTTGGACTGGGTCCGCGAGAGGCAAAGTTTGAAATCGGTTGTTGTCGATCACAATTCCAGGCTCGCGTCTCCGTAAAGGATCTTTACACCTATTCAAGCGATCCCTCATGTCCGGATTTATCGGGTCAACATTACCCCGACTCTGATTCAGGTGTTCTCGCAGGTCGGGGCAATTTCTGCGGCTTCCAGTATTCTTACGACCTCGGTCATGCTTGCTGACCGACCTGGTGTCTTCAAAATCGTCGCTGGTAACACTCGTCGCATAGTTATTTCGAGATGGATTTCTTCCATGCCGCCTCGTCTCCGCCATGCGAGACCGGGATGTTTGACTTCTTTCTGATGGGGGACCTCTCCGTTCCTGGAAAGTTCCCCTATTTCCTTGTCTCCTTTCCGTATGCCTTTTGCTCTGATCTCGAACTGGTTGTGTATTCCTGCGAGGAGGCGAAGGATATCTTATTGGTGATGGAGGGAACCGTAAGGGCGACGGTGGCTGCCACCCATTTCGCGGCCTAGACGATCCGGAGTTTGCCCGAGATGGGTTGGTTGCGTGTGGTGCATTCCCAGGGGCTTGAGTCCGAGCCTCTGCAGGGGCTCGGTTGTTCTCAGTTTCCCCAAGTGCTTCCACAGGTGGATTAACCGGGGCCTTAGCCCGAGTACTCCTCTGGGGCCTAGGTGGAGCGAATGGCTCTGTGGGTGCCAGAGGTTGAGCCGGCCTCCTCGTGGCAGCATCTTTCCGTGGACGCCCATGGGGTCTACGGGGAGGAACGTGTACGTCCCTTGGAGGGGGGGCTTGGTTTTCACGCGGAGGTGGGGGTTGAGCCACCTGCGCCTCTGCGACTATCCTTGCCAACTCCTCATTCCGTTTGTTGGCCTCTACCAACTGTTGTTTCAGTTGCCGGTTCTCGAGTTCCACAATAGGAACATAACGCTCAGGATTGTAGTACATATCCTCATCTCTTGGTGGAGGAGGTGGTCCCCTAGAATCGGAGGACCCACTCCTTTCTTCGACATCTGGGTTTTCCATCGGCTGTTTCCCAGGACGTCTTGGGTAATTATCTTCAGGTGTATTCTGATTATTAGTGGCCATGACTTATTCAGGAATGAATGCTTAAGGCTCTCAATGAAAGCACCAAACTGTTGACGCCGTTTTTCGTCGACAGTGAAAGAAGAGCACGTAAACAATAATTAGTAATGGCCAATAAAAATATGATAATACAAACACGATTTTTTACGTGGTTCAGCAGTTAAATCTGCCTAGTCCACGAGTCTTTCTTATTAAGACTTAATAATATCTCTGAAAATCCTTCACGGATGAATTCTCCATAGTTTTCCTTAAGCTCACAAAAGTTCGGTCTTTTACAATAGTGCATGACCTCTCTATTTATAGAGAAGATTGCAGAATACTATCCCACATATTTCGGGTAGTTACTCTATATTTGCAAATAGATTAAATGGCATTAAATGCCTGCAATCCGATGTAAAAGGAAACGTCCCCTGAAGACCAGGGGGCGTATAACTAATCAAATAATATCCCCTGATTGTAGGGGATTTTCAGCAATAAATGTAGACCACGTCTCTTTATAGATGACTCATTAGGATATTCCAAGTTATTATCCCATATTATCAAGGCCATATTCTCCCAGGTTTCTTACTGGCTTTCGAGCCATAACACATCCCGAAGTCACATTGCTTCGAGCTCGTACGCGCATCAGGCTCGGATCCCCTGATCCGAGGTCATCCTCGAGAACAAATGTACCTCGGGGTCTATCTTTCGAGCTTGTGAGGATTTCGAGGCTACTATCTTCGAAGTCGTCTCTGCTTCGTGGGCTCGTTGTTTAGATTTCGAACATATTCCAGACTTTACAAGCTCACTCATTATGAATCCAGCTTTCGAGGTCACAATCTTCATGGCTCGAAATCTGGGTATAACAGAACTGGACCAGATATGTTTATTAATACTTAGTTCAATACCGTTTTGAAGTATTAATTAAATATATCAACTGATGATCATATACAAATAGATCTTAATCCTGAAGTTACTATGAACTCATGTTTATGTTATATGAGTTCTTTGATTCACTTGTTAGGGTCTGTCAAAATGATCAGGCTATAAACTTTTGTTTTGGGAACTCATTAATGTAGATGGCTGGGGACATAGTATACAGATATGGAATCTATGCCTTCTCGCAAGAGATTGAATGATAGTTCTCTTAAGGGTTGACTTTTGGGACTGAAAGGTTATTGAGCTCAAATTCATAATTTATTTATGAATTAACCTTCACTAGTAAAGTCAATGGTACTTAAGGAAACAAGAGATAATTAAAAGGGTAAAACAGTAATTTTATTCCCGATTAATTATGAACCATTATTATAGGATCAAGTTGTATGCAATGATTATATCAATGGACGCTTTATGATTATAAAGTACTCAGTAAATGAAATGTCTATAATTACAAGAGTGTAGTCTCATATTTATAGTGGAATAATCATGAGATTAATAAATTAAGATTATTTAATTAAAGAGTTTAATTAATAATCTCAAATTTATTGGAGCTTAGAATTATAGGTTCATAGGTTTCCATAGCGGCTCTATCAACACTGTTCAAAGTAAGAGTTGATATGAAGGGAAAAATAGTTTAAAGACATATTTAAGAAGAAATTGTTCTTCAGGCCAAATATGCAATTATATGATAATAGTGATTAATTAAGTAATTATAAATTAGTTGTAGTTAACAAAATTAATTAATATTTAATTATTGTATAATTTTTGAAATTATATTAAATAATTAAATTATTTTCGAAATTTAATTAAATAATTAATTAATTATAATTTTTGAAATTATAATAAATTAAATATTTATTTTCAAAAATATTGGATTTAATTAATTGGTAGAATTAATTAAATATCTTTATTTGAATGGGAGATAATAATCTGATAAGTTCAAATTGGATTTGAATTTAAAAGATTTATATTTATTCAAATAATTAATAATATTTGATAATTAATTAAAAAGATAATTAATTTAAATTAGTTATGAGGTTGTTAAATCTTATGTGACAAAGAATTTTGAATAAATAATTAAATAAAAAATTGAAAAACCAACATCCCTAAAAATAGGTAGGCTACACATGACTGTGTGTGGCGTGTAGAGCAATTTTCAGGGATAGGATTTTTATTTTTATTTGTTTAATTAATTAATTAATGGATAATTCAAAAATTGGTTTTTGGATTTTTTTCATTAATTAATTAAAAAGTAAATTGTAAAATGGTTACACGTTTTATTTTTTTAAATTTGAATATTTTCTTTTAAGTATGACTAATCAGAAAAATATTTAGATAAGTGAGACAACTCAGTCTATTTGCTCTGTGAAAAATAGAACGATAGTTTTCTCTCCCTGAAAATAAAGAACCAATTCTCAGGCCTATTCTCTTGATCTCATGTGTTGAGTACATCAAGTAGAATCACAAATAAACTATCCTTCATTCTCTAAGTGCCCACATATTTCTTGAGGTGTAGAGAATGCTTTGGAAGATCTTGATGTGAGTACGTGGGAGCGGCTTGGATAGGAAGATCGTTCTAAATACGAAAAGATAGCAATGACACTTGATAGGCTTCAAGAGGTATGAATTATATCCTTAACTTGCTTATGATTAATGTATGTATATTAATGGATCCACATATTTAAAGTTAGTTTAAATATGTTACAAAATTTTAGTTGTACACTGGGCCAACCCCACCACCATTCTGCTGCGTATTAGGAAACTCGTTCCTAACAAAAAGAACATAAGAAATAAGCTAGGCAATGATAAACAGGTCAATCCAACATGTAATTCAGTCTTAGCATTACAATTAGCTAAGTTCAAAAAGGCACTTCTATATATTCAGAGACGTTCAGGCCTGACGCCCTTAGGCTGAGCCTCTAGTTATTTAGCCGACCCGTTATGCTTAGGCCGGGCTACGTTGCGCACACTTAACATCAGCCCCGGCTCCCTTAGGCCGAACTTTCAGATCAAATATAACAAATAAATAGATTGCGGGACACGTAGTCGAATGCAACACAACACAAGCATGCCTATCCAGATATTCTCAAATACAAATATATTCACAATCATAAGCATATTCGTTAACAAGGGTCCAAGCTCCAATCACGACCCGGGTGCAGTTTTCTTACCTCGAGTCCCGAGCTAACAGTGTAAGGCGGTCCCGAGCCCGATCCTCAATCCTGAGCCTTAACGGTAAACCTAGTCACAAAGCAATAATGGATAACCATTAAAACCTAAACCAATTAAAAGCTTAAGAATAACATACTAGCCTCCGGGACCTCGAATTCTACTAATCTGGGTAGTAGAATCCTTACCAAGCACTTAGGTTTGAGTTCCTGAGCCTAAAAATCTGATTTGGCTATTTCTCTCAATTAGAGTTGCAGCCCAGCCCCCTAGGGTCGCGATGCGCCACAAGTCTAAGGCTCTCTCCTGGGGGACACGGGCCGCGGTGCGCCCCAACCTGCGCTGTGGCACCTGGGCGATTTCAGAGACCCCTAAGGCCCTTCTGGGTTCATGCGGGCCACGGTGCCTAAGAACAGCACCGTGACACGACCCTGCAAACCCAGAAACTTCAGCATTTTTCCTGCGTGTTCTCGAGCCAAAACCTTGAAATCAGTCCCCAATCTTCTACCAAACTTATAATTAAGTCTTAATATTATAACATAGTATAAACAACATATAACCATTAAAACTAAGCTAAAACCTCAGCATAACTTAGAATCCCAACCCTTAAGTTCAAAGCTCATGAACACCTAAAACCCACCAAAAAATTCATCAAAACAGAGCATAAATCTTACCTCAGTTGTGTAGTCACGATCCCAAGCTGCTCCTAATCCAATTCTAGCTCCAAATCTTCAACTTTCAAAGCCAATTTCCTAAAAAAAAAACCAAAGTGCCCAATCAACTAAGAGGGAGGGAGAGGAAACAAGAGAGGGAAAATGGGAGTTGCTGCCTAGATGGTTCTACCATATTTTGAGAGTTTCCCCTCAACTAAGTCACCCAACACTTAGAAAAGACCAAACTACCCTTTGGTCAAACCCAAACCATGTAATGCCCCCAAGGGCAAAATCGTATTTTGCCACCATTTCCTGCTAAACCTCAAATAGTCCTATAGATTCTCAATTAATCCCAACGTGCCCAATTAATCACCAAATAATTACCCGTTACTCGGTAAATCTCAAATATAAGCTAAGTTTTCCAAAATACCTCTAGGCTCACCCCGAGTCGGGCATTTAACCCCGTTGTGACTATTTCGCTAATCCGCTCACTAGGATCGCCTTGAGTCGAATACTGCAAATATATTCATATAATAATGTGGTCTCAATCATTTAACATATATAATCACATTTATACCCTCAACGAGTCAAAATTACAAATATGCCTTTATTAACAAGAACGGGCCCGCTTGCATATTTAATTCACCTAAACATGCATATATATTCATATTTCCATATAAATCATGTATGCCACGTAGTCACACATTTAATCAATTAATTTCACACATTTTTATCCAATTATGCCCTCACAACACACTAATCAATGCACTAAGTCTTATTAGCAAATTTTGGGACGTTACAATTAAGCCCCTTTGGACGTTGAAATGAAAATCACCACAGCATAAAATAACAACAAACATAGACACAGATTCTCCAAAAATTAAGTTGAACCTCCAACAAAACATATGCAAAATATGAGATACACTGAGATAGTCCTTATAAATTTTCCAAAAACATAAAAACAACATACATATACTATCAAGTTTGTCTTTAGTTAAATCACAAAATGTAAACCAAAATCAACAAGTTTAGTGTTCTTGAACAGATACACAAAGCACAAAGTCTGTTTGGACTATACAACAAAAGAGTGAGCTTCAATAGTTGCCAAAAGAACCCAAAAGTGGTGCCTGGTTGTTTGGCGACCGTTACAAATCAAGCTTCTTAGCGACGGCCTTCTTTTTGCTCCTAGTGCGTGAAGAAACTACGGGAATCATGTTTTTTTCATTTCGATTTCTTTGTTGAGAAGCGGCTGTCAGGCTCATCCCTGTTTGGACTACCAAGGGATTCTCCTGCTACAGTTATATCTGCGGTACAAATACCAATTTCCCCACTCCTTGCCATGCCAATGCTCTGAAGGTGATTCTCGCTGTTACAAATCACATGCTTGTTGAGCTCATTGCACACAATAGGTCAACCAATATTATATCGCTCTATATTTGCATCGAACTGCATTCATTGAAGGAGAATTACATTTCATGTTAAACAACTCACACTCCACCTTTAGAAGAAGATAAAAAATACTCATAACTATTGCAAAAATTAAATTTATATAAGTTTCAAGTCCACATAAATTGAATTTGAAAAAGTAAATAGAAAGTAAGCTATGAAGGGTGAATTCTTCGACATTACGCTCATCGGTTATAACATGCCTAGCTCAATGTCAAAATTGAAGCAGGAATGCAAACTCACATATTTACCCCGGATATGCTCTACATTTATATTTTCTACTCATTTTAAATCATGCTCATGAAACAAACCATTGTCACGAACTAATTCCGCTACTGCAGTCAAAGGTATATACAGAGGTTAACTATAATTTAATTAATGAGCACTAAGTGTGTGTGTGTGTCGAATAAAAAAATAATCTTTGATGGAAGATCAAAGTTAAAATTATCGCAGCAACATCAGTTTCTCCTACACTGAAAGCTTGCACGAGCTTCATAACATAAACCCTAGAATCATAGCAGATGATGTTTCCTTGTAAACCCGTTTTTATCGCCATGTTAAACTCAGCGAATTTCATGGATTGAAAATTGAGCTACATATGTCAAATGTAAACAGAATGTCTAGACTAGACAACTGCAGATATGCAAATGGAAAATATTTAATAAAGTCATTAATCAGAAAACATTAAACAAACCATTCAATTTGTAAGCCCGTCAAGTGTGATCATACCATCTACTTTGTCTCCTCCATTCTGATAGGCCTCGTGTCACCATTCATACACGGATCCCAAATCTCAGTAGTTTTGACCAATTTTCTGACATGCACTAAGAACCAATGTTGTCCCTTGAGAAGAGAGTCGCTCATAACAATGACGACCATATACAAACATGATTAGAACACACATAAGAACATGATTCAGTTACAGTATGAGAATTAAATGGAATTTCAGAAAATAAATCTGGTTTACAAAAGTCAACTCAATCACATCACCTCTTGGCAATTCTTAAAATTCCCAAAGTGATAAGTCCTCCCTTCTTTGTCGAGAGCAGCACGGTATATTGGGTAAGGAGGACCAAGCATTTTTTCTTAACATAAATTAACAACAAGGCACAGGTGGTTAGGTGAAAGAGACATTTGGTAGTAGATAATTATCCAAGTTAAATTTTAAACTTCGCAAAATATCAAGGTTACAGACAAACTTATTGAGATTCCTGGTGGCATAAACCACACTTCTTTCTGCCCAATGTTGTACTCCTTACTCCTTTCCTTGATGCTAGTCAATCTAGAATAGCATGACATCACCTATTCAAAACAATTTGGAGAATAATGGTCATATCTTAACAAAAATATAAAAAAGAAAATTGATGCTTTGATTGGAAATCAAAGTAATTACTGTTAGATTAAGATGAAATGTAGGCATATGAACAATCTTATATACATGTAGGCGGAATTAATATATAGAATGAACATATACAAAAGAGGATCGAATATTGTATACCTCCAGCCATTGCAATTGATAACCTCGATCTAGCTTTAGATCTACAAAAGAAAAAAAAAAACAGAAGTTAGAACGAGTATTCGGACTTCCAAGCTCTCACTAACTCTTTTAGATGGAGTTACTGAAAGTCAGAATGAGCAGTGAGCTTGGGGACCGGTACTCTATATTTATAGAGTGGGACTTACCATTAGAGTCTCTGGCACAGATTGATATATTTTCTCAATTAGTTGGGATATGAAAAATCGGGTAACAACAAAATCAGGTAACAAATAATGTTGACCATTAATTAGAATATTTTGTCAATAAATTAAATATTGACTTTAATATATTAAATCAATTAGTTGTAACAAATTGATTTTATATACCAAATAAATAAATATTCTAACATTCTCCCACTTGGTCAGCATTTAAATTAATGTATTACTTAAGCCCGACAATCATCCCTGTTAGATAATAAACACATGAATCATGGCGATAGGTCCTCTTTTTATGACGAGTATTATCTTCCATGTATTACAATATATTTATTACATAACAATGTAATTTATGTGGCTATGTACTTAAACGAATAAACCCTATGTTTATTCAGGTCCTATGAAGATAAAATTTTCTCAAATAAAATGAAGATGCGCATAAATATGAGAAAACATCAAAATAAGAGTTTCATTGATAATAACTTCAAATTGTACAATAAATTTACATAAGGGAACCAAGTCCCATGTTCACTACATGATCCTTGAATTTATGAGGTGGCAAGCCTTTCATCATAGGATTAGCAATCATCAATTCAGTGCTAATGTGTTGAATGACCACTTTATTTTCTTTAACACATTCTTTCACGGCTAAGTACTTGATGTCGATGTGCTTGCTTCGACTACCACTCTTGTTGTTCTTAGCCATGAATACAGCAGCTGAATTGTCGCAGAACATTCTCAATGGCCTAAATATAGAATCTACAACTCTAGGGCCTGAAATGAAACTCTTTAGCCATACACCATGCGATGTAGCCTCAAAACACGAAACAAACTCGGCTTCCATAGTAGAAGTAGCAGTCAACGTCTGTTTGTTACTCCTCCATGATATAGCTCCACCAGCAAACATAAACACGTAACCAGAGGTTGATTTATGTGAATCAGTACAACCAGCAAATTCTGAATCTGAGTAGCCAACTACTTCTAAGTTGTCGGTTCGTCTGAACATGAGTTTGTAATCCTTAGTACCCTGAAGATACCTCATAACTTTCTTTGCAGCTTTCCAGTGGTCTAATCCTGGGTTACTCTGAAATCTTCCTAGCATTCCGACAGCAAAGGCAATGTCGGGTCGTGTGCACACCTGAGCATACATCAAGCTTCCAACAACAGAAGCATCTTCATTTTCAAAATCATTCTTTGGACACTGGCTCAAATTTAATTTATCACCCTTAACGATAGGAGCAACACTTGGTGAACAATCTTTCATCCGAAATCTCTCTAAAACTTTGTTAATGTAGGTTTCTTGAGATAGACCTAAGATACCTTTGAATCTACCTCGATGGATCTTAATGCCAATGACATAAGACGCATCACCCATATCCTTCATCTCAAAGTTCTTTGAGAGAAATTGCTTCACCTCATGTAGCATGCCCTTATCATTGGTTGGAAGAAGAATATCGTCCACATATAAAACAAGAAAACAAATCCTACTCCCACGGACCTTCTGGTATATACATTGATCCATGACATTCTCTTCAAATCCAAAAGAAGAGATGACATCATGGAATTTTAAATACCATTGGCGGGACGCTTGTTTTAAACCATAGATGGACTTCTTAAGCTTGCACACCAAATGCTCACCATCACTAGAGGAGAATCCTTCTGGTTGTTTCATGTATACCTCCTCCTCTAGGTCACCATTTAGGAAGGCAGTTTTCACATCCATCTGCTGCAGCTCTAAATCGAAATGAGCAACTAATGCTAGGATAACTCTCAGGGAATCTTTCTTAGATACCGGAGAAAAGGTCTCCGTGTAGTCAATTCCTTCTTTTTGAGTGAATCCTTTAGCAACGAGTCTCGCTTTGTGTCTCTCAATGTTGCCTAATGGGTCTTTCTTTGTTTTGAAGACCCATTTACACCCAATAGCTCTCGCCCCATTAGGCAACTCAACAAGATCCCAAACTCCGTTGCTCTTCATAGAATTCATTTCTTCATTCATGGCACTGTACCACAGTTCCGATTCTTTGATATTCACAGCTTGTGAAAACATTTCTGGATCATTTTCGGCTCCAATATTGTAGTCAGATTCTTGCAAATACACAATGTAGTCACTAGGTATCACCGATTTTGTTGTCCTAGTGGATCTTTTTAAGGCTACACCAGTACGCTCTTGAGGAGCGGGTGGTTCAGCTTGTTGTTCAACAACTATAGGCAACTCCTGAATAACTTGATCAATTTGAACTTCAACATTGACTTGTGGATCTTCAACAATTAGCTGTGGTGGTTCAACATCCATTTGGACTACAGGGGTGTTATCAACCACAATCAATCTTGCTCTTGAGGTGGAGGGTTCTGAAGGATCTTTCTCAGAACCTAAGTCCTTGGATTGATCACTCCCACTAATCAAGGCATTTTCAAGAAGTTTTGCATTCCTTGATTCCACAATCCTAGTGCTATTAGATGGACAATAAAACTTGTAACATTTAGACCTTTCAGCGTATCCAATAAAGTATCCACTTATGGTCCTTGGGTCCAGTTTCTTTTCTTGTGGATTGTATACCCTAACTTTAGATGGGCATCCCCAAATGCGTACATGTTGCAAACTCGGTTTCCAACCTTTCCATAATTCAAAAGGAGTTTTGAAGACTGCCTTGGTTGGAACTCGATTTAATATGTACACGGATGTCTTTAGAACTTCAGTCCACAAGGATTTAGGAAGTTTAGGGTTGCTGCTAAGCATACTTCGCACCATGTCCATCAATGTTCGGTTTCTCCTTTCTGCAACACCATATTGCTCGGGTGTACCGAGCATGGTATATTGGGCAACAATCCCATTTTCTTCAAGAAACTTTGCAAAAGGCCCAGGTGCTTGTCCATCTTCAGTGTATCTACCATAATATTCCCCACCTCTATCTGAGCTCACTATCTTAATTTGCTTATTGCATTGTTTCTCTACTTCAGCTTTAAATATCTTAAAGACATCTAATGCTTCGCTTTTGTTATGAAGTAAGTAGATATACATGTAGCGTGAGTAATCATCTATGCAAGAGATGAAGTATTTCTGACCAAATGAGTCCATGTCTGGACTACATATATCAGTATGTATGATTTCTAATAGGTCAGAACTCCTATGGACACCACTTTTCTTAGACTTGGAGGTACACTTTCCCTTAATGCAATCCACACAAGTATCAAAATAAGTAAAATCTAAGGTATTGAGTAACCCCATCTTTTACTAACCTTCTAATTCTATCAATGGAGATATGTCCCAATCTCCGGTGCCATAATGTAGATGAATTCTCATTCATAACACATCTTTTATTGCCAGCGTGAACGTGCATAGTATTATAAGCGGTATTATTTTGTAAATTAAGGCAATAAAGACCATCAGACAAAATACAATTTCCAACACATTCAGATTTATTATATAAATTAAAAGATTTGTCTGAAAATGTAAAGGAAAAACCAAAAGGTACAAGTTTTGAAACGGAAATCAAGTTTCTAGAGAAACTTGGTACATAAAATGTCTTTTCTAACTTTAAAACAAAACCGCTACTTAAAACTAAATGGCACATTCCAATAGCCTCCACATGTGAGCCCATCTTGTTTCCGGATAAGATGCTTTGCTCACTTCCCACTGGCTTCCTTAGGTTTTGTAAACCCTGCAAGGAATTTGAAATATGAATTGTTGATCCATAATCAATCCACCATGTGTTAATATTGACATTAGCCATATTAGATTCATAACATACGAATGAAATTGGATTACCTTTGTCATCCATCCATTTCTTGAACTTGGCGCATTCCTTTTTCGCATGTCCCTTCTTTTTGCAGAAGAAGCACTTGATGAAATCCTTCTTTATATCGCCTTGGGGAGGCACTTTATTTTTCCCCTTGTCCTTCTTGGATGGTTTGCGTTTCTTGCCTTGGGTGGCCATGTGAGCACTTTCACCTTGTTCCTGCAGGAGCCTTGCTTCTTCTTGAGCACACATGGTTATCAGTTCATTGATACTCCATTTGTCCTTATGTGTGTTGTAGGAAATTTTGAAAGGCCCGTATTGAGGTGGAAGATGGTTAAGGATGTAGAGGACTAGGAATGTTTCAGGAATGACTACATCGAGTTTCTTCAATTGAGCAGAAATGTCCCTCATCTTTGAAATATGTTCTCTAACTCCTTTGACACCAGTGAGTTTTGTGGATGAGAACTGGTGGATGAGGTTGTTGTAAAGTAGTTTGTCCGAAGTGTCGAACTACTCATCGATCAGTTTGATCAAGTCTTTGACTTTCTCAGGTTGCTCCACCGATCCACGCATTCCTAGAGGGATCTTGGACATGATGAACATGATGCTGAGGCGATTGGACCGCTCCCATTTTTCATATAGTGCGATTTGAGCAGCAGTGCTAGTCGCAGTGATTGCAGCAGGTTCGTCCTTCCTTATTGCGTAGTCCATGTCGGCGCAGCCTAAATGAAGAAGAACTCGTTCCTTCCAGATTTTGAAATTATCACTCCTAAGCTCAGGAATTTTGGTAAGGATTTCAGCGAAACTAGAGGATGATGAAGAAGCTGCATGAATAGGATTACAAACTTCGATTTAGAAGATTGAGGCTTAATGAAGTCATGTTTTACCAATGTATAACATGTTGAAGAATGAAATTTTATTAAACAAAAATTGCATGTGGGCTAAATTTTTAATTTAATAAAATTAAATGTAAAGGATGATAGATTATTCAAACGAATTATTTGGGATAAAGTAAGGTTTGATACTTCTATCTTTATTAAACTTTATGATAAAACTATTAAATTAATTTTCATAACTCCTGTGGGTAAATTAATAAAATTAATTTAATATATTATCCTAACTAATTATATGAATATAATAAAATCTCTGTGGGGCAAAATTATTATATCTATATAATTAATCACAATTTATGTCCATTATGTGATCCTTTCAAATTAATATATAAGTTTATATAATTAAAGATGATATGGCTACTCCCTAATTATGTAAAATTATATGGTTCACTAGATATTATGTTTCAGGCTCTAAGGAAACCTAAGAACAATTTCATTATAACATAATAGGCAATCACAGAGAGTAGTGCTCCTAGTGTGGTCGTCCGAAGATCATTAAAAACCGTTCTAGATTGAGCATTTGTCTCAGTTTCATGCGTTCTTATGTCAACCACAAAATTGTTTATGGATTATTCATAATTTTATTCACCTTAAATATTTTATGAATAAATTATGAATATTAATGTGCTAAATATTATTCAACCTATCTTAATGTATGAATATAATCTAAATATATCTAGCATAATTATGGAATATACAACGTATTTAAAATTATAAAGTCATACATATAAAATTAAAGATAATTATACTAAGAATAAATTTTGCATGAAGAATAACAGAATAATCATACAAATTAGTATAATTAAATATATGTCCGAAAATAAATACAATAATTCCATATGTATACTTAATGGCAGAAAAAATCATGCTAAATAAGACAATAAATCATTTACTGATTTGGTGAATTAATAAAATAATTGCACAAACTTAATTGTAAAATAAAATGTAATTACATTCTTAAAATAGTACAATTATTTAATATTGCATGAATAATGAAATTATATCACCAAAATCAAGTAATTGCACATTTTAATTAATTTCCATAATATATAATATACAAAAATGATATGTTTTAACTAAATTGGCAAAAGAATTAAAAAAATAAAATTTATTGTCTAAATAAACATTAAAATCAAAAAAATAATAAAATCCAAAAAAAAAAAAAGATTTTAAGAATTTTTTATGAATTTTTCGTTAATTAATATATAGAATAAACATATACAAACGATAATCGAATATTGTATACCTCCAGCCATTGCAATTAATAACATCGATCTAGCTTTAGATCTACAAAAGAAAAGAAACAGAAGTTAGAACGAGTACTCGGGCTTCCAAATTCTTGCTAACTCTTTTAGATAGAGTTACTTAAAGTCAAAATGAGCAGTGAGCTTCGGGACTGATACTCTATATTTATAGAGTGAGACCTACCATCAGGCTGCCACATATTGAGATATTTTTTCAATTGGAATATGAAAAATCGAGTAACAATAAAATCAGATAATAAATAATATTAACCATTAATTAGAATATTTTGTCAATAAATTAAATATTAACTTTAATATCAATTAGTTGTAACATTCTAACAATTACCTCTTCGTGAACGACATGCATAAGGAGCAAAAATCGCATGCAGTAGCGGTCCAACTTCAATTTGCCATAGTCACAAACTTATGCCTGCACAAAGATGGAGCAAGTCAAGTTCATTACTCAACTAAGTTATTTTAAAATGCTTAAGGAAAAATTAAGCGAAATATAAAGTACTCACAGGTCTTCCAACTTTGGATTATACATAAACCCTCCCGTTGCTTGGAAAACCTCATATCCAGGTGCGCCCCAAAAATCAAGTTCAGTTGATTTGCTTAATGAGGTTTCATCAATAACCACTGAATCAGGCGCCAGTTTAGTGCAGGGCGTAACAGGAGCCTCCTTCGTCTTGACGGTGACTTCGTCGCCAATCTAATTGCCAGAAATTGTTGACGATAACCTTATTTTCAAGCTCACGATTCATTTATACTAGTTCCAATCCCAAGTTCCCAATTTTTTTTGCCAAAACCTAAACCCACTTCCTTGTAAGCTTCGATCGATCGCTGAAAAATCTTCCAGTTCGATCGTTTTGTAAGTTTTTCGATTAGCAATGTGGTTTTTCAACTCTTCTTCTGTTTGGTTTTTGGAAAGTTTATTATATACAAAGGACTGCCTTGGTTTATTAATTACGAATTATAGAAATTGGGGATTGATTTTGCTTTGAGTAAATTTATGGATTTTATTCAATTTTGCCTGCATTTTCTGGGGAAACTATCGAATTGGTTTCAGTGATCACAGTGATGATATGTGGATGGAGTTGTGTTAGTGTTGGTTTTGACTATAGAATTAATCTGCTTATATAATTTGGTAGTTTTGAAGAAGCCCATAGACTCCTAATCAACATGATTGATTCTGGAATTTTAGCTGATGTATGTACATATAGTATTGTAATTGATTCTCTTTGCAAAGTGGAGAAAACTGAAAGAGTTATATGAACTGATGTTATCGAACGGGGTTTACCAGATTCACTTTGATCGAAGGCTATATGAAGGTTGATAAAACACAAGTGTTAGTAGTGAGTTCTCATCATATAGTTTATGTTCCATAATTAGCATTGTACAAATTAGGGAATAAGTGGCTGCATTACCCAGATTGATTGTGTTGTATGTACCAAGACATGAGAAACCAAGTACAGCAAAGTGAAAAGGTGCTTTGCTAAGTACATTGAAAAAGGAAAGAGGGTGATGAAACTTCATCATTTAATGGAAGAAATGGAGAGAGTCATAGATGACAAGGTTGAAAGAACTCGTGTCTTGGAAGGTGTTTTAGGCTACATATTGTGCTCAACTCAGGTTTCTAATTTTCTTTTTATCTTTTTCACTTTTTTCATACCATTTACTTTTCTAATGCAATGAGGTTTAAGAGTTTAAGTTGAATGAGGTTGTTTGAGTTTTGCAGGAAGCAGTGGTTATACCTCCTTATGTTTCTTTTGCCATAAGACCAAATCCTGGTTTCTGGGAATTTGTTAGGGTCAGCTCTGAGGATCTATCAGTTGAGGCCATCACTACCACTGACTACTTAAAGTTCAAAGAGATGCTACATGATGAGAAATGGTACTCTCTTAGTTAAATTTACCTTAAAATGTTTGGAAATACTTGACAGCTAAGACCAAGATGTAATAGCTTTTTTCTTTTCAAATGATACTAATATCACTTTACAGGGCCAATGATGAAAATGCACTGGAAGTTGATTTTGGAGCTGTTAACTTCTCTGTTCCTTCCTAACTTAACACTTCCTTCCTCAATTGGAAATGGACTTGGTTTTATTTCCAAGTTCATAACTTCAAAACTAAGTGGGAATTTGGACTACGCGCAGCCTCTTGTGGATTACTTACTGTCACTAAACATCAAGGAGAGGTATATGGAAATGACAAGAACTTGATTTTTAATTCCAATATGCTAATTTCTTTTTTTTTTCTTCTTACTTAGCTAATTTCTAATTAAATGAACCTGTTGATTCTAAACTTGTAGACTTTTATGCAATATGAAACTCTGAACACTCCTGCAAAACTTGCAGACTTTTATGCTAAATGAAACTCTGTACCAATTATCTTTGCTTTGCTTTGCAGCATCAATAAGCTTTTAATTCCATGTAGTTTGAAATTCTTTGCAATGCTTTAATTATTCCAGAGCACAAACCTCTGTTTTGCACCTTCTTTCACCGATTCTTGATATACTAGTATTTTACTTTCTGCCTCTCTGTTTTCTCTCTCTCTCTCTCTCTCTATATATATATATATATTCATACATATATAAACTCATATTTGGTTAATCAAATTAATGGCACTAAGTTTCATGTGGCCATAACATAAGATAAATCATTTTTATCTTATTTCTTTTTCTTTGTACTCATATTTAGAAAATATGTTTTAGTGGACAACATTGTTAGGTGTTAGATTTTCTTATGATATGTAGGCCCCTCCACTTTGAAAGAGAAGGCAGGTGGCCACTTGAGCTAAGCGCAACTGGTTAGTATTATAACTTCTTATTTTTATTTATACACAGATTGACTCAAAGAGTGGTCTAATCAAGCCTCAAGAACTCATCTGTTCTGGTATGTGACACTAAAAATTCAGATTTGAAGAACTATTAACCATGAAGTGTGAGAATTCTTATCTGTTATGTTAATATTAATTAGAACAGATACGTTATTCTTACTTTGAAATCAAGACAATATAAAGTAAGATGACTCTCAAAGTGAGGACATGAGAGAGCTTTAATGCACACAAAAGAGGCATCAAGAATCACTCTGCCGCAAGAATATAAATTATCAAGTGACTTCATTCATGATCCTTTGTGTAGGTTGGTTATTTATGGTTCGAGTACATTTACAAGCTGGACAAGGTTTCATGACTCTCTTTGCGTATGTGATTCTACCTCCATATGAATTGTCTAACCCTTAAAAAGGCTCAAACATCAGGATCATTTATTCTTCTAATTTTTTTAACGTTATACTTTTGACAATTTATATGTAGATGGCTTAGAAAGGCATTTCTCAAGCTCATCTATTTCAGCGTCACCTCCATTGTGATCAGATTCATCTGGTATGGAGTTGCCTTGAGTTGAGTACGGGCCACCTCCTTAGACACAATCCCTCTAATTATGTCTAGAAGGTTGATTAATAACTTCATCAAGGCGTCCATCTTTAGTGCCAATTTTATAAGAAGCCTGGAGGACAAGGTGTCTCCATTTCTCCTCCGAGGTTGTTCACGACTTTAAGGTACGCTCGGTTTTGGCAGAACAACATCCACAATGCGCACCTGATATGGAAAAGGAGACACCAATTAAAACTCCAATCAATCTTAGGTACTTATGGAACAAATAGGCATAGGTCAAAATAGTAGGGCATACCTTCTTGCAACTGCCATAACCCCCGTGCGCACATACATAATGCTTCGCCTTACTACACTCATCATCAATCCAGAATACTATAGGTGACATAGACCTATCCACGTACAGGCCTGGAACGTCAATATAATGGAAATACAACAGCTGCAAATAGAAAAATTTCAAAAAATTAATCAATCATAAAAAAATGGTTAAAAAAACAATTATTAAAATAAAAATAAATCAAACTTGAAGAAAGGCATTGAAACCACATACGTAGACAGCACGACCTACTTTGAACTTCCTAATTGAACCCATCAACTTGCTAAATGAATGAGTGGTCCAATTATGTGTTGTAATTCTACTACGGTCCATGACAGCGCCAATGTAACTAGTATGTAGCTAGTTACAAGAACCGGGCACGTGAGCGCTCCCAAGTACAACTAGAACAAAGGTGGCCAAGAAGTAATCATCAACCTATTTGTACTCCACCAATTGGCCTTCTACTTGGACAATATCAGTCTTTTCTCTCAATTAAATATTCATTCCTTAAAATCTGATGACGGAACCCGCTTTCACGTCTATGAAACTCGAGTTGGAGTCAAGTTATCTACCTTACTTTATTCCTCTTTCTTCAAAGTCGGGCAGTCTTTCTTGAGATGCCCAATCACCCTGCACAAGTAGCATGCTTTTGCCCGACATTCGCCCAGATGGTGCTTCCTGCATCTAGCACACTCTAGGTAACTCCTCCATGTCTCGTTGTCGCCCTAGCGGCCGCCCTGGATACCCCAGCCCCTCCTATCAAGACCAGCAATGGTTGAGGTGTCAGGGGTATTCCTCTTCTGTTCACTAGGGCCTCCGCCCCTACCAGATCCCATAAATGGAGGCACTTCCCTTCGAACATCCCGTCGCGCAGCACTCTCCCTCCATATTTTGTTTTCTGCCTCCACAGCTATAAGGGCCTTCTCAACCACTTGGGCATAAGTAGTCTCCCAGGCACTGATGTAATCTGCACATCTTGGGCTATCATTCAGCCCCAAATAAGCCTGTCTTACCTGGCTGCATCTGTAGGCACTAGGTCAAGTGCAGACTTTGCTAGTCTGTCAAATTTCAGGGCATACTCAGTAAATGTCATACTGCCCTGTACCAAACCAGTGAACTCGTTCACCTTCATCGCCCTAACAACGCTACTGTAGTACTTCTGGTTGAACAAGTCTCTGAACTCATCCCAGCTCACGGTAGAAACATCCTGAGTATGGGATGCCACCTCCCACCAAATACGGGCATCATCTTGGAACATAAAGGTGGCGCAAGACAATCTGTCAACCTACCACCCTCATAAAATCCAAGATGGAGGTAGTCAGGCTCATCCACTACTCAGCCTTGATCGGATCTATCCTCCTTCAAAGATTGGAGGATGTTGCTTCCTGAATCTCTCATATAGCGGTTCCCACCTGTTTACAATCTCAGGCTACTGTACAGTTGGTGCTACAACAGGTGGCAAGTCTGGTGCAGTGTTCCCTGGTGGAGCCTAGTGTCTCAGATGGCGTATCTCTTCCTCTTGACTCTAAAGTCTAGCTTGCATATCAGCAAGCATCTGCTGCAATTCTCAGGGACTGGCGTAGGGTTCTGGCCCTGGTTATAATCTCTAGCCCCGATCTCAGCGCTGGCTAGTTGAACTGATTGTCTTGGAGGCATAACTCTCCAAGTTTATCTGCAATCAACAACTCGGGTGATCAGGCAATGATAGCAGGATTTTAAAGTCACCCCACGGTCTATTGCCAAAATCAAGCAACAATATTTAATCATAGTGCTAATAGGAATTCCAATAGTACTATCATGCAGTATCGATGCAAATAAACATGCCTTTTTATATACACATAGTAGTCAAGGACTAGGCCCTATCAGTATATCTCATGCTTCCTATTAAACAGGCGGATAAGGCATTCATATCTTATTTATACAGTTAAACACATAACCACATATTTCGTTACCAAACCCTAACTCGAGCTTGTCTTTAGCGGTCAGTCCAGCCAGTCTCCAGGAACACTTAAACTTATACCGCTCTAATACCAAATTGTAACACGCTAGATAGACAAGACCATTACACTGTGTATTTTAAATAGTTTTGGACTTGCTAATTAAGTCATTTGGATATAAGCGTGTAACTAAGGTTAATTAACAAATTAGGGTTTAAATATTTTGACCAAAGGACTAGTTGTTTTCATTAAAAGTTTGAGTCTAAACATGGGATCCCAAAAAGAACAGTGTTTACAAGGCATTTATAACTCTTCAAAAATAATTACAACGTAAGTCGACCCAAGAACCAAAAATTAAGTTTGGCTCTAGTCCCTATCGATCCCTCGGTCATGGCGGTCGAGCAGCTGCAAATGTACACGCCGCCCCTAAAGCCCTCCAACTCATGGCATGTCCAGCTTTCCCTTTCCCTTACATGCACCACATAGCACCTGTGAGCCAGGGCTTGGCAAGAAAACACAAATCAACTAATACAACAAGCAACAGAGTACAAACAATAAGCTTAGCAATAAAAACCAGCTCAAACAGGCACATGTTCCAAGTTAACAATCAAATAAGTTAAACAAGTGCAATTGGCACTTCAAATTATTTAGATGACATTCAGACCCAGCTTTCTTAGACTGAGCGCTCAGATCATATTGCCAACCCTAGCTTTCTTAGGCCGAGCTGCGTTCCGCACGCTTGATGTCGGCCCCGGCACCCTTGGGCCGAGCTTTCAAATCAGATACAAACATGTATATAGATTGCATAACACAATCAAATGCAGCATATACAAGTATGCCTAATCGAATAATCACAATCATATACATTTATAGGAGTCCAAGTCCCAATCACAACCAGAGTGTAGTTTTCTTACCTTGAGTTTCAAGCGGTAGACAATACAGCCTGAAGTACGATCTTGATCCCAAGCCTTGCAATAATCTAGTCACAAGATAAACATACTCTTATTAGGCATTAACGTTGAATCTTGAGCCTCACCCCAGACCCTATTCTTAAAATTACTATTCTCAGTTACCAAGACGTTAGAAACGTCCCCCGAGCCCCCAAGTGGGCTACCAAATGGATTCCCGAACACCCCGAGCCCTAATTCTAAAATCAGAAAAACCACATTTCAGGACATTTGGCGCGGTCGCACTTGCCCATGGCGTGGTCACATTACTAACTGCAAAACCCAAAATCGAAACCAATTCCTAAGGTTGTGGGACTTTGGCGCGATCGCGCCACAACCTAGCGCAGTCGCACTAGGTCACCAGAAACCCAAAAACAAGCCTAGAAACTTGGTGTTCTTCCCCAATTCAAACTTATGAGTTCTCTCTAAATCTTAGACCCAAAACCCGACCCCAAATCAGTATTTCAGTAGATTTACGACCACAAAACATCCTTAATAGCATAAATAAACAACAACCCATAACAAGGTACCCCAAATACACACTTAAACCCCAAATTTCAAAGATTCTACCTCGTGGAAGTTTGAGTTTAAGAGCTTACCCCAAATCTGAGAATTTCAGGTCTAAAATACGAATTGAGACTAAATTCCAAGCCTCCTAGAGCCTCCCAACACGTTTCTTCCAGCAAAATCTATACTAAAAATCCCTAGAAACCTTAATTTCATCGGAATCTATCTTAACCTTAACTTAATCAAGAACACCAAAATTAAAATGGCAAAGCAGAGAAAATGGGTCATTACCATCTCTAAATTTTGAATCCCCTAGAGTGAGGATGATTATGCTGCCCCTTAATCCTCCCCAAACTTCCAAGGAAATTTCCTCAAAGTCCAGCCTTTGTGCCTTGTGTTCTTGGGAGAGTGCTTAAGAGTAACCAAAGAGGAGATAGATAGCTTACACGTGAATGGGAAGGGTTGTAGCTGCCTTGGGTCCAAACCAAGGGTTAATTGACCATTTTACCCCTTGCCCCACTAAAACTCAAAGCCTAGTCCCAAGGGCAATTTGGTCATTTGTCATTAATCCCACTAAACCTCAATTTACATTCCTAATTTCCCCATTAATGTACTAACCCTCCAAATATAAATATTTCCTCCAATAATTCCCCTATAATTCCCAACATACACAAAATTACCCAAAATACCCCTGGCTCCCCCAAGCTGGGTATAAGTCCCCGTTGTGACTCAAATTGTAACGCCCCAACTCCAGGGACCGTTACGATGTGCTTTGTAAACAGTGCTAAACTCGCTAATCGAGTCAGTTGACCAAAATCGTGTACTAAGTATGATTAGTGGTTTAGGGATTAAAAATTTTGGTTAAGATGTAACGTTTCACTAGAACGTTTAATATATACATTGGGATCCCGAAAATATAGTTTCAGAGTTTATTACAGAAAATATTTACAACAGGCCGTTCTAAGTGGAAAAACAGGGTTCAACCCTAGTTCCTCTTTAAACCTTGGCCGTGGCGGACGAGCAGCTGCATATGTACACGTCATCACCTAAGCTCTCCAACTCAAGGATGGTCCAGCTTCCTTTTGCCTTTACCTGCACCACTCAGCACCCGTGGGCCGAAGCCCAGCAAGAAAACACAGTATAACATGATATAATATCAACAGTAATAGTATTGATTATTCAGGACCAACAGTTCAAACAAATAGGTGACTAACACAAGAGTCACAAATGTGGGGACAACACCCTTTAGCCATGTGACGATAGGGTCACCAGGGCTTAACTGGTAGGTTGTCCTTTTATAAGTTCGATCAGGACAGGTGCATGGTGATTGGCCACCAACATAACCTTCCTCCCGACTCTAGAGTTGTAACTATGGACAGCGTCCCCTAGCCATGTGACAAACAGTCACCGAGGCCATATGCCCTGGCTATGAACATCTGGTCCTAGACCAGGCAAGCACTTATAGTTTTCATTGACCTTCCGGTCGGTCCAGCATTAATACCCCATACGAGTCATTCAATGCCGACGTCGATTAGATCTAATCTTCATTTGGCCCGGCGTTCACAACGCTCTGCCATTTCTGACTCTTGGGTCAGTGAAACACGACCAATGCTCAGCCCGTTGTGAACTTAACTAATAAGTCACAGCTTCACAAACGGATCCGACACCATTGCCGATTCTGACTAATAAGTCAGCGCCATACACAGGTAAGCCATGCCACCAAACATATATCACATGTCCGATATCCATAAACAAGGCATTCAGCATGCTTACTTAATAGGTACTAGTACAATTAGGATCATGCATAAACACAGAGGCTCAAGCTCTGAACGATATCATACACAGTATACAAAGCATGTCCTAATCACATGTTTCTCACGCATCATATGCATAATATTCAACAATCCAACATGCACCAATAATAGACATGCATGTCACGTTCAATAGTCAACCAACATGCATCAAGAATAGCCATGCATGTCATACTCAATAGTCAACCAACATGCATCAATAATAACCATGCATGTCACATATACACAGGGTGCAGTTTTCTTACCTTAGATTCGAGCTAGAATGATTAAAAGAACGACCCTTGAGAACAATCAACTTTTAGTCCTTTAGCGGTCATCTAGTCATAACCAAATATAGGATACCATTAATAAAAATGATCAACATAAGTTCCCAAACCAAAACCTAGCCTCCGAGACATCAAACATTACTCAACCGGGTACTAGGTTCAACCCCGAGGCCTAAGGCTTGAATCCCCAAGCTAAAAACACCATTCTGGCCAAAAAGCCACTAAGGGCCGCAGCCCGCCCTAGCTGCGCCGCGGCGCGCCCCCCAGACAGAGGCAACCCTCTCTGCCAGATGCCATGAGCCGCGGCGCACCACAGCCATGCCGCGGCTCATTACCCTGTTCAGCCAAAAACTCAGTTCGCACCAGCAAACCTCCCCTGCTTTTTCCCTTGGAACCAAGCCTTCAAACCAACTCCAAACCTCCTCCAAACACTCAATTCAACCTCTAAACATTACCTATAACTCACCCTCATCAAAACCCAAGCTAAGCTTCAATCAAAACCTCCATAAATCCAAACTACCATCAAGAGATCATAGGCTGAAAAAACTAAAAGAAAAACAGAGTGCAACCCAGAAACTAATGGTTAGAACTTACCTCAAACTCGATTTTGAATCCCCTTTGATGGTTGAAACAAGTTCCCTAGCTTCCACCTTTGATCTCCTAGCTTAACTCCTCAATTTGGGCTCTCAAAATTCAAAGAAAGAATGAAGGGAAAAGCTTGTACGGGAGAGAAAGGAAGAGATGAGGATGGGGCTCTGTTTTGTTCTGTTTTCCACAGCCTTCTAAAACTCAAAGGCTGATATAAATCCTTAAGGTCAAAAGACCATAATGCCCCTAAGCTAAATAAATCCCTCTAAAGGCTTCCGAGGGTAAAACCGTCATTTCCCGCCTATCTCGTTAATTATAATTAACGCTCTCCAATTCTCACTATTCTCAATATTCTTAAATACCAATAAATCATATCTCATTACCCTTTTATTCCCGGTAATGTTCTAGTCATCAAAATGACCCCGAGACTCACCTCGAGCCCCGAACTTAAACCTGTTATGACTAGACCGAACACTTACATCTCATGATCGTCTCATGCCGAATAGCTCGAACCAATCCACCTTATAATGTGGCTATATTAATTAATCACAATCATGCACCCAAAATACACAATTACGCACACAACAGTCAAATTACCAAAATGCCCTCATAATTAAAATATGAACCCATATGCATGCATCCACCATCATATAATAATATAATTCACGTAAACATGCATACAATCATTAAATACCATAATAAATCAATTATGGCCCTCCTAATCAAGGTTCTAAACCTTATTAGGAAATTTGGGGCATTACACAAATCGCTCTAAAGGATCGACTTTAGCCTGACATGGCAAATATATCCACATAATAGTGTGGTCTCAATCACATAGCACATATAATTACGATTATACCCCTAACGGGTCAAAATTACAAAATATCATTTTTCACAAAAACGGGTCCACAATCATATTTAATACACATAAGCATGCACATATAGTCATATCTTAATATAACTCATATATTTCACATAATCAAACATATATTCAATTAAATCCATTTATATATATATATATATATATCCATTAATACCCTCCCGATACACTAATCAAGGCATTAAGCCTTGTTAGCAAATTTGGGACGTTACAATAGAAGTAGAAATAAATTGGCCAAAGAAGCATTTTAGAGGTTAGAAGTACTGCGGGACTGACCAAACACATCGGCATTTACTTGAAGCATCTTCGAGGACTGCCATACCCTTGATTGAAGTAATGTGAGGGCCTGAGGTTTGTCTAGTGTAAGCATGTGGTGGATTGATATATAAGGACGGTATAGTAGATACTATCCTTGTTGTTTTAAAAACAAGGAGTTCATAGTGCAGCGCATCAGGGACTAGGATGTGCATGTGTGTAGACTAGAAAGGTGATTGTGCATGCTTCACAATGGTTAAAGGAATAAGAATATAGATACTTTACATGGGTCTTTGAGTTGACAGTAATGATAGGTAGTTGCGCTTAGGGTGAGGTGACAATACTTATGGGGAAAGAAGTGTGACACATACCCTGGCATGAACTTTAAAGCATTTTGTCACCCATAGGGGTTTGAATATGAGATAAAGGCATTGGTGAGAATTGGTGAAGGATTGACAATGAAATCCTTTATTAACCAGGGAAAACTAACATGGAGGCTGATTCCTTGAGTTGGAAGGGTCTGAACCAGGTGTATGAGTCAAAACAGACTACAACAAAAGCAGTTGAGGAAACGACTAGAATTGCCATAGGATTTGTTATTGATAAGTGGCAAGTACAACTTTACAAAGAAAAAGATACTGAATGAGAATCTTATAGGGGTTGTTAAGGACCCTAGTATCTTAACATGGATAGGTTGATATATAAGGATAAAAAATGTGTTATGGTGGATGTTGGCATCAAAATGGGAATTATGAATGGGTATCAAGACTTGAAATCTATATATCGGGGGCTCACTGCCTAAGCTTTCAACAAGTGAGGGCTAAATATCAGAGGCCAGTGAGGCTATTATGACGTTAAGGCATCCCAGAGTTAGTATGGGTGGATATAATTATGGACCTTATGGATGGATCGCCTTGGATTGCAGGTAAGATGATTTTGTATGAGAGGTTGTGAATCGAGATACTAAGTTAACACACTTCTTGCTGGTGTGAATGAATTATAATAAGAATGAATATATGTGAAAGGAGATTGTACATCTCCGTGGGGCCCCGGAGTGGATAGTGCCGGATTGAAACCTTATATTTATTTTTCCCAAGTTTTGGAAAGGCTCGTAAAGGGCGATGGGTATAAGATTGAGATTTTGAATTATTAGTTATCTTCAGATAGATGGACAACCTGAGAGAACAATTCATATTTTAAGCATTATACTTTGAGTATGTAAGTTTTAGGGACATGGAGGTAGGTACGGTCCCTTGATTAAATTGCTACAGCGATGATTACCAGTCGACAGCCAGAGTGACTCTGGATGAGATATTGTGAGATAGGAAGTGAGAATTACCCATTTCGAGGAACAAAATGAGAGACATGAAGTATTCTAGTTCTGAAACGGTTCAAAGGACCAATGAAGTTATTAAGGATTGTTAGAGCAGGGTTATCTACTTTATTGAAAAGACATAAAAGTTGTGAAAATTAAAATATGGGAACGTGGAGTTCTAGGATAGGAGACCTTGTGCTTCCCCAATTATTGTTGATTAAAAGATAAGATAATTTGGAAAGAAAGAGAAAATTGGACCCTAGGTTTGTTAGACTTTTGAGATCCTAACAAGAATTAGGCCAAAGGCCTACAAATTAGCCTCACCCTAGCATGGGTGGAGGTTCATAAGGTGTTGCAGGTGTCGATGCTAAAGAAAGATGTGTTGAGCGCTATACCTGCTTGGGTTAAGAGACCCTAGAATTTTAGTGAGAAATATCATGTGAAGAAAAGCCAGTATAGATTCTGAATGGAAAGAATAAAGTCTTAAGGAATAAGATCGTCGTCTTAGTAAGAATCTTATAGAGAAATAACAAGGTAAAGAACACGACTCAAAATTTAGAGTCAAATATACGGAACCGGTATCCCAAGATGTTTAAATAAATTTCGAGGATAAAATTCCTATAAGGAGGGGATAGTTGTAACGCCCCAAAATTTCTAATGAGACTCAGTGCCTCGATTAGTGTGCTAGGAGGCACGTGGAATGATTATGTGTTAATTAATTGAATAAATGTGTGATTATGTGGCTTCTATGAGTTATATGATGATATTATTGTTTATGCATGTTTAAGTGTATTAAACATGCTTAAAGGCTGCTTTTGTTAAAAATAGGCATTTTCATAATTTTGACTCGTTGGGGGTATAAATTTATTTTATGTACTATATGCTTGAGACCACATTATTATGTGGGTATATTTGTGATATTCGGCAGGAGTCGTTCCTTTTGAGCAGCTAGCAGAAAAGTCACAACGGGGAGTAATACCCAGCTCGAGGTGAGTCAAGAGGTATTTTGGTAATTTTACGTATTTTGATAATTAATGGAATATGTGACATTGTTTGGGGAAAATATTTGTATTTAGAAGATTGGGTGATTAAATTGGGAGCTAGGGGAATTAATGGGGTTAAGTGGGAATTATAGGTAATGACCATTTTGCCCTTGAGATTTACTAAGGAAGATAGGCATAAGGAGGGGTAAATGGGTCATTTGACCCTAAAATAAAGAAAAATGCCTAAGGCAATTGGCAGCCAACACTCCGACGTTTGGATTGCTCTTCTCTTGCTTTGCACTACACTTCAAGTCCAAGAAGTACTCAAGCTTGAAGCCAAGCTTGGGACCATTGTTTTGGGGGGGGGGGTTTGGAAGGAATTCAGGCTGCCAAGAGGACTACCAGTTATTGGAGACTCTAAAACCAATCAAGGATTTCAAATTCAGTAAGTTAACCCTCATTTTCCTAAGTTTTATGTATTTTTGAATATTCTTGAGTTTTTGAAGATTTGTTTTTTAATTCTGAATTTGGGGTAACTTTGGAATGTATAGCTTGATGTTTTGAGGATTAGAAATCGTTTATAACCTGTTTGTGGGTTCAATTGTTGTTGGTATAGTGGAGTTAATTGTGGTTTCTAGATTTTTGGGGTCTAAGTTGAGATTGAAGCTCAATAATGGCAATCTAGGAATCTTTGTGTTTTAGTGCGTCTTTTAGGTATATTGTTGTTGATTGTTGTTTGCCTATATTGTTTCAGGCGGTTTGTAGTAAAAAATTGCTGGAAATACCTGTTTGGGTTGGATTTTCAGTCTGGTTTTGCAGGGGAAAACGGTGGGTTCGTATTGGGGAAGAACATATGAATTATGGTTTTATTTTGGGTTTCTAGCGACCTAGCGCGATCGCGCTAGGTTGTGGCGCGACCGCGCTAGTGTCTCAAAAAGAGTGACATTTTGATTATAATTTGGGATTATGAGACCTGTGGCGCGACCGCACTGGCCAAGGCGCAACCGTGCCGGTACCCTAGAAATCCCAAAATTTCTGTGTGCTTGACATCGCCAGGTGCCCTGAATTGGTTGTTTTCTGAAGTTTTATGTTTAGGCTCAGGGTTTTTAGGGATGGTTTCAGGGGGGCGGGGCTCGCTTGGGGGCTCGGGGGACGTTCTTATCATCTCGTTGCCTGAGAATAGTGGTTCCAAGAGTTCGGTTGTGGATTGGAACGCGTGATCTAGAAATGATTCCTGATAAGTGTATACTCATATTGTGACTAGGGATTTCACAAGCTCGGGACAGGGGTCACGCTCGGGGTCGTTTCAACATTCGCGCAGGACTTGAGGTAAGAAAAGTTCACATTTGCACATAGAGCGGGCTTTAGCCCCATTGCGTCTATAATTGTTTATAACTGCATTAACTATATGAGCTAGATGGTGTATGGTTATTACATACCTTGATTGTTTGTGAGTATGCAAAGTATGCAGTTACTATCGTAATCCTAGTACTGGGAGACACACTCTATTAGGCGTCGAGCATACATATGGTGCTGGTGATGCAGATTACCTGATATCAATTAATATAGAATATTATGTTGGTTATCCATTATATGTTAGCATTGATTTATAAATTTGGGGAACTGCTAACTATATCGGTTGTTATATGTTTCATGTTGTAATTATTATGCGTGTCTTATGGAACTTTTCTTGTTGAGCCTCAACTCACGGGTGCTCTATGGTGCAGGTAAGGGATAACTAGACATAATCGGCCATGAGTTGGAGAGCTTTGGAGCGACACGTACACATTTGGTCAGCTCGGCCGCCACAGTCGAGTAATATGAGGGACTTAGGTTACCAACCTGATTTTGCCGCTTAGGCCGTCTACTTTTGTAGCTTTGAGTGTAATTACTTTTCATTTAAAAACTCTTGTTGGGATCCCTGTAATCATTTTAAGTTTTAATGGAGGAATTTTGTACCTTTTTTACCGAAGTTTTTAATACCTAACACTATTACAAAAGATATCTTTTAGGAAACATTTTTCGGACACTCACCTAAATGCGAACTCTAAAAATATCTCCTAGACCTTTCAGAACACTCAATTAGAGTCCTTAAAAAATACCTTTTATGACATGCATTGCGGCCCTAATTACTGACGTGAGTCCTAAAAGACTATGAGGAAATTTGAGTCAGTAGAAATTTTTAAGGGCACAGAGTGTCCTAAAAGAGTATTGACGACACTCAAAGTGGGCCCTAAGAAATAATAAGAAATAATTAAATTAAAGCTTTATTAATAAATAAATTAAAAAAAAAACAAAAAAGATAATACAAAAATTAGAAAACCCTAAAATTGTACTAGCCCCTTCTCTCTCCTCTCTTTTCTTCCAACCGCCTCTCTCTCTCACGTCCCAGCTCTGCCATCCCCGATGACCACCATGTCGACCGCCACCAGCTACACGCGCCACCTTAGGAGATGCAGGACGTCGTTGACCTCTAAACCCCGCAAGCCCTCCGCCTCACGCGCGACCTAAGGCTTCTAACGAACCCCTCAAAGTTGCAATGGCAGCTCCTCGGAATCCATGGAGTTCCGAGACCTTTTGGATTTGATCCAGCTACCATGTGCCTTTCTGAGCCAAACGATCACCGCCATCAGCCTCCTCGAGGTCAGGGCTTTAAAGCCCAGTGATTTTTGGGACTCAACCCAATTGTTGAAGCATCATCGTCGCCATTACCGCCGTCGTTGTTGCCAGAGCTCCGACGTGAGCTTTGGTCGGCGACGGTGTGAGGTAACAGAGGATCGTCTCAAGCGCCCAACGTCACCCTCAACCATGTTTCACTATCCTGAGCACTGGGTATAATTTCTAACCTCGATTTTAATTGTTTTGGGTTTTAGAAATTAATTGCGATTTAGGAAATTATGTATGTTGATAGTATGTTATGAGTTAATTAGCATACTGTGATTTTATTGGACTGCTCTGGGACTATTTGTATGCTATGTGTGCAGGTTTTTAAAATTTAGGAATGTTCATTTTGCAGTTGTTATGCTGTCCGTTTTCTTAGAAAACTTATGAAATCGTGTTAAGTTATTTTTTATAAAATCAAATGTCATTCTAGAACCAATTAGAATAGAGATTTCTAAAGATTAGCAAGTTATGAATATGCATTAGTTCAAACATCTTGTAAGACTTATCATTTTCGCTATATTTGTAATGCATAATGCAAACATCAAGATTGTTTCTTTTCTTGGATTGGTAGAAGTTTAAAAAATTTAATGTATAATTTCTAGATTATTCATAATTGTTCCAAAATTTATTTTTTAGATTTTTGTAACTATCTCATTGAATGTATAAGTTTTGTTATTTTGATCTATAAGTTTTCAGATTTGTATATAAATGTTTCATTTAAATAATAATTTTTTATTTAAAATAAATATAAATTAATTTTTAAAAAATTAAAAATATAACTTTTAAGGGAACGCATTGAGAGCCCTAAAAACTGTATTTAAAGACACTCAACGGAGTCTTTTAGGACACGCAGTGCGAGCCCTAAAAACATTCTTTTAGGACTCGCAACGCAAGCCCTAAAATACCTCACTTTTTAAGGCTCTCAAATAGAAGGCTCGCGAGGGGCGCACCCTAAAATCTTTTTTAGGGCTCGCAAAAAGCCTTTTTTGTAGTAGTGTAACCTTTGATTAGTCTTAATTATACTTTTGAGTCCAAATGACTCGCTTAACGAGTTAAACCCTATTTTAATCACACAGTGTAACGATCGTGGATGTGTAGGACGTTACAAGAACCATTATTCAATTCTTCTCTTAAAGGTATAGATTCCATATGTGTGTATTATGTCCCCAACCATTCACATCAATGAGTCCACAAAACAAAAGTTTTCAGCTTGATCATTTTGACAAACCATAACGAGTGAATCAAATGACTCAAATGACATAAACAAGAGTTCATAATAACTTCAGGATTAAGATCAATTTGTATATGATCATCTTATTGATATGTTTAATACTTATAAAACGAAATGGTATTCAGTTAAGTATTAATAACATATTGGGTCCAGTTTATGTATAACCACATTATACAAAGTACCTCCACTAAGATGTCCTACTACATCAGTAATCCCGATCTAGATTACATGTATTCATAATACTAGTGAACCATACTTACAGAATTTAATCCAAAGATTTCATATAACTTTGTTTTTACTGTGAACTATTTAAATTTGTTCCTTACAATCTTAATCATCTCATACCAATACAAGATTGTAGTCACAATAACGAGTTATGGAATTTTCTGATGTTCATATAATATTATTCAAATAATAATAATAATAATAATATTAATAATAATAATAATAATAAACAATCAATATATGCAAACATTTATCTTAATTATTTATTTCATAAAACATTGTGCAATACATATACTTTCAAGGGCACAATTCCTAACAATTTCCCACTTTCCTTAAAGCAAATGAGGCATCTCTGTAAAACTCATGTTTCTAACATGATCCTTAAAAGACTTAGTGGCTAAAGTCTTAGTAAAAGATCTGCAATGTTATGTTATGAAGTTATCTTCATAATTGCTACATCTCCTCTGTGAACTATATCCTTGATCAAGTGGTACTTTCTCTCGATATACTTTCCTTTCTTGTGACTCATTGATTCCTTTGAATTAGCTACCGCCACACTGTTGTCACAGTATAGGACCAGTGCCTTATCCATGTCTGGAACATCTTCCAGATTAGTATAGAACTTTTTGAGCCACACATCCTCCTTAGCTGCTTCACAAGCCGCTATGTATTTGACTAATACACATTTGTTTGATACTACACCACACTACAGCTCCTCCACCAAGTGTGAACACTGCTCCAGAAAATTGATTTCTGACTATCCTATCTTATTGAAAATCAAAATTAGTGTAACCAGTGGGGTTCAGGTCACCACCTGAATATACAAGCATATGTTGGGCGTAGTACCCTTAAAGCAATGAAAGTAGTTCATTATTTATGAATGTTATAAAAGAACAAATATTTTTATATATAATTAATGTTTATTATTATTGAATACTATTTAGATAAATATAATAAAATTCCTAATTCATTAATGTAGTTATAATCTTGTATGGGTACGAGAGGATTAAGGTTATAGATAATGAATTATATAGTCTACAGTTTATATTACAGTTATGGAATCTTTAAGCAAACTCTGCTAGTACGGCCCACTAGTATTATGAATACATGTGATCTAGATCTGGATCACTAGTGTAGTAAGACATCTTAGGGGAGGTGTTTTATACAATAAGATTATATAGGGCTTGACCAGATATGTATTTAACTCTTTATTAAAATATCGTTTACCTTAAATAATTATAATCATATCACTCGATGATCATATGCAGATCGATCTAAATCCTGAAGTTATTAAGAACTCTTGTTTATATCATTTGAGTCACTCGTTAGGGTTTGTCAGAATCGTCAAGCTAAAAACTTGTGTTTTGGTGAGTCGTTGGTATAGATGGCTATGGACATAATATACAGATACATAATTCAAGTCTACTTCTTTGAAGATTGAATAATTTTTCGCATAAGTAATTCTGGAATTGAACAGTTTGAGGCCTCTAATTTATAAAATATTTATAAATTAACTGTTCGTTAGTGAATTAATGGTACTTAAGGATTAAAAAGTAATTAGAGGGGTAAAACGATAATTTTACCTAGATCTAATTATGAACCAATTAATGGAATATTGAATTGCATGGAGTGATTAAATCAATGGACACTTAATAAAGTAATTAGTAAATATAAGTCTATTTACAAAGTGCAATCTCATATTTTTAGTGGAATAATATTGGGATTAATAAATTAAATTATTATATTAAAGAGTTTAATTAATAATCTAAATTTATTGGAGCTTGGAATTATATGTCCATAGGTCCCCAGATCAGCTCTATAAACTACAGGGTAAGAGTAGCAATAGAACAAGTATGAGTATATTTGTCAAGAAAAATAGTTTCTGGGCAAATACGTAGTTATGAGATAATTATGGAAAAATATATTTATTATTTAATTAATTGTAACTTTTGTAATTATGAATTAATTAAATAAAATAATTAATTTGTAATTAATTATGTCATCTTATTTTAAATTAGTTTGAGAAATTAATTTAATACTTAAATTTTAGAAATTTAAATTTAGATATGATATCTTATCTAGGTTGTTAGATTATTTTTTAATCAATTTAAATTCAATTAATATATTTTGAATATAATAATAGAAATATCTATTTTTAATTGAATTAATTATCATTTTTTAATTAATAAAACCCTAGATGACTAATATAAATATATATATTATTATATTTCTCTCAACAATATTAATATCGTGATATTCAATCTGACTAAAATAAAGAGAGTTTTCTCGGAGAGAGAAATGAAGAGAGAAAAGAAATTGTTTCAACCCCTCTCATTACCCAAACTCCATCGATCTCATGTGATGAGAATATCAATGGAGTCATAAATTGTCTTATTGAATCTCTACGTGCCCACACAAGTCTTATTGTATTGAGATTGCGAGTTGGAAGACTTTGGTGTGAGTTTTATACGCATGGATAAGATGATCGAAATTATACGAGAAGATAGCAATGACACTTGATAGTCTTCAAGAAGTAAATCTTCTTCTCTTAGATTATTACTTCTGTTCAAATTTGCTAACGGAAATGTTATATGACACTTTAGGCACTGGTGTGGCATTGGCAACGCTATATGTATAATTTAAAATTTTAAAAATCTATTCTCTTATTAAAAATTAATAAATTAATTCAAACTTAAAAAAATTAAAAATCATTTAAAAGATTGAAAATATACTAAAACGCTAAAATTAAATAAACAAAATTTCAAATATTAAAAAATTTAAAATCTAAATTTTTTTTCTTTTCTTTTTTTCACTTCTTCTACTCTTTTCCGTGGCAATTCTCATCTTCTGCGATCGACTGGGCTGGGCTTGGGGTGCATTCTAATGGAACGGCAAGGGAGAAGACCATCAGCAAGGGCTATTTTGAATGTTTTTTTTTTCATTTTTAGTAGTGTTCAATAAAAAAATAATTTTTTTATATATATATTTTAAAAGTTTTTTTATTGATTTTTTATTTTAATTTTGTAAAGTTTAATTAAATCTTTTAAAATTATTTTTGGTTTAATTAGTATTTTTAATTTATTAAATTTAATAAGAAAATAAATTTTTAAAATTTTAAATTAATTTTTTATTTTAGTCAATACCACATTACTGCCTAAACTGTGAAATCACGATTCCATTACTAAAATTGGACAATAGTCTTTGAAAGAAATTTTTAATCAGCCAAAAATTTCAGAAAGTACAATTTGATAGTTGAACCAAATATCATATTTATCTTATATGATATATGTGCCCAATAAAAAATATTATTACGCATTTAGTAGCTCATCGACAATAAAGGTGCTTATGAGCACAGTGACAATGAATATACAGTAGCTCCTAAGCACGATTAGAACGAATATACAAAGAGACGTTCCTAAGCAAGACAACTAGACAAAATAGGAAGATGGCAACTAGAGGTAGTTGCATAAATGGAGAATTAACAGTTGTTCAACTTGCATATTTAATAAAGTAAAAGAAAAAAGAACGACATTTATTAAAATAGTATATCATATTCAATAGCTCAACCGTACATTTCAAGTTCTTGTTTGATCTACCAGTGAATTATGTAAATTTTCCAAAATTTAACCGTGTATTCCAAATTCTTTTTATATTCACTGAGACTTGAAAGTATTCCAAAATTCACACATCTAAGATATTACCTCGAGTCAAATCCAAATTTGCTGTTGTAGCGTGTTAAAACTCAAAAAACCAGTGGTGAATTAAAGTTAACATACTAATACTCGATTCATGGGAAACTTCTTATTTTACTTCATCCTGTTAATGTTATCAACTATGAAATCGACACTTTGAACACCCATTGGACGGTCCGTAAATTTCTTTTCCGGGACTTAAAACATGGATTCTACACGCGATAAATCTTCATCAAAGAATCCTTCAGTGCCGAGGATTTCAAATGTGTCACCCTTCGTGCATGGCTTTAGCAGCATCTATCAATATTGGTCTAAAATCCACAGAAGCTCTGCCAAGTACTGTGTATCCTTCCTTGTCTTCCACATCTACATCTGCTCCATGCCTTACTAGGAGAAGAGATACCTGTAAAGCAAATACAAATTTATGGAGAACTTCAAGAAGCATGCACGGAGCCTTATTTTCATCTAAATCCGCTACACTTGAATTTCATTGTAAACCCATTACAATTATATAAAGAACTTTCCCTGATTATGATTATAGAGATGAGTCAAAACTTGAAAGTAATGGTGAATATCTAAAACATTTGTAAAACAAAAACAAAATGCACCACTAATATTTGCATTTTCTCGCATAACTAGAAAAAATGGTGTCTCCCCCAACAACTAATAAAACCTACCTCTTTGTTATGGCAAATCACTGCAGTCATAAGCGGAGTCTGACCAGATTTGTCAACAGCATCTATGTCAGCTCCTTCCTCAATCAAAAGTTCACACAACTCTGAGTTCCCAGTGCTTGCTGCCCTATGCAATGGGGTGCAACCCACCTGAATGCAATAATGCTTTAGAAAATTTAAGAGAACATCAAATCATGCTATTGGAAGGGAAGTGCATTCAGTAAAGAAAGCAAGCGAAGACTGTTAATTGAAGGTTACAAGCCTTGTCCTTTAGATTAATCTTTGCCCTATGAGAGATCAGAATTTCAGCAATCTTTAACCACCCCTTGCTGGCAGAATAGTGAAGAGCAGTACGACCACCATCATTCTTTAAATTAATGTCAGCTCCTGTTAAATACACGAGTCAGAACAAGGGGATGTAAAGTGTAAACGTGGCAAATTCTACAAGCCAAACACAGGAACGTTAAAAGGTATCAAACAATGACATCGAAATTCCCACCATCAACTCATGCGTAGATCCATACATCTAATTCATGTGTATGAATACTCAAAAAAAAAAGACACATACAACAATTTAAGTGAAAGTGGATTAAACATAACATCAACATTAACTTTTAATTTCACTACATTAAGGATATACTACTGTTTAATCCGCATAATGCATTTTTTCTTCTCCAGGATGAGTACACATTCACAAGAACAGGCATCAGCCACACCATTAACAGCCAAAGATTTCCAGTTTTATTATGCATCGCAAGAGAAGGAACTAATCCTATGATGAAGTAGCAGAGTAAACTATGTAAAGCAACTCTAGTTTCTTTAGCTGTTTTGCTTTTGATTCAACTCATATGAGGTGTAATAACCATTTATCAAAAGTATACAGTATGCTGATTAATTTCTCATTTCACTTGAATGTATTAGGAAAAGCATTTTTTTATATACAATGGGGATTTGATCACTCCCCTCCCACACACACACACTCGCATACCCAACCACTTGAGTTAGCCCAAGTGGCAATGTATTAGGAAACGCATTCAAAAACAAGAACTTATCTTGCCTATGTTTAGCAAAATGTCCACAATTTCTGAATACCCAATGCTAGCTGCAGAATGTAGTGGTGCCCAGCCTTCTTCATCAGCACTGTTTACCACACTCGCTGCTTGATCAACATCTGATAGTATCTTCACCACCTAATAAAGAATAATACAAAATTGAGCTTGACTTTGCAACGAACCCCGGATTATCTAAATCAAAACTAAAGCATACACTCATTTTGGCTATACTCAAATCCTTATCCGAATTTAAACAAATGAACCAAAATATCAACACTTGTAATCTGAGACTTGACGAAAACAAAACAATACATACCAATTTTTTTTTCTCGTTTTACCACCGCATTTACAAACAACCAAACAAGAAATGAAAAATTGAAAGAAAAAAAAAAAAGACGGACCTCGACTTGACCTGAGGAGGCCGCGACGTGGAGGAGGGACCGGCCGTCCTCGTTCCGCAGCGAAAAAGATTTCGAAAGCTGCTCCTTGGAAAGAGCCTGAAACGCCAAGGAATCGCCGGTTTCGGCTGCCTTGAAGAGATCTTCGGCTTTGAATTGGCGTTCTGGTTGCAGAGGAGAATCGATCTCCATTTCCATGGAGATCACAGTCGTTAGCTTCGATAGGTCTGGACTTTTTTTGGGGTTGTGCAACTGAGCACCGTTTTTATCCGGTTTGGATAATTTAGGTTGTGATTGGATATTATGTTTTTAAAATTTAAAAATTGTGGAACCTACACAAAAATGTTTGGTTTGAAAACTATTTTTAAAAATAAACTCTAATTTAGAAAGGATTTAGGAAATGGTGTTTTCACGTTTACTTACTTTTTATTTTTTTGACCTCTTGTTTCTTTAGTTCTCTTTATATATTAATAGACTTTTTGCATTTTTTGTTAAGGTGCTATGTTATGTACAATAATTTTTCTTTATTGACAAATTTTTTTTCCTTTTTACAATTCTAGTGTTAAAATATTTACTCTATTTTTTTTAATAAAAATGATATTTTCTTCAATTTAAAATTTTTATTCACCTCCATAATTATATATATTTGTTAAAATATTTTATTGTAAAATTATACAAAGGGATGCAATTGATTATAATTTATAATATATTTTTTAAAATAAAATTCAGCTAATGATAAAATATTTTATAAAATAAAGATTACAAAAAAAAAATACTATTAATAAATAAATATAAATTTATCATTTCAATTCTATACTAAAAGTTAAATATTATAAAATAAAAATAGCTAACAAAATAAAATATTTTTCTAAGTCCACAAATTGTAAATTGAGTTTTAAAAAAAAAAAAAAATTTCTTGCTAATTTTCTTTTATTTTTCTTACAGTCTTGATTTTTTTTTCTTTTATCCTTTTTACAAGTCAATCTACTTTTTAAAATTTTTATCTATATAAATTTAGTAAAATAATTAATTATAAAATCATATATCAGAATATAATTTAATTCTAATTTACAATATATTTTCTAAAAAAATTCATTGATCAAATAAAAATTACAACAAATAAATAAAAAAAATATTTTCACTTCAATTATTATTATACCAAAAATAAAAAATATATATTACATATTCAATTTTTAGATTTTCTACCAAAAAATTATTCAATTTTATAAAACTCAAAAATATTTAACGGACAATACATTCAATCACATTTTCATAAACATATTTTCAGTCACTAAATTTATATTCTTTTTTCAGAATCATATTTTTTCAAAATACAATTTTTAAATCACTAATCAATCATGCCCTAAAAAAATATAACTTTAATTTATAAAAAAAAATCAAAGTTAATGACAATGCAATATTGTTATGAATTTAATTAATGCACTATTATTAAATTTTAATTTATCAATATAATTAAATTTTACTTTCAGTTAAACCAATCATGTATTCAGTATATGTTATATTTTTAAATTTAATCCCAATCACAGATTCAGTTTTTTAAAACTAAAAAACAGTTTACTGACATTGAACCAATCACATTTTCAGAGACGTGTTTTTAGTCACTAAATTCAGATTTTCATTTCAGAATCCTACTTTTCAAAAATACAGTTTTCTAATCGCGAACCAATCAGACCCATGAATTTGCAATTCGATCGGTTAAAGAGGTCAATATTTCCTTGTAGCATTAAAATGAATAGCATTTTGGTAATTCAAATACAAAATGACAAACAAATATTACTAGGGTCGGCCGTCGCCCTGGTCAAAATAATATATATAAAATATTTAAAAATAGGAATTTCTTCGTCCTCACTTTAATTTAATACTTAATCCTTCGTTAATTTTGAGCCCTTAGATTTACTTTATTATGGGTCCGATCGGTAACATATAAATAAATAATTTTATTATTAAATAATTAAAAGTTTGTGGTAAATCACTTTCACTTTTTATTTTTTAAAATTTTAATTAAAATTTATGAAATTTTGAAATCAAGATTTTCTCCCATTCAATTTTTTTTTAAAACATATTTCATTTCTTATATCTCTTTCTTCTTCATGTAGCCACACAATTTTTCCCGTAGAAGCATCAATGGCTTCCTCTTGGCCATCTGGTGTGTCAAATTCTCAAACGATGGCACCTTCTTGGCCTCCGCCTCTCTCGACAAGACCATTGCTATTTGGTCATCCTCGTCTCTCTCCCTCCTCCACCGCCTCGTCAGCCACTCTGAGGGCATCTTCGACCTTGTCTGGTCCTCTGACTCCCACTACATCTGTTATGCTTCTGATGACCGCTCTCCACATCTGGGATGCATGCTCAGCCATAGGTGAATGAGTCAAAACCCTTCGTGGCCAGTTCGAGCTAGTTTTCTACGTTAACTTCAACCCCTAGTCTAACCTCATCATCTCAGGCTCCTTCGACGACACGATTAGGATTTGGGAAGTCAAAACCAGCAAGTGCCTTCACTCAATTAAGGCTCACTCTATGCTTGTTACCTCCGTACACTTTCATCGCGATGGTTTGCTTGTCTGGTAGTCATGATGGGTCTTGCAAGATTTGGGACTTCGCTGTTGGTGCTTGCTTGAAGACCCTTATTGGCGATAAGGTCTTTGATGTGTCTTTCGCTAAGTTTCCCCCCAATGGCAAGTTCATACTCGTTGCCACTCTCAATGACCCACTGGTAAATCCCTTGTCAGTTTGGTCTTGTCTATTGCTACAAATTTGGTTAAATGATTATGCCATTTTTATTTTGTGCGAATTGTGTTATCATCCTTCCATAATTGAATTGTAGTAATTGAATTATAGTTTCCTTTTTTAGCTATTGATGTGTTCATTTATCTATTTGAGACCCAAAGTTCATTCAGATCATGATGTCAGTAGCTACTCATGGAACTTGTCAATTTTTCTTGCATTATAGTTACTGAAGTAGTCTTTTTTTTTTGTCTAAATTTTTTCTGTCTTTGGAGTTTTAATATTGTTGAGCTTTCCTAATTCTTTAAAATTCTTTATCAGGTACTTCCTCAATCTATTTGGATTAAGAAGTTTATTTAGTCTCATTGTGGGAGAAGAAAAAGATTAGTGTTTAAAATTTCTATATCTTGATATGCATGCTGGGTGTCCTCCAAAAATCAAAAACAACAATTAGTAATGTGATAAAAATATAAACTTGATATACTAATCTTTGCCATTCTTTGTTCTAGCCATCGATGACACACATCGTGTGATGCAGATGGGAGCATTCGACTTTGATCCAACAAAGGTACAAAAATAAATAGTTTGGGATTTAGTATTTTCACTATCAAGGATGTCTTTCCTTTTTATTGTATAAATATTTTTATTGTATCATGTTTTTAAGGCTTAACTCTAGTCTTCATGTTATTTTTCTTACGCAAGATCTTGGAGTATGCATCATGATAGGGTTCTTCAAGTTGTATAGTAATTTTCTAGGGTCAAAGTACAATAATTTCAGGAATTACAAACATGCATATTGCCACTATTCTTATATTTATCTTCTCATGATAAGCATGTAACATCATATGAATGACAGGTGTATGTTCTATTATGTTTGCTTCTGTGACGTGGGGTGGGGCCTGTATTCGATGCTTATTTATATATTAAAGAGATGCCTTTTAGATCTATTATGGCTCAAAGTTCATGCTTTCTATGCCTTTGCAATTTCTTTTTCTCCATTTGTGTTTAGATAACTACTATATTTCATTTTAGTTAATATGGATAATGCAAGATAAATAGAAATAGCTTTCGATTGCTACCTTCTCAACCCATATTAGGCATTTAACATGGATATTCATTTTTTTTTATTTGTTGAGTTTTTGACCATTTCTTTGAAAATCTTTCTAAAGTATATGGGAACATCTTAAGCAGCCAGCTTTTGGAACTGGTTTGTTTGTATCCTATGTCTCATGTATTGACCATTGAAATCAGTTGCGTGAATATAAGCATTAACTTAATCAAGAATCTGGATTGTAATAGGAATCATTAAGCAGGATTTCTCAAGCAAATGATGCCCTCTTAACGGTCTAATTATAAATTTTTATGTGTATTCAAAACATTAATAACAAAGTCGTTCTTATTTGTTGAATTTCATCATCTCTGCTGCAATCTGTACTTGAAGAGCTATACTATTATTTCACTTTCAATTTCCCCTGGATCACTTATTTCTTGATATTGCTCCTAATAATGATTATGTACACTTATATGTACAGAATGTCTTAGGCAGATGGAACTCAAAATAATTTGCTATTGCTTTGCTGCTTCAGGTCAGTGTTCCACCATCAAGGAACATATGGAGGGCAATGGGTACTTGACTTATTAAGGAAGCTTGTAAAAATCACATTTACTCATATTTCAACAAAAACAAAGCTGCGGGCTATTTCTGAGGAGATTTCAAATGAAGAAAAATTGGTTAATTACAAGTAGGTACAAGTAGGTTTACTTATTTTAGTTTGTTTTGAATTTCAGTGTTTTACATTTTGGTTGAAAGATTTAGTTATATAAATTTACTTTGGTTAGTTGCATTTATATCATAAAATGACTTATAGTTATCTGGTTCGGAATGTATATAGCTGCATTTGCTTACTTTGTTCTAAGCATAATTAGGAATTATAATATTTTCTTTGATTTATATGATAATTTTAGCATGCATGCTCAAGGTTTAACTTATGTATACTATAAAGAAAGAAAGAGAGGCATACTCTTAATTCTCTTTCTATTTGTGACACTAGGTGGACTTCTCCTCATAATCCTTGGCGTTCTTCATCATCACAAGGGGTGACTTTCGCGGAGGTTGTGGAAGCTGCTGTCATCGGAAACTATCTGAAGCCATTAAATTATCTTTGAATTGCAACCTTTAGGTGGTTTCAAATTGTAAAACAGTCATTGATGCTATTCATAGTACTGAGGCGAGTTTGAAGGACTACCAAAATACCATCACTGAGATTAATTACGCTTTGTTTCTTCTTTTTACTCAAGCTTTGTTTACATTCCTAGACTTTGTAATAGGCTTGCTCATAACTTAGCTACTTTTTGGCTTAAAAGTCTACAAGTTGTTTCTGGCTTTGCTAATATTCCCAGTTAGATCACTCATGTTTCTTTAGCTGATTTATCATCTTTGTAGCTCTGGTTGTTAGAATGAAGATTTTCCTTTTTTGTACTTTAATTTTCTTATATTTAAATTTAAAATAAAAAAAAATTTAGTTTAGCAAATAAAAAATAAAAACATGTTTACCAAACATATTTTTTATTTCTTATTTTTTAAAAAATAAGAAATAAAAGTAGAAGTTACCAAACACATTTTTGTTTTTATTTTTTAAAAACCAAAAACAAAAATAGTACCGAACACATTTTTATTTTATAAAAATAAAAAACCATAAAACAAAATTATATTTTTATTTTTGTGTTTAAAAAATTTAAAAACATAAATTTTACTAAACGCAGCCTATGTGTTTAGATGGTTGGATTTATATATTTAGATGAGAATGTCTTAAAAATACTCATATACCCTTTGGTAGCCCCTAACAATTGGTAACGATTTTGCTTTCAATACTTTTTGTTACACTTCTTTTGTTTTATAATTTCTAAACCAATTTCTAAGTTTTATTTCTTGTCCAAATAAACATACTTAAAATTAGAGAAATGGATTAGAAATTAAACACAAAATTTACCAATAATTAAAATACAACAAATTTAAACAAAATATGTGTAAAATCACACAAATTCTATACAAATAAAATAATGCTAATTAATTCAAATTTACTTCAAAACATAATAAATTAATTAAAAACTCAAGAAGTAATTTATTTTTTGACATTAAAATGTGATTAAATAATTCTATTTTGTAGAGTTAGTAGTGTAATATAAAAATTCCATATATAATTTTCTAAATACTACTCTTTTAAGCCTTTGACATATATATTTTTCAATAACAATAAGATGATAATAAGACCTAAACAATTAATTTTATCCTTTTTTACTAATTAAATTTAAAATTTATTAAGTTATATACATGTATTATAATAATTACTACAAATATATATTTATCAAACATAATTTGTGTTTGGCTAAATTAAAATTATATCTTAAACATTATAAATTAACATTATACGAAGATTTTGATTAAAAAATTTATAAAAAAACAAAAATTTGACTTATTTATTTGTACAAACAACTGTGTCAAAAACATTAGCAAAAATATTTAATGTTAGATATTTAGTTATCTAGTTAATCTGATGGTAAAATATATTGGCAAAAATGATTAATACTAAACATTCTACTACCTATTTATTTATTTTTAATCTAATTGTCAAATACATAATATATATTGACAAAATTAATTAATGCTAAATATTATGCTATTTATAAAAAAAATTTGTTAAATAAACATCTAATTAATCTTATTGCCACATATACATTGGAAAAAAATAATTAATGCTAAACTTGTAAAATGTTTTTTTAATCTAATTAATCTTATTGTCAAATATATTGACAAAAATAATCAAATACTAAACATTCTACCATCTATTTTATATATATAAAACATCTAATTAATCTTATTGTCAAATATATTGACAAAATTAATTAATACTAAAAATTCTACCATTTATAAAAAAAATCTTAAAGAAACATCTAATTAATTTTATTGTCCAATATATTTGCAAAATTAATTAATGCTAAACATTCTACAATCTATAAAAAAAATTAATTGTTTGTTTGTTTGTTTTTTTAAATCCAATTAATCTTAGTATCAAATATATTACCAAAAATAATTAATGCTAAACATTCTATACAATCTAATTTTTTTTAACACTACTTAAAAAAATTAGAATACATAATTCATATGACTCATTCCACCACATAATATATTCTCAAACCATGTATATAGTATATATTCTCATACCTAATTAATGGTAATTCAATCATCCTAACATTAAAAAAATAAAACAAAAATCAAATTTGTCCAAAAGAAACTTAATTAATTTCATATACATAAAACAATAAATATATATATATATATATCAGTTTTTGTTACTTACTACCCTAATGATGTTCCGTAATAAATCATTAATAATTACTTAGCAGCAACCAAAATCTTACGTCTCCAATATCGTAATACGGGCCAACTTCAATATAAATTTACTATAAAGCCCTAAATTATACATATTATTGGATATACAATTACAATTATGTCCTCACTTTTTAAAGCCACATCACCAAAAAAAAAATTCAACCAGTTTAGACAACCGGTTATAGCAAGTGAACACCAAAAAAATAAAAATTTTAACAACACCCAATAAGTGACACTTGGCCAAAAAAATGGTTCCCACATAAAGGACTAAGTCATGTGAAGGACTAAAGAATTTCTCTTAAAAATATATGTTTTACAATTAATTAATGTATATATTTTTAATTGAAGTCACTATTTGATAATTAATACTTTGTATAAATCTTAAAGACAAGTTCAAATCCTTATTTATTATTTAAAAAAAACACACAAAAACATACAAGACTTTTACAAGATTTGAGCTATTGCAAATAAAGTGTATACTACACAAATACAAGTTTCCACACATGTGTAAACTTTATTTTGTTTTTTATTTTTCTAAATATGTGTAATTGCATGCACAAATGCCAAAAAATACACAATAAAATTTACAAATTTAATATAATAAGTAATATTTATACATTTATAATGTTAACTCCTAAATTTGGATTCTTCTTTCTCATTACATAAAAAGTAAAAATTAAAGAAATAAATTATATAAGATTTTCGTAAAGAAAAGTCTAAAAAATGACAAAAAAAAAAAAAAAAATCAATTCACGCAGTTACACTAGTTTCCAATATTGTTTCAGTCGAGTGATTGATCTACAAAAGATGTCAAAGTTGGCAAACATAAATGATGTCGCCATGAGCTAAAAAAAAAAAGTAATCACGTAAAACTCATGGTCTTATTGTCAATAAGTAAAATGGAAGAAATTGACCTAGCTCTAATACTAATCTACTAACTATCTCAAATCAAATTTAACGCCCTACTACTTTAGAGCCGTTACTAAGTGAGTTTAAAAACGTGCAATCACTCGCTAATCAAGGCTTTTAGAACAAAAGTGTAATTAAATCATAAACAGAGTAAAAACTTTAGAAATAACTCTATTTTATTGAAAATCATAAAAGTTTAACACTTGGGATCCCAAAATACTGTTTAGAAATATTTACAACATATAAATACAACCAAGTCGACTAAACGACAAAATCTAGGTTTAATTACAATCATTTCCCAAAATCCACTAGCTGTGGCAGCCAGGCAGGCCAAACATGTACACGCCGCTTCATGCTTGCTACACTCATGGTTGGTTGACTTTCTACTTGCCCTTACCTGCACCACAGAGCACCTGTGAGCCGAAGCCCAGTAAGAAAACCCACAAGCAGATAACATATGCAAAATAAACACATAGCATATAAACAGACCTTCAATAGGCTAAACACATACGGCCAAGCCGTCCCAAGCGCTTTACCAGGCCCTGGGTTTGCGGTCCACACCGTGAGGATATCCCAGGTATCCTTTAGGGTCCCGCCCTGGCAACTTGCACTCCACGTGCTCAACGCTTCTCCCGGCCCCTTGCCGTACTCGGTCTTGCACTCAACGTGCCCAACGCCGTTCCCGGCCCCTGCCGACCTCGGCCTGCGCCGTTCCTGGCTCTTTCCGAACATTTACACAATAGCATTCATAGCATAATAAACAAATACTGAATACTAATAAATTCAACCAAAGGGCTACGCCCTACAATTCAGACATATTGGGGCCCAGCCCTACATACAAGCTCTATGGAAACAGTGGTTTTCTTACCTGCGTCCCGAGCTCTCCGAGCACCAATATCCCGATCACAGTCCTCTAACTTGAGCCTCGCCGAAACCCTAGTCACAACACATTAACAATATCCATCCATCAAGTTCTAATCCACTAAATAAATTTGAGCCATATCTCTAATCTCCGGGACCTTGAATTCTATCAATCCAGGTGATAAAATCCATCCCGAGCCTTAACCTTTGAGTTCCCAACCCTAAACACACTTAAAAACACAAACTGGCACTAAGAGCCGCGGGCCTACCCACAAGCGCCGTGGATAGCCTCGAAACAGAGGCTAGCACCTCACTGAAGCACACACGGGTCGCGGCGCGCATCAAACTCCTTGGCCTCCCATGGCCATGCACGCACACGGGCCGCGGCATGCCCCTCCTAGGGCCACGACCCTCGCCTCCAAACCCAGAAATCTTCACCCTTTTCCTGCATTTTCTTCAAACCAATTCACCCAAAACCAACTAGCAATTCCAGATTATCACCACAAAGGTTCTAGCCTAATTTTAACATCAAAACCTAACAAAAACCTGCTTCAAAAACTCAGCTGAACACCCTAGAGCAGATCAATTCCTACTCACATGCATTACCTAAGAAAACAGTAGAAAATCAACCATAATTGTAACGCCCTGGATAGTCAAGACCGTTACACTTTGTACTTGTAAAGGTGCAGGACTCGCTAATCAAGTCATTAATTTGAAAACGTGTCTCTAAACATGCAAGATCTATGGTTAAAAAGGTTTTGGTCTCAAAAGACTCATTTCATATATTTAAACTGTAGTAAACAAGGGATCCCATAAACACAAAGTTAAAATAAGTTTACAGACTCCCAAAAGTATGTGAATATCCACTAGCCATACTAAGGCAAAACAAACAGTCTTTAGGTTCCATGTCCTTGCCTAGACCTCAACCGTGGCGGCCGAGCACCTGGCTATGTACATTCCGCTCGCTGAGCTCTCCAGTCAGGGCTGATCTAACTTGCCCTTGCCTTTACCTGCACCACGTAGCACCCGTGAGCCAAGGCCCAGCAAGAAAACATCACAGATAACTCAAACAATAATAACAGACAAATAGCTCAATAAACACGTATACTCATTAGATAGTCCACAATAGATAATCAGCATATACAATCCAATACAAGTTACATTCTATCACATATACTGCTCATATCACATAATAATCAGGGCCGACGACTTAGGCCGCACCCTCTGTTTAGCCCACTGACTCTGGCCCGCTTAAACCAAGCTCAGTGCATAATAAGCTGTCCTCGGCTACCAGTGGCCGAGCCGCGCCCTGTGCGCTAGTGAGACCCTTGGCACCCTTAGGCCGTTGGTTCACTAAATAGCTTGCATGGCATAATACCATCCTTTCAAGCTTTCACAATAGGGAGCCCTTAGTCCCGTCACATATAATCAACCGGGTGCAGTTTTCTTACCTTTAGCTTTCAAATGAGTTAGTTACGGGCGACACTCCTTGAGCGCGATCCGATCCTCGAGCCCTAGCCTAACACCTAGTCACAACCATGAAGAAAGACACCATTAACAACCTTAAATGAGCTCCCAAGCCAAGTTCTAGTACTCGGAACATTGAACTTCACCAAATATAGTAAAAGACTCGACCCCGAGCACCCTAGGTTAAATTCCCAAGCCTAAAATCTCAAAATCCCTTAAGCGCCGCGGCACAGGCCACCCATGCCGCGGCATGGCCCCCAAACAGAGCCATCCAAGACACAAAAACAGGTAAGGGCCGCGGCATTGCTTGGACCATGCCGCGGCCCGCCCTTCTTCCTCAGCATGCAACACCCCTTGAAGGGCCGCGACTCTCAACACACTTCAATCTCTCCCTTCCAACTTCTGAAATCCAAACTCAAAGAACTTAAAACCAGCTTTGATAACCCCCAAATTCAACCATCAAACTATAATTTAAACCTTACCTTAGCTGTAGAATCGATTCTTCAAAAGTCCCCTGACCTATCTTCAAAGTCCCTAGCCTCAATTTCCACCTTGAATGTCAAAACCATAACCATTTAAACTCAGTCATTTCTTTAAGTTCCTAACCCCAAAAACGAAAATTCAAAACTTACCTTAGCTCTATCTCAGACCTTGATCAGTTCCTGAGCCAATCCTCCAGATTACTCCCTTCAACTCCCAAAGACACAGCTCAAATCCCAGCAGTTCCCTCTCAAACTCAGTAGTTTTCCCTTTGATTTTCTGTGTTTTTCTCAACTTGGTTTCCTTTGAGCGTGTAAGTGAGCTGAGAGAAATATACTTAGTCGGTTTGTGTTTTCTTCTAAAGGCTTCCTTAAGTCTAACTTATCCTTTAAGTTAATCCCAAGGCTCGGGGTGCCGGAAACGTCCCCGAGGCCAAAACGGTAAAATCCCCCAATATTCCCGCCTAGACATCCTAACCTCAAATATATCTCCAATTATTTATTTCCATCACCCGATAGTCTAAATCACTACCTGATACCTAAAATACCTCTGACTTGCCCAAAATCAATTATAATACCCCGTTGTGACTTTTCCCGCTATCTAGCCCTAGGATCGCCTCGAGTCGCCGGCTGCAGATTTATCCACATCATAATGTGGTTCTCGCATATATCTCAAACATTTATATCACATCATCATATAATATAATCAATTATCATGTAAGCATCATTAAACATATAATTACTCATTAAATCACAATTATTCCAGTAATGCCCTCCTGGCACACTAATCAAGGCCCTTAAGCCTTATTAGTGAATTTGGGTCGTTACAATAATTCTCAAAGTTAGAACTTACCCTTGCTGAGTTTTGATTCAGAGTTGTTTCCCCTAATTTCCAACTTCAATTCCTCAACCTCCAAGCCCTGATTTACTGGTTAGAATCTCCCAAGCTCTGCCCAATTCTAGTTCTTGACTGATTCCTTTCCCTTTCTTATTTCCTTGAGTTTATCTTAGAGAGTAAGGATGAGAGGGAGAGAAGCTATCTTCAGCTGAGAAGGGAAAATAAGTGTCGGTTTCTAAGTATCCAAAAGCTTCCTAGACTTTGTTTTATTTAACTTAAACTTTAAGGTTACCTCAAGGCTCGGGGGTACCAAAACGTCCCCGAGGGCAAAATGGTAAATTTCCCTCAATATTCCCTCCTAGACATTCTATCCTCAAATATATCTCCAAATATTTATTTCCATAACTTGATAACCCCATAATACATCTAACACCCAAAATACCCCTCGACTCGCCCTGAGTCGGATTCTCAACCCCGTTGTGACTTTCGGGCTAACCGCTCCTCAGGATTGTCTCGGATCGTGCTACACAGAAATATATCACATGCATATCATATTTATCACATTTATGCCCTCAACGGGCTAACATCACAAACATACCCCTAATATCCAAACGGGGCCCACATGCACATTTAACTCAACTAAACATGCATCTATATCACATACTCACATAAATTCACATATTAACACATTAAATCATTTATTGCCTTCCAGGCACGCTAATCAAGGCCCTAAGCCCTATTAACGATTTTGGGTCGTTACATCAAATGTTAAAATTGTCAATGCCTTAAGATATATAGATATAGTATAATGAAGAACACAATAATATATTAAAATAAGTGTGGAGAGCAAGGTGAGGAGTATGTGGTTGGTAAAATGTATTACTACGATTTATATTGAAGGGTAGCCCCAAAGGGGTGACCCGAGAACATAAGGCGCATTAGCCTTAAATAGCACCAAAATAGTAGCAACAAAGCAAAGGCAAACCCACCTTGTGCTCCTAGGGGCCACACCTTTGGGATATACCAAATTCTCTCCCATATGAAGTGTTGTGGGTCAACAACACTAAAAAATTAACTGCATTATTGTTGGGGAAGGTAAGGTGGTGATGATTGGTGTTGTGTTTAATTTGTGAAAAGCTAATTCATATTTATAAAGGATGAGATCCCTACACCACTAGATCATGTTTATGTGTGATCACAACACAATGTTGTCATACTTCTCACACCTTATACATGTAGGTACTAGCTATGTTGACATTCCTTCCATACTTTCTGAGTCTTATTATCTAAACTCGCTTGGCCCGTGGGCCTAACTGTTGGGTTATAAATGTAGTGTGGTTTGATTTGATCAGTGGCAGACAATCCACTTAGGCATGTGGGGTCGTTGTTGAGTAATTATTTTCTTGGTTTATATAATTTTTCTTTTTGACTTATTTAATTTTAATTTATCATTTTAGTTTAAAACAATTGCAAATAAGATTATTTGTTTTGTGAATTAAAAAAAAACTTTATTATGGGTTTCATACTAACACTTTGCAAAAATGAGGGGAAATTACTTTTCCCAAAATTTATGGGAAAAAATCATTAAAACTCAAAATTTATTGAGAAACAATGCAACTAACAAAATAGGAAGCAAATCCACCAAACCCAAATTTCAATAAAAAAAAACAAAGGAAAAATGGATTGAACACTTCATAATCATCCTGACAACTCTCGATTGCATCCGACCAGCTCCGGTGACCTCCGACTAAAGTTTCGAGAGAATAATCAACACCTAGCAGTTACCTCACCCTTCCAACAATGCTTATCCACAACTCATCATTCTCCTCCACCTTCTTCTTCTTCTTTTGGCAGCAATGTTCATCCACACCTCCTTCTACTTCTTTTTCTTATGTTGTTGTTGGTACATTCTTCATACTAGATCTGATTTTTTTTCCAGAGCTAAAGCCTTTTTTCCAGACCTAAAGAGTAACAAATAACATGTCTAAATTTCTAAATATTTTAGGTAAACAACTACTCATATTATTACAAATAGAGTTTTTTCTCTTGTGTTGCAAATTAGATCTAGTTTGTTTGTTTGTTTTAGATTTTTTTTTCTTTAGATCTGCAATATGTAATAGGTTACATTCACGTTCTTATATATGTACATTTGTAGATTTTTTGAGGTAACCGATTACCTATGTTACTAAAAATACAACTTCCTCTTATTCTTCTTCTTCTTTCTTTGCTGCTGTTGCAATCTTCATGTTAGATCTGATTATTTTTTCCATTTCTATACCTTTTATTTTTCAAATCAATTTATTTTTTGTTCATTTTTGCAATAGGTAACTGATTACCTTCGCGTTCTAATATATTCATATATTTCTAAATTTTTTGAGGTACCCAGTTACCTATGTTACTGAGAATACAACTTCTTCTTCTCAAATTTGAGATAAGTAAACGGTTACCCATTTTACAATAAATATAAAGAAATAGTTACCCTTCTTATGGAAATAAATTATGCCTCTCAGGGTAACTGATTACCCCTCATAATAGCATGCTATTTAACTTAGATCTAGAAAAAAAAAAATTAATTTGGAACCATGAAAGGTAATTAAATAAGTAATTGATTACCTTACCTAGACTTGGAAAAAAAAGCGTACAATAAAAGTCTAAAAAAAATACATACAATGAATAAAAAAACTAATAAAAATAATTCATATTACAAAAAAAAAAATTGGGAAAACAATTACAGAAAAAAATTAATATAGAAATAGTCTTATAATATAATATAAATAAAAAGAATTCAATTTTATAAAAAAAATAACAATTAGAAAATAATGGAAATAATAATTAAAAATAAAAAAATATTTTAAAAAATAAGTAAAAAATAAAATTGAAATGACAAAATTCACCTCACAATTCAAAATTTTTAATCAACAACAAAAATATGGCTTAATCACCAATACAAAAATATGAGAAAATAAAACACATAACTTAAAAAATTTAATAAAAAACCATAAAATATATTTTTTTTTAAAAACCCATATTTTTGCACAAAATTTATGAAAAGCTATAAAATGTATAATTTCCTCCAAAAAAAAAAATGATACTCTCAGCTTAACAGTTTGATTTTTTATTTTTTTCCCAACCACAAACTCAGTCTGCCACATGAGATCATCAACAATGAAAATTAAGACAATTTTTATGTTTATTATTGACCGAATTTAAGCTAATGCTACCTTCTTTTTACCAATTTACAAAACAAAAGATCATGTTTGTAATTATTTGAAACATAAAGTTTAAATTGGTATTAAAGTCTTGTCTTGTGACATGGTCAGGTGTTCTCTCGTTCTTTGAGGGGTTGTGTATGGTCTGCTAAAGGAAGTGCTAAATTGTGTACACGATGGCAATGAGTAGTAATCATGTTCATGAATTGGAAGAAAGGTGTGCTGCAATTAGTCTAGATGAGGAGGAGAGTGGAGGACTATCCTATGACAATGTAGAAGATGCGAATGAAATTGATGTCCGTTGGTGTCTTGTTGGTCGATTCTTGAATGCAAGTTTGATTGATTTTCATGCTATGCAACATAAGATGGCATCTTTATGGAAATCGGATAAGGTTATGTATGTCAAATAATTGGACAATAATATGTACTTGTTCAAGTTTTACCATGAGATTGATATCAAAAGGGTTATAGAGGGTAGCCCTTGGAGGTTTGATAGGAAACAATTGCTTATAGCCAGATTGCAATCTAGGGATAATCCGAGATCGATACCGCTAAACAAACTTGATATTTGGGTTCGAATATATGATCTCCAACCAGTTCAGATTAGAGAGGGTGATCAAAGACATTGGAAATCATATTGGGGTCTTTGTTGAAGGGGATCAGAATAATTTTGTTGGTGTCTGGGGTGATTTTATGCATGTTAGAGTAACCATCAACATAGATATGCCATTAAAAAGGAAAATGAAAATACGTAAAGCAGAAGGTTCTTGGTTTTGGGTTTCATTCAAGTATGAATATGTGCTCACTTTCTGTTTCATATGTGGCGTGATAGGTTGTAGCATCCTCCTAATCAAGGATCGTTGCACCGTGTAGTTTAAATAGTGCTTAAATCGTTAAACGAGTCATTTGAGTTTAAATTGTGTGATTAAAACTAACCATAGGTTTAGGTACTAAACATTTCGGTCAAAATTCAACCATTTTATTAAAAGCGTTTAACTTCCATACATGGGATCCCATCATAGTTAGAAATGATTACAAACCCATTAACGAATAGAAAAGCCACCCAGGCGGCAAATCCAGGGTCTAACCCTAGTTCCAACTGATAGCCTCGGCCGTGGAGGACAAGCAGGCCGCATATGTACACTTTGCCCCTGAAGCTCTCCAACTCATGGTTGGCCTAGCTTTGCCTTTCCTTTACCTGCACCATTTAGCACCCATGAGCCAATGCTTAGCAAGAAAACATAAACATGCTTATAAGCAGTACATTATCAGATCATAGAATCATAACTAGCATGCCAGCAGTAATAAACCTACTCATGCATGCAGTCAACTCATATAAGTGACTATAGAGTCACACTAGGCTTTAGTGCCCATCTCCCACATAACCAGTCTTTGAACTGGCCAAGTGGGTTTGATGCTTCACATTCTAGACGTCCCTAGGGGCGCTCAAGCGTGAATCTCGCTTTCGGGTCGGCATAACCCTATCGGCCAGCGTTCGACACGCTATTTCCGCCCTCGACTTCTAAGCCGAGCCTTTAAACTCTTGACTCATAAGCCTAGTCCTTTAACCCTTAACTAATAAGTTGAGTCTTGTTGGGGTTTTATGCCATAATTAAAACCCAAATTCTTTGTAATCTCATTTTATTATCAATAAAAGAATAGAAATCATTTTTTGACTTGATCAATCACTTTGCTCACATGTTTTATTTTCATGATTATTTAAATAGTATAAACTTCTATTGAATCTCGAGCATATAGCTAATCTTATTTATAGTGACGTAATCACAGTGGAATATAAATATGATTATATGTTCAAAATAAGTTAGTCCTAAGATTAGTCAGTGCACATGATTTACACTGACTTGCCAATCTACGATATGATCTACTTACACATTACAGTGTTATGTTCTTTCCAGAACATTAGCAAAGTAGATAAGATCGAATGTATTTGTTGCATCGGTCTGGACCGATATTGACAGTTGATAAGATAAGTAAACATACTGTTATTATCTATTCTAGTCATATCATATAGTTGACCATAGGTCAATTCAATCTCAATTTTGAGTGGTTAGTATTCTAACTGATTGTATTATTTGAGTTTTTTGACTTGTTCGTTACTTACCCTACGGACTAGCCCATACTTACATCTTGGGAACTCAGTAGTATAATTGAGTGGGAGTGTTAATCATAGTGTACGCACTAAATATCCATGGGTTATTAGCGAGCTGGAAAAGGGCATAATCCTATCAGCCACGTGGCAGCCACCTACCCGGAGCTGCTGTTACGAGTTTCTACCTCTTTAGCTCAAGGTAACCAAAGGTTTAGTAAGAATACTTGAAGGCATCAGGTCAGCAGTGTGGGCACCATGAGCTAGGACTACATCAAGCTCGAGGTACGACCTAGAGCTGACACCTCTGACCCTTTATAAAGTCAACCACGCAATGTAAACGTGCGCATATCAGACATCACGTGTCTGCTCCATTCTTGAAATCTCGGACACGCAACATAAACGAGCGTGTTCAGGCAACCCACGACTGGTTTGGGCCATGCGTCCCATTATCCCCCTTACCCATTGATTAGACCACACTTCATTGTCAGGTTTTAGGAATTAATCATGAATGTCACAAAAGTGACATGACGGGTAAGAAGGTCACGGGATGACCCCCTTTGCCAACACCCAGGTGTCCTCTCCCTAAAAATATGGAGACCCTGGGCGTTGCAAAAGGTTGGCTTCTAATTTGTAAAGGAACACCCTATAAGGAATACGAGAGATATATTAATAATATTGATTGGTGGACTAGAGAGATTTTAACCTTCGAACCACCTAAAAAGAGTAAACGAGTTATAACCTTCCTTTGAGATTATTCACATATTACAGTTCATCATTTAGCACTAATCCATCCCATTTGTTCATATAATTATTTGTTGCCGAAGAACCGCGTCAACAGTTTGGTGCTTTCATTGAGAGGATTTTAGATTGGTGCTATTGCAAAAACCCAACCATGGTGGTTACTCGCTCAAGGCATGGTAATGAAGCGGATCAATGTGATGGGCAGGAGGCCCACCATGCCGCCATATCTGATGAGCAAAACCCTGAGGTTCAGCAGCGACCGGGAAAGCAGCCAATGGGCCAAGACAACACTGGAAGTTCGGCTCCCCGGCCGCCCAATCCGAACCCGGATTTCTACACGGCAGTAGAAATGGAAAATGCGCAGTTGAGAAGTCAGCTGGCGAAAGAAAACAAGTAGATCGAAGAGGTTTTGGCTCGATTACCCCCTCTTACAACCGACGCTAACGTCGGAAAGAGGCATGGTGGGACTCATAAGTCCTGCCGGGGTAACCGGTCCAGGCCCAGTCGGTCGGTTAGACCCTCGACATCAAATTCTACTCTCACGTTGCACCACCAGGAAACTGTATTTGAGGAACTTCTTAAGGCCGATCAGCAATTCAGCCGATCGGTCCAGACCTCAACTCCTAGCTCAGTTCCACCCTCGAGTGCACCCAGGATGGCCCAAGGCAGCTCGCGAAGGAGATCCGGGGAGGGCTTGAGACGACAGGCCGCCCCGGCCAGCCGTCCTGCACCACGATCAGACTGCCGAGCGTAGGATGCGGGGGATGTTAGGAGTGTGTCCTAAAAGCATGTAAAGACATTTGTTTTTTCTGTGAATAAATAAATACAATGGTTTATTATTATTGTTATATTTAGATTGTAAAATTATTGTTTGAATAATTTTGTAAATATCATAAAAATTCCATATTCATTATTGAGGATGTGATCTTGTATTAGTACGAGAGAATTAAGATCACATGAGTGAATAAAAATAGTCAACAACAACAAATTAAAGTTATGGAATTCTTTAATTGTGGTTGTAAGTACGGTTTATTGAGTATCATAATGATACAAATAATCTAGATTCAGATTATTGATGTGGTAGGACATCTCGGTAAAGGTGCTTTATATAATATGATTATATATGACATGGACCGATATGAATTAAAGTCTTTATCCAAAAACCATTTAATAATAAATACTTGTAATTCATATCATAACTGATGATCATTTATAGATCAACCTAAATCCTGAGTGTTCATGAACTCCTGTTCATGTTTATTAAATCTTTTGATTCATTCGTTAAGGTCTCTTCAAAGAATGAGGCTAATGACTTTTGTTTTGGAGATTTAATATCATGGATGGCTGGGAACATGTATCAACAATACAGAATCTCATCTTTCCTAACGGATCGTATATTAGTTCCCTTAAGGGTTAATTCTGGAACTGAATGATTTTGAGCTCAAATCTATAATTAGATTATAGATTAATTATTCACTAGTGAATTAATGGTACTTAAGGAATAAGAAGTAAATTAGAAAGGTAAAATGGTAATTCTTCCATTCTAATTTATGAACTAATTAATTAGAGGGTTGAACTATTGTAAGATGGTTATATCAATGGACGACTTAAGATAAGATTTATGTAAAAGTATATCTATAACATAAAGAGTGAAATTCTGAATTTATAGTGGAGTAATATCAGAATTAATAAATTAACTATTATAATTAAAGAGTTTAATTATTTAGTTTATTTATTGGAGCTTAATGTTATAGGTCCATGGTCCCCGAAATGGCTCAAACAATCACTGACAAAGGTAAACACAAAAATGGGCAAAAATGACTTATGTGATAAGTAAAATATTTTTCTATGTATCAAACATAATTATTGCTTAATTATGTGTAATTAATTAATTATTTGATTTAACGAAAAATATAATTAATTTTGAATTAATTTATTTTTGGGATTTTTGGTATTTAAATAATAATAAAAATTGGGAAAAATCACATGCCATCACAGGCATGTGGTACACGTGTAGCACAGTGCACAGTCACTGTGCTACACGCATAAGAGACTGTGTTCAGTTTCTTGGTTCCCCAATTTTAGTTATTTAAATATTAAATAAATAATGAGATATTTTAATATGATTAAAATATTATTATTTAAACAAAAATCTGATAACTGATAAGTTATTTTGAATTTGTTTAAAATAAAAAATATTTTAATATATTGGATATATTAAATATAGGATATCAGTTTTACAGAACGTAACTTTTCAGGGATAGAAAAATATCTAGAAATCTCTCTCAGAGAAAGAGAACAGTGACATATACAAAAGTCATTGTTCTTCACAAAACCTAGGTCCAAACTTTATCAGATCTCATGTGTTGAGAACTTCTGATAAATAGTTTTTTCCTATTGTTTGTATAGCGAGCCCACACTCGTATTTTGTGTGCTGAGAACATTTTGGAAGATCTTGGTGTGAGATCTCAAGGATTTAGCCATACAAAAAGATAGCAGCAAGGAAGGACCTGAGGTAATTTTTCTATTCTTGTCTTTGATTCAATATATATATATATGCATGTAGAGAAGTAGATCTAGAAATCTTATGGGAATTTGATTGTTGTTCTGCTGCGTATAATCTCTGATTTGATCAATAAAAACCAACAGGGGATGGTAGAGCAGAGCGGCCGCGACCTAGCTTAATTTGCCCTGACGGGACTAGGATCGCGTCACCAGTCAGGCATCCTCCGTCACCAATAAGATACCCATCTCCTCCCCGTCCAGTCCGAGACATTCCGGCTCATGGGAGCAGCAGGAGAAATCCTCCTTCTGTCGGACCTTCCCATCGCAGCCGAGCACCCAGGGAAATCCCGGATCCCCACCCTCAGCGGCGGGCTCTGAGTTTTTCAAATGGAAGTTACTGGACCGGGAGTAATCGAAGTGGCATATCCGGCGAAGACCTGCGCCATCGCTTGAGTTTGGCTCAAAGCCCTCGGGCCACCCCTCGGGCTGACCTCCGAGACCGCCTCAACTCTCATAGAGGAGACCCAGCTAGAAACGATAGTCGTGCTCGCCAAGGGGAGGGTCTGTCAGAAGTACGTGACAGCGGAAATGTCCCACATAACCTATCTCAAGATAGGAGGGACAATAACCCGCCTAACGCGTACAATGGAACTGGAGCTGTTGAACAGCCCCATAACAACCAAGGAAGTAAGGACCAAACCCTAGAACAGCTGGCTCAGATGGAGGAGCTGATGAGGAAGCTCCTATCAGAAAAAGAAAAAGATGAGTACGACTCGGGGGACGAACTCGAGCTCTTTGCTCCTAGCATAGCAGCCATGGCATATCCACCTGGTTTCCGTATGCCTCACTTGTCCAAATTTAATGGAGACGGGGACCCGTCAGATCATTTGGGTATGTTCAACACCCTGATGATGGCCCACAACATTGGTCCCGAGCTGAGGTGTTTAATATTTCCTTCCACCTTGACTGGGCCGGCCAGGCAATGGTTCAAGCACAATAAAAAGCAGTCCATCAGCTCATGGAAAACCTTTTCTGCCGACTTCAAAAGGGCATTATGAGCTTCTCAGGCTGCCCGCGTCAAAGTTGACACCCTGGAAAACGTAAGACAACAGCCCGACGAACCTTTGAAAGCTTACCTGAGCAGATTCGCAAACGTCGCGGCTCGAGCCAGGGACGCAGATGATAGTTCTAAGCTTATGGCCTTGAGGACTGGGATCCTCGTTGGAGGCGGACTCTGGGAAGAGATACAGAGAAAAGGTGTCAGCACCGTGAACAAATTCCTAAATAGGGCCCAGGGATGGATAAACCTGGAGGAGGCGCGAGCATCGGCCGCGGGAACCAGCCAAGCCTCTGATCAGCCCGCTGGAGTGGGAACGGAGGTCGTGACAGTGACCCAAACCATTACACAGAATAACCAATTTGGTGGAGGCAAGAGAAAAGGGAGCAGCGAGGGCGGCCAGCACAGCCCGAAGAAGAACTAGCCCGTAGAAAAGTTTAAGCCAGTCTACACGACTTACACCGAGCTCACAAACACTAGGGAGAACATTTTCCTAGTAAACTCTGCTCGCCTCCCCTAGAAGAAGCCGGAACTGTTGAAGCACCAGAAGTCTAAGCGGGACCCCTCCAAGTTTTGTCGATTCCACAATGACATTGGCCACAACATGGATGATTGTAGGCACCTGAAGGATGAGATCGAGACTCTCATCAGAGCCGGACCCTTGGCTCAGTATGCGCGGAATAGAATTCCCGCCGGTCAACCAGCCCCAGAAGTTTCGATGAGTCAGCCCGGGTCTCGGATAAATCAGGACACCCCTCCTCTTGTGATAGGAGGAGAGATCTCCACGATCTCCGGAGGCCCCCATCTGGCCGGCACGAGCAGAGGTGCCCAGAAGAGATATGCCAACGAACTGATAGCTCATAACGGAGTGGAGTTTGTCCCAGAGCAGCATTTACCCAAACAACAACGATTGGAGAGGCAACCAATCATATTCACCGAGGAAGATGCTAGTCACGTCCAGTTCCCTCATAACGACCCTCTGGCCATAGCCGCCCAGCTCGCCAACCGAAGAGTTAGGAGGATACTGGTCGATAATGGGAGCTCGGTGAACCTGCTGTTCCGATCTACGCTGGAAAATATGGGTTTATCTGTCACCGAGTTGAAATCCACCTCCATGATGCTATATGAATTTTCTGGGGAAGGGCCAGCAGTAATAGGAACGATCGAGCTGGTGATTACCTTGGGAGAAGGACCCCAGACTGTCTCAAAACTCCTCGAGTTTGTGGTCATCGATTGTCCCACTGCGTACAATGCTATTTTGGGCCGACCTACTTTGATAGCGTTCGAAGCAATAACCTCCACCCATCACCTCACACTAAAATTCCCCTCCTCCACGGGGATATGCACTGTCCGAGGTGATCAGCTTGCTTCCAGGGAATGCTATAGCATTTCTTTGAAGGGAAAATCAAAACCCGGGCAACAGACGATGACCATCCAGGGCAGGAATGAGGAATCTCAGGAACTTGTGCCTAGTCCTAAGATTGAAAAACCTCTAAATGCCGAAGGGGAGGATAGCATCTTAAATAATGATATCGACCCCAGAGTAGGCGAGGATAGATCCGGGCTCCAGGCCATCGAAGAGCTCGAGGAAGTAAATATTGACCCACAAGACCCCTTCAAGGTGGTGAAGCTCGGGAAAAATCTATGTAGCAAGAGGAAGGTGGAGCTGATTAGGTTTCTGTGAGAAAATCTAGATGTGTTCGCCTGGTCTCATGGAGACATGACAGGGATCAACCTGGCATCATCATGCACACCCTCCACTTGGATAAAAGCTTGCCTGCAAAGTCCCAAAAACAAAGGCGCCTAGGAACAACCTGAGCTGAGGCCCTAGAGGAGGAAGTAGCCCGGCTCTTAAAGTGCGACTTTATAAGCAAAGCAAAGTTCCCGATCTGGGTCGCCAATCCTGTGCTGGTCCCGAAGCCCAATGGGAAATGGCGGACCTGCATCGAATTTTCCAATCTGAACAAAGCCTGCCCCAAAGATTGCTTCCCCTTGCCAAGGATCGACCAATTGGTAGATGCCACGGCGGGGCACGAGCTCATGTCTTTTATGGATGCATACTCGGGCTATAACCAGATCGCCATGAATCCAGCAGACCAGGAACACACTAGCTTTATGACCCCAACTAACGTGTATTGTTACAAGGTCATGCCCTTCGGGCTGAAAAACGTCGGAGCTACGTACCAGAGGTTGGTAGATAGGATGTTTACCAATCAGATCGGGAAAAATATGGAAGTGTATGTTGACGACATGTTGGTCAAGTCCAAAACTGCCAATAACCATGTCTCCGATCTGGAGGAATGCTTTAAGATTTTGAGGGAATACAGCATGAGGCTAAACCCCCAAAAGTGTACTTTCGGGGTCGCGTCAGGAAAATTCTTGGGTTTCATTGTCAATACCAGAGGAATAGAAGTGAACCCCGATAAGATCAAGTCGCTACTCAAGATGCCCTCACCCTGGTCATGAAAAGACGTTCAGAGTCTGACAGGAAGGGTGGCAGCCCTTAATCGGTTTATTTCTAAATCTACCAACAAGTGTTTGCCATTCTACAACCTGCTCCGGGGAAATAAAAAATTCGAGTGGACCGAGGAATACGAACGCGCCTTCCTTGACCTGAAAGCACATTTGGCCGAGTCGCCCGTATTATCCAAACCAACAGCAAGGGAGCCTCTTTTCCTTTACCTAGCTGTCACGGAAGATGTAGCTAGCGACGTATTAGTCCGAGAAGAAGACCGATCTCAAAAGCCAGTCTATTACATCAGCAAGAGGCTTCTCGGAGCTGAATCGCGGTATCCATTGATGGAAAAGATGGCTTTCTGCCTTATTACGGCCTCCCAAAAGCTTAGGCCGTATTTCCAGTCCCACTCAATACACGTCATAATCGATCAGCCTTTAAGGCAGGTTTTGCAGAAATCTGAAGCATCGAGGCGTCTGTTGAAGTGGGCTATCGAGCTCAACCAATTTGAGATACTGTACATACCATGAACTACAATAAAAAGCCAGGCCCTGGCTGATTTTGTGGCAGAGTGCACAGGGTTCCGAGAAGATCTTGTAGAAGAATCAGCTCAGGCCTCATGGAAGGTCTTCGTAGATGGCTCGTCTAACGAGAGCGGCTCCGGGGCTGGAATCATATTGATATCCCCAGAGGGACATTGATTCCACTCGGTGTTACAATTCAGATTCAAATCTTTCAACAACGAGGCCGAATATGAAGCTTTATTGGCTGGGCTAAGGGTGGCCCAGGAGCTGAGGGCCAGCTCCGTCCAGTGTTACAGCGACTCCCATCTCGTGGTTAACCAAGTGTTAGGAGAATACCAAGCACGGGGAACCAAGATGGATACTTACCTGGCCAAGGTAAAGAAAGAGCTATCTGCATTTGAGCGCGACTCAATCGAGTAGATACCTCGGGAGCAAAATGCCAACGCAGACGCCCTAGCAAAGATCGCTACCTCTGGGGAGGCGGAGACTTTGGGGCTGGTGCTGGTAGAGTTCTTGGAAAGACCAAGCATAGAGGAAGTCGGGGCGGAGGTCGAGATGATTGACGCCAGATCGACTTAGATGACTCCCATCCTCGAGTACCTCACAACAGGAAAGTTACCCGAGGGGCGAAGTGACGCAAGGCAGATACTTTACCAGGCTCCAAGGTATACAGTGATAGATGATATATTATACTGGCATGGACACTCTTTACCTCTCCTACGGTGCGTCCTGCCAGGCGAGGCGAAGACCATTTTGCAGGAAGTGCACGAGGGTTTTTGCGGAGATCACACTGGGGGGCAAAGCCTATCCCTGAAGATACTAAGGCAAGGGTATTATTGGCCCGCTCTGTCAAAGGACTCGATCTCCTACGTCATAAAGTGTGACAAGTGCCAGCGATTCACCACAATTTCCCGGGCTCCCCCGGTCAAGCTGAAGATGATCTCATCCCCATGGCCATTCGCGGTCTGGGCGATTGACCTGGTTGGTGCCCTCCCTACTGGAAAGGTAGGAGTTCACTACGCGGTGGTGGCTATCGAATACTTCACCAAGTGGGCAGAAGCAGAGCCCCTGGCGACGATCACTTCAAAGAGAGTCCTCGACTTCGTGGTCAAGAGTATTATCTGCCGATTCGGGCTGCCAAAGAAGATCGTATCGGATAATGGAACGTAGTTCGATAGCGACCTCTTCACTGAATTCTGTGAAAGGCACGACATTGTTAAAAGCTTCTCCTCCGTGGCCTATCCCCATGCCAATGGGCAGGTTGAGGCTGTCAATAAGACGCTAAAGGCAAGCCTTAAGAAAAGACTGGATAAAGCCAAGGGAGTCTGGCCCGAACAGCTCCCCCAGGTACTGTGGGCATACCGGACCTCACATCGAACGTCGACGGGTCATACTCCTTTCTCCCTGGCTTTCGGGAGTGAGGCAGTCCTTCCTGTCGAAGTAAAGGTAGCTTCACATAGAGTCTAGGCATTTGACCAAGACTGGAACGATGAATTGCTCTGCGCATCCCTTGACCTAATTGACGAAAAATGAGAAGCTTCACAGTTGCATCTCGCGCAGTATCAACAAAAGGTCACTCGCTATTTCAACTCAAAGGTCAAGAAACGCGTCTTTAGCATTGGCGACCTGGTACTCAGAAGAGTCTTCCTGGCCACTAAGGATCCCAAGGATGGAGTGTTGGGACCAAACTGGGAAGGGCCCTATTAAATAACCGAGGTCGTGAAAGAAGGAACCTACAAGCTAGCTCGGCTTAACGGAGAAGCAGTCCCACGACTTGGAACACTATACACCTAAAGAAATATTATCAGTAATATCTTTGTAAGGCTTAGTTAGAAAAGCCATCTTTTGTCTATTAAGTAATAAGAGTTAATCTTTTTGCATTATCGTATATGTTTGTGGATGTAACGTCAAGTAACCACGAAAGACCCTTTCCTAATTACTTGGGGGGCATATATCTTGGATATAACGAGGTCCGAAAACTTAGAAGTTAGTTCAAATTGATTGATCGATGTTTTTCGTAAAAAGCATGAGATATCGGTAAAGGATTAACGCGAACTAAGTTTTTAAAATCAATATCCTGGATATAACCAGGTCCGAAAACTTAGAAGTTAGTTCAAATTGATTGATCGATGTTTTTCTTAAAAAGCACGAGATATCGATAAAGGATTAACGCAAACTAAGTATTTAAAATCAATATCCTGGATATAACAAGGTCCAAAAACTTAGAAGTTAGTTCAAATTGATTGATTGATGTTTTTCTTAAAAAGCACGAGATATCGATAAAGGATTAACGCGAACTAAGTTTTTAAAATCAATATCCTGGATATAACCAGGTCCTAAAACTTAGAAGTTGGTTCAAATTGATTAATCGATGTTTTTTCCTAAAAAGCATGAGATGTCAATCATAACACCAACAAAAACTAAGTTCTCACCAAAAATATGTAAATAGATTAAAATAAATCTAAGGATACCAATTGTCTCGAGGATAAAAAACCTCGTAATGCAAAGTTACAAATAAAAAATAATAACAAGAGAAAAAGGAGCAAAAAAAAAAAAAAAACCCTAAGCCCCACCAGGCCGCTCCGATGAAGTCACCCCCTCGGCATCCTGCTTGGTTGCAGTGGAAGTCTCCCTGATCTCAGAGGGCGCCTCTTGTTGAAGGCGAGCTTTGAACTTCTCCAAGAAGGACTCCCACATGTCCGGCCTCAGAAAGGAAAAGTCACCATCCTGGTTGAAGGCCCAGCAATGGTATAGCATGGCCTCCATGGAGGAGTTGGAAGATGCCCTCTCCGCCACAAGGGTGGCCTTGGCCTCTTCAAGTTCAACCTTCGCGGCGTCCAGGGCAACCTTAGTAGCCTCGGCCTCCAGCAGCTTGGCCCGAGATGCCTCCAGGTCGGCTTGCGCAGCAACCGAGGTGGCCTGCACGACCTTCTTGCTTTCCCGGGCAGTCGCCAGGGCAGCTTTGGCATCCTGCTCCTGTTGTTAAGCGGACGCGAGGGCGGCCTGGTGCTCGCCCCTGATCTCGTCAATCCTGGCCCTGGACCGAGATATGCTTCGGTGGAGAGCCAAAGCCGCCTGCAAGATAAAAAGATAATAAGGCAAGTGCCTTAGAAAAAAAAAAACAAAAGGAACCGGTGGTAAGGCAAACTTATAGTGAGGGTCATCCCCAGTGAAGACTCCATAACATGCTCGGGGCTCCTCGTCTCGATCTCCCGCAAGTCCCTCGAGGTGGCGTTGTAGCAGTGGTCCACCATGTAGGTCGCGGTTTCGTAAACCATCCCCCTAAAGACCTCCGGGATTTTCTCCAAGGCCTGAGGGTTGACCGGGACGCACACACCGGGAGTCGGAGCTGGCAAGGTCCCGAATGGTACCTCCTGTTCCCGAGTAGAGACAAGAGGTCACGGGGGAGGTGGAGCCATCTTCTCTATAGTAGGAGGGGGTGGAGGCACCTTCTCTATGGCAGAAGGACCCTGGCTTTTCCCCTCGGCAGGAGACTTGGAGGAAGTCCCAGGGGTTTTATTGGCCAACCGGAGCCTCTTCACCAAGGGCCCAGACGACCCGGAGGAAGGATTTCCCCCCTGGAATATAGATCACAGAACGTTGTCCCCGGGCTGTGACATCTCCTCGTCTCAAACAAAGACAGCGAATCATTAGTATGCATGTAAAAATATTTTGATTGCGAAAAATCTAAAGAATGTATTGAAAAAGGTCCTACCCTCCGAGCTAGAGGAGGAATCTATTGTCAAGACCTCCGGCCAAGGAGCTTCTACGGGGGAGTCTAAGATAATGACTTCATGAATGAGAGGAGGCTTTGGATCCGGATCCGCCTCAGGACTGGACTCCTCTACATACTGCCTAAGACCCGGAGCTACTACACCCTCCAGAAGGGAGGGCCACGACCTAAGGTTGGTCCTGTACTCCTCAAAGAAGGCCAACCTAAAGGTCAGGGTATTATCTACTACTACAGTACCCCTAGGGCGGCCCATGTCATGACGCAACACTAGCTGGTCAACACATTGGAGTAGAGTGATGTTGCGATCTGGGTCGTTTTGGTGGCGGTGAACGAGTTGGCTGGGGTTAAACCTAGCAAGCCGTAGGTCTGCGGCGGCCCTGTCTAAATCCCTAAACAAGTAAGGGTTACCTTGGCCGGAGGGGCCGGCTGCTGCCCCGAATTGGGTCCGCTCTGCGTTGACCTCCCGGGCGACCTCAAGATCCCGCTTCCGGCGCACGAGGGGCACCTCGTCCTTCTCGTCCTCGTCCTCATCCGCGGCCTCCTCCTCGGGGATGGGCGCCATCTCGCGAGCTGCAGGGATGATCTGCGGCCTCCTCAAGGCCAGAGTCTGGCCCGGAGAAATTAACTTACACGCCAGCATCGTCTCACCAGACATGAGCTGGTGGTAGTCTTTTTCACTTGGGGGGAGCCCCGCCAAGGTTTCGTACTGACCCCCAAGGGTCACTGACTTAGCCGTCCTTGCAAAAATAGCTGCACGATAGTCTCCAAGTCAATAACGAATGGAAAGAAACTAATCAACGATGATCTTGCGAGCTAAAGTTAGAAGGAACTTACGAGGACGGTTGAAGTAATGGTATTCGCAGTTGCGGAACCCCGTTGACGTGAAGAATTGATCCTTGAAGTCATTGGGGTGGCTGGGCATCTCGATGACCGCAGCCGAGTTGGGAAAACGAGTTAGGTAGTAGAACCCGTCACCTCACCCCCATTGGTCCGGGCTGGCTTTGAGGCAGAAAAAGTAGAGGATGTCCGCCGGTGTGGGGACCTCCTATTCCTACTTCAAGAACAGGTACCTCAACCCCGCTAACAGACGGTAAGAGTTAGGGGGGAGCTGAAATGGGGCCAGCTTCACAAAATTCAAGAAGTTCGTGAAGTACTGGTCTAGGGGGAGAAAGGCCCCAGCCTTGAGGTGTTCGTCGCTCCAGGCCGCGAACTCCTCATCGAGCGGTGCACAGCTCCGCTCGCCCTCAAGGGGGGGGGGGGGTGGGCGACCAGAGCGCCCTTCCCTATCTCAATATTGTGGGAAAGCATAATCTTATTGACTTTCCCCTGGGTTGTAACCTTCGAGGCAATCCTCTCAGCCTCAAAGAAGGCGTTAGGTCCCACCTCGACCTCCTTCTCCACGGTGGGACCGAAGTGGGGAATGGGGGAGTCTGATGCCACCTCTTTCCCCTTGCTGCCCTGCTGGGATGACGAGCTGGCAGCACTCTTCTTGGGCATACTCTTCCTGGGTCCCATCTGGTCGCCTAACGAACAAAGATGAAGAAAGTTTAGAAAAGGCGACCTAAGCATAAGAAAGAATCTAGCACGAAGAATGGTCACGCGGTTCTATGAACACGCGCCTATGCTCCCAACGGGTCCCCAATTGCTCGGGATCCGTGTGTCAGGAGGGTCAGGATAAAGTTTTCCTTGGAGGGAAAGTTTCGAAAGACAAAACCGCCTATGAAGTGTGGCCCCTAAGCTACCCAGTTTTTGCACCCAAGAAACTTGTTGCCTTCCCCTCTCCAAACAGGCATTTAAAAAGATAACCCAGAAAAATCACCCCAAAATTTCGTCCTATGAGTCATGTTCCTAAGCATTCTCTTTCCTACGGTCGATACCCCTAGGATAAAAACCTACACACAAAATACCAGCAAAGAAAAACAAAATAAAAACAACCTACAGTATGCGGCTAAGAAGGAAGTTTACCTAAGCAAAGAAAAATGGAAACATTTAAAGCATACAGCAGGCAGAGGACTTACAGAAGTTTTTTGCTGCGTAAAAACTGAAAAAAGCATAAGAGTTGGAATCCTGGTGGAATCTTTGGAACCGGTGTCACGAAGAGACCCTCGTGTCTGGAACTCAGGAACGTCTGGAACAATGACCGGAAGGAAAAAGGGTTTTGAAACTGAGAAGAGAGAAGGAAGAAAATGAGAATTTTTTTCAAATAAAAGGTGGCTCATGCAAAAGGTGGCCAACCTTATATATACGTAAGAGGCAAAAGAATGAGGGCCGTTTGATTGTCTTGATGTGAGATACGAGGTCCATAACTCGAAAGACGAAACGACGGTCGAAGATAGGCTAGGCCATTTAATGCGGTTCTCGGAAGACGGACCGTCACCAACCACGATGCTCCACGTATCCGATACCAGCGCAATGGGCGGGACATGAAGAGTCGACAAGGAAGCCTAAAAGCCCCCACTGTGGCCACAGGTGATGTCATATGCCACGAGTAGGGGCTTGGGGGGAAAATGTACGCCCTAATCCATCCCATTTGTTCATATAATTATCTGTTGCCGAAGAACCGCGTCAACACATAGATATGAACATCTATAGCTTCTGATGAAGAAGTGAAATGATGGTTTCCTTTTAGTTTGGTTCAAGGTGTTAAATGATAGAGATCTCATTTCAGTAATTAAATTAGTTTACTGAAATATCATTTACAAGAAACTAAGTCTTTTAAGGATAAAATAAAATGAGGGGTAAAACAATATTTTAGTCCTATCTCATTGTAGACCGTCTATAGAGGATTGAGTGACAATTATGGTTGTAACAATAGATAAATAATAGTGTATCTATATTTGTTATAGAGCGTTCTATGAATTCAAGAGTGCAATTCCGAGTCTATTATGGAGTCACGAGGAATTAATAAGTTAGTAAATTTATTTATTAGATTTATGATAACTTATTGGAGCTTGATTTCATAGGCCCATGGTCCCCATTGTACCTTGGATAAAATCATCTAGATAGTCTCAATTAATTGATTTAATCATCAATTAGAATTATCAAAGTTGACCATGTCAATTTTGGATAGTTTCACAGAGTTATGTAATTTTGAGAAGAAAAGAGAAATTATGGCAGATTTATTAATTAAGATCAATTGATATCTAAATTAATAAATAAGTTTAAATCAAGGTTCAAATTATAAATAATTAATTTGATAAAGGATTTAAATGATTATTTAATTAATTAAATCAATAGAAAATAATACATGCATTGTTTTTAAGTCCAATGGGCTTATAATCAAATGAGAAATTTCACGGGCCTAAAGTCCATGATAATTTTGACCTAGGGCTTTAAAATGACTATTATTTTATTGATTTTTTAATTAAATAAAATGGCCTAATTGAGTCTATAAAAGGCGTGCTTAGAGAGAAGTCGAAACATAAGTTTAATCAGTGGTTTTCTGATAGTTTTAGATTCTCTCTAAACACAAGTCCTTTTCTAAGCCTCTTTGTTATTTTCTCTTCTTCTCACTATGTCTATCTCGTGTGTTGAGAATTGCCCACATTAGTCTAGGTGATTCTAACGATACATTGGAAGACTGTGAAGAAAATAGAAGATCGGTTTAGTTTCTTGATAATACTCTGCGACAGAGAGATACAAGAGTTAGAGAAATTGAAGGAATGACTCTTTCATTCCGCTGTGTATACTGTAAGTATTCTTGTCTTTGTTTATCTTTGAATTCAATTTTAGAAACATGTTCTAGGTTATCTCATATTAATTTGTTTAATATTAGATATACATGAAAATAAATAACGATCATGTATAAGTTTTTCCCAACAAGTCCTTCAATCTTTGACTGATAAGTCGTGCCTTTAACCATCGAACGATAAGTCGAGTCTTACCCTTCGACTAATAAATTGAGTCTTAATCTTCGACTAATAAGTCAAGTATCAACCTTCAACTGATAAGTCGAGTCTTAACCTTCGACTTATAAGTCGAGTCCCAACATCCGACTGTTAAGTTGAGTCCTTTAAAACTGAATGTACCATTGACTATTAAGCCAAGCACTTCATCAGAACACAAATAGACCTTCAGCTTATAAGTTGAGCTTCCCCAATCAGATATACAACTCAATAGTTATTGCATAACATAGGTAAACATAACCCATTCAATATGTTTAATAAAACATTCTCAACATAACATTAATCCTGTACTATTATCAGGTCGAGCCCTAAACGTAGACCGAGTGCAGTTTTCTTACCTAAGGTCCGAGTGTAGTGTATGTTAAGAATGACCCTTGAGCACGATCCTGGTTCCGAGCCCCTAGCGATAACCTAGTCACAACCAAGTATAGAATCCCATCAAAAGCGATTAAATAAAGGCTTTTGGACCGAGTCCTAGCCTCCGAGACATCGAATCCTACTAAAATGGGTAGTAGGATCGATCTTGAGCCCTTAGGTTTGAGTTCCCGCACTCAAAACCTCCCCAAGGCCCAAAATCCCTTAAGCGTCGCGAACCCCAAACATTTGAGTTGCGACCCGCTCAAGTCAAAGGCCCGAGCCTCTTCCCTGCCTACACCAGCGCTGCAGCTCAAAAGCCCTAAACACCACTTGCTTCTCCTTCATTTAAGAGAGCCACGACGCCCCAAGAACAGGGCCACAACTCTACCTGCAAACTCTATTTTTCATCTGATTTTCTCAATCCAAAACCCTCCATAAACCTATCCAAACATAGCCTAATCCCAAAACAAAGTTCTCAAATGATTCAGCAGTCCAATATCATCAAAAGCCATGCAAACGTTTGGCCAAAAACCTCCTCAAATCTCTAAATTCAGAGCTAAGTCTTTAAACTCAGAAACTAAACTAAAACTAGAGAAAATTTAGGGAATTAAAGCTAGAAATCGTTACCTTTTCTGCCCTAAGCGATGCTAAGCTTTTCCCCAAGCTATCCCGAGCCTAAACCTGCCTCTATTCCCCTTGATTCATCCTTTCCTCTTCACAATTCAGAAAATTTCCTCAAACAACAAGAAAGAGAGAGAGAGAGAGAGAGAGAGAGAGAGAGAGAGAGAGAGAGAGAGAGAGAGAGAGAGAGAGAGAGAGAGAGAGAGAGAGAGAGAGAGAGAGAGATAATGAGAGTAACGTGAGGGTGAATGCTTGCTGAGAGTTTTTGTGTTTGTGAGGTTTACTTAGACTCTAAGTAACCTTAAGCAAATCACGAGGCTCGGGGTACCAAAACGTCCTCGAGGGAAAAATAGTCAAAACTCCAAGAATTCCCTCCTAATCTCGCTAACTCCAAATATATCCTCAAATATTTACTCCCATTACCCGATATCCTGATAATGTACTAAATACCCAAAATACCCCTTGACTCACCCCGAGTCAGGTATTGGATCTCGTTGTGACTTTCCTGCTAACTTGCTCCCTATGATCGCCTCGTGCTGAGTAACCCAAATATATCCACATAATAATGTGGTCTCACACTTATAGCACATATATGCACATATATTCCAAATATACTTATAATGGGCCAAATTATAAAAATTGCCCTTCTGATAAGAATGGACCCACATGCATATTTAATACACCTAACACATGCATATCCAATCATACTACAATATAACTCACATAATCATATAATCACACACATATATATCACATATACATAAAATTCTCATAAATTTCCATCCTGGCTCCTTAATCAAGGTCCTAATAATTTGGGACGTTACAACTTTCCCCTCCTTACAGAAATTTTGTCCTCGAAATTTTACATGAACAACTCGGGATACTGATTCTGCAAATCTGCCTCCATCTCCCAGGTCGCATCCTCGACCTTGTTGTTCCTCCATAATACCTTAACTAAAGGTATAGTCTTGTTCCTCATGACCTTGTCCTTTCTATCTAAAATAAGAACTGGTTGTTCCTCATAGGATAAAACTGCCTCCAGCTCCAGATCCTCGTAACTCAATACATGAGTCCCATCTGATACATATTTCCTCATCATGGAAATATGAATTTCGTTGTGCACACTAGACAGGGCATGGGGTAAGGCCAACCTGTAGGCCACCTGACCGATCATCTCCAGGATCTCAAATGGTCCAACAAACCTAGGGCTCAGCTTGCCCTTCTTTCCAAATCTCTTCGCCACTCTCAGTGGTGAAACCCCAAGGAAGACATAATCTCCCACATGGAACTCCATGTTCCTCCACTTTAAGACTGAATAACTCTTCTGTCTACTCAGAGACGCGAACATCCAAGCTCTAATCTTTTCAATAGCCTTAGTGGTCCTCTGTACTGCCTCAGGACCCATATATTTCCTCTCACCCATCTCATCCCAATGAATGGGTGACCTGCATTTCCTACCATACAACATTTCATAAGGTACCACTCCAATCGTCAACTGCTAGCTATTATTGTATGAAAACTCTATCAGAGGCAAATATTTACTCCAGGACCCTTCAAAGTCCAATATACATGCTCTCAGCATGTCCTCTAGTATTTGGATGGTCCTCTCAGACTGGCCATCAGTCTGAGGATGATAAGCTGTAATGAACTTCAGCAGTGTACCCATCGCCCTCTGTAAACTTCCCCAAAACTTGGAAGTGAAGATAGGGTCCCTATCAGACACAATAGACCTCGGAGTCCCATGAAGGCGAACAATTTCTCTCACATAGAGATCTGCATACTGGTCAATCGTGTAATTCGTCCTCACTGGTAGAAAGTGAGCTGATTTCATATACTGATCCACGATGACCCAGACTGAATCGTGTTTATAACTCCCTAAACTTCATGGATCGTTACGATGCACATTTTAAACAGTGCTAAACTTGCTAATTGAGTCATTTGGCCATAATCGTGTAACTAAGCATGATTAGCAGTTTAAGGATTAAAAATTTTGGTTAAGATATAACATTTCACTAAAACGTTTACTATATACATTGGGATCCAAAAAATATATTTTAAAGATTCATTACAAGAAAATATTTACAACCAGCCGATCTAAGCAGAAAAATAGGGTTTAACCCTAGTTTCTCTTTCAACCCTCGGCCGTGGTGGTCGAACAGCTGCATATGTACACATCGTCACCTAAGCTCTCCAACTCAAGGATGGTCCAACTTTCTTTTGCCTTTACCTACACCACATAGCACCTGTGAGTCGAAGTCCAGCAAGAAAACTCAATAAGCTCATGATCAGTAATATCATGTCATAAAATCATAAGGTGCATGCCTAGCCATAATAGCCTTAATCACACATGCAAATAAGTTCTGATAGTGATACGTATATAACATCAACCGATGATCATAATAATCATCCAGGGCTTTTAGCCCTAAATAGAAGAGTGACAGTTGTAAAAGTCACTAAGGTGGGTTCCGTTCCCACTAACCCCATGATGATACGGTCACCTGGGCTTTACAAATAAGTGATCCTTTCACTAGCTTAAACAAGATAGGTATTTGATGAAATAGTCACCAACATAAACCTACTGAGTGACCTTAGAGTCACTAACGTGGGATTCCGTTCCCTCAACCATGTGACAAAACGGTCACCTAGGCCTTTGGCTCTGGCTCTGAGTAACTAGTCATAGACTAGACAAAAAGGGAGTGACCATAGGGTCACAAATGTGGGTACCGCTCCCTTAGGCATGTGACGATAGGGTCACCTGGGCCTTTAGCCCCGACTCTGAGTAACTAGTCATAGAACTAGGCAAGTGCTTGTAATTTTCATCGAACTTAGGGTCGGTCCAGTTTTAATGCTCCATATGAGTCATTCAATGCCAATGTTCATCGAACTTAGGGTCGGTCCAGCATTAATGCTCCATATGAGTCATTCAATGCTGATGTTGATTAGATCTAATCTTTTATCAGCTCTGCGTTCATGATGCTTATGCTACTTCTGACTCTTAGGTCAGTAACACGCACAAGTAAGCAATGCTACCAAGCATATATTGTAACCCCTGGATAACCAAGACCGTTACACTGTGTGTTTAAAATAGTGCGAGACTTGCTAACCAAGTCATTTAAATAAAAAAGTGAGTCTAAAGACATAAACATGTTAGGTTTAATTTTTTTTGGTTATAAGCGAATAATTTTCATTAAAACAAATGTTTGATACATGGGATCCCAACTTAGGGTTTAAATGACACATTTACAGGGTTTCCAAATGTTATAAACAATCAAGCCACTCTAATGGAAAAATACATAATTTAGGTCTCTATCCCTGTACAAACCCTCGACCGTGGTGGCTGAGCAGCTGACAATGTACACCTCGCCCCCAGAGCTCTCCAACCCATGGTTGAACCATCTTACCCTTGCCTTTACCTGCACCACGTAGCACCCGTGAGCCGAGGCCCAGCAAGAAAACATAATATCATAGCACAATCAATATCAATAACCAAGTAGTTTACAGAGCATAACCAAATGATTTACAAGGCATAATCAATTACCCAGCAAGCCATAGCAATCGTTCAATCCAGGACACCAGTCAATAACCAATGATCTAGTTTCCAGATATTCAGCATATCATATACATCAATTTAACATTAGTATACATGTCAAGCAACAACTAGGGTCGACGCCCATAGGCCGCACCCTCTATTTAGTCCACTGTCTTTGGCTCGCTTAGGCCAAGCCTAGTGTTCACTCCACTGACTCCGGCCCGCTTAAACCGAGCTCAGTGATTATAAAGCTATCCTTAACTACTAGTGGTTGAGCCGCGCCCTGTGCGCAAGTATTGATTCTGGCACTCTTAGGCCATTTATCACATGTCCCCATGGCATAATACCACCAATGACATTCATACAGTTATAGGGAGCTCTTAGTCCCAACATATTCACATGGTTTATCACAATCATATAACAGTGCATACAAATATAGAGAACACTTAGTCCCATCCTATCCACATAAACGGGTGCAGTTTTCTTACCTTTAATTCCAAGTTCTTTGATTAGGAAAGATGACCCCCGACCGCGATCTTGCCCCGAGCCCAAGCGTACACCTAGTCACAACTGTGGATGCCAAAAATCCACAAAGAAAAAAAATATCTAGTCCCTACACGGAACACATGGTTAAGGGTCACTTAGTCGTGTTAACAGGTTTGTGCCAATAGGTCTCACGAGACCACGTTCTGGCCAAAACTCTCAAAGCCCCGTAGGTCTCTGCCCTTCTGGAGACTAAGTCACCCTACGCCCAAGTGCCACCATGTTGCACCTCTGCGAGACCCGCGTGCCCAACTGGACCATCCAGCCTCATATTTAGCCAAGGAACCCCACGTGCTGACGTCTCGGCCAGGAGGGCTTCACGCGTGCTGGTGTCACGGCTAGGAGGGCCTCATGTGCTTCTAGGAGGGCCTCACGCGCACTGATACCTCACGCCTGGAAGGGTCTTATGCTAGGAGATGCCTCGCGCCTAGGGAGCCTCGTGCATGGAAGGGGTCGCGCCAGGAGGAGCCCCACGCAAGGAGGCGCCTCGTGCCTGGAAGTTTCTCGTGCCTCACCATGCCTCTCCATGCTCCTCGCCCACAAGCGTCTCGCACCAGGAGACGCCTCGCGCCTAGGAAGCCTCGCGCATGGAGGGGTTCGCCCGAGGAGGAGCCCCATGCAAGGAGGCACCTCGCGCTTGGAAGCATCTCACGCCTCACCATGCCTTGCCATGATCCTCACCCACAAGCGTCTCGCGCTAGGAGGAGCCCCACACAAGGAGGCACCTCGCGCCTGGAAGGGTCTCGCGCCTCGCCCACAAGTGTCTCGCGCCAAGGGTCCAAGATCCCCATCTCGTGCCAATGCACCAAGAGCCTTGTGTCATGGGTCTCGTGCCAAGCACCCCTTGGCCTTGCACCCTAGGCTTTGCCCACAAGCGTCTCGTGCCAAGCACCCCTTGGCCGTGCACCCAAGGCCTCGTGGCATGGGACTCGTGCCAAGCATCCCTTGGACACGCACCAAGAGCCTCGCGGCAGGGCCTCGTGCATGAAGGCTGCAAAGCGACGGTCTCGCAAGGTGAGATCCTAATCTCATACGTAAGCATCATGCCTCACCGCACCCATAGCAGGCCTCGTTGAAGAGGCCTTACCTCTCTTCCTGAGGTAAGTGCCACCAACGGGGCACCACTTTCCCTGTGAGTCCCATGAGACGTAGAGTCAAGGGCCTCTTGAACGTGCAGCTGAGGAAGGTCAGAAGGGGCCTCGCAATGATTCGACATGAAGTCAGAAGAGATACGGAATGAGCCTATCGACCAAGAAGAGTTAGAGTACAGATACGGTGTCCACGCCAGACAGGTAGTGGAAGTAAGAGAATGGTACATGGTCAGAACTCCCTCAGCACGCTTACGAGGTCTGTACCCGACAAGTAGTGGAGGCATAATATGGTGCCAAGACAGGAGTACTTTTACAGACCCCTGACACGTACTAGAGTAGACCACCACTCTTCCAACACCACTACCACTTGTGCTACTACCCTGACAGTGTACTCATGTACTATTTTGTCCCGAGGGACCACCATGTATAAGGGCCCATAAGAGCCAAGCTATAAATAGACCTTAACCCCTATTGCAGATTTTATATGCTACACAAGTGCACGTATCGCAATTTATTAATAATCTTGGTAAAACCAAGTATCGTCCTCAAGGACTGAATCCTCAATTACTAGTCAATTAATCGTTTTTTCTATTTGGTCAATTAGAATTTTGATTCTTGTAGACAAAGCAAAAGAAAATATAAAATGCAGAAACAATAATTAAAGATTAAATAAAACAACGAATAATAGCAAAACCTTGGGTTTAAACAATGAAAGAGTAATTAGGCTATTTAATCTCATCAACTATCCTCCCTATCACTCCCTAATACAAAATACAAAATTCTTCTTCTTTCTGCCTATTTCAATTAACGAGTTGACAAAAGCAGCTTATAATCATATTATGAATTATAAACTCAACCTAAGTGACAATTTCCTATATTTCTATGGTAAATTGAATCACAAAGACATCATTAATCTTAACAACTCAATAAATAGTTACACAATTAATCTAGATACTCTCGTTCCAAATTAGAATTATGTCCAATATAACCAAAGCAAATTCAAATCACACTTCTCAGATTTTGATTAAAAAACATATAGATAATGGCTATAGATGGCCAATAAATAATCAATCAATAAGAACATGCTATAAGGAATTGAAAAGAGATTGAAGAAGAAAATTGGAATTTCATTAATTCATAATAGGGATTCAAGTGATTCAATTAAAAATCCTAAACAGCAAATTAGTTCATAATTGTAATTCTAATCACAAAGAAATTTAAAAATAACATAAGAAAATAGATGAAAAACTTGCAGTTTTTGAATTCCCCCAGCCTTCTTAGCCTCCCAAGACTCTCCAAAATCTGTCTATCCCTTTTTCTCGTTTTCTCTATTTCATAAAACCTAATCTTTCCAATTTTTGAAGAGGCGGGCCGTGACTCCACATGTACCATGCCGCGGCCTGTGTCCCAAATTCACACGGATCTGAAATGCTGGGTTGCAGCTCTCCCAAAGCCATGCCGCGACCCGTGTCTCTGATTTCTGGGGTTTGGCCCTTCTATGCCGCGACCCTCCTTAGCCATGCTGCGGCCCAAGTCTCTCCTCCGAAACATAGGTTCTGTTTCAAGGGCTAGCCGCGGCTCTACAGTGCTCATGCCGTGTCTCTTAAGAAAATTTTCAACTCATGCCTTTTTAAGCCCGAAAAATCACCAACGCATCCAAATCATGTTGAGATCCATTCTTTGTCAAAAATATTATCAAAACTTGGATATTTCTTCTCTTTTTGGACATTTTTCCTCCAAGTACTCAAATCTTTATTTTATTTACAAAAACTGCAAAATAAATAAATAAAAGCATAAACCCGCACTAAATGAAAGAAAAATGATATAAAAGACTACCTAAAATACCACCTAAACATGAAAAAAACTAGACTCAACAACCCCTCAGAATAAGGGGTTGGAAAATTCATTGTACACTCAAGCTATCAAGCAATATACAAAGGCTCACTCCATTGTTGATCTGTGTTGATCCTTCCATAAGTTCATTCTAAGTTCTTATCTAAATATCTCCATACTTACCTTTGAGTATTCCGATTTAATTTTGTTGACGAGATTTCACTGTCAACAACAACCCTATAAAGGTTTCCGGATAGAGTTCTAACCTCTGAGACATCGAATTCCACCAAACACAGTAGTGGGATCGATCCCAAGAACCATAGGTTAGGTTCCCACGCTTAAAAACTCCAAAAGGCCAAGAATGCCCTTAAGGGACGCGGCCCAAGCCCCCTATGCTGCGGCTTGCCCCCAACCAGAGGCCCAACCTCGCCCAAAAACGGACACGGGCCGTGGCTCATCACTCCCCATGTCGCGGCCCATCCTTCTTCCTCAACACCAATCAACTTCGAAGGGCTGCAGCACACCAAGAACTAAGTCGCAGCCCGACCCCTTCAAACCCAGAAAATCCACCATTTTAACTCTCAAACCTCACTTAAATCCACCCAAAACCATCCTAATGATACAGTCCAAATATCACAAACTTTCTAACATACTTTCAGCAACATAACCCACAGAAACCTAGTCTAGAAACTCATCAAAATAACATTTTAATCTCTGAAACCCACAAGCTCAAGAACACCAAAACCAGCCAGACAAACCCAGAATTCAAACACTAAACCATAAATTGAAGCTTACCTTTATTGAAGAACCAATCCTCCAAAAAGTTGCTGAGCTAACTCCCAAATCTTCTGCCTTAATTAAACCTTTAAATTCAGAACCCAAAACACTTAGAATCCAGCCCCAACGCTACATAATCAAATGACCAAAAGTGTAATTAAATGCTTACCTCAAGTCCTAGTTAGATTCCTTAGCTACTACTAGGTTAATCTTCCAAAACCTCACCTCAATCCATTGAGTTTCCAGCCAAGTTTCCTTAGTTTTCTATGGTTCCCTTGAGAGAGAGAGAGAGAGAGAGAGAGAGAGAAAGAAGGCCAGTTTGGGTAAGTTCCACTATTTTCCTTAGTTCTGTTTAGTCTATCCTCAATTAGTTAAGTCAATCCCGAGGCTCGGGGTACCGAAACGTCCCCGAGGGACAAATGGTAAAATTCCCCAGTATTCCCACCTAGGCTTTCTAACCTCAAATATATCTCAAATTATTTATTTCCATAACCTGATAACCCAAATAACCGTCTGATTCCCAAAATAACCCTTGACACGGCCCGAGTCAAGTATCGGGTCCTGTTGTGACTTTCCCGCTACTTGCTCCCTAGGATTACCTCGTGCCAAATGCTGCAAAGATAAATATATATCCACATAATAATGTGGTCTCAACAGTTTATCACATTTATGCCCTAACGGGCAAAAATTATTATTATGCCCTTACAAGTTAAATAGGGCCCGCATGCTTATCTAATACTCATAAACATACATTCCACATATCCATATAATCATAGGATCATGCATATCATGTAATCATGCATTTTCACCATTAATTCACATAACTTCCAATTATGCCCTCCCGGCACACTAATCAAAGCCCTTAAGCCTTAACAGTAATTTTGGGTCGTTACATATATCATATGTCAATTATCTGAATACAGGGCATTCATCATGCTCATTTAACAATAGCTAGCATAATTAGAATCATGCACAGACACAGAGACTCAAGCTCTGATAGATCTCACATTTAACATTCATGGCATGCCCTAACCACATGTTTTCATGCATCACATGCATCACATTTAAACACTCGACATGCCTCAATAATAACCATGCATGTCATATACGGGGTGCAGTTTTCTTACCTTTGGTCCAAACACAGGTTACGAATAAACAAACCACAAGCACGATCCTGATTCCAAGCCTCTAGTGATAACCTAGTCACAACCACAAATAGTGATCCAATGAGTTCAAGTTCTAAAACCAATCCCGGCACCAGGACCTAGCCTCCGGGACATCGAATCCCACTAAACCGGGTAGTAGGAACGATCCCAAGGCCTAAGGTTTGAGTCTCCATGCTCAAAACATCAATTTTGCCATAAATGGCACCAAGCGCCGCGGCCCCACTAACCAAGTGCTGCGGCCCCCAGCCCTTTCAGAATCCTCCACCTGCTTCATCGAGCCTGGGCCGTGGCGCCCATGAACAGGGTTGCGGCCCAACCATGAACCAGCCATTTTTCCCCGATTTTACCATTTTAAAACCTTCCAAAAGCCCATCCAAACACCTCCAAATTCCAAAATCAAAGTTCCCAAACATCCCCATGATCCAAAACAACCAAACCCAAGCTTCAATTCAATCAAAAACTCATCAACACACAAAATCCAATTCAAGCTTAAAACTTTGAAAACTTAGAATTTAAAACTTGGATTACCTTCAATTGAGTTGTTTCCCAACTAAATCCTCTGGAGAATAAGCTTCTAATCTTCCCTAGAATCATTATGCCTCGATCCTCGCTTGAATTCGAGTCCTAGAACTCAAGTTTCCTTTGAAAATGCGTTCGGGAGACGAAAGTGGAATTGAGAGGGAGAGAGAACTTACTGAACGTTCTTTTTATTTCTTAAAAGGTTACTTCAAGCTTAAGTAGCCTCAAACAAATCCTAACACTCGGGGTCCCGAAAACGTCCCCGGGGGCAAAATAGTCAAAACCTCCAGAATTTCCCCTGATCTTATTAACTCCCAATTTATCATCAAATATTTATTCCCATTACCCAATAACCCGGTAATGCTCTAAATACCCCTTGACTCACTCCGAGTCAAGAATAAATTCCGTTGTGACTATTCCACTAGCTTACCCCTAGGATCGTCTCGTGCTGAGTAACCCTAGCATAACCAAATAATAATAAAGCACCACACACATATCACATATATCCCAAATATGCCCGAAATGGCCAAAATATGAAAATCACCCAATTAATCAGAAATGAGTTCACATGCATATTTAATAGACCTAAACATGCATATTATCATTTAATAACATAATAAATCAATTATGGCCCTCCCGACCTCCTAATCAAGGCCCTAAACCTTATTAGGAAATTTGGGGCATTCCAACTATCCTCTCCTTATAGAAATTTCGTCCTCGAAATTTATCTAAACTGCCCAGAATAAGAATTCCGCACAACTGATTCCAGTTTCCTAGGTCGCTCCCTCGACCTCACTGTTTCTGAAACATTACCTTATCTCAAGGTACACTTTGTTCCTCAGAACATTATTCTTTTTGTCTCATATCTGGACTAGCTATTCCTTACAGAATAACTTAGCCTCAATCTCCAGATTCTCATAACTCAACTCATGAGTTTCTTTTAACCCATGTCCTCAGCATGGAAATACATAATACATTGTATACAACTGACAGTGCCAAAGATAAAGCCGATCCAAAGTCAACCTGACCGATCCTATCCAGGACTTAAGCGGTCATATCAATCTAGGGCTCAACTTGCCCTTAACTCCTCACCCCTTTACACATCGTGATACTTTAAGGAAGATACAATCTTCTACTTGGAACTCCATGTTCCTGCTTTTCAATTCAGTAACACTTTTCCATTTACTGTGAGAAGTGAGCATTCAAGCTCTAACCTCTAATAATCTCAATGGTCCCCTGAACTACCTCAGGGTCCAAAATCAACATCTCACCCATCTCATTCCAATGAACGGGTGAAAACATTCCCAATCATACCTCATCTCATAAGGTACCTTTTAATACTAAATAACTCTCTCTCTCTCTCTCTGATTCACCATCAGTCTGAGAATAATGAAATGTACTGAATTCCAACTATATACTCATCGTCTTCCTTAACCCTTCCAAGACCTGGAAGTAAAAAATGAGTCTTCATCTGATAAGATAGACCTTGAATTCCCATGAGGGCGCACTATCTCTTTCACATAGAGATCTGAAAACTGATCAGCTGTGTTACTTATCCTTACTGATAGAAGTGTCTCACTTTAAATACTGGTCCATAATGACCCAATGCCATCTCACGCTGACTTACTATCCTGGGCAATCCCACCGCGAAACCCATCGCGATGCTTTCTTATTTCCATTATAAAATACTCAAAGGATACAATGGTCCCACTGATTTCTGATACTCTGACTTGACCTGCTATCAGGTTAAAAACTTTACCACATATTCCATTATGCCCCTCTCCATCTCAGGCCACCACTATAAAACTTTCAAACTTTGGTACACTATCATGATGCTTGAATGAAGAGAATAAAAGGGTAGCATGAGATTCATCCAGAATCTCCCAAATAATCCCAGTGTCCATCGGATTCCAAATCCGATCCTTATACCTCAATAAATTCATACCTGACACAACATAATCCTTACCTAATCTAGCTAAGACTTTCCACTCAATCTTTCCTATTTGTGGTTCACTTAATTTTTTTCCTTTTTAATCCTCTCTGAGATAGAAATCTCAAGCATAAAACTGGCCACCTGGCCCACCAGAAACTCTACTCTAGTTCTGGTTAGATCCTTTAACCAACATGTTGCATAAGCAATCCTTTTCCCTGTCACTGAGGTGTCATAACAATCTACTAATTGATTCTGATCTGCAAGAAGACTTAGAACTCTTTCCCAAGGCACATATAATATCTTTCCCATCCAAGGAAACTCTTGCCTACCGAGGCGTTCCTTGACCTTGGCAAATCTTCGCAAGAAATACATCACAATACCATCGTCCAAGACGATCACAAATCCCATTCAAATAATCCTTTGAATGCGCTGTCCATCTAATTCATCAATACAACTCAACATTATTTAAACTCTCAAATCATAACCCAGCACTCCCAGTGCCCTTATTTGATACAAACAATCTTTTGTTTAAACTTCTCCCTGATCTCTAACTGGTACTACCCAGATCTAAGATCCACCTTAGAGAATGTCATATTACTCAATAACTGAACCTTTAATTCTTACAACTCTGTTGAACCACTCAATACAGTGCCCTAAATTTGATTCCATTCCTGGCACCCATCTACTCACCATTCTATCTCTTCACATAAAGGAAATCTTGGCAAGTCCCCTGGAAGTACATCTAGAAACTCACAGACTAATCCAGTATGTCCTGATCCCACTGGCACAATCTAAGTGGTATCCACCACACTAGCTAAGAGTTCTATGAATCTCCCTGCAATAAAACTCTAGCTCTCAATACAAATGTCATAAGCATACAAAATCCATGCACAGTGCCAACTATCATAAGGCTTCCCACTTTCAAACCCATGAGCTACCATCATATCCTTGCAATTTAGCATTGCCCCATAATTACTTAACCAATCCATATACTTAATCATACCAAGCCAGTCATAACCAGCTTTATCAAAACAACTGATGAGTCCTTTCATCGTAATCCAACTCATCTCTTAAATCACCAATACCGTATCGCATTCCCATCACAACATAACCATGCAATCTGCATAACAACTCCATGCTTCTCTAGATGCAACAAGCAAAGGACAACATGGAACTAAGCTAGTCAGCACAATACAAAATCAAAATTTAAAAATTGACCTACCACCCCTGAGGAACTAGTTTCAGTCTCAGTCTCTGACTGTCTCAAAATAAACACTCAAGTTGGAGTCGAGCTGTCTATCCCCTTTTGCTCATCCATCTTTCGACTTGGGCAATCCCTTATGATATGCCCAACCATTCCACAGAAGAAACATGTCTTTGGTCGACACCCCTTTAAATGACATCTCTTGCATTGAGCACATATTGGATAAGTCTTCCAGTTTTCATTCTTGTTTGCTCCAATAAATGGAGGCATAACTGCTTGAACTCCGTGCTCTCTATCATTCTCCTTCTTATTTTGTATGCTCTCAACAGCAAGAGCCTTCCCTACCACTTGAGCGTAGGTAGAGATTTCATGCACTAGGGCAACTCTAATGCCCTGAGCTATTTTGGAATTCAACCCCTGAATAAAACTTTCCTTCCGAGCTACATCTGTGGGTACCATGTCAAAAGAGAACCTGGACAACCCATTAAATCTGTTAATATACTCGGTTATTATTGCATTTCCCTGAACGAGGTTCAGAAACTCATTCATCTTAGCAGTCTTGGCTGCATCGCAGTAATAACTTTCATTGAACAACTATTTGAACTCCTTCCAGTTCATCACAGCTATGTCTCGTGTCTGGGATACTACTTCCCACCACGTCCGGGCATCATCCTGCAATACATATGTCGCACAGATCACCCTATCGTGACCTACCAGCCCCATACTGTCAAGAATGAAACTGATCATGCCCATCCATTGCTTAGCTCTGAATGGATCTAGGCCTCCCTCAAAGATTAGAGGGTAATACTCCTGGAATATTCCACAGAGAAATTCCCAACAGATTCTGCTGTTGCTTCAAACACCTAATCTCTTCCTCATGCCTCTTTAATCTTGATTGGAAATCTGTAAACATTTGCTGAAAATTCTGAGGGGCAGATAAAGAACTAAAACCTTGGTTGTAACTCCCAACCTCTGTATAACCACTACCAGGCCTCATTATCTGCCTAGAACACATACCTGCTGATGGAATCTGCAGCCAATAACTTGACCCATTAATCATGATGAGCATATCAAGAGCTTTTCCCCATGGAAATAATCTTACCATACCACATTCACAAATCACTGCAGTGCTAAAAAAAATGCCCATGGCATTCATACATCAATCATAATCCCTGCTCTTCCAACATTCACACCATGCCTCCAACTCCAGCATGCGAATATCACAATTATATATTCATGGGGCAGGTAATCATATGATCACATTCATATATATATATTCACAGAGCATGCAATCATAAAGTCAAGAGCTAGGCTATATCAGAATCTCATGCTCCCTAATACAGTGTGCAGGTAAAGCATTTACATTCTATTTAAGTAGTTAAGCACATAACTACAGAAATAGTTACCATTCCATGAGTGAAGCTATCTTTAGTGACGAGTGTACATGCCCAACTTGTCTTCAGGAACCATAAACCTTGGCTCGCTCTGATACCAAATTGTAACGCCCTAAACTCTAGGGACCGTTACGGTGCGCATTTTAAATAGTGCTAAATTCGCTAATCGATTCATTTGGCCATAATCGTGTAACTAAGTATGATTAGCTGTTTAGGGATTAAAATTTTTGGTTAAGATATAACGTTTCACTAAAACATTTACTGTATACATTGGGATCCCAAAAATATAATTTAAAGGTTCATTACAAGAAAATATTTACAACCAGCCGATCTAAGCGGCAACACATGGTTTAACCCTAGTTCCTCTTTCAACCCTTGGCCGTGGCGGTCGAGCAGCCGCATATGTACACATCGTCACCTAAGCTCTCCAACTCAAGGATGGTCCAACTTTCTTTTGCCTTTACCTGCACCACATAGCACCTGTGAGCCGAAGTCCAGCAAGAAAACTCAATAAGCTCATGATCAGTAATATCATGTCATCAAATCATAAGGTGCATGCCTAGCCATAATAGCCTTAATCACACATGCAAATAAGTTCTAATAGTGGTGAGTATATAACATCAATCGATGATCATAATGATCATCCAAGCTTTTTGCCCTAAATAGAAGAGTGACCGTTGTAAAAGTCACTAAGGTGGGTTCCATTCCCACTAACCCCGTGACGATACGATCACCTGGGCTTTACAAATAAGTGATCCTTTCACTAGCTTAAACAAGATAGGTATTTGATGAAATAGTCACCAACATAAACCTACTGAGTGACCTTAGAGTCACTAACGTGGGATTCCATTTCCCTCAACCATGTGACAAAATGGTCACCTAGGCATTTGGCCCTGGCTCTGAGTAACTAGTCATAGACTATACAAAAAGGGAGAGACCATAGGGTCACAACTGTGGGTACCACTCCCTTAGCCATGTGACGATAGGGTCACCTGGGCCTTTGGCCCCGACTCTGAGTAACTAGTCATAGAACTAGGCAAGCGCTTGTAATTTTCATCGAACTTAGGGTCAGTCCAGTATTAATGCTCCATATGAGTCCTTCAATGCCGATGTTCATCAAACTTAGGGTCGGTCCAACATTTATGCTCCATATGAGTCATTCAATGCCGATGTTGATTAGATCTAATCTTTTATCGGCTCTGCATTCATGACGCTTATGCCGCTTCTGACTCTTAGGTCAGTAACACGCACAAGTAAGCAATGTTGCCAAGCATATATCATATGTCAATTATCCGAATACAAAGAATTCAATATGCTCATTTAACAATTGTTAGCATAATTAGAATCATGCACAAACACAGAGACTCAAGCTCTGATCAATCTCACATTTAACATTCATGGCATTCCCTAACCACATGTTTCTCGTGCATCACATTCATCACATTTAAACACTCGACATGCCTCAATAATAACCATGCATGTCATATACGGGGTGCAGTTTTCTTACCTTTTGTCCAAACACAGGTTACCAATAAACGAACCACAAGCACGATCCTAATTCCAAGCCTCAAGTGATAACCTAGTCACAACCACAAACAGTGATCCAATGAGTTCATGTTCTAAAACCAATCCCAGCACCAAGACCTAGACTCCGGGACATCCAATCCCACTAAACCGGGTAGTAGGAACGATCCCGAGGCCTAAGGTTTGAGTCTCCATGCTCAAAACATCAATTTGGCAATAAATGGCACCAAGCGCTACGGCCCCACTAACAAAGCACCGCGACCCCCAGCCCTTTCAGAATCCTCCACCCGCTTCATCGAGCCTGGGTCGCGGCCCAACCACGAACCAGCCATTTTTCCCCGATTTTACCATTTTAAAATCTTCCAAAAGCCTATCCAAACATCTCCAAATTCCAAAATCAAAGTTCCCAAACATCTCCATGATCCAAAACCAACAAAACTCAAGCTTCAATTCAATCAAAAACTCATCAACACACAAAATCCAATTCAAGCTTAAAACTTTGAAAACTTAGAATTTAAAACTTAGATTACCTTCAATTGAGTTGTTTCCCAACTAAATCCTCTGGCTAATAAGCTTCTAATCTTCCCTAGAATCGCTATACTTCAATCATCGCTTGAATCCGTGTCCTAGAACTCAAGTTTCCTATGAAAATGCGATCGGGAGACGAAAGTGGAACTTAGAGGGAAAGAGAATTTACTGAATGTTCTTTTTATTTCTTAAAAGTTTACTTCAAGCTTAATTAGCCTCAAACAAATCCTAATGCTCGGGGTCCCGAAAACGTCCCCGGGGGCAAAATAGTCAAAACCTCCAGAATTTCCCCCTGATCTTATTAACTCCAAATTTATCATCAAATATTTATTCCCATTACCCAATAACCCGGTAATGCTCTAAATACCCATTGACTCACTCCGAGTCAAGAATAAATTCCGTTGTGACTATTCCACTAGCTTACCCCTAGGATCGTCTTGTGCTGAGTAACCCTAGCATAACCAAATAATAATAAAGCACCACACACATATCACATATAACCCAAATATGCTTGAAATGGCCAAAATATGAAAATCACCCAATTAATCAGAAATGGGTTCACATGCATATTTAATACACCTAAACATGCATATTATCATTTAATAACATAATAAATCAATTATGGCCCTCCCGACCTCCTAATCAAGGTCCTAAACCTTATTAGGAAATTTGGGGCATTACAGTGTTGGCCCAGTGTCATGGGCAATCCAACCACAAAATCCATCATGATATCCTTCCACTTCCACCTTGGGATATTTAGAGGCTGCAATAGCCCTGCTGTCCTCTGATGCTCTGCCTTGACCTGTTGACAAGTCAGGCTCCTTGCCACATACTCAGTCACGTCCTTCTTCATCCCAAGCCACCAATATAAAACTTTCATATCGTTGTACATCTTCGCGGTGCCTGGATATAGAGAATAAAGGGTAGTATGAGATTCATCCAGAATCTCTCGTCTGATCCCAATGTCCACCAGAACATAAAACCAATCCTTATATCTTAATAAGCCCATACCTGACACTGAGTAGTCCTTAGCTACTCCAGCTAGGACGTCCCCTCTGATCTTCCCCAACTGTGGGTCACCTAACTGCTTCTCCTTAATCCTCTCCAAAAGAGTAGACTGCAGGGTAATATTGGCCAACTGGCCCACCACTTACTCAATCCCTGCTCTCGTCATATCGTCAACCAACTCTCTGGATATCTGCCAAGCACTATACAACTGTCCCGGACCCTTCCAACTTAAGGCACCTGCTACCACGTTGGCCTTTCCTGGGTGGTAGAGGATTTCACAATCATAATCCTTCACCAGATCTAACCAACATCTTTGCCTCATGTTCAAATCCTTCAGGGTGAAGAAGTATTTCAAACTCTTGTGATCTATCTATATCTTACACTTCTCACCATATAAGTAGTGCCGCCGCACCTTCCCTGCAAAAACCACTTCTGCAAGTTCCAAATCATGTGTAGGGTACCTCTGCTCATACTCCTTTAGTTGACGTGAAGCATAGGCTATCACCTTCCCTATCTGCATAAGGAAACAAACCAAGCCTTGCCTCGAGGAATCTTAATAAACGACAAACTTGTCCTGATTTGTAAGGAGACTCAGAACCGGAGCAGTGATCAAGCTCTTCTTCAGTTTCTAGAAGCTGGCTTCACACTTGTTTGACCATATAAACCTCTGATTCTTGCGCGTCAGCTTTGTCAGTGGTGACACAATCTTGGAAAACCCTTCCACAAAGCGTCTGTAATAACCTACCAATCCCAAGAAACTTCTAATCTCTAAAGCATTCTTCAGCCTTGGCCAATCTCTAACTGCCTCAATCTTCGCTGGATCCAACATAATTCCATCCTTATTGACTATGTGACCAAAGAAAGTCACATGTGGCAACATGAACCCGCACTTCTTGAATTTTGCATACTATTGACCCTAATTTTGGCCAACTGACACGGAGTCAAACTTGCTTGATGTGGACAAACACGTTATAGAGAATGTGATGGCGAAATGATAAAGAACACAAGGGTTTATAGTGGTTCGGCCCCAGAATCTGGTAATAACCTACATCCACTTGAATTGTTATTGATATAAGATTCAATGGAGTGATCAAAGAACTAGGGTTCAATGAGTTTCACCAACCTCTGAAGAACAATACAATGTATCAAATAGGATAACTCTAATCTCTAGTGATCCGAAAGAAAGAAAGAAGAAAAAAGATCCCTTTCCCTTGAGCCCTCCTTCTCTATTTATAGACTTAAGGAGGATTTACATTAATTTGTTACAGATATTATTTCCTAAATAATCGGATACTCAGGAAATCATGGGAGATAATTTCAGATACTATCATAACTGCATAAGATCTTTTCCGCGTATATCATTCGTACGACCAGTCTGGTCATATGAAGAGATCGAACATCGTGACACTAGATGTATTCCTGGTCGATAGTCGAGCACGAATTCTGCCAGATGTTAGCCACGTGTACTAAATGTTTGCCATGTCATCCATGCTTGTTTTTTGGATAACATTTGCCCCCCAAGTTTGTTTAGTGCGACCAGCAATAAAGAAAATTTAAGGAAGTAACTGTTCATATCCCCACGATGCCTGTCAGCATCCCTGTGCATTTTTGAAAATCGTGACATAATTATGTCTAATCAAGCCTTTTCAGTTTTCAAGAAACAAATTGGCGTCTTATACACTTCCCCACGTTTCGAGAATTAAAAATAATGATTGTTACTTTTTAGCCATACCTCGGTCTCCATAAATACCTCATTTTTCTTCTCAAAAAGGTTTTTCTTACCGTCTTTGTCAAGAACTTCAAGAACTTTGCCTTCAGAGCTTCGAAACCAGACAGTCGCCTAGCTGAGGATCTTCCTGACTCGAACTTTTTCATTCTCTTTCGAACCTCCATCTTTGCCCAGGTAATCACTGTCTTTCTAAATTTTTCATTATGCCATGCACGCTGATTCTATGCTCTGTGATTTCTGTGTTCTCGAATAGGGTTTCATGAGGATTTTTTCTTTTGCATAAACCTTCCATTGCTAAGTAATAGGTCGTCTTTATGCTTTGTATAGGTTAGGACTTAGTTTGATAGTAAGGATCATAGGCTTAGGGCGTAAGATCGATGTAAAAATTCAACCTTTAAGCTAGGTGAAAAACTGGGTATTTTACCGCCCTTTAGGAGTCGACATAGTTCTTTTTCAGAAAACAGTTTTTTTTCCTCTTTCATCCATTTTTCAAACCATTAATGCCGAACTTAGCATAGGAGTAGGATGCTGCTGGTTATTTAGACACGAGCAACATTATCCTAATCTTCCACACTACTTCACAAACTGTGTCTTATCTCCTCCATTGTCTATTTGCAGTTCTTATGCAAGACCCTTGGGGGGGAGAAAGACCTATTGAAGACGACCTCTTGGCCTAACTCCTTGAAGGCGAAGATAACCCATCTACTTTGATACCAGAGATCCCCTTTTCTCGCCCTAGTTCAAACCGTCCTCCAGTCCCCAACCAAAGAATGGCCCGAACCAAAGCAAAAGCTTGAAAAAGGAATAACCCTAACTCTTCAAGCCAGCCTTCTGCTGATACCCCCTCGACAAGTGGTCGAGGCGAATTTGCTCCAGAGACCGATGTCCAAAGGTGTGCCCGCCCCTGCCATGTCGACCAGCCAGACGTGGCGTGGCATGTCGTTCCTCAAAGTACGGTGACACTGCGGATGATTGCCAATTATCTAAACAGATACAATCTGACGGGTGTGACCTTAGTCAAACCCTCCATCGACCAGCGTGCCAACCTACCAGGCGAGGCCTACAGCGCCTGGTCAAGGTTCCACATTGAGGCAGGTGTCACCCTGCCTTTCCACTCATTTTTTCAGGGGGTGGCTAATTACTTCGGAGTAGCCCCCTTTCAAATCACCCCGAACGGATATAGAATGCTGGCCACACTCTATATCCTTTATAAGCTCAAAAAATGGCCAGTACCTTCCCCCCACGAGGTCAATTTTATTTTTGACCTTAAGTCCAACCCCAACCAAGATGGTACGGGGTTTTTTCACTTCTGCCATCAGGAATCTGAACGCACTTTTTTGTCTGACACCACCCATATTTTTAATGTGGGGAAGTATCACCACGAATACTTCCTCACTCTTGACCTTGCTGCGGACAACTTGGCTTTCACCCGAGGAGGTAAAAATTCTTATGCGAGTAGCTTCTTTACTTAGTGTCTTTCTGTCATAATATCTTGATATCTATCATGTTCCAGGCTTGTGGCTACGTCCAACCCCTACTCCAGGGATGGAGTCAAGGGCAACACTCTTAGCCAGCATGCCAAATGCTGATAAGCGTGTAAAAAACCTAGTCAACGAGGCCAACCTTAGACTTGTCGGCCTTTGGGGATCTCAATCTGTGACGAATGAACCCTCGGTGGGCGATGTTCAAGCTGACGTGGAACCTGAACAGAAACCGGAGCAGTAACCTCAGGCGCTTCCTCGGAGGCGGCCAACTGGGGTTATGATCAGGGAACCTGCCGTCCCCCCCCGAGCAGAGGAACCTTCAGTCCCCAAGGGCAAGGGAAAACAAAAGGCTGTCGAGCCTACCGAACTTTCTGACGATTCGTCGGATGTAAACGCTACAATAATCTCGCTTTTAAATAATTTGCCAATTCCCTCTCATCTATTTGATGGGGATGACAACTTTAGGAATGCTCCCTCTTTAAACTCAGATTTCTTCCAGGAACTAGGTAGTTCAGTAAATATTGCTAACACCAGTAGCTGTAGCTCGGGTACTTTGTTTGTAATCCTTTTACTTTTATCTCTGTTCCCCCTATGACCACTTAATCTCATTGCTCGAGTTGTTTCCCTTTGTGCAGGTATGGACTCTGGAGACGTCTTCGCTCATTACGAGGCCGCTGCTGCCTCTTCTGTCCCGAAGAAGGATAGCAAGAGGGCTCGAGGGGAAAGCAGCAAGACCCCCTCAAAGAAGGCTCGCACAGAAGATACTCCAACCGCCGTCCCTTCTAAGGAAAACATGACACCTTCGCCCCCCACCGAACAGTCGACGCCCACGCCTATGAATCCACAGTCCTCCTCTAGGGCTGCTGGCAAGGAGACTTTGGACAATCTGTCCGAAGGCTCCCTGTCCAGCCTCATGGTCGGGTCAGCCAGGGAGAGGATATACAAGCTCTCGAAGCACAGACGCAGCCAGGCCGCCATCAACGAAACTGCCTCAATGGAGGTCGACCAAATCATCAACAGAGGGTTGAATGAGATAGTCAACGTAAGTCATCTTTTGCTACTTCATCATTTATGTCTGACTTCTTTTCCTTACTTTTTCAGTTTTTGTCTTCAGGGGCTGCTGTCTTTAACTGCTAGCTGGCGCTGTGCTGGGGCGTTGGTTTCCCAGGGATAGAACTTTGACTCCCCGCTTGCTCAGGCTAAGTAAGCACTTGAGGATGAGAATAACAAGCTGCTCGAGGAGAACAAGGAGCTGTCCAAGCTGAATGAACAACTGTGCGAGGACCAAGCCACTCTCACCCAGGAGCATCAGGACAGCCAAGGGGCCTTGAGGAGAGCCAACGAGGAGCGACATAAATGGAGGGAAAGTTCTTTACTTAATACCCAAGAGTGTAAACAGCTCAAACTCGATCTGACCGCCAGCAAGGATGAGGCGAAGAAGCTTGAGGAGCAGGTGTGGGAGCTCGAGGGACGAGTGTAGGAGGTTGAGGAGGAAGGGGTCATGAACTTGAAGAAGTATAAGGAGGCCACCCTCCTCTGCTTTTATGACTTCTGAAAGCACAACCAGGAGGCCAACTTCAACTATCTTTCCGAGCAGTTGAAGAGAACTTTGATGGCGCAGTGCGCCACCCGGTTGGAGGTAGAGGAGAAGGCTAAGGCTAAGGCTAAGGCTCTTGCTGCTAATGCTGAAGCTGGTCCTCCTACCGACCAGGGCACTCCCCCCAATCCTCAAGACCCTCCTGCCTAGTAATTTTTTTTCTTTTATTTTACTTTTATGGCCCACGGGTCTGTTTGTAAAGACAATTTATTTTTATTGCTGCAAGGGCAGCTTTTTTACTTATAACTGAACAATTGCATCCGAGCAATAATGCTCGCGGTGAAAAAGCTTTTTACTTTTAATAGAACAATTACATCCTAGAAATACTGCTCGCGGTGTAAAAGATTGTTTTATTGATATTATAATGTTTCTTTTATTATAATATCTGTTCGCATGACCGAACTTAGCATAGTACTTTGGTTTGATTTAGCAAAACATAAATTTTGAAAAATATTCTAAGTACCGTAGCATGCTTTCACTCATTTTTTTCATGTGTTTACATACTCTTTGGTATGCTTTGCTATCGATGTACCTTATGTGCCCCCCAAGTGATCGAGGAGCTTTAGGCCCTTGGTCACTTGCCTTGACCACGGCCTGTGCAAACATTACTGCTCGATAGTAAACACAACACGTAATACAACAAAACAACACACGTAATGAACAAATACTTGTAAAAATAAATTTACGAAGGTTGGCAAGAATGACTGGCTGCGCACAGTCCCTTATACTCTCGTATTAAAAATGGACTAATCATGTTTTTACGAGCGATCTTAAAAAGATCTTACACTTATAAGTGATTAGCCATACAATGTGGCTAACCCTTTTTCGAAACTTGTAAAAAGTAAAAATTAATACAAGCCAGTCCTTTAAGAAGGACTGTTTATTGATAATACTTGCGCAGGTGTTCTCCATTCCAATAGCGTGGAGCGAGATCTCCATTTAAGCGTGCAAGTTTGTAGGTGCCCGGAGTAAGGACTTCTTCAATCTGGTAAGGTCCTTCCCAGTTTGGTCTGAGTACTCCAGCAGTGGGGTCGCGGGTATTTAAGAAAACTCGTCGTAGCACCAGGTCATCGATGTTGAATTTCCTCTCTTTCACTTTTGAGTTAAAATACCGAGCGACCTTTTGCTGGTACGCAGAAACTCGGAGTTGGGCTCTTTTTCGTATTTCTTCAATTGAGTCTAGGGACTCCATCATCAGTTGGCTATTCTGGCTCTGGTCGTATGAAATGCGTCGATGTGAGGGGGGATCTAATTCGACAGGTAACATAGCTTCATATTCGTATGCTAAGGAAAACGAGGTATGACCTGTCGCTGTTCGGTGAGAAGTTCTATACGACCAGAGGACTTCAGGCAGCTGTTCTGGCCATGCTCCTTTAGCATCTTCAAGCCTTTTCTTCAGGGTGTCCTTAAGCGTTTTATTCACTACTTCGACCTGCCTGTTTGCTTGTGGATGCGCGACTGAAGAAAAGCTTTTGATAATCCCGTGCCTTTCGCAGAAGTCGGTGAATAAGTCACTGTCAAATTCGGTGCCGTTGTCTGAGACGATTTTTCGAGGCAAACCATATCGGCAAACAATGTTCTTGATGACAAAGTCAAGAACTTTCTTGGTCGTTATGGTAGCGAGTGGTTCAGCTTCGGCCCATTTGGTGAAGTAATCGACTGCGACAACTGCGTACTTCACTCCGCCTTTTCCTGTTGGCAGGGACCCAATCAAGTCTATTCTCCATACTGCAAAAGGCCAAGGACTCTGCATCTGTTTTAATTCGTTTTGAGCAGTGCGTGGGATTTTTGAAAATCTTTGACACTTATCGCACTTTCGTACAAACTCCATTGAATCTTCGTTCATAGTCGGCCAAAATAGCCTTGCCTTAGAATCTTTCTCGCCAAACTTTGCCCCCCAGCGTGATCTCCACAGAAGCCTTCATGTACTTCCTTCATTAGCTCCTTAGCTTTCTCTGGTGTAATACATATGAGTAGTGGCATGGAATATCCCCTCCGGTATAAAACATTATCGACCAGTATATACCTAGCAGCCTGCCTTTGAAGAGTTCTGGCCTTGTTTCTATCTGCTGGTAGTACACCATTTGTCAGATACTCCAAGTAAGGCACCATCCATGTATCTTTCATTCAGATTTCCATACTGGCTTCATTTGCTCGTATGCTTGGCTCGCTCAATCTTTCTACTGGCACAATATTCAAAGTGTCAGCATCTTTCGCGCTCGCGAGTTTGGCTATGGCATCTGCGTTCGAATTATGATCCCACAGTATTTGCTGGAGGGTAAACTTCTTGAACTGGGCCAATAGGTCTTTTGTTTTGTTCAAGTAGGCCATCATTTTTAGGCCTCGTGCTTGATATTCCCCTAGAACTTGATTTACTACCAGCTGTGTATCACTATAAATATCCAGCACCTTTATACTCATGTCTTTTGCCATCCTTAATCCAGCGAGGAGTGCTTCGTATTCGGCTTCATTATTTGACGCGGTGAAGTGAAATCGATGCCCTTCTGGCGTTATCAAAATCACTCCTGCTCCTGCGTGAGATTCGTTTGATGACCCATCTGTGAATAACTTCCACGAAGGAGCTTCATCTTGAGGCTCAGGCGCACTAGGATTTTCGCACTGCTCGCAATCCGGGAGTTCGGTGAACTCTGCAATAAGATCAGCCAAGACTTGTCCTTTCACTGCTGCTCATGGTGAATATGTAATATCGAACTGCCCCAGTTCAACTGCCCATTTTAATAAACGCCCAGCTACCTCTGGTTTTTGGAGGACTTGCTGAAGGGGCTGGTCAGTTAAGACTGTAATGGGATGGGCTTGGAAGTAAGGACGTAGCTTCCTTGAGGCCAAGTTGTAATGCCCCAAATTTCCTAATAAGGTCTAGGACCTTGACTAGGAGGCCGGGAGGGCCATAATTGCTTTATTATGCTATTTAATGATAATATGCATGTTTAGGTGTATTAAATATGCATGTGAACCCATTTGTGATTAATTGGGTGATTTTCATATTTTGGCCATTTCGGGCATTTTTGGCGTATATGTGAAATGGGCGTGGTGCTTTGTTATTATCTGGTTATGCCAGGGTTACCCAGCACAAGACAATCCTAGGAGGTAAGCTAGTGGGAAAGCCACAACAGGATTTAAGCTTGACTTGGGGTAAGTCAAGGGGTATTCATAGCATTACCGGGTTATTGGGTAATGGGAATTAACATTTGGTGATAAATTGGGAGTTAGTAAGACCAGGGGGAAAATTCTGGAAGTTTTGACTATAATGTCCCCGGGGGTGTTTTCGGGACCCCGAGCATTAGGTTTTATTGGAAGCTACTTAAGCTTGAAGTAACCTTTTAAGGAAATAAAAAGAACGTTCTGTACGTTCTCTCTCCCTAAAGTTCCCTTTTCGTTCCCGATCGCATTTTCGAAGGTATCTTGAGTTCTAGGACTCAGAATCAAGCGAGGATCAAGGCATAACAATCCTAAGGAGAATTAGAAGCTTATTAGCCGGAGGATTTAGTTGGAAACAACTCAATCGGAGGTAATTCAAGTTTAAGTTTTAAGTTTTTAAAAGTTTTTAAGCTTGAATTGGACTTTGTGAATCGTTGGGTTTTTAGTTTGTTTGAACCTCGGGTTTTGGTGGTTTTGGACCATTGGGGAGTTTGGGAACTTTGATTTGATGATTTGGGAATGTTTATACATGTTTTTGGGAGGTTTTAAAAGGTTAAAACAAAGGAAAAATGGCAGCCCCGAAGTTGGGCCGCGGCCCTGTTCTTGGGCGCCGCGGCCCTTGCTCGAAGAAGCAGGTGTCAGGATTTGGCCTTGATGGGCGCCGCGGCCCTTGATGGAGGGAGCCGCGGCCCTAGCCTCAGAGAACCCTGGGGACCGCGACCCAAGGTGCTAGGGCCGCAGCCCTTGCCCTGTTTTCACCCCGTTTGCTCGTTTTGACCCCGGAAACATGGTTTTAGGCCTCGGGATCATTCCTACTACCCGGATTAGTGAGGATTGATGCCTTGGAGGCTAAGTTTTAGTTCAAGGGTTGGTTTTAGAACTTGAACTCATTGGATCATCATTTTTGGTTGTGACTAGGTTAACACTAGAGGCTTGGATCAGGATCGTGCTTGTGGCTCATTTGTTGGTAACCTGTGCTTGGACCTAAGGTAAGAAAACTGCACCCCATATGTGACATGCATGGTTATGATTGATGCATGTTGAATGTTTAAATGTAAACATTGATAGCATAATGAATGCTTGGCAATCTTGCCCATTTGCATATGCTTATTGTTGAGGCGTGCTGGATGATTAAATGTGATGCATGTGATGCACGAGAAACATGTGATTAGGGCATGCCATGAATGATGAGTATGAGATTGGTCAGAGCTTGAGTCTCTGAGTTTGTGCATGATCATAATTATGCTAGCAACTGTTTAGTAAGCATGCTGAATGCCCTATTCTTGGATAATTGGCATATGATACACATTGATAGCATTGCTTACCTGTGCATGGTACTGACTAATTAGTCAGAATGGTCTTAGCGTGTATCATGCAAGCCATCAAAGATGAGGTCTATTTGACTAGCAGCATTGAATGACTCAAAGAGCATTAATGCCAGACCGACCCCGAGGGTCGATGAATGAAATAAGCGCTTGGAGGCTAGTGGCTTACTCAGCAGCCACTCTCCCATTTGAATCAGTGACGTGCTTGTCAGTCACTCAGTATGGTTTACCAGAACCTATTGAAGGTTAGAGGCTTACCCAACAGCCACCCTTCCATTTGAATTAGTGACTTGCTTGTCAGTCACTCAGTATGGTTTATCAGAACCTATTGAAGGCTAGAGGCTTACCCAACAGCCACCCTTCCATTTGAGTTAGTGACTCACTTGTCGATCACTCAGCATGGTTTATCGGAATCTCAGGTGTTGCGACACTCACTTGATGAATATTATAAGCGCTTGAAGGCTAGTGGCTTACCTAGCAGCCACTCTTCCATTTGGTTAGTGACTTGTTTGGCAGTCACTCATCTGATTAGGATCGACTTGATAGTCCTCCAATTAGAAGGCCAGGATTTCTTATCCTGGATACCCCATCATCTGTTTGAATACATTTGCATGCTGAATAGAGCTATGAATGCTAGGCATGCCAGATATGACTTGAAATCATGATATGACTGTTTATGAGCATATGAGTTTTCTTGCTGGGCTTCGGCTCACGGGTGCTTTGTGGTGCAGGTAAAGGCAAAAGGAAGCTGGACCATCCTTGAGTTGGAGAGCTTAGGTGATGACGTGTACATATGCAGCTGCTCGACCAATACTTGGGCGAGGTTTGAAAGTGGAACTAGGGATGAACCCTGTTTTGCCGCTTAGAACGGCCTGTTGTAAACACTTTCTTGTAATAAACTCTGAAATTATGTTTTTGGGATCCCAATGTATACAGTAAACGTTCTAGTGAAACATTTTATCTTAACCAAAGTTTTTAACCCCTAAACCGCTAATCATACTTAGTCACACGTTTATGGCCAAACGACTCGATTAGCGAGTTTAGCACTGTTTACAATGTGCACTGTAGCGGTCCCTGGAGTTGGGGCGTTACAAAGAATAAACAGTATGATAACCTCTCGATGGGAGGATACCTCCGTTTTGCTCCGATCAGCCTCTTGCTTACATAGTACACCGCTTTTTGTACACCTTCTTCCTCTCGCACTAGTACCGCACTAGCAGTAACTTCAGTGATCGCCAGGTAAATGAACAAAGTTTCTCCTTCGATAGGCTTTGATAAAATAGGAGGCTGTGCCATATGGGCTTTCAAGGCCTGAAAATCTTGCTCACCGTCTCCTGTCCATTCAAATTTCTTGTTGCCCCTAAGTAGATTGAAGAAAGGGACGCACTTATCCGTTGACTTTGAAATAAATCTACATAGGGCTGCAATCCTCCCAGTTAAACTTTGTACATCTTTGATCTTCTCTGGAGATTTCATGTCGATCAGGGATTTTATCTTGTCGGGGTTGGCCTCGATTCCTCTTGAATTAACAATGAACCCCAAAATCTTCCCTGATCCAACTCCGAAGGAACATTTGAGAGGATTTAGTTTCATCTGGTACTTGTTCAATACATAGAAACACTCTTGCAAATCCTTCACATGTCCTTCCGCCTTTTTCGATTTTACCAGAATGTCGTCCACGTATACCTCCATGTTTACTCCGATAAATTCTTTAAACATGTGGTTAACAAACCGCTGGTAAGTCGTACCTGCGTTTTTTAGTCCGAAGGGCATTACTTTATAATTGTATAATCCCGTATCGGTCCGAAAGCTGGTGTGATCCTCGTCAGGGGGATGCATGCTGATCTGATTGTAGCCTGAGTATGCATCCATGAAAGAGAGGATCTCGTGTCCTGCAGTAGCATCGACCAACTGGTCGATCCTTGGGAGTGGGAAGCAATCCTTCGGGCAGGCTTTATTGAGATCTGTAAAATCCACACAGGTTCGCCATTTGCCGCTAGGCTTGGGAACCAGTACTGGATTAGAGACCCACGATGGATAAAACGCCACCCTGATGAACCCATTCTCCTTTAATCTCTCAACTTCTTCTTTTAAGGCTCTCAACCGATCCTTATCGAGCAGCCTTCTTTTCTATTGCACGCGTGGAAAACTCTTGTCTATGTTCAGGACATGGCTGATAACTGTAGGGTCTATCCCAACCATGTCATTGTGCGACCAGGCAAAGACTTCCTGGTTTTTCCCAAAAACTCCACTAGTGCATGCTTCGTGGTTGGTTCTAAGTTTTCCCTGACCTTCACGACTCTGGTCGGGTCTTTCTCGTCAAGTTGGACCTCTTCCAAGTCCTCGATGGGTCCAACGTTTTCTTCAAAATCCCCAAAGCAAGGATCCAAATCTCTATCCTCACTTTAGGCAACACCCTATTTGGTGACTTCATCACCGAATTGGGCTTGTGTATCAATTGCCATCTACAACCTATCTGGGGGAGTGCTCTTTGACGTTCCCTTTTTCGCCTTCGTGACTGAGGCGTTGTAGCACTCCCTAGCCTCCCTCTGGTTTCCCAACACGCGTCCTACCCCTGCGTCTGTCGGGAATTTCATGGCTAAGTGCCACATAGAGGTGACGGCCCGTAGATCAACCAGTATAGGCCTCCCAATGACGGAATTGTACGCCGAAGGACAACCGACTACTATGAAAGTAGCGAGTAATGTCCTGGTAGCAGGCGTTGTACCTGCTATCACTGGTAGTCTGATTGACCATGCGGGGGCGAGTCCCTCACAAGAGAAGCCGTATATTGTTTGGTTGCAGGGCTCCAGGTCCTTAACGGACAACTTCATGCGTTCCAGTGAAGACTTATACAGGATGTTCACCAAACTTCCTATATCAACCAGCACTCTCTTTACCATCATGTTGGCCATTTGGATATCCATGACCAGCGGATCGGAATGTGGGAACCGGACATGTTGGGCATCGCTATCAGAGAAGGTTATTTCGCCCTCTTCTGATCTAGCCTTTTTCGGCGCGCGGTCATCCATAGTCATCATCTCGATGTCCTGGTCGTGGCACAGAGTCCGAGCATATCGTTCTCTGGCCTTTCCACTGTCTCCTGCGAGGTGCGGGCCTCCACAGATGGTTAACAATGTGCCAGTCACGGGGTCAGGCTGCAAAGGTGGCGAGCGTTGGCGTGTGGGCGCTTGCTCGTTGCCACCTGGAGCTTCTCGTTGGGAATTTTCCGAGGCCCGTACTTATCTTTTCAAGTGTCCTTGTCTAATAAGGAACTCGATCTCATCCTTCAGCTGGTTGCATTTGTTGGTATCATGTCCGTAGTCGTTATGATAACGACAGAACTTGGTAGTGTCTCTTCTCGAAATATCCTTTCGAATGGGAGCAGGTTTCTTATAAGGTACACTGGAACTCGTGGCCTGATAAACCTCTCCTCGAGACTCAACTAGAGCCGTATAGTTAGTGAACCGAGGTTCATAATGGTTACCCTTGGCTCGTTTATTGTCAGAGGTGGAAGGCTCATTGTGTGGCCGTTTCCCCCCATTCTTGCCATTGCTGTTGCCGTTCCCGTTGCCTTTGCCATTGGGCTTCGACCCATTGGCGGCTTTGGCGGGCTCGGCAGTCCCCTTATCCTTGCCTGGGGGCTTTCCTTCATTGGCGATGGCGTCTTCAAGCTTAATGTAGCGATCAGCCCGATCTAAGAATTCCTGGGTAGTTCTAACCCCATGTTTTTAGAGGCTTTCCCAGAGAGGCGTGCGACGCTTAACCCCTGCAATTATGGCCATCATTTTGCCTTCGTCTCCCACTGTTTTTGCTCCAGCAGCTGCTCACATAAAGCACTGGACGTATTCCTTCAGTGGTTCTCCATCTTGTTGGGTATTTCAACCAGCTGGTTTGCCTCAGTCGGGTGCACACGACCCGCGTAGAACTGTCCGTAAAACTCCTTTACGAACATTTCCCAGGAAACTATACTTGCAGGAGGGAATTTAAAAAACCACTCCTGTGCGGCATCAGAAAGTGTTGCAGGGAAGATCCTGCACTGAGCATCTTCGGACACTTTCTGAATGTCCATTTGTATCTCAAATTTGTTGACGTGAGATACCGGGTCCCCATACCCATCAAATTTCGGAAGCGTAGGCATTTTAAACTTGCTAGCAGTTTTCGCCATAGCTATCCTCTGGACGAAAGGAATGCCTTTTCTCCTATCGTGGTCGATATAAGATGTCCTTCCCCCGACCAGCTGCTGCACTGCCTGGTTGAGGGCATCTATCTAGGCCTGCACGACGCTAGGAATCATCGTGGCCTTTGGTGCTGGGGGGACGTACTCGCCGTGCCGCTCGCAGCGATCGTTGAGTACGTCTCTTAAGTCCTCGTCTCTCCTCTGCTGCTCGCTAGCTCCGAGCTGGTTGAAGACGTTATTTTGTCTGGGCTGCCCCCGAGCATCCCGTCTGTCGGGTTGGTTATCCTGAGGTGGTTGGCTCCTGCCTCCACCTCTTTCTTCATTCCTCCGACCGGAATTTCCTCTGCCTGAGTCGGCCTCATTATAATCATGGCCATCTCTGAATCTTGATTGGCTATGGTGGGATCGACTGTTCCCTCGGTTTCCTTCTCGGGCTGGAACCTCCCGAGCATTAGAGGGTGGCCTGCGTTGGTCGGTGGGTCCCCGTGCATTATCATGCCGTGGGGGACCCCAGACCGTAGAGCCTAACTCTGAGTTCCTCCTGTTACCAGGTGGACGCTATCCTCTGCTTGGAGGGTGTGGCTCGTCGCCCCTATGGCATCTAGGACTGTGAGGCGGCTGCCCAGCCCTATTCTGCCTTTGCTGTGGGGGATTGCCGCGACCAGTTTGGGATGGAGGCTGTGCTTCAGGGTCCCTTAGCGGGACATCATCCTGAGGCGCCGGTGGCTGCTCGGGCCTTTGTGGGCTCGAGGGTTGGATATGCGGGCTAGGATTAGGGCCCCTCTGGGGTGGCCCATCCGCGGGTTGATCAGGCTGTGAGGCAGGTGCAGCCTGATTCCTAGCCAATTGTAAGGCTGTCTCGAGGGCTGCAATGGCCTCCCTCTGGCGATGGTCCATCTTCGCCTGCCTTTCACTTAGCTCCAGGCGCTGCCGCTCAATTTCTTGTTGCTGCCGCGCCATGATTTCGGCAACACTTTCCTGGCTGGCCCTCAGATTGGCCAGTTCCTCGTGCAACGCCCCTAGGGTATTCTTCAGCGTCGTGTCATCCATTTCTTCCTCGTCAAATTCCAAATGTGGCTCATCCTCAGCCACGTTTAGAGGAGGAGGAGGCGGGTGAGATGATGCAGCGCCGGCCGCCTGTCCAGTTTTCCTGGTAGTTTTCGCCATTGATCTTCCAACGATAATGTATCAAGCTCTCAATGAAAGCACCAGAATATTGACCCTGATTTTGGCCAACTGACACGGAGTCAAACTTGCTTGATGCGGACAAACACGTTGGAAAGAATGTGATGGCGAAATGATAAAGAACACAAGGGTTTATAGTGGTTCGGCCCCAGAATCTGGTAATAACCTACGTCCACTTGAATTGTTATTGATATAGAATTCAATGGAGTGATCAAAGAACTAGGGTTCAATGAGTTTCACCAACCTCTGAAGAACAATACAATGTATCAAATAGGATAACTCTAATCTCTAGTGATCCGAAAGCAAGAAAGAAGAAAAAAGATCCCTTTCCCTTGAGCCCTCCTTCTCTATTTATAGGCTCAAGGAGGATTTACATTAATTTGTTACAGATATTATTTCCTACATAATCGGATACTCAGGAAATCATGGGAGAAAATTTTGGATACTATCATAACTGCATAAGATCTTTTTTGCGTATATCATTCGTACGACCAGTCTGGTCGTATGAAGAGATCGAACATCGTGACACTAGATGTATTCCTGGTCGATAGTCGAGCACGAATTCTGCCAGATGTTAGCCACGTGTACTAAATGTTTGCCATGTCATCCATGCTTGTTTTTTGGATAACACATACAACATGTGCTCTCTCAGCCTCTATAGTACCAATGTGAGGTGTCTGTCTCTGACTGCGAGTATACCAGTATATCATCGATAAAGACGATCACAAACCGATCCAAGTAATCTTTGAACACCCTGTTCATCATATCCATAAATGTTGCTGGGGCATTAGTCAGTCCAAATGACATCAGCAAAAACTCATAATGCCCATACCTAGTGCGAAAAGCTGTATTTTGTATGTCCTCATCCCTAATCCTCAACTAGTAACTAGTTCGAAGATCTATTTTGGAGAATACCGTTCTACTCTGTAATTGATCGAACAGATCATCAATCCTTGGTAGAGGATACCTGTTCTTGATAGTTAACTTGTTCAGTTCTCTATAGTCAATACAAATCCTTAGTGAACCATCTTTCTTCTTCACGAAGAGAAGTGGTGCGCCATATGGCAAAAAGCTGGGCCTGATAAAACCCAAGTCTAGTAATTCCTGTAACTGAACCTTTAGTTCCCTCAACTCTGTAGGAGCTATCCTATAAGGTGCCCTAGACACTGGCTCTGTCCCTGACGCCAATTCAATCACAAACTCTATCTCCTTGTGTGGAGGTAACCCTGGTAGATTATCTGGAAACACATATAGAAACTCACACACTAGTCTGGTCTGTCTTGGTCCCACTGGCACGACCTGAGTGGTATCCACCACACTAGCTAGGAACCCTATGCATCCCCCTGCAGTAGGTCTCTAGCTTTAAGTATCGATATCATAGGTATACGAGGTCCATGCACAGTGCCTACGAATACAAAGGGATCCTCACACTCAGGCTCAAAGGTTACCATCTTCTTCTTGCAATCTATTGTCACCCCATATCTAGCTAACCAGCCTATACCCAAGATCATATCAAAGTTGGTCATAACCAACTCTATCAGGTCAATTGACAATTCTTTTCCATCCACTGCCACTGGTAGTGACCTGGGCCATCTTCTAGAAACCACTAACTCCCCAGTAGGTAACAAAGTTCCAAAACCCACTGCATAGTATTCCCATGGCCTACACAACCTATCGATCACCCCACTAGACACAAAAGAGTGCGTAGCCCTAGAATCAATCAAAACATTGTAAGAAGTGACAACACTAGAAAGCTAACCTGTCACTACTTAGGGTCAAGCCTCAACCTTTGATTGTGTCAATGCGAACATTCAAGCCGGAGCCAAGCTGTTCGCCTTCATTAGTTATTCCTTTTTCGCCCTTGGGCAATCTTTCTTAAGGTGCCCAACTATGCCACATAAGAAATAGGCCTTCGCTCGACACTCTCCCAGATGATGTCTCTTGCATCTGGCACATTCTGGATAAGTCCTCCAGTTCTCATTGCTGCCTTGGCGGCCAACCTGTGTACCCCGAGGCCTCCTATCTGGGACTGGAACTGTAATGGTATCTGGGGTCTTCCTCTTCTGGTCACTAGGGCCTCCGCCCCTACCAGCTCCAGTAAAGGGAGGTCTCACCCTTCTAATGTCCCTTTTGGTCTTGTTCTCGTGCCAGATCTTATTCTCAGCGCCCTCAGTAGTAAGGGCCTTCTCCACTACCTGAGCATAAGTCGTTACTCCAGGTACTGAAGTAATTTTAACATCTCGGGCTATCATAATATTTAGCCCTCGAACAAACCTCTCATTCATTATCACATCTGTTGGCACCAAGTCTGTAGTGAACTTGGCCAACTTGTCAAATTTTAGGGCATACACTGTAATAGTCATGGTGCCCTACAACAAATTGTTGAACTCATCAGCCTTTGTAGCTCTCACTGCATCGTTGTAATATTTCTCATTGAATAGTCCTCTGAATTCTTCCTAGCTCAGGGTCTTCACATCTCTGGTCTAGGATACAACTTCCCACCAAATTCAGGCATCTTCCCGAAACATGAATGTGGCACAGGCCACTCTATCATTACTTTCCAACCATATGAAGTCCAGGATGGAGGTGGTCATACCCATCCACTGCTTAACTCACAACGGATCTGGCCTTCCCTCAAAGGTAGGAGGGTGTTGTTTCCTGAAGCGCTCATAGAGATCCTCCCACTTATTCTCAGCCCCTGACTGTAACTGTACTACCGGTGCCAAAATAGGTGGCACAACCGGTGTAGCGTTCCTTGCTGGAACCTGTTGCTGCCTCAACAGGATTTTTTCATCCTGCCTCTGTATCCTAGCTTGCAGATCAGCAAGCACCTGTTGCCAGTTTTCAGGAGCTGGCAGAAGCTTCTAACACTGGTCGTTATCCCTGACTTGACTTCCAGCGTCGGCTGGCTCATTTGATTGCCCTGGAAGCATACTTCCAAATCTATTTGCAATCAATGACTTGGCACATTAAACAACAATAATGGTTCCCAACACCACTCGCATGGCCCAACACCAAAAAATTAAGCATACACATGCCATAACAGTGATAATAAGCAGTTTTATATCTTTCATATAAAACAACCATGCCAATAAGCAAGTAAATTTATATTCATGCTCAATCAGGGTGCTAATAAGCACATTCTTTTCATACATTTAACAGTCAAGGGCCAGGCCCTATCAAAATAACTCATGCTCCCTAAACAAGCATGTAGATAAGGCATTCATATGTCAATTAAGCAGGTAACACAAATTTACATAAATAGTTATCAAATCCTAAGTTGAGTATGTCTCCAGCAGCGAGTGTACATGCCCAGCCAATCTTTAGGAACACATAAACCTAAAGCGCTATGATACCAAGTTGTAGCATCCTCCTAAGCAAGGACTATTACACTGTGTAGTTTAAATAGTGCTTAACTTGCTAAACGAGCCATTTGAGTTTAAATCGTGTAATTAAAACTAACCACAACTTTAGGTACTAAAAATTTTGGTCAAAAGTCAACCATTTTATTAAAAGCGTTTAACTTTCATACATAGGATCCCATCATAGTTAAAAATGGTTACAAACCCAAAAACGAATACAAAAGCCAACCTAGGCGGAAAATCCAGGGTCCAACCCTAATTCCAATGGATATCCTTGGCCATGGCGGACGAGCAGGCTGCATATGTACACTCTGCCCCTGAAGCTCTCCCCAACTCATGGGTGGCCTAGCTTTTCCTTTCCTTTACCTGCACCATTTAGCACCTGTGAGCCAAATCTCAGCAAGAAAGCATAAACATGCTTATAAAAAGTACATTATCAACTCATAGAATCATAACTAGCATACCAACAGTAATAATCCCACTCATGCATGCAATCAACTCATATAAGTGACTATAGAGTCACACTAGGATTTAGTGCCCATCTTCCACATAACCAGTCTTTGAGTTGGCCAAGCAAGTTTGATGCTTCACATTCTAGACGTCCCGAGGGGCGCTCATGCGTGATTCTCGCTTCCAGGTCAGCATAACCCTATCGGCCAGCATTCAGTATGCTATTACCGCCCCCAACTTCTAAGTCAAGCCTTTAAACTCTCGACTCATAAGCCGAGTCTTTTAACCCTTGACTAATAAGTTGAGTCCTTCATTCTTTGATTGATAAGTCATGCCTTTAACCATCAACTGATAAGTCGAGTCTTACCCTTCGACTGATAAGTCGATTCTTAATATTCGACTGATAAGTCGAGTCTCAACCTTCGACTGATAAGTTGAGTCTTAACCTTCAACTGATAAGTTGAGCCCTTTAAAATTGACTATACCCTTGACTATTAAGCCAAGAACTTCATCAGATAACACAAATAGACCTTCAGCTTATAAGCTGAGCTTCCCCAATCAGATATACAACTAAACAATTATAGCATACCATATGTAAACAAAACACATTCAATATGTTTAATAAAACATTCTCAACATAACATTAATCCGGTACTATTATCGGGTTGAGCCCTAAACGTAGACCAGGTGCAGTTTTCTTACCTTAGGTCCAAGTGTAGTGTATGTTAAGAACGAACCTTGAGCACAATCCTGGTTCTGAGCCCCTAGCGATAACCTAGTCACAACCAAGTGTATAATCTCGTCAAAAATGAGTAAATAAAGGCTTTCAAACCGAGTCCTAGCCTTCGGGACATCGAATGCTACTAAAACGGGTAATAGGATCAATCCGAGCTCATAGGTTTGAGTTCCCACACTCAAACCCTCCGCAAGGCCCAAAATCCCTTAAGTGTCGCGGCCCCCAACCATTTATGCCGCGGCCCGCTCAAGTCAGAGGCCCGAGCCTCTTCCTTGCCTACACCAGCACCGCGGATTAAAAGCCCTAAACACCACCTGCTTCTCCTTTGTTCAAGAGAGTCGCGAAGCCCCAAGAACAGGGCTGCGGCCCGACCTGCAAACTCTATTTTTCCTCATATTTTCTCAATCCAAAACCCATCATAAACCTATCCAAACATATCCCAATTCCAAAACAAAGTTCTCAAATGATTCAGCAGTCCATTATCATCAAAACCCATGCAAAAGTTTGGCCAAAAACCTCCTCAAATCTCAAAATTCGGAGCTGAATTTCTAACTCATAAACATAACTAAAACCAAAGAAAATTTAGGGAATTAAAGCTAGAAATTGTTACCTTGGTCGCCCTAAGTGATGCTAAGCTTTTCCCCAAGCAATCCCAAGCCTAAACCTACCTCGATTCCCCTCATTCAACCTTTCCTCCTCACAATTCAGAGAAATTCCTCAATAACAAGAGAGAGAGAGAGAGAGAGAGAAACGTGAGGGAGAGTGCTTGCTGAGAGTTTTTGTGTTTGTGAGGTTTACATAGACTCTAAGTAACCTTAAGCAAATCTCGAGGCTCAGGGTACCAAAACGTCCCCGAGGGAAATATAGTCAAAACTCCCAAAATTTCATCCTAATCTCGCTAACTACAAATATATCCTCAAATATTTACTCCCATTACCCAATATCTCGGTAAAGTACTAAATACCCAAAATACACCTTGACTCACCCTGAGTCGGGTATTGGATCCCGATGTGACTTTCCCGCTAACTTGCCCCCTAGAATCGCTTCGTGCCGAGTAACCCAAATATATCCACATAATAATGCGGTCTCACACATATATGCACATATATTCCAAATATACCCATAACAGGCCAAATTATGAAAATTGCCCTTCTGATAAGAAACGAGCTCACATGCATATTTAATACCCCTAAACATGCATATAAAGTCATATTACAATATAAGTCATGTAATCATATAATCATTCACACACATATATATATATATCACATATACCCAAAATTCTCATAAATTTCCATCCTGGCCCCCTAATAAAGGCCCTAGGTTTTATTAGGTAATTTGGGACTTTACATAGGTCATGCTGAAAAGTTTTGTAGCCTTATTTTTTAGAAACCCTTGGATGACATTTAGAGGCATTATGGAGTATGGATGAGAGCAGCTCCAAAAAGGTAACAATATCATATTGGAGCAAAGTGGCTACGATATGGAAGAACAGGGGCGGACGCCAGCAGTAGCAGTGGTGGTCAGGAGGTTGAAGGCGACATTATTATGGTAACTAGCATTATCCCACAATTTTAGGCGTGTGAGAGGAGTAATGGATCGTTAGGGGAGAGAGGAGTGTTGAATCACGGGGGAGGGGATATGACTATAATTAGGCCGAAGGTGGTGGGGAGGTTAAATTTCAAAGATGGTGGGTTGACTAATCGTGAGGAGGTGGGAAGAGCTGGGGACATTAAAAGTGATGGGTTGACTGTTATTGAATTAAAAAGGAGGAGGACATCTAAGGATGGGGATATTGCACTGACTATAGATGCTAGTATGGACCAAGATGATATTGGTTTTTCAAAAACTTAAATGGGTGGGCCTTGGCAATCAGGCCCACCAAGAGAGATGAGTACACTTAGTTGGAATTTTTGTGGCGTTGGGAACCCATGGGCTTTACAATTCCTTAAGGATATGGTTGTTCAAAAGAAGCCAATATTTATTTTCTTATGTGAAAACATTGTGTAGAAGAGATACTATGGAGATAGTTCGAGTACAGTTGGGGTTTGAAGGAATGGTGGCTGTCGATGCATAAGGTCATGGAGGGAGTATAGCGATGCTATGGAAATAATGTTAGAATTAATGCCCTAAAAGTAAGTAAATACATTCTATTGATTAAAATAAAAGTACAATTTTATTATATTTGAACGTTATAATTAATGTTTAAATTAATTATAAAATAATATCAAGAAAATTCCTTATTCATTCATGAGAATATGATCTTGTATTAGTACAAGAGAATTAAGATAATATATAATGAATAAAATAGTCAATAACATATTAAAGTAAGAAATATTTAATGAATGGTTACTAGTGCGGTGTACTAAGCATACGAGATGTGAGTGATCTAGATTCAGATTACTGATGTGGATAGACAACTTAGTAAATGTGATGTATATAATAGATATTATATATGATAGTACCGATGAGAATTAATCATCTTTACAAACTTGTTGTTTGACATAAAGATTTAATTCTTATCATAATAGATGATCATTTGTAGATCAGTCTAAATTCTGAGTATTCATGAACTCATGTTTGTGTTTATTGGATCCTTTGATTCACTCGTTAAGGTTTCTTAGTATAATGAGGCTAATGAATTTTGTGGATGACATTCTCCTCATTGACAACAATGTCTGGGAACTTGTAGACCCACTTGAAAATGTCAGGCCCATTGGGTGCAAATGGATATAAAAGAAGAAAAGAGGTGTAGATGGGAAATTGGAAACTTTCAAAGAAAGACTAGTAGCCAAAGATTACATTCAGAAAGAAGGTGTTTATTATGAAGAAACATTTTCTCTTGTGGCCATGCTGAAATCCATTCGCATTCTTTTATCCATAGCTGCCACGTATGATTATGAGATATGGTAGATAGACGTCAAGACAACCTTCCTTAATGGCTATCTTCATGAAAGTATCTATGTGGTACAACCAAAAGAGTTCATCGAGTTTGGGGAAGATCAAAAGGTGTGTTAAAGTAGCTGAAATCCATTTATGGATTAAAGCAAGCATCTAGATCTTGGAATATCACCTTTGATGAAACAATTAAAACATATGGCTTCGAACAGAATGTCAACGAAGCATGTGTATATAAATATATCAAAGGAAAAATAGTGATTTTCCTATATCTTTATGTGGATGACATTCTCCTCATTGGCAACAATGTAGAGACACTATCAAACGTAAAGAAGTGGTTAGCTGAAAAGTTCCAAATGAAAGATTTGGGCAAGGCAAGCTATGTTCTAGGAATCCAAATCCTAAGGGATAGGAAGAACAAGCGCTTGGAAATTTCTCAAGCTAATTATATAGATAGGTTCTTGAAAGGTTCCCTATGGAGAATTCATAGAAAGGTCAGTTATCGACCAGACATGGAATTACTCTTTCTAAAGAGCAATGCCCAAAGGCACCTCAGGAGGAGGAGGACATGAGAAAGTATCCTTATGCTTCAATAGTTATGAGTCTTATGTATGCTATGTTGTGTACTAGGCCTGGCATATGTTATGCAGTAGGAATTGTAAGTCGTTATCAATCAAATCCAGGTTTAGAACACTGGATTGCAATAAAGCACATTCTCAAGTATCTTAAGAGAACGAGAGATTCTATGCTGTATATTCAGGGGGTGAGTTAAACCCTATTGCATACATTGATTATGATTTCCAATCAGACAGTCGTAAGTCAACGTCTAGGTCAGTATTCACTCTAGGTGGAGGAGCTGTTGTAACACCCTGGATTGCCAAGATCGTTACACTGTGTATTTTAAACAATGCTAGACTCTCCAAACGAGTCATTTGGCCATAAATGTGTGACTAAACGTGATTAATGGTTTAGGGTTAAATTTTTCAGTCAAAAGGAATAACCATTTCATTAAAATGTTTAATTCCATACATGGGATCCCAAAATAAACATTTAAAAGGTTATTTACAACTCAAAGTTACAATAAGCCGACCTAAGCGGTAAAATAGGGTTTGACCCTAATTCCTTTGAGGAACCCCCGACCTTGGTGGTCGAGTAGCTGCATATGTAAATGCTGCCACCGAAGCTCTCAACCTCATGGCTGGTCCAGCTTCCCTTTCCCCTTACCTGCACCACAAAGCACCCGTGAGCCAAGGCTCAGCAAGAAAACCTCACAAGGTATAGCAATATACTCAAATATTCAAAAGCACTAAATACATGCTTCACAGATATCAGATACATTCATTCCCATCATATAAATTGTAAACGCATTCCACAATTTACAAATAAAATATTCATTTAAATCATATAATCGATTATTCGTTCCATGATATCAGTCTTGCCAAGTGGCCCAACCGAGCGAGATGCATACTCAAGCACCCAACCTACGGTTCATGCCAAGTAATGGGGACCACACCCTCATGTTGGACTTGTTCTCAGTAACACGGTCTAGAAACAATCCTGTCAAACAGACCAACCGAGTGAGTGCGTACTCAGACGCTTAACTCATAGCTCATGTCGGGCAAGTGGGGACCACACCCTCAGATTATGCTTGCCTTTCGGCATGCGTTCCACACACATTGCCAAGTGACATGCGTACTCAGGCATTCAACTTGCGATTCTTACCAGGAGAGTAGAGACTGAACCCTTATTCAAGACTCTCCATTATGACCTGCGTTCCACACACATGGCCGAGCAACCCAACCGAGAAATCCAACCGAGCGACATGCGTACTTAGGAATTCAGCTCGCGGTTCTTGCCGGGTGAGTAGGGACTGTACCCTTATCCAAGACTCGCTATTGCCATCCTTGACTTATAAGTCAAGCCTTTTGACCAATGCTCATTGTGCTATTGCCGTCCTTGACTTATAAGTCAATGATTTTCAATAAGATAATGTAAACATGCACACATCATTTAACAATTATCCACATACTGTTATTCAAGCATGCTTAATCAAATAATTACATGCATATTCATAATCACGCTCATTCACAGGGGCCCAAGCCTTGATCATACCCATGTTTAACAATCGGGCCAAGCCCTAATCACACATATCACGTATTGGGTGCAATTTTCTTACCTCTGGTCCAAGCACAAGATAGATAAAATGACCCTTATAATGTCCCAAATTACGTAATAAGGCTTAATGTCTTGATTAGGGGGTCAAGATGGTGAATTATGGAAATTATTTGCATATATGTGATTTAATTATGAAATATGTGTTTATGTGATATATGTGTATTAATATATGATTACGTGAGTTATATTATAATATGATTAGATATGCATGTTTAGGTGAATTAAATATGCACGTGGGCTCGTTTCTTATTAGAAGGGAAATTTTTGTAATTTGGTCTGTTATGGGTATATTTGGAATATATGTGCATATATATGATATATGTGTGAGACCACATTATTATGTGGATATATTTGAGTTGCTTGGCACTAGGTGATCCTAGGGAGCAAGTTAGCAGGAGAGTCACAACGGGACCAATACCCGACTCGGGGTGAGTCAAGGGAGATTTTGGGTATTTAGTACATTACTGGGAATTATCGGGTAATGGGAAATTGTTTAGTAACTATTTGAGGAGATGTTTGGTGTTAGTGAGATTAGGAAGGAATTCTGGGAATTTTGACCATTTTACCCTCGGGGACATTTTTGGTACCCCGAGCCTCGAGATTTACTTAGAGTTACTTGAACTCTAAGTAACCTCACAAAACACACAAAACACTCTCAGAAGCTCTCTCTTTTCTCTAGCTCGTTCTCCTCTCTCTCTCTCTCTCATCTTTCTTGGTGATTGTTGAGGAAACTAAGAAAAATTAAAGGCTGAAAACTTGGGAAATTGAAGGCTTGAGTTAGGGTTGGATTTGCAACAGCTAGAAGAATAGAAATCACAGCTGAGGTAAACTCTAATCCTTATTTTGATTCATTTATGTTTTTGGTTTTAGGTGTTCTTGAGCTTGTGGCTCAAGGAATTGAATTGGAGTTTTGTGGGGGGTTTTGGGTGAACTTAAGGTTGGGGTTTGTTGCTGGAATTATCTTGATTCTGTTTAGGGGACTGAATTATGGTTTTAGGAATTTTTTGGGATGGTTTAGGTAGGAATTTTCTGAGGAAGAAAGCTGAATCTGGGTTCGTAGGGTCATGCCGCGACCTTGTTCTTGGGGCTCCGCGACTAGCGTGAACCTAGGGGCATGGGGTGTTCTGTTTCACATAGGCGCCCTACGACCCTTCAGTGTTCAATCGCGACGCTTGTCCTTGGGTTTTTGGTAGAAGGAGCCTGTAACCTGAGGCACGCCGTGACCCATTAGGGAACGCTATAACGCCCTACTACCTTAGAGCCGTTACTAAGTGAGTTTAAAACAAAACTGTGCAACTAACTGACTCTACGAGGTTTTCAAAGACCAAAAGTGTGACTAACCGGAAGTTAAGGCTGTAATCTTTGAAAATACTTAGTTTCATTGAAAACTTTAAGTATCAATATCTGGGATCCCAAAAATAAGGTTTACAAAATATTTACAACTCAAAAATAGATTTACACTTGATTGACTATCAAAAGAACAAGTTAATACAGCCATATTCAAAATGCCCCCAACCAAAGCAGTCGGGCAGGCCGAACATGTACGCGCCGCCCCCACGCTCTCCATACTCATGGCTGTTTGACTGACCCTTTGCTTTTACCTGCCACACAGAGCACCCGTGAGCCGAGGCCCAGCAAGAAAACTCATACAGTAAATAACATATGCATATAATATAGTTAACATATAACCCACTGATAACCAGGAAAACCATCAGATTGAACAAACATGGCCATGCCGCCCCAGAGGCCTTACCAAAGCCTGGGGTCTCGGTCCTTACCGTAAGGATAACTCATGTATCCATTGGGTCCCACCCTGACTATAAGCACTCCATGTGCTAAGTGTTACTTCCGGCCCCACGGCCGTTCTCGGCCTTAGCCGTTCATTTCATTATAATCACACATATAGTACATCTCAAAATAATCATTCAATCATATAATAATTCATTTAAGGTTATACATTAACACGTAATACAATCTAGGGCCATGCCCTGCAATAACACTATGGGCCCATGCCCTGTTCTCGGGTGCTACCGTTTTCTTACCTGTATCCCGAGCTTTCCGATGCACCAAGGTCACAAGCACGGTCCTCTAGCACGAGCCTCTTCGAAATCCTAGTCACAACACACATAAAACACTTTTAATACTAACCAAACCCAAAACCACTTCCCGGGACCAATCCCGTACTCTCGGGCGCTCTAATTCCTTAAAACAATACATTGGAACCATCCCCCGTGTCCTCGGGCAAAAGCCCTAAAACCCAAATTTTTGGCTGCCAAAATGTCCTAGGGCCACGGCACTCCCCTCAAGGGCCGCGGCGCCCAGCGGCTAGGCCATTTTTTGAAGAAACCTCGCGCCGCGGTGCCCAAGAACAGGGCCGCGGCGCTCCTTCGCGAACCCAGATTTTCTGGGTTTTCTCTTGCGTTTTTCCCGAGCTACAACCTCTCCAAATCATCCCAAACAAATACCTAAACCCCAAGATCAATTTAAAGCTTCAAATGAACCATCTAACAACCCATAAACACTAGTATCAAGATCAAAACACAATCACACCCAAAAATCCACCCTTTGACTTCTAATTTCAACAAACTCAAACCAAAACTTAAAAACTTAACTCATGCTTTAAATTTCTCAAATCAAAATAGAAACAAGCCTTAAATTTGCAATAAATTCATACCTCAAGTGGGGAATTCACCCCTAAGCTCCCTTGATTCTCCTCCTAAACTCCCACTTCAGCCCCTTCTACTCTTCTTCTTCTTCTTGCCCTAGCTTTTCTCTCTAGCTTTTCTTCTCTCAATTTTTAACAAAAACCATAATATGACTAATTGCCTAAACCGAGTACCCCTATATCCCAGCTGAAATTTTTCTAACCCCCTGCCAAATGACCATTCTACCCCTTTTAATAATCCTTTCTTAACTAAACCTCCAAGGGTACTCAAGTCCTTTCATTTCTATTTTAATTCTACCATTTTCCATATAAAACTTGTTACTCAAAGCAGTTACAAATGATTACATAGGTTACTCAATCGCCAATAACTATAACCATTAGTTCTCAATTCAACTTACGAAATTCCTAAAGTACCCCTAGGCTCCTTCCGAGCCGGGTACAAAATCCTGTTGTGAATTTTAGACTAATTAGCTCACTAGGACCGTCTCGACGCGTGCATCACAATAAAAACACCACACTCACATGGTACAAATCACATAATACAATTATCACATTTATGCCCTCAACGGGCTAAAATTACCAGTTTACCCCTAACATACAAATGGGGCCCACATGCATCTATATTCCACCTAAACATGCATTACTAATCACATATTCATTCAAATTCATATATTATCATGTAAATTCATTTATTGCCCTCCAGGAACGCTAAACAAGGTCTTAAACCTTATTAGCAACTTGGGGTGTTACAAACGCCATGGCACCCATTGGCAGAAATGGAAAATTTAGCTTTTCAGTGACAGGAACTCAAACCTAAGGGCTCACGATCGATTCTACTACCCGGTTTAGTAGAATTCGATGTCCTGGAGGCTAGGACTCGGTTCGGAAGTCTTTATTTGCTCGTTATTATCAATATTTTATATTATGGTTGGGACTAGGTTACTGCTAGGGGCTAAGAACTGGGATCGTGCTCGAGGGTCGTTCTTATTATACGTTGCACTCAGATCTGAGGTAAGAAAACTGCACCCAACACGTGATATATGTGATTAGGGCTTGGCTTGGTTGTTAAATATAATTATGAATAGGGCTCGAGTCCCTGAGAATAAACATGATTAAGATTATGATTGTGATTGTTGATTATGCATGCTTGAATGTTTAGTATCTGGATAATTATTAAATGATATACGCTTGTTTGCATTATGTGCGTAATTAGGGCTCGGCCTCGTTAAGGAACATAGTTAATACTATATTTGTATTTAATCGGTTGAGATATATGATTAATATGTATGCATACTTGTATTGTTTGAGGTATCCTTATCTGTATCTAGTTATCTATTTATCTGGTTGTTTGGATATTTGGTTACGGCATTAACTTATTAGTCAAGGGCGGCAATAGCGCGCTGTGCGCTGGTCGAGAGGCTTAGGCCTAATCAAGGACGTACTATTACATTGGCCAACCTTATGGTCATTTGGAAAAGAAACAAAGCACTTGGCTAGCTCTATGGCTAGTTGCTCAGAGCTAGGGCAAAGGGCCCCGCGTGACTCCATGGTCACATAGCTAGGGCATAGGGCCCTGGGTTAACTCTATAGTCATCTATTAAAGGCAGCGGGTCCCATAATGATCTTATAATCATTTATTTATAATTGTATGCATGCATGAGTAGGTTATTACTACTGGGCATACTAGATATGCATCTGGAATCTGTATTTACTGTTCATGCACATGTTTAAGTTTTCTTGCTGAGCCTTGCCTCACGGGTGCTATGTGGTGCAGGTAAGGGGAAAGGGAAGCTGTACCAGCCATGAGTTGGAGCTTCAGTGGCGGCATGTACATATGCAGCTTCTCGACCACCACGGTCGGGGGTTATCATGGAGGAACTAGGGTTGTATCCCTTATTTTGCCGCCTAGGTCGACTTGGCTTGTAACTTTTGAACTGTATATAACCTTTTTAAACGTCTGTTTATGTATTTTTGGGATCCCATGTATATACTAAACTTTTAAATGAAAATTTAACATTTCTCTTGACCAAAATTTTTAACCCTAACCTTTGTCATTAACCTTAGTTACATGTTTATAACCAAGGGACTTGATTAACAAGTCGAGCACTATTTAAAGTACACAGTGTAATGGTCCTGGATTAGGTGGATGTTACAACCCTTGAGCACGATCCTACCCTGAGCCCTAGCGGTAACCTAGTCACAACCATAAATAATATCCTCATTATGATTCAATCCCATAAACAAACTCTGGGATCAATCCCGTGCTCTCGGACTTCCAATCCCACCCAACGGGGTGGCAGAATCATCCCCGAGCCCCCAAGTTCTTCCCAAGCTCTAAAAAAAGTCTTGCTGAAACTGACATAGGGCAAGGGCGCCTAAGAAAAATAGAGAGCCCCCTAGAAATCCTCTTCATAGCATAGGGGCACCCACTACAAGGGCAGGGGCGCCCAAACCAAACAAAGAGCCCCCAAGCCCTTCCCTGCTTAGCGCAAGGGCTCCCAATCCTAGGGCATGGGCGCTAAAACGCGAACCCAGAATTCTGGGTTCCATTTTCTGCAGTTTCTCCGACCTAACTTCATCAAACTCCGACCCAAGACCCCCAAGAGTCACCAAACCCATCTCCTGACTTGATTCTAACAAACCTTGACCCCCAAGATGGTTATCCAAGTGCCCAATAATTCACAAGCAAACTCTAAGCACTCAGAAAAACAAAAATACCAAGAATCACAACCTTGAGTTCTCAAAACCCATCTCTTTTCCAAATCCAAAAATCAACAACCTAAACACCATAATTCAGATCAAGACAAGTTTTAAATTAATAATCTAAACAATCTCTATCATCATATACATAGAGAACTTCCCTAGATCCCTTAATCTCAAAGTCCCAAACCAATTCTTCAAAACTTCAAGAACACTAAAGTGAAAGAAAGAACACCAAGAAAGGTTAAGAAATATTTACCTCAGCTCATAATCTCCCAAGAGAGCTCAAATTCCTCAAGAAAAAATTGGATTCACTTGTTTGTCCTAGATTCCTAAACCCACAACAAAGAGGTAGGTAAGAGAGAAAATGAGAGAGGTGAATGTGTATGACCAGAACCTTCAGCCAAGGTTGCCTTTTCTCTAGTTATAGGGTAATTGACCATTTTACCCCTATTCAAACCAATGTCCCTTGACTGAAAACCAAGGGCACTTTAGTCATTTTCCCCAAAATTCCCACTAATCTCAAATATCACTCTAATTCCCCACTTAAATCCATTACACTCAATACTCCTCAAATAATTTCCTATTACCCGATAAATCCCGGTAATGTACTAAATTACCAAAATACCCCTAGGCTCACCCCGAGCTGAGTATTTTGCCCTGTTGTGACTAAGCTGCCGCTTTGCTCACTAGGATCATCTCGTACCAAACCACCCAAATATATCCACATAATAATGTGGTCTCAATAAATATGCATATATATATATATGCCCTCAACAGGCCAAAATTACAAAAATTCCCTTCTAATAAGAAACGGACCCACATGCATGCTTAATACACCTAAACATGCAAACATAGTCATATTATAATATAATTCACGTAATTCATATAATAATACATATAATCACATAATAATTCAATTATTTCCCTCCTGGCCCCCTAATCAAGGCAACCTTATTAGGGAAATTGAGACATTACAATTATCCCCTCCTTACAAGAATTTTGTCCATGAAATTTTACCTGAATAGCTCGGGATACTGAACCTGCATCTTGGACTCCAACTCCCAGGTTGCCTCCTCGACTTGGCTGTTCCTCCATAATACCTTAACCAAAGGTATAGTTTTATTCTTCAGGACCTTGTCCTTTCTGTATGTTGGACTCTACTCCCAGGTTGCCTCCCGACTTGGTTGTTTCTCCATAATACCTTAACCAAAGGTATAGTTTTATTCTTTAGGACCTTTTCCTTCCTATCTAATATCTGGACTGCTGGTCTTCATAAGAAGATCTGCCTGTAGCTCCAGATCTTCTAAACTCAATACATGAGTTACATCTGATACATACTGTTGACGGTGAGAACTCGTCAACGAATTAAGGTTAGAAAATTCAAAAACTTAACAAGGAACTTATGAACTTAGAAAAACTTCTATAGATTAGAGAAAAATTGCAGAAGAGTAATGGAAGAGAACATGTATATTGCTCTTTGAATAGTTTGACATTACAAGAATTTTCCAACCCCATGGTTTGAGGGGTGGAAGCCTATTTATAGTTGGCTCTAATGGCCCCCTATACAGGGTGGTCCAAGGGGACAAGAATGTACGTGGGTACAGTCTCAGGGTAGTGGCACAGGTCATGGTGGAGCAGAGGATTGTGGTGTCAATGTTTGTTCGTGGTCAGAGACATGCAGGTCATGCCATCACTCCTCATACTTCCACTACTTGTCGGATACGGATGTCAGAGTTGCGCCTCTGTCCTCCTTAGAGTCGTACATCCCATACTCATGGGCATGCCTTGTACCTGATGGTCCTTCTTTCATTTCCAAGTAATAAATTCTCTCCAAGATTCTTTATATTTTGCTAAGTGTTGGAGAACCTCATGGGCTATTTATTAACGTAGAATGGGTTTCCTTTATGTGGCCTCCACATTGAGGGACTTTTGGGAAATAGGCCTTGCGTAGTGAGGCCCTGCTGCGTATCGGCCTCACGACATGAGGCACCGAGTAGAGTGCGAGGCGCAACTATGTGGTCGAGGCGTGATGGCCTCCCGAGGCGCTTGTTGTGTGGGCGAGGAATGATGAGGCATCACGATGCACTAGGGGTGCGTGAGGCATTGGCAGGTGTGCGAGGTGCATCCGCCAATTCATGTGAGACGCTGCAGGGAAGAGCCTGGTCGAGGCACACCTGGAGCAGGTTAATCAGCACGAGGTGCACCTGAAGTGAGCCTGTGCGAGGCGGCTGGTGATGTCTATGCTTCATTTTATAATTCTACTCTCATAGTGCCCGAGCACCGCTTTGAAAGACCAACAGGGCTTTAAAGATGATTGGTTTGGACCTTCAAGGGACCTTAGACACGAGATGTGGGTCTTTCATTGGTGTGGAATTTTTAGCATCCACACTTGCCCCCAGTCTATGAGAGGGCCTTTAGGCGCTCTGGTAGACTCTTCGATATGGCGTCTTCAAAGCATAGGTGGTGTTAGTTTGTTTCTTTGCTTTGGTGGTATGTAGAAACACACTTTGGAGGTGGGGATCCTCATGATTCCTTGAGATTGAATGTGAGCCTATCATTTGGTGTCGTGGATCCCCATGCTAGTGTTAGGCTTCATTCTTCACCATGGATCAAATATTGAATTCAATGGCTAGGATGAGTTTGAGCCTTTTATAAACAGGCCTTCTTCTTGAAGACAATTCTTACACTCATTTCTCTTAGCTTGGTGGTGCCTTAGTTTTAAAAATTCCAAGAGGTGGGTGGTTCTATCCCTCAGAAGAGCACTTTGGTTTTATTTCCTTTTATTTTGTTTTTTTGTATATAGATATTCGTAAGTCTACTTGGTTACTAAAAAATGTCTCTTTATACCCTCTTTCTTCTTGTAGGCGTGTGGTGCGAGGCATGAAGGTACCGGTTATGCTTCACGTTGTTTGGTGCAAGGAGTTGAGGCAGAGGCGGTGGTGGACATCCTTCATGATTACGAGCCTCCAATAATTGTGCCTTACCTATTCGAGGTATCCCTCGACCATTCCTTTAATATTTTCATGCTTGGGGGGTTTAAGTTACCATTAAGGAGTGGTGTTGTTTTAACCCCAACACCCCTTCACGCGGTGCCCTGTGCTTGCATCCATTAGTATGTTCACCTTACGCACACACTACCATGCCCCATAGTTGACCCTCCTTTTATGCATAAGTGTCAAGGGGTTTTAAACCTGCTCTTTTGTATCTTGTAGCACCTCATACACTACACACACATTTGCACCCGTGCTCTTCATAAGACGTCGTCCCATGGCTTTTGATGGGTCATCTAGCGTACCTCCTTGTGTTGAACCCATAGAGTTATCTTTGTTAGATTCAGAGCCACCTATAAATAACCCACACCACGTAAACGAGATCTTAAGGAAGGCCCGCATGTATCATTTGAAGCGATTAACCGCCCTTAGGAAAAAAATTTGGGTTTTTGAAAGCGAGATAGACTGTGTTTCGAGGGGTGTGGGGGCTGCTTCTTCTAGGGATCTTGACGACTACATTGCTAGTCTTAGAGCGAGTCTCTTGGACTTACAAACAGAGCTGACATTTATGGAAGAGAATCTTCTGCCTGAACCTTCACCCCATGGTTCTCCTCTTTATGAGGAAGCTTTCTATAGCGATTTCGAAGCCACCTCTGGATCCCCTCAACCACTGTCCATAGAGTATCCATTTCTAATGCTTCCACCTCCAAAAATTAGGTGTAAAACTCCCGTGGGAAAACAGTAGCAGAAATGTGAATGGAAGGTAAAATGCCTAGTACTAACGTCACCCTTTTCTTTTGGTCTTGCAAATATGTCAAAGAGAGATTGTCAAAACTTGGCGCCTGAGAATCCGAACTCCGATCCCCTACTAGTGGCTTCACTTGTCTCCCATATGTCAGAGAATAAATTAATGTAACTAATAGAGAAGTACTACATAAGTGATGAGTTCCAATGCTATGTGCCCACTTCTACGTGTTGGGCACATGAGCCACCCGTTGGTTTTATGGCGTTTAGTGAACATATATTGAAGGCGGGAGGCATGATTCCTCTCCATCCGTTCTTTGAAGAGGTACTGAAGTACTTCGGGCTTACTCCACTTCAGCTAGCACCAAATAGTTGGCTGACTCTCAGCTGCCTATATATGGCATATATGAGATGCGTGGGTCGCGCTCCCATGGCGAAGGAGGTGCACTTCATGTATAACCTCATGCCGACTCCTAATTTGAAGGGCTTCTATTTTTTGCAGAAGGCCAACACCCAGGTTCTGTTGATAGAGGGTGGTGTCTCTAATCTTGGTTCGTGGAAACAAGAAATTTTCTTCATTATGGGCTACCCCTTGGTTCGTGAATGCTTTCTCACCTCTCCAAGTAAGCGTCATATCTCTTTTCATTCATTTGTTTTTCTTTTTCATTGTTGTTAGGCTGACAATTGAGTTGGTGGTTCAGGGGACCTCTCTCCTCCAAAAATATATGCTCAACAACTTCTTTGTACGGAGGACTTGGCCAAGATTGACGTCATGGAGAAGATGGCAGCTTACCTTTTTACTATGGCAAACCTTAACACCTATGGTCTCTCTGGCGTCTCCAATCAGGATTTTCTATGGCATGTTACAGTGTTGTAGAAAAAGGTCCTTCCAATAGGCTCCAACTCATCTAGCGGAGATGAAAATTGGGTTCAAGATGAACCTTCTCTTGAGTCCAATCGGCCAGCCCACGCGTCTTCTGCTGCTGTGGAACCAGATACATCCTCCCATTCGCGAGCTATACTTTCCAATCCAGGGCACTTTTTCTTTCCCTCTTATGACCTCATGAGGGAGGCATGGAGCGTGAGGCTCTACTGTGTGGCCGAGGCATGATGGCCTCATGAGGCGCCTGTTGTGTGGGCGACGCGTGACGAGGCTTTCCATGCACCAGGGGTGCGCGAGGCACTGTCAAGTGTGCGACGCAAGTTCGCCAATCCATGCGAGATGCTATAGGGACGAGCCTGCTTGAGGCGCGCCTGGAGCAGGTCGATCCATGTGAGGCGCACCCGAAGTGAGCTTGTGCGAGGCAGCTAGTGATTCTATGCTTCATTTTATATTTCTACTCTCATAGTGCCTGAGCACCACTTCGAAAGACCAATGGGGCTTTAGACATGATTGCTTTGGACCTTCAAGGGACCTTAGACATGAGATGTGGGTCTTTCACCGGTGTGGAAATTTTAGCATCCACATACTTTTGAAGCGTCGAACTATGAAACACATTGTGTACGGCCGACAATGTCGGAGGTAAGGCCAATCTATAGGCCACCTGACCAATCTTCTCCAGGATCTCAAACGGTCATACAAACCTAGGGCTAAACTTGGTTTTCTTTCCAAATATCTTCACCCTTTTTCATGGTGAAACTCTAAGGAAGATATAGTCTCCCAATTAGAACTCCACGTTCCTGCGCTTCAGATCTGCATAACTTTTTTGTCTACTCCAAGATGCGAGCATCCGAGCTTTAATCTTCTTAATTGTCTCATTGGTCCTCTGAACTACCTCAAGACCCAAGCATCTCATTTCTCTCGTCTCATCCCAGTGAATGGGAGATCTACATATCTTACTATACAACATCTCATAAGGAGTTATTGTAATGGTCGACTGATAGTTGTTATTGTAGGAAAACTCTATCAAAGGCAAATACTTACTCCAGGAATCTTCAAAGTCCATTACATATGCTCGCAACATGTCCTCTAATATCTAAATCATCCTCTTTGATAGAAAGTAAGCTGATTTGGTATACAGATCCACAATGACTCATACCGAATCATGCTGACCCATGCACTTGGGTAACTCAGCCACAAAATCAATGTGATATCCTCATATTTTCACTCTGGGATATCCAGAGGTTGTAATAGCTTTGCTAGTCTCTATTACTCAACTTTCAGTTGCTGACATGCTAGGTATTTAGTTCCACAAACCAATTATACCCCTCTTTATCCCAGTTCACCAATACAAAGTCTTTAAACCCCGTTACGTCCTTTCAGTGCCTGGATGTAATAAAATGGTATAGTATGTGACTCCCCTCAAAATTTCCCATCTAATACAACATCTATAGAAATACAAAGCCAACTCTTATACCTCAACAAATCCATCTCTAAAATCGTATAGTCCTTAGCTACTTCAGCTAGGATGTCCTCTCTATGTCTCATCAATTGAGAATCACTTGTCTAACCTTTATTTGTTCTCTCTAGGTATCTGTTCTAAACTGAATAACTATCCTAGATCCCTCTGGCTTAAATCATCTGCCATTACATTAGTTTTTGTTTTGACAAAAAATTAAGCACTAGAGTAGTAATCAATCGTTGCTTCAACTCCTAGAAGTTGTTCTCAAATCTGTCTTTTGACCATACAGACCTCAAATTGTTACATGTCCATTATGTTAATAGTGTAGAAATCCTTGAGGATTCTTCTATAAAACACTGGTAATACCTCCTCACTCCAAGGAAACTTCTAATCCCAAAAGCATTCATGGGCTTAGCCCATTTCTAAATTCCTCAACTCTGATTGGATCCACCTCAAGTCCATTCTTGTTAACAATGTGACTAAAGAATGTCACTTGAAATAACCAGAACTTGTGCTTCTTTGATTTGACATACAATATGTGTTCCTTCTATCTCTGTACTATCTACTAGAGATCCTGCCCATACTCTGTCTCTGACTGAGAGTTAATCAGAATACTGTCGGTGGAGATCATCACAAATATGTCTGGATAAGCCTGAAACATAGTGTTCATTAAATCCATAAAAGCCTGTATGGAAAGTCATCTTCAATATGTCTTCTTTTTCTTCTTTGCTCCCCCAGCTGGTAATAACCAGATCGAAGATCAACTTGAAGAAATCTTGTTTTGTCCCACAACTGATCAGATAAATCATCAATCCCTAATAGCAATTACTCGTGCCTAATGACCAACTTGCTCAATTATCTATATTCAACACACATCCTCAATGTAACGCCCTGGATAGCCAAGACTGTTACACTGTGTGTTTTAAATAGAGTTAGTGTATCTAAACGAGTCTCTCTTGGCCATAAACGTGTAACTAAACGTGATTAACGACTTAGGGTTAAATTTTTTGGTAAAAAGGAATAGTCACTTCATTAAAACATTAAGTGCGTACTTGGGATCCAAAAATAAACATTTACAAAATCGTTTACAGTTCCAAAAAGGGTAATGACAACTCAAAAGTTACAAGCAACCGACCTAGGCAGCAAAATAGGGTTTGACCCTAGTTCCTCTGAGAAACCCTGGCCGCGGTGGTCGAGCAGATGCATATGTACACGTCGCCACTGAAGCTCTCCAACTCATGGTTGGTCCAGACTCTCTTTCCCCTTACCTGCACCACATAGCACCCGTGAGCCAAGGCTTAGCAAGAAAACTTAAACATACTCATAAGCAATTAACGACATATCACAAAATCCTAATAAGCATGCCTAGCATTAATAACCCTACTCATGCATGCATTCTACTCAGATAAGTTACTAATATGTCATACTAAGGCATTGCCTAAAAAAATGACTAATAAGCCATACGGGGCCAAGTTCCCTAGGATATGGGACAATGGAGTCACCCCGGGGCCCATTGCTCTATCATTTGCATAACAAGCCTTGGAGCTGGCCCAACGTACCTGGAACTTTAGTTTTCCAAAGACCATTGGGTCGGACAAGCGTATGACATGCTCCTGATTAGGCCTAACCATATCGATCAGCACTCGGCGCACTATTGCCGCTCTTGATTTATAAGTCAATGTTTCTCAATAAAATAATACAAACATGCATACAACATTTAACAATTACCCACATACAAAGTATACAAGCATGCTTAATCAAGTAATCACAAGCACAATCATAATCATGCTCATTCACAGGGTTCCGAGCCCTAGTCAAACCTATGTTTAACAACCGGGCCACATACATCATGTATTGGGTGCAGTTTTCTTACCTCTGGTCTAAGCACGAGTTAACTAACAACGACCCCCGAGCACGATCCTGTCCTGAGCCCTAGCGGTACCCTAGTCACAACCATAATAAGTGATATCCACCAATATTGAATAAATAAAGACTTCTAGACTGAGTCCTAGCCTCCAAGACCTCGATTCTACTAAATTGGGTAGTGAGGGGTGCCACGACTCTCCACAAGTTAGAGAGCCCAGCCCTCGATTACACTAGACACGCACCGCGACACACCCTACCTAGTGCCATGGCACCAAGGTGGTTTAAGGCACTCCCTTGGCCTCTGAGTTCACGAAGGCCGCGACGCGAACCCACGAACCTAGTTTTTCAAGCTTTGTTCCTAAGCCAATTCCCCCATAATTCACCCCAAAGTGGCACCAAACCCATAATTCAGACTCAAAACATCATTAATACATCCAGAGCAGTACATATACCTAAAATCTAAACCAAAAATCTCATCACAAGCCCAACCTAATTCCTTGAATTCAAAAATCAAAACACTCAAGAAAAACCAGACCAAACTTAATCAAAACAAGGGTTAGAGCTTACCTCAGTTGGTATAAACGACCCTAGGTTGCTGCTACCTAACTCGTAGCACCAAACTCCAAGCTTTAGCTTCAAAATTCTCAAAGAATTCCACTGCACATGAAGAGAACTTAGAGAGAAAGTGATCACCGAGAGAGAAAGAGATTACTTTGTTACTTTTTTCAGAGTAGCCTCAAGTGACTAAGTCAATGCTTCAAAATGAAAGGACCAAAATACCCCTTGCCCACTAATGCCCTCTCCCATGCCCTCAAGGGAAAATGAGTCTTTTACCACTTTTAACCGTTAATCATAATTAACGTCTCATAATTCCCGTTACCTCCAATATCCTCGAATAATCTCTAAACAATTTCCCATTACCCGATAAGTCTCGGTAATGTACTAAATTATTAAAATACCCCTAGGCTCACCCCGAGGTGGGTATTTGACCCAGTTATGACTAAATCGCTAACTGCTCCCTAGGATTGACTCGTGCTGGATAACCCAAATATATCTACATAATAATGTGGTGTAAATCTTAAAACACACATGTATTCAAATATTCCATCAATGGGCCAAAATTACAAAAATGCCCTTCTAATAAGAAACTGGCTCCCATGCATGCTTAATACACCTAAACATGCCAATATAGTCATATTATAAGACAACTCACATAATAATGCAATTAAATCAATTATTACCCTCCTGACCCCCTAACCAAGGCACTAAGCCTTATTAGGGAAATTGGGACGTTACAACTATCCCTTTCTTACAGAAATTTTGTCCTCAAAATTTTACCTGAACAGCTTGGGATGTTGATCCCGCATGTTGGACTCTAATTCCCAGGTCTCTTCCTCGACCTTGTTGTTCCTCCATAATGATATAACCAAAGGTATGGTTTTGTTCTTTAGTACCTTATCCTTTCTGCTAGTATCTAGATCGGCTATTCTTCATAAGAAAGATCTGTCTGTAGCTCTATATCTTCGTAACTCAACACATGAGTAACATCAGACACATACTTCCGAAGTGTCGAAATATGAAACACATTGTGTACGGCCGACAGTGCCAGAGGTAAGGCCAATCTATAGGGCACTTGACCAATCCTATCCGTGATCTCAAATGGTCCTAAAAATCTAGGGCTTAACTTGCCCTTTTTTTTCTAATATCTTCACCCCTTTCCATGGTGAAACTCTAAGGAAGAAATAGTCTCCCACTTGGAACTTCACGTTCCTACGCTTCAGGTCGGCATAACTTCTCTGTCTACTCTGAGAAGCGAGTATCCAAGCTTTGATATTCTCAATAGCCTCGCTGGTCCTATGAACTGCCTCATGACCCAAGTATTGCCTTTCTCCCATCTCATCCCAGTGAATGGGGTATCTACATTTCCTACCATACAAAATCTCATAAAGAGCCACTCCAATGGTTGACTGGTAGCTGTTATTGTAGGAAAACTCTATCAAAGCCAAATACTTACTCCAGGATCTTTCAAAGTCCAGCACACATGCTCGCAACATGTCCTCTAATATCTGTATCATCCTCTCAAATTGTCCATCTGTCTGAGGATTATAAGCGTTGCTAAACTTCAGCTATGTACCCATACCCTTCCGCAAACTTCCCCCAAATGTAGAAGTAAATGTGGGGTCCCGACTGACACAATCGACCTCAAAGCCCCATGAAGGCACACTATCTCTCTCACATAGAGATCTGCATGTTGATCAACTCTATAAGTTGTCCTCACTAGTAAAAAGTGAGCTGATTTGGTGTATTGATCCACGATAACCCACATAGAATAAAGTTGACCCACGGTCCTGGGTAACCCAACCACAAAATCCATTGTAATATCCTCCCATTTCCATTATGAGATATCCAGAGGCTGTAATAGCCATGCTGGTTGATGCTCAGCCTTGACCTACTAACATGTCAAGCACTTAGCCATATATTCAGTCATGTCCCTCTTCATCCCAGACCACCAATATAGCGATCTCAAATCCTGATACATCTTCGTGGTGCCTGGATGCAAAGAGTATGGGGTGGTATGAGATTCATCTAGAATCTCCAGCCTGATAACAATGTCCATCGGAACACAGATCCGACCCTTGTATATCAACAAACCCATATATGGCACTATATAGTCCCTAGCCATTCCAGCTAGGAGGTCCCTTCTGATTCTCATCAGCTGCAAATCACTCAACTGACCTTCCTTCATCCTCTCCAAAAGTGTAGACTGTAGTGTAATGTTGGCCAACTGGCCCACCACCAACTCTATTCCAGCTCTGGTCATATCTTCTGCCAATTCCTTGGATATCTGTCTCGCACTGTATAATTGTCCCAGACCTTTCCAGCTTAAGGCATCTGCCACCACGTTGGCCTTTCCTGGGTGATACAGGATTTCACAGTCATAATCCTTCACCAACCCCAGCCAACGCCTCTGCCTCATGTTTAGGTCTTTCTGCAAGAAGAAGTACTTCAAGCTCTTGTGATGCCTCCACACCTTTAATGAAAAGACCACTGTTGCTAACTCCAGATCATTAGTAGGGTACCTCTGCTCATATTCCTTCAGTTGACGTGATGCATAGGCAATCACCTTCCCTGTCTGCATAAGAACACAACCCAAACCCTATCTCGAGGCATCACAATACGCTACAAACTTTTCCCGGTCTGTTGGAAGACTCAGAGCTGTAGCTGTAATCAATTGCTGCTTCAACTCCTGGAAGTTGTTGTAACGCTCTACTACCTTAGAGTTGTTACTAAGTGGGTTTAAAATGTGCAATCAACTCGCTAAATGAGGTTTTAATAATAAAAGTGTTATTAAACAAAAAGTCAAGGCTGTAATCTTTAAAAGTACTCTATTTCATTAAAGGTTCAAAAGTTTAACATATGGGATCCCAAAATGAGGTTTGCAAAATATTTACAGTTCAAAAAAGGGTTACAGATGACTAATTATTAAAAACATAGTTTATTACAGCCATTTCTCAAAATGCCCCCAACCAAAGCAGTTGGGCAAGCCAAACATGTATGCGCCGCCCCCACGCTCTCCTTACTCATGGCTGGTTGACTTTCCCTTTTCCTTTACCTGCAACACAGAGCACCCGTGAGCCGAAGCTCAGCAAGAAAACTCAAACAGCACATAACATATGCATATCGTATAACCATTATGTCAGATAATCCACAAATAAACAAATAGTCTATAAGATTTAAACACATATACGGCCATGCCGTCCCAGAAACGTTACCAAAGCCTGGGTTCTCGGTCCACACCGTAAGGATATCCCATGTATCCATTGGGGTCTCACCCTAACCATAAGCACTCCACGTGCTAAGTGATATTCCCGGCCCCACTGTCGTTCTCGGCCCCTCGCCGTTCTCGGCACCTTTGCCGTTCACGCTACTATATCCACACATATAGCATACTTAAATAGCATTCAGGCATATAATAACTCAAACAAATCTACATCCTAGCAATAATGTAATCTAGGGCCATGCCCTGGAACAATGCTATGGGCCCATGCCCTGATCCACGAGTGTTACAGTTTTCTTACCTGTATCCCGAGCTTCACAATGCACCAAAGCCTCGAGCAAGGTCCTCTATCCCGAGCCTTTCCGAAGACCTAGTCACAACACATATAATACATCCTTTAATATTAACCAATCCAAAACAACTTCCCAGGACCAATCCCACACTCTCAGAATCCCTAAATTCCTAAAACAATACATCGGAAACATCCCCCGAACCCCCGGAGCAAAAGCCCAAAATTGCAAAATTCCTTGTTCTGAAAATAGCCTAGCGCCGCAGCGCTGCCCTTGAGGGCCGTGGCGCCCAACAAGTCAGAGAGCATCCCCCATCCCAGAAACTGCCTCGCGCCGTGGCACCAAAGAACAGGGCCATGGCGCCCCTTCGCGAACCCAGAAATCTGGGTTTTCCCCTGCGTTTTTCCCGAACCAAAACACCTCCAACTCAACCCAAACACATACCTAAACCCCAAAACAAATTTAAAACCTCAAATAAACTATCTAACAACCTATAAACACCATCCACGAACATAAACACATAGCACTCCCATAAATCACACTTGATTCCAAATTTCAATAGTTCAAACCAGTAAGTTTAGAAACTCAGACCAAAGCCTACAAAATCCTAAACCATACTTCAAATTCCTTAAGCCACAACAGAAATAAACTTCATAATTGCACATAATTCTTACCTCAAGTGGAGAATTCAACCTTAAACTCCCTTGATTCCAGCTCCAAGCTAAGCCTTTTGATTTCACAAGCTGAATTCTCAAACAAACCAGCCACAAACCATCTTTCAATTCCAACCTAATTTCTATAGACACTTGCTAAAACACAGAAATTTCATAGATACAACTTACCGCTGACCAATCTTAACTTCTGTTTGGTTTAATTGCTTCAAACTACTTTGATTCCTCCTCCTAGGTTTCAAACTCAGCTTCCTTCTTGTTCTCCTCTTTCCTTCTAGCTTTTTCTTCTAATTTCAGCATAAACCAACATATGACGAAGTGTAATACGTATTCCCTTTTTCCTTTACCTGAAGTAATCTAAATCCTTGCCTAATGACCACTTTACCCTTCCATCTATTTCCCCTTCCAACTAAACCTCAAGGCCCTTTTTGTCATTCATACTTCCTTACAATTCTACCACTTCTTTCATCTAAACTTGTTACTCTCAGCAGTTACTAATGGTTACTCAGGTTACTCAATCACCAATAACCATTAACCACTAATTCTCAATTCAACTTACGAAATTCCCAAAATACCCCTAGGCTCCTCCCGAGCCGGGTATAAAATCCCATTGTGACTTTTAAGTTAACTAGCTCCTAGGACCGTCTCGGCACGTGCATCACAATAATATCACCACACTCACATGGTACAAATCACATAACGCAATTATCACATTTATGCCCTCAGCGGGCTAAAATTACCAATTTACCCCTAGCATACAAACGGGGTCCACATGCATATTTATACCACCTAAACATGCATTCTAATCACATATTCATTCAAATTCATATATTATCACGTTAATTCACTTATTGCCCTCCAGGCATGCTAATCAAGACCTTATTAGCAACTTGGGGTGTTACAATTATCCCCTCCTTACAAGAATTTCGTCCTCGAAATTACCTGAACAACTCGGGATACCGCTCTCGCATATCAGACTCAAGTTCCCACGTCGCCTCTTCAACCTTGCTGTTCCTCCACAGTACTTTAACCAAGGCGATGGTCTTGCTCCGCAAGACTTTGTCCTTCCTATCAAGAATCTGAACAAGATTCTCCTCGTATGATAAATCCTTATCCAACTCCAAGTTCTCATAGCTCAACACATGAGTAGTATTTGATACATATCTCTGAAGCATGGACACATGTATGAACCCCTGATAGTGCTGGAGGCATTGCTAATCTGTAAGCTACCTCTCCAACTCGTTCTAGAACCTCAAAGGGGCCAACAAACCTGGGGCTCAGCTTGCCCCGAACACCAAATTGCTTCACTCTTCTCAAGGGTGAAACCCTGAGGAATACATGATCGCCGACCTGAAACTCTACACTCCTGCGTCTCGGATCTGAGTAAGTCTTCTGACGACTCTGGGAGGCGAGCATATGAGCTCTAATCTTCTCAATTGCCTCATTGGTCCTCTGAACCATCTCAGGACCTAAATATCTTCTCTCACCTGTCTCATCCCAGTGTATCGGTGACTTTCACTTCCTCCCATAAAACATCTCATACGGAGCCACTCCGATAGTCGCCTGGTAGCTATTGTTATACGAGAACTCAATCAATGGGAGATACTTACTCCAAGATCCCCCAAAGTCCAACACACAGGCTTGTAACATATCCTCCAATATCTGAATCGTCCTCTCAGACTACCCATCTGTCTGAGGATGATAAGCGGTACTGAACCGTAGCTGTGTGCCCATTGCCTTCTGCAGGCTCTCCCAAAACTTGAAGGTGAAGGTGGGGTCTCTATCGGATACTATCGACCTCGGAGCCCCATGAAGTCAAACAATTTTCTTTACATACAGCTCAGCATACTGCTCCACAGTATAAGTTGTCCTCACAGATAAAAAGTGGGCGGACTTAGTATACCTGTCTACAATCACCCACACTGAATCATGCTGACCCACGGTCTTCGGCAACCCAACCACAAAGTCCATGGTGATATCCTCCCATTTCCACTCGGGAATCCCTAGAGGCTGCAATAACCCTGCTGGCCTTTGATGTTCAGCCTTGATCTGCTGACAAGTTAAGCACCTAGCCACATAGTCCATCACATCCCTCTTCATGCCTAACCACCAGTACAAAACTTTCAAGTCTTGGTACATCTTCGTAGTACCTGGGTGTAGGGAATAGGGAGTGGTATGAGACTCATCTAGAATCTCCCGTCGAATATCTGGATCAATCGGAACACAAATCAGTCCCTTGTACTTCAATAAGCCCGTCTCTGAGATAGAGAAGTCCTTAATCGTTCCAGCTAGGACATTCTCCCTACGTTCAACTAATTGGGGATCCTTTCCCTGTGCCTCCTTAATCCTTTCAAGGAGCATGGACTGGAGAGTAACGTTGGCTAACCTACCAACCACTAACTCTATACCTGCTCTGGCCATCTCCTCGGCTAATCTGTCTGATACCTGCCTCAAACTATACAACTGACCTGGGCCCTTCCGGCTCAATGCATCAGCCACTACATTAGCCTTCCTAGGATGGTATAGGATGTCACAATCGTAATCCTTTCCCAACTCTAGCCACCGCCTTTGGCGCATATTCAGATCTTTCTGGGTAAAGAAATACTTTAAACTTTTGTGATCTGTATATATCTCGCACCTTTCGCCATATAGGTAATGTCTCCAAACCTTAAGTGCGAATACCACTGCAGTCAACTCCAGATCATGTGTGGGATATCTTTGCTCGTACTCCTTTAACTGCCTTGATGCTTAAGCTATTACCTTCCCAGATTGCATCAACACACATCCCAAACCCTGCCTAGAAGTGCCATTATAAACCACAAACTTCTCATTGTCTGTCGGTAGGCTCAACACTGGTGCAGTAATCAATCGCCGCTTTAATTCCTTGAAACTGTTCTCACACCGATCTGTCCACACATACTTGGTCTTCTTCCTTGTCAACTCTGTCAATGGAGTAGCAATTCTGGAGAACCCCTCTACAAATCGCCGGTAGTACCCCGCCAATCCAAGAAAACTTCTGACTTCAGGAACACTGCTCGGTCTAGGCCAATCTCTCACTGCCTCTATCTTACTTGGGTCAACTAGTATCCCCTCCTTACTAACGATATGGCCCATAAATGTAACTTGCGGTAACCAGAATTCGCACTTGCTAAACTTAGCATATAACTTATGCTCCCTCAATCGCTGCAATACTAGACGCAGATGATGCTCATGCTCTGTCTCTGACTGGGAGTATACTAGTATATCTTCGATAAATACAATCATGTACTTATCCAGGTAGTCCTTGAAAATTCTATTCATCATATCCATGAAAGCTGCTGGGGCATTGGTTAATCCGAAGGACATAACCAGAAATTCATAGTGCCCATACCTGGTCCGAAAAGTAGTCTTTGGTATGTCCTCCTCCTTAATCCTCAACCGATGATAGCCTGACCGGAGATCAATCTTCGAAAACACCATACTCCCCTGTAGTTGATCAAATAAATCATCAATCCTAGGCAGTGGATACTTATTCTTAATGGTCAGCTTATTCAACTCCCTGTAATCAATGCACATCCTAAGCGACCCATCCTTCTTCTTAACAAATAGCACTGAAGCACCCCATGGTGAGAAACTCGGTTTAATGAACCCTAAATCCAATAGCTCCTGTAACTGAATCTTCAACTCTTTTAACTCTGCCAGAGCCATTCTATAGGGTGCCCTGGAAACTGGCTCCACCCCCGGTGCCAACTCTATGACGAACTCAATCTCTTGCTGTGGCGGCAATCCTGACAAGTCTGCTGGGAACAAGTCTGGAAACTCACACACCAATCTGGTTTCATTCGGTCCCACTGTCACCACCTTAGAGGTATCTACAACACTCGCTAGGAATCCTCTGCAACCTTCCTGCATCAGGTCTCTAGCCTTCAGTGCCGAAATCATAGGCACTTGCGGTCCAATCACCGTCCCCACGAACACAAAAGGTACCTCACCTTCTGGTTCAAAAGTCACCATATGCCGCTTGCAATCAATTGTTGCTCCATACCTTGTTAACCAATCTATCCCTAATATCATATCAAAATCATCCATGTCTAACTCAACCAGATCAACAAACAATTCTCTACCATCTATCTCTACTGGTAATGCTCTAACCCACCTTCTAGAGACTACCAGTTCTCCTATTGGCAACAAATTTTGAAAACCCCTAGCATACACAATACTAGGTCTACAAAGCTGGTCTATCACCCTAGCAGATACAAATGAGTGGGTAGCCCCTGAATCAATCAATCCAGTATACAAAGAACCAGCACTAGAGATCTAACCTGTCACAACTGAGGGACTAGCCTCCGCCTCAGTCTGAGTCAAAGCGAATACCCTGCCGGGAGCGAGACTGTCTCCCTTCTTTGGCTCTTCTTTCTTAGCTTGTGGGCAATCTTTCTTCAGATGGTTGGCACTCCCACAGATAAAACATGCTCTAATCCGGCACTCACCCTGATGTCGTCGTCGGCCTCGAGGACACACTGGAAAGCTACTCCAGTTGTCACCTCCTCCCTGACAACCACCAACAGAACCTCGTACCCTCCTATCAGAACTAGGAGGAACAAATGAATCTGGAACCCTTCTCTTGTGCTCGCTGGGGCCACTGCCCCGACTAGACCCAACAAAAGGAGGCACCGTCCTCCTGGCATCGCGCCTAACAGCGCTGTCCTTCCATATCTGATCCTCAGCCCTCTCTGCAGTAAGGGCCTTATCCACTGCTTGAGCATAAGTAGTAGTCTCTGGAATCAACGTAATATTCACATCACGGGCGATCATCACATTCAACCCTCGTGTAAATCTATCTCTCCTGGCCGCATCCGTCGGCACTAAGTTTGGCGCAAACTTCGCAAATCTGTCAAATCTCAGGGCGTACTCTGTAACTGACAACCTGTTTTGAGTCAGGTTGATAAATTCATCCACCTTCGCAGCCCGAACTGCTATGTTGTAGTATTTATCATTGAAGATACTCTTAAATTCCTCCCATGTCATAACTGTAACATTCCTCCACTGACTCACCACATCCCACCAGATGCGGGCATCCTCCCTAAGCATGTAGCTTGCACAAGCCACCCTTTCATTTCCTTCGACCCTCATAAAGTCTAAGATCAAAGAAATCATATTCATCCACTGCTCTGCCCGCAGTGGGTCCGATCCACCCTCAAAGGTGGGAGGTTGTTGCTTCTTGAATCTTTCGTACAAGGGTTCCCACCTGTTCTCAATCAGAGGCTGAACCGGCACTGGCGCCACATTCTGCTGTATTGGTAACCTTGTAACCTGTGGAGGGGCCTGTTGCCTCATCTGACGGAGTTCTTCCTCTGTTCTTTGCAATCTAGCCTCCATTTTGGCTAATATCTGTTGCCAGTTCTGTGGGGCTGGTGGAGGGTCCTGACCCTGATTGTCATCCTCGGCCCGACTGCCGCGGAGTCTAGATGATTGCCGATGCATTACAACTATATGCCTGCAATCAGTGACACCGCTCATCAGGCATGATAACAAGATCCAATTCCACCTCTCAATCTCAACAACAAACCAAGATCAACAACCTAGATAACATACAAATAACATATAGCACACAACGAGCCTTGCCCCGACATCATGCATATGCTATTTCACTCATCATGCTCTTTATAAACTAAGCAGGCAAACAAGGCATTCAAACACATACTCAAGTATATTAATCAACCATACCAATCAACCCTGAGTCGAGCTTTTCAATGGCAGCGCGCGTACATGTTCGGTCAATCTTTAGAACCAATAAACCTTGGCTCGCTCTGATACCAAGTTGTAACGCCCTACTACCTTAGAGACATTACTAAGTGGGTTTATAATGTGCAATCAACTCGCTAAACGAGGTTTTAATAATAACAGTGTGATTAAACAAAAAGTCAAGGCTGTAATCTTTAAAAGTACTCTATTTCATTAAAGGCTCAAAAGTTTAACATATGGGATCCCAAAACGAGGTTTGCAAAATATTTACAGTTTAAAACAGGGTTATAGATGACTAATTATTAAAAACATAGTTTATTACAGCCATTTCTCAAAATGCCCCCAAACAAAGCAGTCGAGCAGGCCAAACATGTACGCGTCGCCCCCACGCTCTCCGTACTCATGGCTGGTTGACTTTCCCTTTGCCCTTACCTGCAACACAGAGCACTCGTGAGCCGAAGCTCACCAAGAAAACTCAAACAACACATAACATATGCATATCATATAACCATTATGTCAGATAATCCACAGATAAACAGATAGTCTATAAGAATTAAACACATATACGGCCATGCCGTCCCAGAAGCGTTACCAAAGCCTGGGTTCTCAGTCCACACCGTAAGGGTATCCCATGTATCCTTTGGGGTCTCACCCTAACCATAAGCACTCCACGTGCTAAGTGATATACCCAGCCCCACTGCCGTTCTCAGCCCCTCGCCGTTCTCGGCTCCTTTGCCGTTCACGCTACTATATCCACACATATAGCATACTTAAACAACATTCAGGCATATAATAACTCAAACAAATCTACATCCTAGAAATAATGTAATCTAGGTCCATGCCCTGCAACAACATTATGGGCCCATGCCCTGATCCATGGGTGTTACAGTTTTCTTACCTGTATCCCGAGCTTCACAATGCACCAAAGCCTCGAGCACGGTCCTCTATCCCGAGCCTCTCCGAAGACCTAGTCACAACACATATAAAACATCCTTTAATATTAACCAATCCAAAACCACTTCCCGGGACCAATCCCACACTCTCGGAATCCCCAAATTCCTAAAATAATACATCAGAAACATCCCCCGAACCCCCAGAGCAAAACCCAAAATTGCAAAATTCCTTGTTCTGAAAATAGCTTAGGGCTGTGGCGCTGCCCTTGAGGGCCGCGGTGCCCAGCAAGTCAGAGAGTATCCCCCATCCCAGAAACAGCCTCGCGCCGCGGCGCCAAAGAACAGGGCCGCGACGCCCCTTCACAAACCCAGAAATCTGTGTTTTCCCCTGCGTTTTTCCCGAACCAAAACACCTCCAACTCAACCCAAACACATACCTAAACCCCAAAACCAATTTAAACCCTCAAATAAACTATCTAACAACCTATAAACACCATCCACAAGCATAGACACATAGCAGTCCCATAAATCACACTTGATTCCAAATTTCAATAGTTCAAACCAGTAAGTTTAGAAACTCAGACCAAAGCCTACAAAAACCTAAACCATACTTCAAATTTCTTAAGCCACAACAGAAATAAACTTCATAATTGCATAGAATTCTTACCTCAAGCGTAGAATTCAACCTTAAACTCCCTTGATTCCAGCTCCAAGCTAAGCCTTTTGATTTCACAAGCTGAATTCTCAAACAAACCAGCCACAAACCATCTTTCAATTCCAGCCTAATTTCTATAGAAACTTGCTAAAACACAGAAATTTCAGAGATACAACTTACCTCTGACCAATCTTAACTTCTGCTTGGTTTAATTGTTTCAAACTACGTTGATTCCTCCTCCTAGGTTTCAAACTCAGCTTCCTTCTTGTTCTCCTCTTTCCTTCTAGCTTTTTCTTCTAATTTCAGCATAAACCAACATATGACTAAGTGTAATACGTATTCCCTTTTTCCTTCAGCTGAAGTAATCTAAATCCTTGCCTAATGACCACTTTACCCTTCCATCTATTTCCCCTTCCAACTAAACCTCAAGGCCTTTTTGTCATTCCTACTTCCTTACAATTCTACCACTTCTTTCATCTAAACTTGTTACTCTCAGCAGTTACTAATGTTTACTCAGGTTACTCAATCACCAATAACCATTAACCACTAATTCTCAATTCAACTTATGAAATTCCCAAAATACCCCTAGGCTCCTCCCGAGCCGGGTATAAAATCCCATTGTGACTTTTAAGTTAACTAGCTTCCTAGGACTGTCTCGGCACGTGCATCACAATAATATCACCACACTCACGTGGTACAAATCACATAACGCAATTATCACATTTATGCCCTCAGCGGGCTAAAATTACCAATTTACCCCTAGCATACAAACGGGGTCCACATGCATATTTATACCACCTAAACATGCATTCTAATCACATATTCATTCAAATTCATATATTATCATGTTAATTCACTTATTGCCCTCCAGGCATGCTAATCAAGACCTTATTAGCAACTTGGGGTGTTACAGTTGTCCTCACACCTATCTGACCACACAAGTTTCTGATTCTTGTGTGTCAGTTTCGCCAATGGGGTAGCAATCCTTGAGAACCCTTCCCCAAAACGCCTGTAATAACCTACCAATCCAAGGAAAATCCTGATCTTAGAGGCGTTCCTTGGACTTGGCCAATTTCTGACTGCCTCAATCTTAGTTGGGTCAACCTTGATCCCATCTCTACTGACAATGTGACCAAGAAAAGTCACCTCCGGTAACCAGAACTCACATTTCTTGAACTTCGCATACAGTTTGTGTTCCCTCAGCCTCTACAGAACAAACCTGAGATGTTTCTCATGTTCTGCCTTTAGCTGAGAATAAATCAGAATATCTTTGATGAAGACGATCACAAAGCGATCTAGATAATATTTGAACACCTTGTTCATCAGTTCCATAAAAGCTGCCGAGGCATTAGTCAAACCAAATGACATGAAAAGAAACTCATAATGCGTATCTGGTACGAAAAGCAGTCTTCGGTATATCTCCCTCCTTGATACTCAGCTGGTGATAACCAGATAAAAGATCTATCTTTGAGAGTATTGTCTTACCTTGCAACTGATCAAACAGGTCATCTATCCTTGGCATAGGATACTTATTCTTGATTGTTAACTTTTTCAATTCCCTGTAGTCAATGCACATCCTCAGAGAACCATCCTTCTTCTTTACAAATAGGACTGGTGCACCCCATGGTGAGAAACTAGGTCTAATAAAACCCAAGTCTAACAGATCCTGTAACTGTAACTTTAATTCTTTCAACTTTGCTGGGGCCAATCTGTACGGTGCCCTAGACATTGGCTCCATCTCTGGTGCCAGTTCAATAACAAACTCTATCTCTCTGTGTGGTGGAAACCCTGGTAAATCCTCTAGAATCACATCCAGAAACTCACAGACCAATCAAGTCTCTTCTGGTCCCACTGACACGACCTTAGTGGTATCTACCACACTGTCTAGGAGTCCTATGCAACCATCTCGCAATAGGTCTCTAGCCCTCAACACTGATATCATAGGTACACGGGGTCCATGCATAGTGACAATAAATATAAATGGATCCTCACCGTCAGACTCAAAGGTTACCATCTTCCTCTTGCAATCTATGGTTGCCCCATACTTCACTAACCAGCCCATACCACGAATCATGTCGAAATCAGTCATAACCAACTCTATCAAGTCAACTGATAACTCTCTGCAATCCACTGTCACTGGCAGTGATCTGGCTTATCATCTGGAAACTACTAACTCCCTAGTGGGCAATAAGGTTATAAACCCTACAACATAATAATCACATGGCCTACACAATTTATCAATAATCCTACTAGAAACAAAAGAGTGTGTAGCACCAGAATCAATCAAAACAGTATAAGTGGTTCAAGCACTGGAAAGTTGACCTGTCACTACTTAGGGACTAGCCTTAGCCTCTGCTTGTGTCAATGCGAACACTCGAGATAGAGTCGAGTTGTCCACCTTCCTTGGTTCTTCTTTCTTTACTCTCGAGTAATCTTTCTTTAGGTGTCCCATTATCTCGCACTGAAAGTAGGCCTTTGTCCAACACTCTCCCACATGGCGCCTCCTACACCTGGCCCACTCTGGGTAAGTCCTCAAGCCCTTATTTTCGGCCCAGGGGCCTATCTGTATACCATGTGGTCTCTAGTCGAGGCCTAGAGCTGAAAAGGATTCTGGAGCCTTCCTTTTCTGATCACTGGGGCCCCGCCCCTAACTGAACCCATGAATAGAGGTCCCATCCTCCTAGTTTCTCTCCTGGCCACATTCTCGTGCTAGGTTTTGTTCTCTACGCCTTCTGCAGTATGGGATTTCTCTACCACCTGTGCATAATTCGTCACCCCAGACAAGGTGGTAATACAATCATCCCGGGCTATCATCGGATGTAGCCCCTAAAGGAATCTTTCCTTCCTTGTCCCATCAGTCGGTACCAAGTCTGCAGCAAACTTGGCCAATCTGTCAAATCTCAGTGCATACTTTGTCACTGGCATGTTTTCCTGAAGCAACTTACTAAACTCATCTGCCTTTGTAGCTCTAACTACATCATTATAGTACTTTTCATTGAACACCATTCTAAACTCCTACCAATCCATGGTATTCACGTTCCTGGTCTTCGATATCACTTCTCACAAGATTCGGGCATCCTCCCGAAACATATGGGTGGCACAGGCCACCCTCTCATTACCAACCACCCTCATAAAATACAGGATAGTGGTAACCATGCTCATCCACTGCCCTCAAAGACTGGAGGGTGGTTGCTTCCTGAACCTTTCATAGAGAGGTTCCCATATGTTCCAAGCCTTTGTCGACTGAATATTGTCGGTACCAACACAGGTGTCACCTCTGGTTGAATGATCCCTGCAGGAACCTATTGTTGTCTTAGGAGGCGGATCTCTTCTTCCTGCCTCTGTAACCTGGCTTACATATCAGTAAGCACTTGCTGCCAGTTCTCAGGGGCTGGCAGAGGGGTCTGACCCTGATTGTCATTCTCAGCCTATATTCCCTGGTCGGCTTGCAGATCTGATTGCCCTAGAAGCATACTTCCAAGCTTGTACCTTGCTGCAGTAATAAATTTGACCAGTTAGGTAGTAATAACTATACCTCTTACCGCCTTATGGTCCAAGACCGAACAAACAAACATTCACACTCAACAATCATGATAATACGCATGTCGGTTCATATTCATACTCAAACATGGTGCTAATAAGCACTTCCTGACATTTATAAGCAAACAATAATGATAATAAGCATTTTCTGGCATTCATAGACAAATAGTGATGCTAATAAGAATTTCTTTAACATTTAATAGTGCTAATAAAAATTTCTTAGCATACATGTACATATAACAACGCTGATAAGTGTTTCCATTGCATTCACAAACAGTATCAATTCTAATAAGCATTTCTTTATTAGTCATTCAACAGTCAAGGGTCAAGCCCTATCAAAATGTCTCATGCTCCCAAATAAGGTAGGCAGATAAGACATTTATATCCTATTTAAGCTATTAAGCACATAAACACATAAATAGCTACCAAACTCTGAGTCGAGCTTGTCTTTAGTGGTGAGTGTACATGCCCAGCCAGTGTTAAGAAACCCTTAACCTTGACACGCTCTGATACCAAGTTGTAATGCCCTGGATAGCCAAGACTATTACACTGTGTGTTTTAAATAGTGTTAGACTCTCTAAACGAGTCTCTTGGCCATAAATGTGTAACTAAACGTGATTAACAACTTAGGGTTAAATTTTTTGGTCAAAAGGAATAGTCACTTCATTAAAATGTTAAGTGCGTACTTGGGATCCCAAAATAAACATTTACAAAGTTGTTTACATTTCCAAAAAGGGTAATTACAACTCAAAAGTTACAAATAGCCGACCTAGGTGGAAAAATAGGGTTTGACCCTAGTTCTTCTTAGAAACCCCGGCCGTGGTGGTCGAGCAGCCACATATGTACACGTCGCCACCAAAGCTCTCCAACTCATGGCTGGTCCAGCTTCCGTTTCCCATTACCTGTACCACATAGCACCCGTGAGCCAAGGCTCAGCAAGAAAACTTAAACACACTTATAAGCAATTAATGACATATCACAGAATCATAATAAGCATGCCTAGTAGTAATTGTTGCGATATTTTTGCTATGCAAGTGCACACAGTCGTAATTTGTAATAAAATGGTAAAAACCAAGTATCGTCCTCAAGGACTGATTTATCAATTAGCAGTCAATTAATTTCTCTTTCTATTTGATCAAATAAAATTTGTTGATTTTTGCAAATACAGCAAGAGAAACTATAAAGTGCAGAAACAATAATTGAAAATTAAATGGAATAACAACTAATAGTAAAATCTTTGATAATTAACCATTGAAGAAACAATTAGGATATTTAATCTCATCAACTATCCTCCCTATTATTCCCTAATGCAAAGTATGAGTTCTTCTTCTTTTTACCTAATTCAATTAACAAGTTGATTTAGGAGCCTATAATCATACTATGAATTATAAACTCAACCTAGGTGACAATTTCCTATATTTCTATGGTAAATTGAACCACAAAGGTAGCATTAATCTTGACAACTTAATAAACAGTTACACAATTAATCCAGATACTTTCGTTCCAAATTAGAATTATGTCCAATATAACCACAGCAGATTTAAATCTCACTTCTCAGATTTTGACTTAAAAACATATATATATGACTAAAGATGGCCAATCAATAATCAGTCTATAAGAACATGTTATATGGAATTGAAGAAGATTGAAGAAGAAAAGAATTGAAATTGCATTAGTTCATAATAGGGATTCAAGTGACTCAATTAAACATCCTAAACAGAAAATTAGTTCATAATCATAATGCTAATCACAACAAAAATTAAAGATAACATCAGAAAGTAGAAGAGAAACATGTAAAAATACTCCAAGCCTTCAGCCTTCAAGCCAGAATCTCTCCCCAGTCCGTTCGTCTTTCTTTTCTCTTTTTTCGCCATATTAAAACCTAGGATCCAAATTTTAAGAGAGGTGGGCCGCGGCTCTACATACACCATGCCGTGGCCCGTGTCTAAATTCCTGGGCGAAAGGTTCTCTCCATGCCGCGGCATTAGTCAGCCATGCCGTGGCCCGTGTCGACGAATTCTGGGTTGATGCCCATCTATGCCGCGGCCTTCTCTAGTTATGCCGCGGCCCGAGGATCCCCTTCAAAACAATGGTTCTGTTTCACCACCTAGCCGCGACTCTACTTTGCTCATGCCGGGGCTCTTAAGGGATTTCTCAAATTTTCAAGTTTTCATCCCAAAAATTCACCAACACTTCCAAATTATGTTGAGATCCATTCTTTCTCAAAATATGTTGAAAAACTTGGTTATTTCTTCCCTTTCTTTGACATTTTCCTCCGAGTGCTCAATTCTTCCTGATATTCACAAAGACAAACAAACAAAGCATAAACCCACACTAAATGAAAGAAAAACGAAATAAAAGACTACTTAAAACATCACCTAAACATGACAAAAACTAGACTCAACAAACTCCCCCAAACTTAACCTTTACTCGCCCTCGAGTAAAGACCAAGTTAAACTAACAAAAAGAAACAAACATAAAACGAACAAGCTAAACCATCATTACCATCTACACTGCTTTGCCAAAACTCATGAAATCTCAATTGCAATATTAATAACCAGAATTTCTGCTCAATTGCCTTAAAGTTCAATTTGTAAAGTTCAATTAGGGAAATCAATAATATATCACGAAAATGACTACAACATTTGGATTCTATCATATATGCTCAACTCATTCCAGACAATTCCACAAACCAATTTTTCAATATGCTTGCATTACTTGACCTTCTCCACTAATGTCAATAACACGTGTTTTGAAATCAAAAGGACTTTCACAGGTTATAGCATTAGGCTTAGGCAAGGGTAGATGAAATTGTCATTTAGGCTCAACATTACCATAAGCATATAAACTTTACACCCAATCTTGATATTCACAACACAATTTAACACAACCCAAAGATCCTCTTTATTTCCAAAGATTGAGAAATTTAAACACTAGAGAGTTTTTTATTTTTTATTTTTTTATATACTACCTTTTCCCCCAAACTTATGCATTTTAATGGGGACATCAAAAGAAAAGTAGTTTCTCTCAAATTTCCATTTTTTTTTCTTTTTTTTCTTTCTCAATCTTTTCTTGAATTTTTCTATTGCCAACACCAATACACAAGAGTAACACCCATTATAAATCAATCCCCTTTTATATTTTATAAGCTCATGGTACAAATCTAGGAACTGAAAAATAATAAAGTATTCGGTTAAGCTCAAAACAAGTGTTTAACAATAAAAGGTAGACTTTTAGGCTCAAAGAGGGTATCTAGGGAAAATTAAATCAAGGTTGGCTTGAAAAGCATAATCGATCCAAAAAAATTGCCTAAATCACTTTTCAAAACACATGTCATCAAGGATTTCGCCTCAAAGGCCAAATAATGCAAGTTCTATCAAATTCAAATTGTCATACCACCAACCCTAGTCAAACATATATAATAAAATCCAAAATGTTGCATTTTCAAAACATATTAAGAATTTCTCACAAAACCTTTAAATTAAACTCTAAAACAATTGAACCAAGCACACAGTTGAATTCAATTTCCTTTTCACGAGCAAAGACAAAGCAACAACAGACAAGAATGATGGCTTAACAGTTAAACTAAACAACACATAAAATAACACAAAAGACTAAAAGCTAAACTAAACAACGCACAAAACAAAAATAAAAAAAAATAAGCTCCCCCCCCCCCCCAAACTTAAGATGCACATTGTCCCCAATGTGATAAAGAAAAGAACAAAGGAAGAGAACTTACCTGACGCCACAATAGTATGGCGGAGGAGGTGGTGGTGGCCACTGGTATGGCGAGTACTGCGGCGGAGGAGTGAAGTAATTCTCACGCTTTTCACGGTTTAACTTACAAAAATAATCCAAAAATTTGTCCAAAATAATAAAAACCAAAAAACACTTAAAAATTGTTCAAAACTAAAGCAAAACAACTAAAAGAATGGGATGCCTCCCAAAAGCGCTGTCATTAATGCCATTTAGCCAGACGTTGAACTCTCTACACCTTTAACTTGGGTCAAGTCCACCCCTTGCATCCTTGAGAGCCATCGTGTCATACGAGGGGAATTCCCTTCTACTGTTGAGAATATTGAAACTATCTCCAATGTCATCGAATCCTTCAGACTTGCCACACAATAATCTTTTCATACGACGTCGAACTGTTCGAAATAGTTCTTTGGTCTTTTTCTTCTTTTTATCAATTGAATCTTGACAATCATTTACCGCGTCAACTCTACAACAGGTAGGAATTTCAGTTGCTGTAAAAACATTAAAACTTATTTCCTCATTTTGGACTCGCAACCTTAACTCCCCCTTTTGTACATCGATTAAAGCTCGTCCTGTGGCTAAGAATGGCCTTCCAAGAATGATTGGGATGTTGGCATCCTCCTCCATATCAAGTACAATAAAGTCTGCTGGGAAGATGAACTTGTCCACTTTTACCAAAACATCTTCAATAATACCCAGAGGATGTGCTATTGATCTGTCTGCCAACAGAAGAATCACTGTTGTAGGTCTTGCTTCCCCAAGATTTAATCTTTTGAACACAGAAAGCGGCATTAGATTAATGCTCGCCCCCAAATCGCATAGAGCATTCATGCTCTCAAAATTCCCAATAGTGCAGGGTATTGTGAAACTCCCAGGATCTCTCAGTTTCTGAGGAAGCTTCCTTTGCAGAATGGCGCTGCACTCTTCAGTGAGTGCCACCGTCTCATAATCCTCCATCTTCCTCTTCTTGGACAGTATCTCCTTCATAAACTTCACATAACTTGGCATTTTTTCAAGTGCCTCGGCAAAAGGTATGTTAATGTGAAGTTTTCGAAAAATATCTAGAAACTTCAAAAATTGTTTGTTAAGTGTCTTCTTTTGAAGTCGCTGAGGATATGGAATCTTGATGTGGTGCTCATAACTCACTGGTGACTGATTCTTCTCAAGGTCTTAAATAACCTCTTCTTCTACCTTACCCTCATTCTCAACTTCAACTTTTGGTGCAGGTATAGACTTCTTGACTGGCTCTTCCAACTTCTTCCCACTTCTCAAAGAGATTGCATTGCACTGCTCTTTAGGATTCACCTCTGTATTACTTGGAAAATTTTCTTGAGGCCTACTTTGTAACATATTTGCCAATTGACCAACTTGCATCTCAAGATTCCTGATGGATGAGCGAGTTTCTGTCATAAACTGAGTTTGAGTATTGGTGAGGGTCAATAATGCAGCTTGCAGTTCATTAGGCCTTTCAGGTTGAGCTTGATTCATTGACTGTTGAGGCCTAGGCTGTTGTGATGAAGAGCCTTGATGCATTGGTGGCTGAGGCATATTATTCTGAAATTGACCCTAAAACTGAGGTTGTTGGCCCTGATTATTCCTCCAAGAAAAATTAGGATGATTTCGCCACCCAGGATTGTAAGTATTGGCGAATGGATTATTTACTGGCCTCTGAAAGTTTCCCACCGCTTGAACCTGAGCTTGATCCATCGGAATGTTATTATTAATATTGGTAGGACACTGATAAAAAAAATGAGGAACACCACAGATTTCACACCTAGCTGCCATTTGAACCGCATTAGCAGATACAGTGCTCTGTTGTAGCTATTTTGTCAAGGAAGCGACTTGTGCTGTTAGAGCAGTGATTGCATCCAGCTCATGCACCCCAGCTACCTTTCTGACCCTTGATGATCTTTCCTCAAACCACTGATGATTATTGGTGGCCATGTCCTCCAGCAGATCATAAGCACCAGTTGCACTCTTGCTCATAAAAGTACCACCCGCTGCAGCATCAATAATAGTTCTGGTTGTAGGACATAAACCATTGTAAAAATTCTGTACTAGCATCCACTGTTCAATGCCATGATGAGGACATCTTCTCAAGAGTTCCTTAAACCGTTCCCAAGCTTCATACAATGACTCTCCATCATTCTGGCAAAAGTTATTGATCTCTCCCCTCAATTTAGCAGCTTTGGACGGAGGGAAGAATTTTGACAGAAACTTCTGAGCTAGATCTTGCCAGGTGACAATAGAGTTTGGTTGCAACGAGTTTAGCCAAATTTTAGCTCTGTCCCTCAGAGAAAATGGGAAAAGCCTAAGTTTAATTGCATCATCACTCACCCCATTGTATCTGAAGGTTCCACACAACTCCAGAAAATTAGACAAATGGGTGTGAGGATCTTCATAAGGCAACCCATTAAATTGCACAGAGGATTGCACCATTTGTAGAATAACTGGCTTTATTTCAAAGTTGTTGGCCTCTACAGCTGGTGGGCGTCTGTTTTGTACTCCCGTCAGAGTGGGCAGTACATAATCTCTCAGGCTCCTCTCAGCATTGTTCTGAGCCTGACCCCCTTGTACAATTCCAGGAATGAGAACATTCCTGCCATCCCCATCATTCTGTGCCATCTTCACAGATTTCTGGGCCTCCCTCTTGTTCTTTCTAATTTGCTTGCAAGACTTTTCAATCTCAGGATTTAAAGGAACAAGACTGTCTGATCCTCTTCTGCCACGCATATACCAAAATTCACCCGAGACAGACAAATTAAGCAACTAAACAGATTAGAAACAAGAGAAATTAAAATCAAATTAGAATAAAAATTAATTAGACTGATATTGATAATTATTTTCAGTCCCCGGCAACGGCGCCAAAAACTTGTTGCGATATTTTTGCTATGCAAGTGCACACAGTCGCAATTTGTAATAAAATGGTAAAAACCAAGTATCGTCCTCAAGGACTGATTTATCAATTAGCAGTCAATTAATTTCTCTTTCTATTTGATCAAATAAAATTTGTTGATTTTTGCAAATACAGCAAGAGAAACTATAAAGTGCAGAAACAATAATTGAAAATTAAATGGAATAACAAGTAATAGTAAAATCTTTGATAATTAACCACTGAAGAAACAATTAGGATATTTAATCTCATCAACTATCCTCCCTATTATTCCCTAATGCAAAGTATGAGTTCTTCTTCTTTTTACCTAATTCAATTAACAAGTTGATACAGGAGCCTATAATCATACTATGAATTATAAACTCAACCTAGGTGACAATTTCCTATATTTCTATGGTAAATTGAACCACAAAGGTAGCATTAATCTTGACAACTTAATAAACAGTTACACAATTAATCCAGATACTTTCGTTCCAAATTAGAATTATGTTCAATATAACCACAGCAGATTTAAATCTCACTTCTCAGATTTTGACTTAAAAACATATATATATGACTAAAGATGGCCAATCAATAATCAGTCTATAAGAATAGGTTATATGGAATTGAAGAAGATTGAAGAAGAAAAGAATTGAAATTGCATTAGTTCATAATAGGGATTCAAGTGACTCAATTAAACATCCTAAACAGAAAATTAGTTCATAATCATAATGCTAATCACAACAAAAATTAAAGATAACATCAGAAAGTAGAAGAGAAACATGTAAAAATACTCCAAGCCTTCAAGCCAGAATCTCTCCCCAGTCCGTTCGTCTTTCTTTTCTCTTTTTTCGCCATATTAAAACCTAGGATCCAAATTTTAAGAGAGGCGGGCCGCGGCTCTACATACACCATGCCGCGGCCCGTGTCTAAATTCCTGGGCGAAAGGTTCTCTCCATGCTGCGGCATTAGTCAGCCATGCCGCGGCCCGTGTCGACGAATTCTGGGTTGATGCCCATCTATGTCGCGGCCTTCTCTAGCTATGCCGCGGCCCGAGGATCCCCTTCAAAAAAGTGGTTCTGTTTCACCACCTAACCGCGGCTCTACTTTGCTCATGCCGGGGCTCTTAAGGGATTTCTCAATTTTTCAAGTTTTCATCCCAAAAATTCACCAACACTTACAAATTATGTTGAAATCCATTCTTTCTCAAAATATGTTGAAAAACTTGGTTATTTCTTCCCTTTCTTTGACATTTTCCTCCAAGTGCTCAATTCTTCCTGATATTCACAAAGACAAACAAACAAAGCATAAACCCGCACTAAATTAAAGAAAAACGAAATAAAAGACTACTTAAAACATCACCTAAACATGAAAAAAACTAGAATCAACAGTAATAATCCTACTCATGCATGCATTTTTCTCAGATAAGTAACTAATATTTCATACTGGGGCCGCTGCCCTAAATAAATGACTAATAAGCCATATGGGGCCAAGTGTGTGACAGTCATAATCCCGTGATCCGTAAGGGGAAAGATGGGGTAAGCTGTGCAATCCCACACCGCTTAGGGAATGTCAAGTGTGATGATTCTAAGACTGTGTAGGTATGGGACTACATAGTTGAAGAGGGCTTAAATGGATTGATGGGTACTACCTATATCAATAAGATGCATCTTATTTTCGGTAGCCCATCACTTGATAACTCCAAAGTTAAGCGTGCTTGACCTGGGGTAATCTAGGGATGGGTGACCTCCAGGGAAGTTTTCCTAGGAAGCATGTGAGTGAGGACAAAGCACGCTGAAAAGACCCGTGTTGGTTTGTAGGGCCAGTCGTCATTCTAGAAAGCAGCCATAGTGACGTGGGGCATCACAAATGGTATCAAAGCCTTGACCCAGCCGGAAGTGTGGCCGACGGGGACATCGAGCCCGTAAGGGGGGTGATTGTGACAATCATAATCCCGTGATCCGTAAGGGGAAAGACCGGGTAAGCTGTACAATCCCACACCGCCTGGGGAATGTCAAGTGTGGTGATTCTAAGACTATGTAGGTATGGGACTACACAGTTGAAGAGGGCTTAAATGGATTAATGAGTACTACCTATATCAACAAGATGCATCTTCTTTTCGGTAGCCCATCACTTGAGAACTCCAAAGTTAAGCGTGCTTGACCTGGGGTAATCTAGGGATGGGTGACCTCTTGGGAAGTTTTCTTAGGAAGCATGTGAGTGAGGACAAAGCATGCTGAAAAGACTTGTGTTGGTTTGTAGGGCCAGTCGTCATTCCAGAAAGCAGCCATAGTGACGTGGGGCGTCACAAAGTGCCGTAGGATATGGGACTATGGAGTCACCTCGGGGCCCATTGCTCTATCCTCTGCATAACAAGCCTTGGAGCTGGCCCAAAATACCTAGCGCTTTAGTTATCCAACGAACATTGGGTCGGAAAAGCATATGACACGCTCTTGATTAGGCCTAACCATATCGACTAGCCCTCAGCACACTATTGCCGCTCTTGATTTATAAGTCAATGTTTTTCAATCAGATAATACAAACATGCATACAACATTTAACAATTACCCGCATACAAAGTATACAATCATGCTTAATCAAGCAATCACAATCACAATGATAATCATTCTCATTCACAGGGTCCTGAGCCCTAATCAAATATATGTTTAATAATCGGGCTAAGCTCAATGATAAACGAGTTTTAGGCTCGTTTATGGTCCTAGTTTTTAGGCTATTTTTCATTAGTTAGGATTATTTTAGTTCAGAATTATGCTCATTTGTTCTTGTTTCAGGGTTATTACTGTTAAGTGATGCAAATATTGGAAAGGAGCGAAAATGGAATGAAATCGAGATGGATTTGTGACTTTTGGTGGTTCTGTAAGAAGCGCTACAGCGCTACCTTGGGAGCGCCGTAGCGCTAGGAAGAAATCTTGAAGAGGCTCGGCACTGACTTTAGCGCTACAGCGCTACAACATCAGCGCTACAGCGCTTGGACGCAGTTTTCAGGAAGTTGGTTCCTGACTTTAGCGCTACAACGCTACCAAAAGAGCGCTACAGTGCTACAATGGTAGCGCTACAGCGCTGGTTTCGCGATTTCTGACATAACTGGTTATTTTTTATGGGCAATTCAGTCTTTTCCAGAGGGAACTTTCAGTAGGGTTTTTTGGGAATCATATAGGCAACTGAAAGAAGAAAAAAGAGGAGAACGACGGCTGGAGTAAGGACACCATATTGGAGGATTCGTCCCTGACTTTTTCATCTTTTTCTGTTAATTTTCATGTTTGTAATTGAACTACTATATGGCTAGAATGAATATCATAGGCTAAATTTTCTTTTAGGGCTTTTATGTGAATCGTTTGGAAACCCTTGTTATGGTTTAATGCAAAATTGATATTCTTCTTCATCTCTTTCAATTCCTTGCAATCTATGTTAATTGTGCGATTATTGATTGGTCACCTCTAATTGCTATTTTATGAATCAAATTGAAATCTGAAAAGTGAAATTTGATATGCTTTGATTGTTTGGATGCAAATTTAATGTGGAACGAAAGTATCTAGATTATTTGCTTATTTTCTGAGTTGTGTGGCTAATGCCCTCTACATGATTCAACTTACCATAGAAATATAGGAAGTTGTCATTTAGATTGAATTTCATAAGTCTTGACCAGATTATGAATTGTTGTTGCAACTTATTCTTGAATAGGGAGAAGGGGATATAGATGCTTGCATTAGGAAATAACAGGGTGGAAAAATAGAGGATCATAATTGTCCTAATTGTATTTTCTTTGTTAATTTGTTTAATTCTTCATTGTGCTTCATTAGTATTTTTCTTAGTTTAAAATCTCTGATAATTGTTTAATCAAATAGAATTAAAGGATTAATTGATTGGTAATTGATAAATCAGTCCTTGAGGACGATACTTGGTTTTTACCATTTTATTACGAACTGCGACTGTGTGCACTTGCACAACATAAAATATCGCAACACTCTAATCACAAACATCACGTATTGGATGCAATTTTCTTACCTCTGGTCTAAGCACGAGTTAACTAAAAACAACCCTCGGGCACGATCTTGCCCCGAGCCCTAGTGGTACCCTAGTGACAACCATAATAAGTGATATCCATCAATATCGAATAAATAAAGACTTCTGGACCGAGTCCTAGCGTCTGGGACCTCGAATTCTACTAAACCGGGTAGTAGAATCCTTCCCGAGCCCTTGGTTTGAGTTCCCGCCACTCAAAACCTAATTCGGCCACTATTCGCCATTTGAGTCGCGACGCCCCTCACTAAGCACCACAGCTCTCCACAAGTCAGAGAGCCCAGCCCTCGATTATACTAGACACGCGCCGTCGCGCCAAGGCAGTTTAGGGCACTCCCATGGTCTCTGAGTTCATGAGGGTTGTGGCAACCCAAGATTAGGCTGCAATTCCCCTAGAATTCACCCCAAAGGGGTACCAAACCCCTAATTTAGTCTCAAAATATCATTAATATATCCAGAGCAGTACATATACCCAAAATCTAAACAAAAAATCTCATCACAAGCCCAACATAATTCCTTGAGTTCAAACTCAAAACACTCAAGAAAAACCAGACCAGACTTAATCAAAACAAGGGTTAGAGCTTACCTTAGTTGGTACAAAAGACCCTTGGCTGTTCTACCCAACTCCTAGCATCAAACTCCAAGCTTTAGCTTCAAAATTCTAAAAGAATTCCAAGGCACATCAAGAGGACTTAGAGAGAAAGTGATAACCGAGAGAGAGAAATAGACTGCTTTGTTACTCTGCTCAGAGAAGCCCTAAGTGACTAAGTCACTGCTTTGAAGGACCAAAATACCCCTTGCCCACTAATGCCCTCTCCCATGCCCTTAAGGGAGAATGAGTCTTTTATCACTTTTCCCTGTTAATCATAACTAACTTCTCATAAATCTCGTTACCTCCAATATCCTCGAATAATCTCTAAACAATTTTCCATTACCTGATAAGTCTCGGTAATGTACTAAATTATTAAAATACCCCTAGGCTCACCTCGAGCCAGGTATTTGATCCCGTTATGACTAAACCGCTAACTTGCTCCCTAGGATTGCCTCATGCCAGATAACCCAAATATATCCACATAACAATGTGGTCTCAATCATAAAACACACATATATTCAAATATGCCCTCAACGGGCAAAAATTATGAAAATGCCCTTCTAATAAGAAACAAGCCACATGCATTCTTAATACACCTAAACATGCAAATATAGTCATATTATATTACAACTCACATAATAATGCAATTAAATCAATTATTGCCCTCCTGCCCCCCTAATCAAGGCACTAAGCCTTATTAGGGAAATTGGGACGTTACACTCAATATCTTAACTTCTTTCATTATCAACCCACACCGATGTATCCCATGCTGAGGAGCTAGACCAGGTAAACACCAAATTGGTTGTAACACCCTAATCTCCAGGGACCGTTACGATGTGCATTTTAAACAGTGCTAAACTCGCTAATCGAGTCATTTGGCCATAATTTTGTAACTAAGTATGATTAACGGTTTAGGGTTAAAAATTTTGGTTGAGATATAACCTTTCACAAGAATGTTTACCATATACACTGGGATCCCAAAAATATAATTTAAAGGTTAATTACAAAAAATATTTACAACCAGCTGACCTAAGCGGCAAAATAAGGTTTAAGCCTAGTTCCTCTTTAAGCCCTCGGTCGTGGCGGTTGAGTAGCCGCATATGTACACATCGTCACCTAAGCTCTCCAACTCAAGGATGGTCCAGCTTTCTTTTGCCTTTACATGCACCGCATAGCACCCATGAGCCAAAGCTCAGCAAGAAAACTCAATATGCTCATGAATAGTAATAACATGTTACCTTATCATAACAGGCATGCCTAGCAATAATAGCCCTATTCATGGATGTAGTTAAGTCAAAATAATGGTTGTGGGCCCTGCCCTTTGTATAGATGACTTATGGGCCCTGCCCTTTGTATAGATGGTTTATGGGCCCTGACCTTTTTATTGATGACTATCAAGTCATAAAGAAAGTAGATGGCCAATGTGTCTGTTATCCCCAAAATTTGAATACGATGATGTGGCGATCAAAAGTGACAAGTGGCAATACATGGTAGTGAGGGCATATTAATAGTCAATAAACGTGTTACCAAGAAAGGCAAAAGGTTTGAGATTAATATTCAGAGTTGCGATATTACTGGTCATAAAAATTATTTATCTGGTTTGGAAGTGATTTGACCCACCAAGTAAAATTTCTGACTGACCGGTAAGGATTTTTGATTGACCAGTAAAGCGCTTTGGCCAACCGGTAAGGATTTTTGACAGACTAGTAAAGCGCTTTGGCTAACCAATCATTTTGGAGTCAGGTTTATCCGGTCAGTCAAATGTTTTGCCTAACCAGAAGGGTGTTTTGGTCGACCAATCTCACTTCAGGGAGTGGAGTTGGCCAACGAGACAGATCATGACTCTGCAACAAAATTTCAGTAACGACTTTAGCTAGAATTATTCATAACCACGGTGGGAATCTCTCAGATTATCCCAAAGAAATCGCATATTGTTGTATTTTAAATTTTATTATTAATTAAATATTGGTTAGAGCAACTGAATTATCCCGATTATGGAGGGATTTTGATTTGTATCCCTGAGCCTATAAATAAAGAGCTCATGGCATCATTGAGGGATTCTGATTCAATTTTTTCTGTCTAAGCTTTTGGGAACTCGGGATTCTGAGAGAAATCTTGTACTTTTTCATTTACGCTTGAGAAACTCAGTTGACAAGGGTTCATCTGATCTTAAGTGTAGATCTATATATCATAACTCCAAGTGGATTAGGCTTTTACCAATATATTGAGCCTGAACCACTATAAAATTATCATTATCGTATTTTCTCTTGAAGGTTTACTATAGTTTTGACGTCTATTCTTCATTGGCCAAAATTGTGGTCAACATTTTGGTGCTTTCATTGAGAGCCTGAAGAGAAGAAACACACTACAATCATATCAGATGGCGCCCAAGAATACCAATGGGGCATCCAAGAAATCAGGCACATCAAAAGAGCATGTTAGATCAGAAGGTCCTGGACCTCAGAATCCTGAGATTGAGCCCAGGGTCCTCCTCGAGGAAACAGCTACAGAGGTTAAACAACTCCAGGAAGCCATGGGGGCCTTCCAAGAAGAGATGATGCAATTCAACGCTCGGCAAGAGTTGTTTGCTGAAGAGATGGCTAGGCAGAAGGCTGCATTTAAGCAGCAAAAACGAGAGATGGATGCCAGAAGCAAAGAGATTAGACGACGGCAGGAAGAGGCCAATCGGCGACACTGCGAGGCTACACTTGCTCTGGAAGCAGCAACGCATTTGACCCAGACCAATGCCCAGACCGCAGCAGGAGGAGCAGCCACACAGGGAGCAAAGAATAATGATGCCGGTCGGAAAACTGCTAGCAGAGTCGATTCTCAGAGCCTAGATAGAAGTAGGAGTAATCCTCCTAGTCGAGAGGATGATGGGATCCACTCCAGAACTTCTTCGACACAAAGGGAGAACTCTAGAACTCCCTCCAAGAGCCATCGGTCATAAACTTCTAGGTCAGGAAGTCACCGGTCAGGCAGTAAAAAGACTCCTCCCAGGCAAGATCAGACCAGCACTCCTCGTGATAAAGGAACTTCACAGTTCAAAGATGGACATGGTCGTGATGAGGCTGATAGTCATCACACCGATCGGTCAAAGGAAAAATATGGCAACAACCAACAAGGAGGCAAAGACTGCCCGACACATACAGGGAGGCCACAACTACATCCCGACCAGTAAGCCTTCTGAAAAAAAACGGAGCACAATGTTTGATCGCCTAGGAGGACACACTTCCCGGAAATATCTAAAGGACGTTATCAGATAGAAGAGGAGGACTGTTCCGGTCGAAGGGAAAAATCTGAACCACCCTGCTATCCAAGTAGAAATACTTGACAGAAATGCACCAGATGAAAATGCCCGACCAGGTGGTCACGATCTTGGCACCTCATCAGTTGCACCAGCCATCCAAGCCCAGCTTGATGCGCTAACGGCCACGATGCAAGGTTTGTCAAAACGACCCTCTGAAGTGGAAGTGATAGACCACAAAGTGGTAGTCCCTTTTGTGCTAGGATCAGAGCAGCCCAACCGCCAGCTAAGTATAAAGCGCCATGTCTGCTAGTATATACAAAAAAGGTAGATCCCATTAGGCACGTTGGGAAATTTGAAGATCAAATGGAGCTGCTCGGTGTAGGTGACAATTACCGGTGTAGAGTCTTTCTGACTACATTGTCTGATACTGCCCAAGAATGGTATTGGAAATTCAAGCCAAACTCCATTACTTCTTGGGAATCTTTTAGGAAAGAATTTTGTAGGAAATTCAGTGCTGCTTGGACCCCTCCAGTTTATGCCAACCATTTGGCTGACATCAAACAAGGAAAGGATGAATCTCTGAAGAATTATATACAAAGATTCATGAGGGAGGCCAACCGAGCTACTGCTGTCGGAGACAAGGGGAAGATGGTTGCAATCTCCTTTGGGATAACTTATCAGAGCCCCTTGTGGGATAGTATACATCGCAATCCAATTACAACACCCCAACAATTTCTTGATCGAGCAGACAAATATATGAAATTGGATGACGCGATTGAGAAAGGAGAGAAAGGCTTAAATAACCCGAGCAGATCAACTGATCCTCCTAAAAATGGAGGAAATGGTCAAAATGGCGGTAAGAAACGTGGGAATAACGGATCTGACCGCCAAGATGAAAAGAAGGCTAAGTCGGTTCCGAACGATAAGCCAACCAAATATGAACCTCGATTCATAAACTACACAACTCTTTCAGCTAGCCGGGCAGAAATTTATCTCGCTAGTCATCAGGAAGTTCCCTACAAGAAACCTCCACCCATGAGGAAAGAGATATCTAAGAGGGAAATGAACAAAAATTTTCGCTTCCATGGAGATTATGGCCACGACATAAATGAATGCAATCACCTCAAAGATGAGATAGAATTTCTTCTCCGATCGGGCAAGTTGAAAAAGTATCAAGCAGAGACACCCCAAGGAGAAGGAGGCAGCAGCAATCCTGGGTTCAAATGGCAGAGATCTCCACCCTTGTAACCTGGGCCTATGGACTTTACCTTAGACACTATATGTGGAGGTCGACACTTGGTTGAGAATAGTAACAAAGCAAGGAAGAGGTATGCCCAGACACTTCAGCATGAGCGGAAATGCTAGGATCGGATTTGGTGACGGAGCCTGATGAGGAACCACTGAAGCGAGCATCTGAGGATGTTTTATCACTAAAATACCACTTTCAGAGTGGTAGCTTAATTTCAAGTTGTTTAACTTGTTATTTGAGTTTGGTTTATGAAATGGTTATTTGATAACTAGTCAATTATTTATTTTTGAACAATTTTTATTGTTTAAGACTCGTTATTAGACACGTTTTGTCCTTTTCAATTTATGAGTAATAAAAGTGACTACGCACAGCGTGGTCAATTCTTGCTACAAATCTGCATGTGTGTTAATTATCTGAACAGTGTTCAACTGGTCGGTAAAATCAGACAGTGTTCAACTGGTCAGTACATTCAAGCAGTGTTCAATTGCTAGAATATTTTCCATATATTTTATGTGTTTCACGAGTAATTAACTGCTCGAACAGATTCGGTCAAATAGAAAGTGACCAAGGATCTTTCAACCCTCGATCACTTGGGGGCACATGGGGTATACTGGTATATAATTTAACACAGGCAATAAAAGCACGAGTTAAGATATTAGTTTTTAGGGTGACTTGTAAATTTTGAAGTCAAAAAAGGCCATCAAGCTAACTTGTTTGACAAAGCTTAAGTAACTTGAAATTTTAAAAAAAAATTCAAGTTAGAAGCAAATATTCGTGTGACAATAAACATTATGCTCATAAAATGTTAGAGCAATAAGAGTGTGAGAAAGCATACTTAGTAGGGACTTATGAAATGTCTAGAATTTCTAAGTTAGAAAACTAAGTACTCATGCGAAAATTGAAGTCATACATCAGAGTGACTTTACTATTCACAAAAAAACTTATAATGTTTTAAGTCTAAATAGACTTAAAATGTTTCAAGTTCGCAAAGAAAAGTAAAGTATAAAATTGTCTTCACAGAAAGTGCGAGAAAAAGAAGTGAACTACTGGCTGGGAACAAAGTCTTCACTGTTCTAGTTGAGCATGGCCTCTGGTCGCCCAAACATGTTCTCTGGTTGGTCCAAGATGCTCACTGGTTGGGGAGATTGTTTCCTGGTTGGTCAACACCATCGTCATTAGGGGCTTCCTCAAGTCAAAAAGATAGAGCGGGAGAGGCAGGCACAGTGCCAGCTAGAAGAGCTACCTCCTCAGCAGCCTTGGCTTCGCATTTGGCGAGCTCCTCAGCTTTTGCTTCTTCAGAATAAAAGTCAAGGTTGAGAGTTTTGTTCAACTTCCAGATCTGGTAGAAGCAATTGAAACAGATTTCTTCACAGCGAACGAGATCAACTTCCTTATTCTTCTTCAACTCCTCAATCTCTTGAATATGTTTCTCCTGCTGATCGGTCAATTTCTTGTTGGTTTGTATGAGTTTGTTGTTCTCATCCGTCAACTCCTTCAATGTTCTTTCTCGGTCAGCAACTATTTTTTCTGCCTGCTCAGTTTTTTCTTGAAGGTCTTTCTGAGATTTGGTCAGTTGTTCAATCTTCGCTTGGGATTCCACCAATTGGTCATTCAAGACTTTTACCAATTCCTTATAGTCTACTGCTCGGTGTTGAGCATGATTGATAGTGATAAGTGCCTGAAATGGATAGCAGAAAGTTACTTAGAGTAAAAACAATTAATAACAAAGTGTGACGTCTTGATGATAAGATACTTACACTCATCATTTGAGCAAGACCTTTTTGAAGGAAAACTTCAACACTAAGCCAGGGTAAAGACTCGAAGGTTTGAGTTGTTGTAGCATGGTGTAGAGTGTGGTCCAGCAATTCCTTTCCAATATCACTAGCAATGCGAATGGGCTCACTTAAGCTAGCTAATGGGGTAGTTGTTAAGCTAGTAGAAGGACGAATTGATGAAGGAGTCAATTGCGGGATGGTGATAAGCTGGTCAGATAATCTCCCCTGGCTGGTCGGTACAGTCTTCATGACTTTGCTCGGAGGGTTTGAGCTACTACCTTCCCCAGATTTCCTCTTTTGGGCAGAGGAAGTGTTGAATTGTTTGAACATATTTGGATCTGCAAAAAAGAGTGAAGCACAAGACTTGTTAGTAGAAATGGGAAATAATATATAAGTAACTAAAAGTTTTGCTCTTACCACATAACTTTACAGATTTCACACGATCATTCTCAAAGAAAGTTATTTATAACAAAACACCAAACTATGGTTACTGTTAGCAGAATAACCTGAGTTTAGAATTTCATCGAGAAAGTCTTCTTCATCTTCTGATGATGAGCTGACTTCTCTAGGAACCTCAAGGTTCTTTCCTTTCCCAGTTCTGGTAAGAATGGCACGTCTACGATGATCTTCTAGAAGAGGTTCCCTAATAATAAGGTACCTGGTCGGCGTGAGTACGGAGATGGTTCAGGAGAGAATTGATCCGTCACTACTTCAGTATCAGCATTTGACTGGTCAGTTGCGTTCGCTTCTTCAGTAGTGCTACCTTCTATGATGTTTTGATTGCTTGGTAACAACCCCACCAGTTGAAGATTGTCCACGTTGACCAACCCTTTGATATTTTTTCTCTTCGGTAGACATATTAGCAAATTCTTCTGCTCGGGAATACATTTCCTTAGTTGGTAGAGGTTGATGGAAAGGACCTGCATGCATGAAAGACAAGTTGTTGGCCTTAATGTCTGAAGTGAGAAAATACTCTATATAGTATATTCCGAGATTCGATTTATGTGCGATACCATGGAGGTATTTAATCCCTTTATGCATATGGAAGAGGTGGAAAAAACCTGTATTCTTGTGGCTTGGGTTGGTCCTAAAGTCGAAGAGGTAATGCACTTCATGAGGAGTGGGTGGATCCCAGCCTTGAAAGAAGTAGAGAATATATAAAGCAGATAATGCCTGTATTCCATTAGGAGCCATCTGGAAAGGAGAGACATTGAAGTAATCTACTACTGACCAAAAAAAGGGGTGCAGTGGGATAGTAGCTCCTGCAAAAATGTGGTATCTGGACCAGGTGCAATAGGGTCCACCAGGATTGTTAGCTCTCTGGTGAGGTCACGGGCATATCACGTTTACTCCTTCAAGGCCCGAAGCCCAAATGTGTTTATCGAACATGCTGGAGTTAAGTTTAGAAGGTTTGGCTATGAACCAAGAGGGCGTTCCGTCTTCATCTTTTCTTGGTTTTAAAACAGCTGATTGCCGAATCTCAGTTATAAAATTCTAGATAGTCTTTCTCTCGAGTTTACTAGCTTTTTGGATCTGGCGCGACGACCTTGAAGAAGCTGCAGTTTGAGCTTCACCATGTTCCACTACCTTTTGTGTCGCTCTACAAGCCACTTGAGGATCTTGGTCTTGAGGAAGTCGATTAGATTTTTTCACCCTCATTGTCGGATGTTGATTAAGAAACTATTCTTCATGAAGGAAGTATAAAGATGATTGGTGAAGGATTTTCTTAAGGTGACGAAGGCGATCCTCGGGAGTACGACTGCTAGGAGATTTGGATGAAGAATCGCTGCTTTGAGGAGTGTCGTTCGACTTGGGAGCTGAAGAATCGAAGTTTGTATGGTTGTCACCTCCCTTGTAGTCAAAGCGATTCATCTACAAAAAAGTATGGGGAGGTGAGTGAACCAAACAAACATAAATTAATGAATGCAAAGAAAAAAATATTTAAGGAGTAAAAATATTTTTCACTCCCTAGAAAAACATGTATGAAGGCAGCAATAATAAGCAAAAAAAAATTGGTGCCTAAAATGCATGAATCTTTACAAGCTCAGAGGCTTAGGAGCATTCAGGTCGATTGGTTCTTGTGGTGTCCAAGCGGTTTGCACGATGGGCCGAGTGGTGTGCGTGTCGTCCGAGCGGATGGCGTGGGTGGCCGAGCGGTGTGCATGTCGTCCAAGCGGATGGTGTGGGTGGTCGAACGGTGTGCGTGTTGTCCGAGCAGCTGGCGTGGTTCTTGAGTAGTCTGCCAGGCATCCAAGCAGATGGAAGAGCACCCGATCGGCTGGGTGATGGTCCGAGCAGATATCGTGGTGCCCAAGTGGTCCGTGTGGTGTCCGAGCAGATGACGCGGTGTCCGAGTGACTAGGTCAGGCATTCGAGCGGTTTGCATGGAGTGTTCGAGTGGTTAGAAGAGGATAACTGGTTGGTCATACACATGTGTTTCCAATAAGCTATTTCCGAGGAGCTAGGCTATCCTACTAGTCATGTATGAATTTGAGGGCCAAAAACAGTAACCGATTGGCCATAGGGTCCGAAAAGACCAAAAATCTCAAAGGCTTAGGGCACAAACATGTTCTTCTATTTATGGGACACTACATCAAGATCAAAAGGTGGGATTTGAGAAGTTCAAAAGGTTCTAAGGAAAGAAGTTTTCATCAAATACCCATAAACCTAAATATGCAACGTAGAGTGAAAAATAATTTTTTCTTCAAATTTTCATGAAATTGGAGACCAAATTGATTTACCCATATTCTAAACTACATCAAAACAGCCACAAATTGCATCATTCATCAAAGATTCATACACAAATCCAAGAGTGCATTCTAAGAAGAGGGTTTCGGTACATATGGTTCTAACAAACTTTTACGTGAAATTTTAAAGCTTAAAAAGCTTACAAATGAAGATGAGGAAGAAGAACTTACCCAAATATCTTGAAAAGGTGTTGATTTTCTTGAAGGATCCTTGGATGTGCTTGAAGAAATTGGAGCCCTTTTTGGAGTTCTTTGAAGGTTTCAGCCAAAAGGAGAGTAATGGGTAGTTTATGAGCCTTTTTGCTTATGAATTGTGAGCACCTATTGGTCTATTTAAAGGGAAGAGAGTGGAAATTTTCACTTACCCTTAGACTCTTAAAATTCTTTTTGTTATTCTCTCCCCCACGATTGGGAACAAGTAACTACCATGATCGTGGTCTAGTAAGATTTCAGTTGTGGTTTGTTTGAAAAGGTGGGAGAATGTGGAAAGTCATTATTTCTTTTTATGCCCTCAGCAGTTGAGAAAAAGTTTATTATGTGAGTAAATCATATAATAAACTTGGGGGGCAAATGTTATCCCCAAAATTTGAATACGATGATGTGGTGATCAAAAGTGACAAGTGGCAATACGTGGTGGTGAGGGACATATTAATAGTCAATAAATGTGTTACCAAGAAAGGCAAAAGGTTTGAGATTAATATTTAGAGTTGCAATATTACTGTTCATACAAATTATTTATTTGGTTTGGAAGTGATTTGACCCACCAGGTAAAAATTTTGACCGACGGGTAAGGATTTTTGACTGACCAGTAAAGCGCTTTGGCCAACCGGTAAGGATTTTTGACTGACCAGTAAAGCGCTTTGGCAAACCAGTCATTTTGGAGTCAGGTTTATCCGGTCAGTCAAATGTTTTGCCTAACCAGAAGGGTGTTTTGGCCGACCAATCTCACTTCAGGGAGTGGAGTTGGCCGACGAAACAGATCATGACTCTGCAAAAAAATTTCAGTAATGACTTTAGCTAGAATTATTCGTACCCACGGCGAGAATCTCTCAGATTATCCCAAAGAAATCGCATATTGTTGTATTTAAATTTTATTATTAATTAAATATTGGTTAGAGCAACTGAATTATCCCGATTATGGAGGGATTTTGATTTGTATCCATGAGCCTATAAATAAAGAGCTCATGGCATCATTGAGGGATTCTGATTCGATTTTTTCTGTATAAGCTTTTGGGAACTCGGGAATTTTTGAGTGATTATTTATGAGAGAAATCTTGTACTTTTGCATTTACGCTTAGGAAACTCAGTTGACACAGGTTCCTCTGATCTTAAGTGTAGATCTATATATCACAACTCCAATTGAATTAGGCTATTACCAATATATTGGGGCTGAACCACCATAAAATTATCAGTGTTGTATTTTCATCTGAAGGTTTACTGTAGTTTTGACGTCTATTCATCGTTGGCTAAAATCGTGGTCAACAGTGTCCATCTAAAATAAGTGACAATTAAGTCACGCACTGGGGGTCCGTACCCTAATCAGATGAGTGAATATCACTTTATCATTTTGGTAATCATACTAGGGCTTATAGCCCAAATCAGATGAGTGAGTCACACTTTATGCTCCGCACCCTAATCAGATGAGTGGCTATGGAGTCACAAACTTGGGCTTTGCGCCTTAACCAAATGAGTGACTAGTGAGTAAGTCACTAACTTGAACCAGATGAGTGACTATGGAGTCACAAACTTGAATCAGATGAGTGACTAATGAGTGAGTCGCTAACTTGAACCAGATGAGTGACTATGGGTCAGAAACTTGAATCAGATGAGTGACAAATGAGTGAGTCACTAACTTGGGCTCCGCACCCTTAGCCATGTGATGATACAGTCAACTGGGCCTTCTGGCCCTGGCTCTAAGTAACTAGCCTTTAGACTAGACATGCGCTTTTGATTTTCATCGAACTTAAGGTTGGTCAAGCATTAATGTTCATGATGATTCATTCAATGCTTATGTCGATTAGATCTAATCTTTTTGGCTTGCGTTAAACACGCTAATACCGTTCTTGACTCTTAAGCCAATACCATATGACCAGTGCTCAGTACTACTGCCGAACTTGACTAGTAAGTCATAGCTTCACAGTTAGTACTGACACCATTGCTGATTCCTGACTCATAGGTTAGTGCCATTCACATGTAAGTAATATTGCTAAGCATTTAGTATGAAATCAAAGTCCACATTTAAAAAACTCAACATGCCTCATTAATAACCATGCATGTCACATATGGGGTGCAATTTTCTAACCTCTGGTTGGAGTGAGAAATAATAAATGAACGACCCTTGAGAACGATCAATCCTTTGATCCCTTAGCGGTTACCTAGTCATAACCAACATGGAATCCATCAATAAAGTAAATAAATAAAAGGTTCATAATATAAAACCTCACTCCCAGGACTTATCTCATGCTCTCGGGACTTCCAATCCACCCAAACAGGGTAGTGGAACCAACCCCCGAGCCCCCAAAGTCATCCCGGGCCCTAAAAATAGGCCTTGCTGAGAATGACCTAGCGCTGGGGCTCTGCTAGGTAGCTCTGGGGCGCTGCCCCAAGTCAGAGAGAACCCCAATTTCCCCTCTGCCTAGTGCTGGGGCACCACTGACAAACCAGAGAAACTCTGGTCTTCTCCCTTGCGATTTCCCCTGAAAACCAAGCTTCAAAACCAATACCAAACATCATCCAAACCTATAATTTAACCCCAAAACTTCATCCATACCTCAACCTCATCAAAACCCAAGCAAACTTCCCCAAAAACCTCCATGAATTCTCAACTATCCACTTCGAAATTCTCAGCTGAAAACTAATAGAAAAATAGAGTATAATCAAAGTTTCATGGCCGAATTCTTACCTCAAGCTTGAATTGAGTCCTCTTAAGGTTCTAAGCTTCAAACCTTGATCTCCTAGCCTGAATCCTCAAATAGAGTTTCAAAAATTGAAAGGAAGAAAAAGAAGGATGATGATCGTGAGAAGGGAAGGAGAAGAGCTCTGTTTTTGGTAAGTTTTTAAAGCTTTAATGGTTTATATCTATCCTTAGGTCAAAAGACCATAATACCCCTAGGTTTAAATAAAACCCTTAACAGCCACCAAGGGCAAAACCGTCCTTTCCCGCCTATCTCGTTAAACATAATTAACGCCCTCCAATTCCTGTTATTCCCAAAATTCTCAAATGCTAAAAAATCATATCCCATTCCCTTTAATTCCTGGTAATGTTCTAATCACCAATTTACCTCGAGACTCACCCCGAGCCCCGAAACTAACCCCGTTATGACCAGATCGATAACTTGCATACACAGATTGTCTCATGCCGAATGGCTCGAACAATTATAATGTGGTCTTATTCAAAATTCACCAACTTGCATGAAAATACACAATTACGCCCTCAACAGGCCAAATTACCAAAATGCCCTTATAAGAAAATGTGGACCCATATGCATGCATTTATCATCATATAATAATATAATTCACATAACACATGCATATAATCATTTAATAACATAATAAATCAATTATGGTTCTCCCAGCCTCCTAATCAAGGTTCTAAACCTTATTAGGGATTTTGGGGCATTACATTGGTGGTTCTTATAACTATACTTCTAATTGTGTCCCTGTGTCAGTCTCAGGAGAGACTCAGTCTCCTAACATAATAAGAATCCCTATTACTCCTCGAAAAACCCATCTAAAACCTCACTGACCAATCTAGTCTATACTTAGAGTCATCTCAAAGTCTTTTATAACCAACTTTTATCAATTCCACTGATGAATCTTTACCCGTAATAATCTGACCCATCTCTTAAGAAGTCACTAGTTCCCCAGTAGGCGATAGGGTTCCAAATTCTCACCACAACATAATCACATACTATATAAAATATATCTATGCTTCTGCTAGATGCAACAAAAAATAAAAGGTACATGGCACTAGAACCAATTAACATAATATAAGAATCAGAACTAGGAAGTTGACCTGTCAGTACTGAGGGACTAGCCTCAGCCTCTGACTGCATCAAAGCGAACACTCGAGCTGGAGTCGAGTTGTTCGCCCCCTTTGGATTTTTCTTCCTCAGCCTTGGGCAACCTCTCCTGAGATGCACAACCATCCCACATAAGAAACATGCCCTTGCTCAACATTCTCCCAAATGGCGCCTTCTGGGTAGAGTTTCCAATCCTTGCCCTTTCCATGATGGCCTATCTGAGCGTCTCGAAACCTCTTTTCTAGTCCATGGGTATTGAATATGTCTGTAACCTTTTCTTTTTTATCACTAGGGCCTCCTCTCCTATCTGACCTAATAAATGGAGATATCATTGTCTGAGCTCGGCGCTCTCCCTCCTTATGTCGTTTCCTGTGCCCTCAACGACAAGGGCCCTCCCTACCACCCGAGCATAGGTAGAAATCTCATGTATTGGGCGTTCTTGACGCCTTGAGCTATCTTGGAATTTAATCCTCGGATAAATCGCTACTTCTAAGCCACATCCGTTGGCACCATATCAAAAGCAAATTTGGCCAACCCATCAAATTTGTTAACATACTCTGTTACTGTCATGTTTCCCTAAACCAGATTCATAAATTTATTTGTCTTTGCAGTCTTAACAATGTCACAATAATATCTCTCATTAAACAAATGCTTGAATTCTTCCTAGTTAATCGTAGCTGTATCTCGCGTCTGGGATACCACCTCCCACCAAGTCTGGGCATCCTCCCGTAACACATACGTAGCACAAATCACTCTATCATTTCCTACCATCCCCATAAATAAAAGGATGGAGTTGATCCTGCTTATCCATTGTTCAGCTCTTAATGGATCTAGGCCTCCCTCAAAAACTGGAGGGTAATGTTTCTAAATTCTCTCATATAGAAACTCCCACCTATTCTCAACCTTAGGCTGAGCCAAAATTGGTGTTCTATGACAGAACCTGCTGTCTCAACCACCTGATCTCTTCCTCTTGCCTCTGCAATCTTGCTTGCATATCTGTAAACACCTGCTACCAATTCTAAAAGTAGGCGGAGGGCTCTAGCCCTGGCTATAATTTTCGACCTCAACATGAACACCGCCAGGTCCCATTGACTATAGTAGGTACATAACCTCTGAGTTTGTCTGCAGTCAATGACTTGACTTATCAGGCATGATGACCACTTCCAGAAGTTTTCCCACGGGAAAACCAAACAACATAACATTCACATGCAGCAATAGTACAAAAATGCATGCCCATAAAATTCATGCATCAATTAATAAGCCATGCTCTTAACAATATAAATATCACGCTCTCCACTCTAGCATGCAGGTAAAGCATTTATTTATCAACTAACTAAGCAAGCACATAATCATATCAATAATTACCAAACCCTAAGTCGAGCTTGTCTTTAGCAGCAACTGTAAATTCCCAGCCAGTCTCAGGAACTGTTAACCTTGGCACGCTCTGATACCAAGTTTTAGATAGCAAAGATTGTTACACTGTGTATTTTAAACAGTGCTAGACTATCTAAACGAGTCATTTAGCCATAAACGTGTGACTAAATATGATGAACGATTTAGGGTTAAATTTTTTGGTCAAAAGGAATAACCATTTCATTAAAATGTCTAATTCCATACATGAGATCCCAAAATAAACATTTAAAAGGTTATTTACAACTCAAAAGTTACAACAAGCTGACCTAAGCGGAAAAATAGGGTTTGACCCTAATTCTTCTGAGAAATCCCAACCATGGTGGTCGAGCAGCCGCATATGTACACATTGCCACTGAAGCTCTCAACCTCATGGATGATCCAGCTTCCCTTTCCCCCCCTTACCTGCACCACAAAGCACCCGTGAGCCAAGGCTCAATAAGAAAACCTCACAAGGTATAACCATATACTCAAATATTCAAAAGCACTAAATACATGCTTCACATATATTAGATACATCCATTCCCATCATATAAACTGTAAACACATCCCACAATTTACAAATAAAATATTCATTTAAATCATATAATCCATTATTCAACCCAGGATATCAGTCTTGCCGAGCGGCCCAACCAAGTGAGGTGCATACTCAGGCACCTAGCCCGCGGTTCATGCCGAGTAATGGAGACCGCAACCTCATATTGGACTTGTTCTCAATCACATGGTCCATGAAACAATCCTACTGAATGGCCCATCCAAGTGAGTGCATATTCAGGCACTCAACTCTTAGCTCATGTTGGGCAAGTGGGGACCACACCCTCAGATTACGCTTGCCTTTCGGCCTACATTCCACACACATTGCTGAGGGGCCCAATCGAGCGACATGCGTACTCATGCATTTAGATTGAAGTTCTTGCTAGGTGAGTAGGGACTACACCCTTATTTAGGACTTGCCTTTACGACTTGCGTTCCACAGGCATGGCCGAGCGGCCCAACCGAGCGACATGCTTACTCAGGCATTAAGCTCGTGGTTCTTGCTGGGCAAGTAGGGACTGGACCCTTATCCAAGACTCGCCTTTTGACCAATGCTCAGCGCTCTATTGCCATCCTTGACTTATAAGTCAAGCCTTTCGACCAACACTTAACGCACTATTGTCGTCCTTGACTTATAAGTCATTGCTTTTCAATCAGATAATGCAAACATGCATACATAATTTAACAATTATCCACATACAAATTATTCAAGCATGCTTAATCTAAATCCAAAAATCTACAAGGAAAAATAAATGATCCCGTGTTGAAATAAGAAAGGGTCTGTAAACATGAAAAAATTGACCCAACAAGCAACGTGTGGATGCCAAAAAATTTCCACTCTTAAAGGACCTTCATTACATGTCCCCCAAAGCATCAGATGAGCATAGGAAAAAAAAAGGTACAATCTGGCACCAAGTGCACCCCGTGTGAGCTCCATGGACAAGCCAAATCGCACCAAGGAAAAGTAGCACCAAAGGAGGTGGCCTCTCGCGAGGGTTGTGGCCTCTCGCGAGGGTTGTGGCCTCGCATCGATGGTAGCAGTAACGAACCAAATTTGCTAACAGGGCTTAGGGCCTTGATTAGTGTGCCTAGAGGGCAATAAATGATTTAATATGTTAATATATGAATTTATGTGAAAATATGATAGAGATGCATGTTTAGTTGAATTAAATATGCATGTGGGCCCCGTTTGGATATTAGGGGTATGTCTATGATTTTAGCCTGTTGAGGGTATAAATGTGATAAATGCGATATGTATGTGATTTATCTGTGCAACACGATCCGAGACAGTCCTGGGGAGCGGTTAGCCTGAAAGTCACAACGGGGTTGAGAATCCGACTCAGGGTGAGTCGAGGGGTATTTTGGGTATTAGATGTATTATGGGGTTATCAGGTTATGGAAATAAATATTTAGAGATATATTTGAGGTTAGAATGTCTAGGAGGGAATATTGGGGAAATTTACCATTTTTCCCTCGGGGACGTTTTGGTACCCCGAGCCTTGAGGTAACCCTATAGACTTAAGTTAAATAAAACAAAACTTGGAATTGTTTAGAACATCCAAAAACCGACTCTCTCCTTCTCTCTCTCTTGAAGTTGTCTTATTTTCTTTCTCTCCATTTGAAGCTTGGGAGAATACTTGGTGAAATCAAGCTAAGGATTAATTAGTGAAGCTGGGAAATCTTTAGAGCTAGAAGCCTGAGGCTTAAGGACCAAATTCAGAGACTAAGTTCAGCAAGGGTAAGCTTTAAATTACAAGGTTTTAGCTTGAATTTTTTGTTGGTTTTTAGAATATGCATGTAGTTAGGTGAAGGATTGATTTTGGGTTTTATGCGGTTTTTGGTTTAAGTTCTTGTTAGGTTTTGTTGGTGTGATTGTCTTAAGACTTCTGTGATTAATGTTTGGATTGTTAGGTTGATTTTTAAGGATGATTGGTTGGGTTTTAGAAGAGAAAATGGAGGATTTTTCTGAGTTCGAAGGGTCGAGCCACGGCATTGTTCTTGCTGAGTCGCGGCCCTCCAAAGCATTTTGGTGGCCTGGAAGAGGGCGGGTCGCGACATGCCTTCGTTAGGGCCACAGCGCGCATGCCCTGTTTTTGGGTGTGCTCTCGGGTTTGGGGGCGGGCCGCGGCATGGCCTCATAGGGTCGCGGCTCTTAGTGCCATTTTGTGCTTTTGAGTGTGTTTAGGCTTGGGAACTCAAAGGTTAAGGCTCGGGATGGATTTTATCACCCGGATTGATAGAATTCAAGGTCCCGGAGAATAGAGTTATGGCTCAAAGTTATTTAATGGATTAGATCTTGATGGATGTATATTGTTAATGCGTTGTGACTAGGGTTTCGGCGAGGCTCAAGTTAGGGGACTGTGCTCGGGATATCGGTGCTCGGAAAGCTCGGGACGCAGGTAAGAAAACCACTGTTCCCATAGAGCTTGTATGCAGGGCTGAGCCCCAATATTTTTGAATTGTAGGGCCTAGCCCTTTGATTGAATTTGTTAGTGTTCAATATATGTTTACTATGCTATGAATGCAATTGTGTAAATGTTCGGCAAGAGCCGGGAATGGCGCAGGCCAAGGTCGGCAGGGGCTGGGAACGGCAAAGGGCCGGGAACGGCATTGGGCACGTTGAGTGCAAGGCCGAGTATGGCAAGGGGTCAGGAGCAGTGTTGAGCACGTGGAGTGCGAGTTTCCAGGGCAAGACCCTAAAGGATACTTGGGATATCCCCACGGTGTGGATCGCGAACCCAGGGCCTGGTAAAGCGCCTGGGACGGAATGGTCGTATGTGTTTAGCCTATTGATGGCCTGTCTATATGCTAAGTGTTTGTTATGCATATGTTTTTACTTGTGAGGGTTTTCTTTCTGGGCTTCGGCTCACAGGTGCTCTGTGGTGCAGGTAAGGGCAAGGGGAAGATCGACCAACCATGAGTACGGAGAGTGTGAAGCGGCGCGTACATGTTTGGCCTGCCTGGCTGCCACAGCCAGTGTTTTTGAGAGATGTTTGTATTGAAACCTAGATTTTGTCGTTTAGTCGACATGGTTTGTACTTATATGTTGTAAATATTTCCAAACAGTATTTTGGGATCCTAAATGTCAAATACTTTATGATTTTTAGTAAGTGGAATTATTTTCAAAGTTTATAACCCTGTTTATGATATAATTACACTTTTTGACCTAAAATCTCGATTAGCGAGCTGAATGCACATTTTAAACTCACTTAGTAACGACTCTAAGGAAGTAGGGCGTTACAACTTGGTATCAGAGCGAGCCAAGGTTTATGGTTTTGGAGATTGACCGAACATGTACGCTCGCTGTCAGTGACAAGCTCGACTCAGCGTTGGTTGGTATGATTGACTAATATGCTTGAATATGTTCTTGAACGCCCTGTTTGCCTGATTATTTCATATAGAGCATGACGAATGAGTTAACATATGCATGATGCCAGGGCATGGCCCGTTGTGTGTTATATGTTATCTGTATGTTATGTGAATTACTGATTGTGGATGGCTAATGTGTTTGGGAGGTGGTTTTGGATGTTGTTATCATGCCTGATGAGCGGCATCGTTGGTTGCAGGCATATTTATTGAGATGCCTTGGCAATCATCTAGGCTCCGTGGCAGTAGGGCCGAGGATGACAACCAGGGTCAGGACCCTCCACCTGCCCCACAAAATTGGCAAGAGATGTTTGCCGAGATGGAAGCAAGGCTGTAGCGAATAGAGGAAGAGCTTCGACAATTGAGGCAGCAGGCCTCACCTCAGGTCACTGGGCTGCCAATTCAGCAAGTTGTGGCACCAGTGCTGGTTCAATCTGCTTTGGAGAATAAGTGGGAACCTTTGTATGAGAGGTTTAGGAAACAGCATTCTCCCACCTTCGAGGGTGGACCAGACCCACTGCGCGCATAGCAGTGGATGAATATGATTTCCTCAATTCTGGATTTTATGAGGGTTCAGGGAAATGAGAGGGTAGCTTGTGCTAGCTACATGTTCAGAGAGGATGCCCGCATCTAGTGGGACGTGGTAGTTCAGAGAAGGAATGTAACAGTTATGACTTGGGAAGAGTTCAGAAACTTATTTAATGAGAAGTATTACAGTGTGGCAGTTCAAGCTACGAAGGTTGACGAGTTCATCAACCTGACTTAGAACCGATTGACAGTGACAAAGTATGCTTTGAGGTTTGACAGATTGGCGAAGTTTGTGCCAGATTTAGTGCCGACTGATGCGGAAAGAAGAGACAGGTTTGTGCGGGGGTTGAACGTTATGATCGCCCGCGATGTGAATATTACTTTGGATCCATAGACTACTACTTATGCTCAGGTAGTGGACAAGGCCCTTACAGCTGAGAGGGCCGAAGATCAGATATGGAGGGCGAGGGATGTTAGGCGCGATGCCAGAAGGACAGTGCCACCTTTTGTTGGATCCAGTTGGGGTGGTGGCTCTAGTGACCAGAAGAGGAAGGCCCCATATTCCTTTGTTCCTCCCAGTTCAGATATGAGGGCACGGGGTGATTCTACTGGCCGTCAGGTTGGAAGTGACAACTGGAGGAGTTTTCCAGTGTGTCCACGGTGCAGACGTCGACACCAGGGTGAGTGCAAGATTAGGGCCTGGTTTGTTTGTGGGAGTGCCAGTCATTTGAAGAGGGATTACTCTCAAGTCAAGAAAGAGGAGCTAAAGAAAAGTGATAGTCTTGCTCCTGCCATGGTATTTACTTTGACACAGATTGAGGCGGAGGCTAGCCCCTCAGTTGTGACAGGTCAGACCTCTAATGCTGGTTCTTTGTATACTGCATTGTTTGATTCAGGGGCTACCCACTCATTTGTATCTGCTAGAGTGATAGACCAGCTTTGTAGACCTAGCGGTGTGTATGCTAGGGGATTTCAGACTTTGTTGCCAACAGGAGAACTGGTAGTCTCTAGGAAATGGATTAGAGCATTGCTAGTAGAGATAGATGGTAGGGAATTGTCTGTTGATTTGATTGAGTTAGAGATGGATGACTTATACTGTGGAGCAGTATGCTGAGTTATATGTGAAGGAGATTGTTCGACTTCATGCTGAGTTACGGTTTAGTACCGCTTATCATCCTCAGGCAAATGGACAGTCTGAGAGGACAATTCAGATATTGGAGGACATGTTGCGAGCCTGTGTGCTAGATTTTGGGGGATCATGGAGTAAGTATCTTCCTTTGATCGAGTTCTCGTATAACAACAATTATCAGGCGACCATCGGAGTAGCTCCATATGAGATGCTTTATGGAAGGAAGTGTAGGTCACCTATCCATTGGGATGAGACAGGTGAGAGGAGATATCTGGGTCCAGAAATGGTTCAGAGGACCAATGAGGTGATTGAGAAGATTAGAGCACGAATGCTCGCCTCCCATAGTCATCAGAAGAGTTATTCAGATCTGAAACGCAGGGTGTGGAATTTCAGGTTGGTGATCATGTGTTTCTTAGGGTTTCACCTTTGAGGGGAGTGAAACAGTTTGGTGTTCGGGGCAAGCTGAGCCCTAGGTTTGTTGGCCCCATTGAGATTCTGGATCGGGTAGGAGAGGTAGCTTACAGACTAGCGATGCCTCTAGCTTTATCAGGGGTTCATGATGTTTTCCATGTGTCCATGCTCCGGAAGTATGTGTCAGATTCGACGCACATTTTGAGTTATCAGAATTTGGAACTGGATCAGAATTTATCCTATGAGGAGAAGCCAGTTCAGGTTCTTGACCGGAAGGATAAAGTCTTGCGGAGCAAGACCATCGCCTTAGTGAAGGTGCTGTGGAGGAGCCGCAAAGTTGAGGAGGCGACGTGGGAGCTTGAATCAGAGATGAGGGAGCGGTATCCTGAGTTGTTCAGGTAATTTTGAGGACGAAATTTCTGTAACGAGGGGATAGTTGTGACAACCCAAATTTGCTAATAGGGGTTAGGGCCTTGATTAGCATGTTTGGAGGGCAATAAATGATTTAATATGTTAATATATGAATTTATGTGAAAATATGATAGAGATGCATGTTTAGTTGATTAAATATGCATGTGGGCCCCGTTTGGATATTAGGGGTACGTCTGTGATTTTAGCCCGTTGAGGGTATAAATGTGATAAATGCGATATGTATGTGATTTATCTGTGCAGCACGATCCGAGACAGTCCTGGGGAGCGGTTAGCCTGAAAGTCACAACGGGGTTGAGAATCCGACTCAGGGTGAGTCGAGGGGTATTTTGGGTATTAGATGTATTATGGGGTTATCGGGTTATGGAAATAAATATTTGGAGATATATTTGAGGTTAGAATGTCTAGGAGGGAATATTGGGGAAATTTACCATTTTTCCCTCGGAGACGTTTTGGTACCCCGAGCCTTGAGGTAACCCTATAGACTTAAGTTAAATAAAACAAAACTTGGAATTGTTTAGAACATCCAGAAACCGACTCTCTCCTTCTCTCTCTCTTGAAGTTGTCTTATTTTCTTTCTCTCCATTTGAAGCTTGGGAGAATTCTTGGTGAAATCAAGCTAAGGATTAAGTAGTGAAGCTAGGAAATCTTTGGAGCTAGAAGCCTGAGGCTTAAGGACCGAATTCAGAGACTAAGTTCAGCAAGGGTAAGCTTTAAATTACAAGGTTTTAGCTTGAAGGTTTTGCTGGTTTTTAGAATATGCATGTAGTTAGGTGAAGGATTGATTTTGGGTTTTATGAGGTTTTTGGTTTAAGTTCTTGTTAGGTTTTGTTGGTGTGATTGTCTTAAGACTTCTGTGATTAATGTTTGGATTGTTAGGTTGATTTTTAAGGATGATTGGTTGGGTTTTAGAAGAGAAAATGGAGGATTTTTCTGGGTTCGAAGGGTCGAGCCGCGGCATTGTTCTTGCTGAGTCGCGGCCCTCCGAAGCATTTGGGTGACCTGGAAGAAGGGCGGGCCACGGCATGCCTTAGCTAGGGCCGCGGCGCGCATGCCCTGTTTTGGGTGTGCTCTCGGGTTTGAGGGCAGGCCGCGACATGGCCTCATAGGGTCGCGGCTCTTAGTGCCATTTTGTGCTTTTGAGTGTGTTTAGGCTTAGGAACTCAAAGGTTAAAGCTCGGGATGGATTTTTTCACCCGGATTGATAAAATTCAAGGTCCCGAAGATTAGAGTTATGGCTCAAAGTTATTTAATGGATTAGATCTTGATGGATGTATATTGTTAATGCGTTGTGACTAGGGTTTTGGCGAGGCTCAAGTTAAGGGACTGTGCTCGGGATATCGGTGCTCGGAGAGCTCGGGACACAGGTAAGAAAACCACTGTTCCCATAGATCTTGTATGCAGGGCTGAGCCCTAATATGTTTGAATTGTAGGGCCTAGCCCTTTGATTGAATTTGCTAGTGTTCAATATATGTTTACTATGCTATGAATGCAATTGTGTAAATGTTCGGTAGGAGCCGGGAACGGCATAGGCCGAGGTTGGCAGGGGCCAGGAACGGCGTTGGGCACGTTGAGTGCAAGGCTGAGTACGACAAGGGGTCTGGAGCAGCGTTGAGCACCTGGAGTGCGAGTTGCCAGGGCGAGACCCAAAAGGATACCTGGGATATCCTCACGGTGTGGACCGCGAACCCAGGGCCTGGTAAAGCGCCTGGGATGGCATGGCCGTATGTGTTTTGCCTATTGATGGCCTGTCTATATGCTAAGTGTTTTTTATGCATATGTTTTTACTTGTGAGGGTTTTCTTGCTGGGCTTCAGCTCACAATTTCTCTATGGTGCAGGTAAGGGCAAGGGGAAGATCGACCAACCATGAGTACGGAGAGCGTGAAGCGGCGCGTACATGTTTGGCCTGCCTGGCTGCCACAGCCAGTGGTTTTGAGAGATGTTTGTATTGAAACCTAGATTTTGTCGTTTAGTCGACATGGTTTGTACTTATATGTTGTAAATATTTCCAAACAGTATTTTGGGACCCCAAATGTCAAATACTTTATGATTTTCAGTAAGTGGAATTATTTTCAAAGTTTATAACCCTGTTTATGATATAATTACACTTTTTGACCTAAAATCACGATTAGCGAGCTGAATGCACATTTTAAACTCACTTAGTAACGACTCTAAGGAAGTAGGGCATTACTATAGCACCTCGCGAAGGACGTTGCCTCACACCAAAGAGGAGCCTCGCACTAAAGAAGATCCTTCCACTTGGAAGGGCGCATTGCGCCAGGAGGCTGCCTTGAGCCAGGAGGGCGCCTCACGCCAGGAGGGTGCCTCGCGCCTGGGAAGGTGCCTCGCACCTAGGGCGTCTCACTAATGGGGACCGTGGGGAAATGGTCTTGTGAAGTGTGACCCTTACCTCACGCATGGGCACCATGTCTCATCGCATACACAACAGGCCTCGTTGACGAGGCCTTATCTCCCTCCCTAAGATTAGCACCACCAACGGGGGATCTCCTTCCTTGTGGGTCTCACAAGATGCTGAGTCAAGGACCTCTTGAACATGCGTTCGAGGAAGGTTAAAGAAGACCTCACAATGTTTCAATATGAAATCAGAAGAGGTGGGAACGTCGAAGCATGTCATCCAAGATAACATATAAGGATTCCAATACTTGAAGCTTATAGGAACAATGTATCTTAGGAGAGTGAGAACCTACGTGTGACTCAAAGAACTCGTACAGGTACGGAATGCACCTACAAACCAAGAGGAGTTCGGGTATGGACACAGTGTCCATGCCAGACAACTAGTGGCAGTACAATAATGGTACATATTAAGGACTCCTAAGCACGCCTATGAGATTCGTACTTGACAAGTAGTGGAGGTACAGCATGGTACCATGGCAGGAGTACTTTTGCAGACCCCTGACACATTCAAGAGCCGACCACCACTCCTCCAACACCACTACCACCTACATCCTGGATATGCAGCTCCTTGTCTCTTCGAGACCACAATGTACCAAGAGCCATTAGAGCTCACCTATAAATAGGTCCTCACTTCATCATTGAATGGAGCTGGAAAATTCATTGTATACTCAGGCTATTGAGCAATATACGAGTTTTTACTCCATTGTAGATCTGTAATTATCTTTCCTCAAGTCTATTCTAAGTACTTACTTAGTTATTCTCTCACTAAGCTTTGAGTTTTCCAACCTAACATAGTTGATGAGTTCTCACTATCAACAGTTTGGCGCCGTCTATGGGAAGAACAACTGACAATCAATAGTTCCTTCTTCAATTTCAGTAAGAAAACATGCCAAGGTGTTAAAAACGCCTACAAGACCACCAAGAGGTGGAGGTTCACCTAGACGAAACCCAGCTAAGGGTGTCCATGAGGGATTCTCCCCAGGTGACGAAAGGTTGTACAACTCACCCTCTGCCACGACCATCGGTGTCCCCAAGTCCAAACCATCTGGATCCGGGTCCATCCAAACAAAGACATGGTAAATGCCCACGAGTACACTCAGTGAGTTCAAGTTCCCGATCTCGTCGTTACGAAGATGAAATACGTGACCTACACTTGAAAAACCAAAGGTTGCAGGCCACCGTGGAGAATATGCAAGAGGTACTCAACGACCTGTTACACTAAAACACTGATGCTCCCCTCTCTAAGCATAAAGAGAGGGAACATGTACGAGGAGAAACCACCATACCCGTGGATGGTGGAAAAATGTAACTCTCCACTAGTCGTACCCCTCGCCCAAGACGCAAGGAAGATTCTACACCAACGATGCAACCTAGAGCGAACCCCACCTACGGGAGGTGCGAACCCAAGACCGCCTTCGAAAGAACTCCACCCGACTTGAGGGATAAACTTAACCAGAGAAGTTCCGAGGTAAACACCACATCCCATGCAGCTCCCCTGATGAACACAACCAAAGCAAGGGTTCACCGTAAGAACCCACGAGGTCCCTTAAACAAAAAGATAAGGGAATTTGACACCGAAATGCAAAGCCTTCAAAGCAAGATTATCACTACAGTTGGGGGGCACACAGATGACGAAGAGTTTGACCAAGAGTTGCCCTTCGCAAGGGAGATCCAGGTTGAACAACTCCCCCACCAACTTCAAACAGCCTCGCATGACTCTGTACAAGGTCACTACGAACCCAAAGTATCACTTAGACGCCTTCAATGACTTGATGAAGTTAAGGGGGTCAACAATAAGGCGAGGTGCCATTGCTTCATCATTACACTCAAAGGAGCTGCGTACAAGTGGTTCAAGAGGTTAAGGCTAGGAACAATCAAGTCATGGCACCAGTTCTTTGGTGAATTTCTTCAGCAGCACCACACGATCCGTGATTATGCTATGCCGAGCACCAGCTTCGCTAATATAAAACAACGAGAGAGTGAAAGTCTAAAGAGCTATATCTGGAGATTCAATATGGAAGAAATTAAGCTAGGAAGTACAACTAAAGCGGAACTCAAGATGGAAATCATAGCTAGAGTTTGTGTAGGAAGCAAGTTATGGGATAACATGCTCAAGAAGGAGGTTACAAACTTAGACGACTTCTTTGAAAGAGCCCAAAAGTATATACGTGTGGAAAAAGGCCATAAGAACTTGCATCTTGAGGAAAGAAAACCTTCCTCCAATCACCCTTCTACCAATACGTCTGAAGATTCTGCGTAGAAGAGATTGTTGTGATAGAGGAGTCGTTGATCAAGTTGAAGATTGGAAGAGGTCTACAAGAAGGCTTCAAGGATAAGCCAGTGGAATTCATTAAGGATAACCTCTGATAAGACTCCCTTTATCTGAGTCGCTTAGGAACCAAAGAAGTCATCTCAATTGGCTCCCATAAAGAGCCCAAGAGGTCGCCTAGCTGACTCCAGAGATAACACTTATATGACGCACCTACTACCATTGTCAGTTGGAACTGTCAAAGCATATTAGAGAGAACGAAAAACAAAGAGCTTGGCAAGATATATCCCATCAACAACTTGGGAGGTATTAGGCCCGACCTCACCAAACACCTAGCCATGTCCAAAATAGGTGCCTAGCCTCACGAGCCTTAATAGGTTCCTGGCCAAGTGCAAAACAGGTGTCTGGCCTTGTGAGATATATATATATAAGTACTTATAATATATATGTGTGAGCGGTGAACCTTATAAGACAACATTTGAATCTATAAGGACTAGGTACCCTTATAGAATCTAAGAAAGTCAAAAGGTCCCAAAAAAGTGACCTCCTCAAAAACACACCCACTCTACAAAGGGACCACGTTGTAGAAGACAAAAGGGGAGCCCAAAGAGATCCCTAAGTTTAGGTCAACCAAGTCGCCTTACTAAGGGAAAAAGGTCTTCAAGGAGGTCTTTGCAAAAAAAAAAAAAAAAAACTCTCTCGCAATCAATAAAAGGGTCTTGAAAATCAGTGCTTGCGAGGTTTCACAAGTACCATCTCCCTATAAGGATCCCAACTCAAGGGGAGATCATCTCAAAGACCAAAAAGGGTCCTCATAATGATCCAAGGTCGGCCAATGTCACCTAGCCCAAAAAGGGTCTCAAAGAAGATGCTTGTGAAAAGGGTATCAAAGAAGACGCTTGCAAAAATTATACTATGCATAATGACGAGAAGGATGCTTCTCATACAAAATAAAACGCACGCGAAAAAATATATAAAAGGATAGCAAGAACCCAAAGGGTCACCATATCCTTACAAGTAGTCAAGGTGCACAAACAGACATGAATCACACACAGTAGAGAGGTCCCAAAGGGAACCCTTTCAAAATAAAGCTATTGGCACTGTGACCATGAGGACTTGCAGAAGTTCCTCACAAAAACAAGAATGAATTCTCAAAGTCCCAGACCAAGAAAAATGAGGCTTCTCAAAGTCTCATAAGAATAAGAGAAAGGGAAAGGGATTTACACTTCCCTTACACTTATGTGAACATGTGAAATTATCTTGTGAACATGGTATATCTGAAAGAGTTGCAAGATAAGGGTCCTTGTGTCGTAGGCTCTTGGGTAAATGCGCCCACAATACGAAGCCACAACTCAGTAGCCTTCAAATGGAATGCACCTGCATCGCGAGGTCTCAATTCAAGGTCAACTTTGGGATATCTCTTTAGTATTATCCATCTCACAAAACGAGAGGCATCTCGACTCATACTTTACCAAGAGTGAACGATGGAAATCCTCCCTTGACCTTGGCTCCCAATTGAGTTCACTTCCTACCTTAGACATTCCTCGTAGCATCACCAAGTAAAGATGTCCAAAATGAATAGCTCAAGTAAACAAAGGGACGAGACACCTCACACCTTGCAAGAGGGTCTCGCATAGAAAGGGCACCCTCCCTCGGCAAGGTTGCCTTCGGCCTCCTAACTCAATTGGGCACAATTCCTTCATTGGACATCTATCTAAATGCCACCTTATAACCATAAATGAAGAATGAAGTCACGGAGACACAAAATGAGGCTAAGAGGCCTTGCACAGCGAGAGGGCCCTCGCATAGCGAGAGGGCCCTCACATAGCGAGAGGGCCCTCGCATAGCAAGACCAACTACAGCCTAGTGCTTCCAAGCATTCTCGCCTAAGTGTTTAACGTACCCCTAAGCCTCATATAAGCCTTATTCTTAAAAGCAAGGTCAATGAAGGTCCCGACATGTCAACAGATGAAGCATGAAGAAAAGGAGCCTCACCATGTGAGAGGGTCTCGCTATGCGAGACCATCTCGCATAGCGAGGTCTTCCTCACCCAATAGTGTTGAATGACATCCTTCGCTGCCTTATATGCCTCCAAGAATAATGCAAGTATCACATTCATGAAAAAGGTGACAAGCAAGGCCTTCACGTGTTGATGGATGAAGGTTGAAGACTCGAAGGCCCGATGCTCCCAAATGACATTGTTTGTGGCCTCGCATGTCCATCCTCAGTTCCTCTCACCCAGGACTTAATCATACCCTCCAAAGTATGTTCTCGAGTGCCATACACTTCATCTATGCCTAGTCATTCTATGAAGTCTCACGAGACAATAACACCATGCCATGATGCTCGACAACTCCCCCATGGATGTAATGCACGCCTGAATATCCAGTAGCTATCTTTCCACTCACACGACCATGAAAGCCCAGAGTATGCTACATTGTCATTAGCATCACGAACTTCGTTGACGAAGTCTCACAATCAACAACTTGGTTTACAAGAAGGCACACAATACTACCACCAGAGTATAGTAAGTGTAGCATCAAAATAAGTCTACAAGGACGCCTAAAAACCTCCTCATAGACTGGGGGGAAAGTGTGGATGCCAAAAATCCACAAGGAAAAATATATGATCCCGTGTTGAAATAAGCAGGGGTCTATGAACATGAAAGAATTGACCCAACAAGCAACGTGTGGACGCCAAAAAATTTCCACTCTTAAAGGACCTTTATTACATGTCCCCCAAATAATCAAATGACCATAGGAGACAAAAGGGTACAATCCAGCACCAAGTGCACCCCGCACGAGGTCACCTGACACCTTACCCAAAGTATCATGCTCCATGAACAAGCCAACTCGCACCAAGGAAAAGTAGCACCAAAGGAGGTGGCCTCTCGCTAGGGTTGTGCCCTCGCATTAATGGTAGCATCTTGCAAAGGATGTTGCCTCATGCAAAAGAGGTGCCTCGCACCAAAGAAGAGCCTTGCGCCTGGAAGGGTACATCGCGCAGGAGGGACCCTCATGCCTAGAGGGCGCCTCGCACCAGGAGGTGCCTCGCGCCAAGGGCGTCTCACGCATGGGGACCGCAGGGCAATGGTCTTACGAAGTGAGACCCTTGCCTCACGCATGGGCATCATGTCTCATCGCATACGCTGCAGGCATCGTTGAAGAGGCCTTATCTCCCTCCCTAAGATAAGTGCCACCAATGGGGCACCTCCTTCCCTATGGGTTTCACAAGATGCAGAGTCAAGGACCTCTTGAACATGCTTTTGAGGAAGGTTAGAGAGGACCTCACAACGATTTAGTATGAAATCAAAAGAGGTGGGAATGATGAAGCGTATCATCCATGATAACATATAAGGATAACAATACTTGAAGCTCATAGGAACAATGTATCTTGGGAGAGTGAGAACCTACGTATGACTCATAGAACTCATACATGTACGAAATGCACCTACAAACCAATAGGATTTAGGGGCCCGATCCTTTATCATAATCATGCATAATCATGCTCATTCACAAGGGTCCGAGCCCTAATCATATCCATGTTTAACAACCGGGCCAAGCCCTAATCACATATATCACGTATTGGGTGCATTTTTCTTACATCTGGTCCAACCACAAGATAGATAAAATGACCTTTGAGCACAATCCTACAATGAGCCCTAATGGTAACCTAGTCACAACCATAAATATTATCCTCATTATGAATCCCTTAAACAAACTCCGGGATCAATCCCATGCTCTTGGGACTTCCAATCCCACCCAACGGGGTGATGGAATCATCCCCCGAGCCCCCAAGTTCTTCCCAAGCTCTAAAAAGAAGTCTTGCTGAAACTGACATAGGGCAAGGGCCCCCAAGTAAAACAGAGAGCCCCTAGAACTCCCTTGCATAGCGCAGGGGTGCCCACTACAAGGGAAGGGGTGCCCAAACCAACAGAGAGCCCCCAAGCCCTCCTCAGGGGCGTTACAACGTGAACCCTAAATTCTGGGTCCCGTTTTCTGCAGTTCCTCCGACCTAACTTCATCAAACTCCGACCCAAGAGTCACCAAACACAGCTCCTAACTCAATTGTAACAAACCTTGAACCCCATGATGTTTATCGATGTGCCCAAGAACTCACAAACAACCTCTAAGCACTCAGAAAACCAAGAATGCCAGGAATCACAACCTTGAGTTCTCAAAACCCATCTCTTTTCCAAATCTAAAAATCAACAACCCAAACACCATAATTCAAATCAAGGCAAGTTTAAAATAAATAATCTAAACAATTTCTATCATCATATACATAGAGAACTCCCCTAGAACCCTTAAACTCAAAGTCCTAAACCAATTCTCCGAAACTTCAAGAACACCAAAGTGAAAGAAAGAACACCAAGAAAGGTTAAGAAATATTTACCTCAGCTAGAGAATTTCAAAATCCCCCCCCCCCCCCCCCCCCCTCTTTCTATTCCTTGCTAGCTCCTAATCTCCCAAGAGAGCTCAAATTCCTCAAAAATTCCTCATGAACAAATTGGATTCACTTGTTTGTCCTAGCTTCCAAAACCCACACAAAGAGGTAGGCAAGAGAAAAAATGAGAGAGGTGAACATATATGACCAGAACCTTCAGCCAAGGTTGCCTTTTCTCTAGTTATAGGGTAATTGACCATTTACCCCTAGCCAAACCAATCCCTCTTAACCAAAAACCAAGGGCATTTTAGTCATTTTGCTCAAAATTCCCACTAATATCAAATATCACTCTAATTACTTAAATCCATTACACTCAAATAATTTCCCATTGCCCGATAAATCTCGGTAATGTACTAAATGACCAAAGTACCCCTAGGCTCACCTCAAGCTTGGTATTTTGCCCCGTTGTGACTAAAATACTACTTTGCTCACTAGGATTGTCTCATGCCGAACCACCCAAATATATCCACATAATAATGTGGTCTCAATCAATATGCACATATATATACAAATATGCCCTTAACGGGCCAAATTACGAAAATGTTATTCTAATAAAAAACGGGCCCACATGCATGCTTAATACATCTAAAAATGCAAACACAGTCATATTATAATATAACCCACGTAATTCATATAATCATGCATATAATCACATAATATTTCAATTATTTCCCTCCTAGCCCTCTAATCAAGGCACTAAGTCTTATTAGGGAAATTGGGACGTTATAGCTGTAGTTTGGAGAAGTATTAAACAATGCAGTATTGCAAACTCAACCATGGAAGCCGAGTATATAGCGGCTTGTGAAGCTGCTAAGGAAGCGGTTTGGTTGAGGAAGTTCTACATATATCTAGAAGTAGTTCCAGATATGGATAAACCACTAATCCTGTACTGTGATAATAGTGGAGCATTAGTTAATTCCAAAGAACCTAGAAGCCACAAGAGAGGAAAGCATATAGAAAGGAAATACCATCTGGTTAAAGAGATTGTGCATAGAGGTGGTGTGAGTGTTATGAAAATAACGTCGGAACAGATCCTGACAGATCCGTTTACCAAGACATTTCCTGCAAAGTCGTTTATGGGTCATGTGCAAAACATGGGATTAAGGGAAATACCTCACTTGATTTGAGGGAAAGTGGGAGATTGTTAGAATTAATGCCCTAAAAGCATGTAAAGACATTTTATTGATTTAAATAAAAGTACAATTTTATTATATTTGAATGTTATAATTAATGTTTGAATTAATTATATAATAATATCAAGAAAATTCCTTATTCATTCATGAGAATATGATCTTGTATTAGTAGGAGAGAATTAAGATCATATATAATGAATAAAATAGTCAGTAACATATTAAAGTAAGGATTCTTTAATGAATGGTTACTAGTGCGGTTTACTAGGCATACGTGATGCGAGTGATCTAGATTCAGATTACTAATATGGATAGACATCTTAGTAAAGGTGTTGTATATGATAAAGATTATATATGACAGGTCCAATGAGAAATAGTCATCTTTATAAACTCTTTTTTGACATAAATATTTAATTCTTATCATAATAGATGATCATTTGTAGATCAGTCTAAATACTGAGCATTCATGAACTCCTGCTTGTGTTTATTAAATCTTTTGATTCGCTCATTGAGGTTTCTTAGTATAATGAGGCTAATGAATTTGTTTTGGAGATTCATTATCATGAATGGCTGGGAACATGATAAATAATAAAGGAATCCATACTATCCTAAAAGATCAAATATTGGGTCCCTTAAGGGTTAATTCTAGAACTGAATTGTAACACCCTAAACTCCAGGGACCGTTACGGTGTGCCTTGTAAACAGTGCTAAACTCGCTAATCGAGTCATTTGGCCAAAATCATGTAACTAAGTATACATTGGGATCCCAAAAATATAATTTAAAGGTCTATTACAAGAAAATATTTACAACCAGCCGATCTAAGCGGAAAAACAGGGTTTAACCCTAGTTCCTCTTCAAACCTCGGTCGTGGTGGTCGTACACATCGTCACCTAAGCTTTCCAACTCAAGGATGGTCCAGCTTTCTTTTGTCTTTACCTCCACCACATAGCACCGGTGAGCCGAAGCCCAGCAAGAAAACTTAATATGCTCATGAACAGGAATATCTTGTCATCAAATCATAAGGCACACGCCTAGCAAATATAGCCCTATTCAAGCAGGCAAATGAGTTCACGTAATGATGAATATACAACATCAACCAATGATCATAATAATCATCCTAAGCTTTTAGCCCCAAATAGGAGAGTGACAGTTGTAATAGTCACTAAGGTGGGTTCCATTCCCAATAGCCATGTGACGATAGGGTCACCGGGGCTTTATAGATAAGTGATCATTTCAGTAGCTTAAACAAGATAGGTGTTTGATGAACTAGTCACCAAGATAACCTACCGCATGACCATAGAGTCACAACCGTGGGATTTCGCTCCCTAGCCATGTGACAAGCAGTCACCTAGGCCTTTGGCCCTGGCTCTGAGTAACTAGCCTAGACTAGTCAAGCGCTTATAATTTTCTTTGACCTTAGATTCGGTCCAGCATCAATGCTCCCAAAGTCATTCAATGATGATATCGATTAGATCTAATCTTTTTATCGGCCCTACGTTCAGGACGCTTATGCCATTTCTGACTCACAGGTCAGTATTACGCGACCAGTGTCGTCCCTGACTAGTAAGTGCCATACACAAGTAAGCAATGCTACCAAACATATATCATATGTCAAATATCTGAATATAGGGCATTCAACATGCTTACTTAACAATTTCTAGCATAATTAGGATCATGCATAAACACAGAGACTCAAGCTCTGAACAATCTCATATTCAATATTCATAGCATGCCCTAATCACATATTTCTCGTGCAACACATGCATCACATTTAATCACTTGACATGCCTCAACAATAACCATGCATGTCGCCTTTAATCATCCAACATGCATCAAGAATAACCATGCATGTCATATTTAAACATCCAACATGCATCAAGAATAGCCATGCATGTCATATACATAGGGTGCAGTTTTCTTACCTTTGGTCCAAGCACAGGTTACCAATAAACAAGCCACAAGCATGATCCTGATTCCAAGCCTCTAGTGATAACCTAGTCACAACCACAAATGGTGATCAAATGAGTTCAAGTTCTAAAACCAATCCTGGAACCATGACCTAGCCTCCAAGACATCAAACCCTACCAATCCGGGTAGTAAGAATGATCCTGAGGCCTAAGGTTGGAGTTCCCAAGCTCAAAATACTCAAATGACCTCAAAACCTTGCTTGAGCCGCGACCCTAGCACCTTGAGCCACGGCCCCCAGCCACACCAGAAGCAAGGGCCGTAGCACCCACTACCCAGTGTCCCGGCGCCTAGCACACCCAAATGCCTCCACCAGCTTCTTCGAGCTTAGGTCGCGGCGCCCAAGAACAGGGCCGCGGCCCCCACCCAGAAACCAGCCATAAACTCATTTTCTCCCATTCTAAACCTTCCAAAAACATACCTAAACACTTCCAAATCCAAAAATCAAAGTTCCCAAACATCCCCATGATCCAAAACCCATAAAACCCAAGTCTCAAATCACCCAAAAACTCATCAAAACACAAAGTCCAATTCAAGCTTAAAAACTTTAAAAAAACTTAAAACTTGAATTACCTCCGATTGAGTTATTTCCAACTAAATCCTTCGGCTAATAAGCTTATAATCTTCCCTAGGATCGCTATGCCTCGATCCTCGCTTGAATCCGAGTCCTAGAACTCAAGTTACCTTCAAAAATGCGATCGGGAGACGAAAATGGAAATTTGAGGGAGAGAGAACGTATAGAACGTTCTTTTTATTTCTTTAAAAGGTTACTTCAAGCTTAAGTAGCCTCAAACAAATCCTAACGCTCGGGGTCCCGAAAACACTCCCCGGGGAAAAATAGTCAAAACCTCCAGAATTTCCCCCTGATCTTACTAACTCCCAATTTATCACCAAATATTTATTCCCATTACCCAATAACCCGGTAATGCTCTAAATACCCCTTGACTCACTCTGAGTCAAGAATAAATCCCGTTGTGACTTTCCCACTAGCTTACCTCCTAGGATCGTCTCGTGCTAGGTAACCTTGGCATAACCAAATAATAATAAAGCACCACACACATATCACATATATGCCAAATATGCCTGAAATGGCCAAAATATGAAAATCACCCAATTACTCAGAAATGGGTTCACATGCATATTTAATACACCTAAACATGCATATTATCATTTAATAACACAATAAATCTATCATGGCCCTCCCGGCCTCCTAATCAAGGTCCTAAACCTTATTAGGAAATTTGGGGCATTACATGAATAATTATTGAGCTCAAATCTATAATATGATTATAGTTAGTTATTCACTAGTGAATTAATAGTACTTAAGGATCAATAGATAATTAAAACGGTAAAATAGTATTCTTGACTAGCTCTAATCTTGGCCCAGATGGCATGAGCCCCGATTTCTATCAAAAGTGTTGGTCTATTGTGGGTATTGATGTTGTAGACTCAGTAAAGGAGTTCTTTAATGGTTACTACTTTCCTGAGAGACTGAATGATACTAACATTGTGCTAGTTCCGAAGAAAAAGAACCTAGTCAACATGAGGGACCTCAGACCAATTTCCTTGTGTAATGTCCTCTACAAGGTGGCTTCGAAGGTGTTGGCTAATAGGATGAATGTAACACCCCAAATTTGCTAATAAGGCTTAGTGCCTTGATTAGCGTGCATGGAGGACAATAATTGATTTAATTATGTTATTATGTGGTTAATTGTGATTTATGTGTATTAGTAGTGATTACGTGGATAAAATGATTATATGACTAGAAATGCATGTTTAGTTGAATTAAATATGCATGGGGGCTCGTTCTTGTTAACAAGGGCATATATGTAATTTTGGGCCCGTTGAGGGCATAAATGTGATTATGTGTGTGTTGTGCTTAAGACCACAGTATGGTGGAGATATATCTAATATGTGTGGTCTGAGACGGTTCTAGGGAGCGGGTTAGCGGAATAGTCACAACGGGGTCGAATACCCGACTCAGGGTGAGCCTAAAGGTATTTAGGAACATAGTACGGGTTCAGGGTTTCTGGGTAATAGATAGCTATATAGTGATTATTTGGGTATGTCAAAATTAAATGGGGATTTATAGGACTATTCAAGGAATTAGAGGAAATGTGACAAAAGACAGGATTTCCCCTTGGAGGCATTAAATGGCTAAGGGTTAATTTAATGGTAGTTTAGTCATTTTGGAAACTAGAGATAGACATGGGATAGGCTCTAGATACTAGCAGAAACACTTAGGAAAGAAAAACACTTTCATATTTTCTCAACCGAATATCTTTCTCTCTCTCTCCCTCTAGCTGGGACGTTGCTGAAATTCAAGGAGGAAATTTGGGAATTGAAGGGAATTAAAGCTTGAAGTAATTAAGGTTTAGCTCAGGATTGGATCATCAGTTAAGGTAAGGATTTATTCTGCCTTTTATTGATTTTTTGCTGCTGTGATTTAGAGGTTTTCCTTAGGTTGAAACTTAGGATCTGATTTTGAGTTTTGATGAATTTATGGGATAAGTTTTGGGGTGTTTATACTGCTGATATTTCCTTGTCATGAATTTTGGACTGAATTTTGGGTTTCAACTTTGATTTGGGTGGATTTTAGAGAGTTTGGCTCATAGAAATACATGGAGGATTTCTAGGTTTTGGGCTCGAGTCGCGACCCTGTTCTTCAAGCGTCGCGATCCGTGTGTGCGAAGAGGCTGGGAGCCTCTGAAATTTGCCTAGGCACCATGGCGCAGGTAGGGAGGGTCGTGGCCCGTGTCCCATGAAGAGAGCCCCAAGTCTTTCTAACTTGTAGCACGTCGAGGCCCTAGGGGGCGGGTCGCGACTCAAATAGGGAACAATGACAAAAATAGGGTTTTAAGCTTGGGAACCCAAACTTGAGGGCTCGGGAAGGATTCTACTACCCGGTTTAGTAGAATTCGAGGTCCTAGAGGCTAGAATATTATTATGAAGTTTTTAATTGGTTTAGGGCTTAATTCATAATGATCATTAATGTGTTGTGACTAGGTTTTACTGCCAAGGCTCGAGATTCGGGGATTGTGCTCGGGATCACACTAGACAGTCAACTCGGAACACGAGTAAGAGAATTGTTTGTGCCCGTAGAGCAGGGCATGGCCCGATTATTTGTGTTTATTGTTATGTGTGAATATTTTTAGTTGTTATGCTATGTTTGCATGGTTATGATCGATCGGCGAAGGCTGGGAACGGAGATAAGCATGTTGAATGCACGCAAAATAACAACAAGCATGCTGAATGCAAGCCGCCATGGCATGGCCATCCAGTTTGTTGTACTCACCCGTTCGGTGAAGACCGTGAACCCAGTGCCTGGTAAAGCACCTGGATTGGCATAGGCTGTTATGTGAATAGTCTGTTATCTGTTTAAAGTTATGCTTTTAATGGATTGAATTGTTATATGCTATGTGTGGAGTTTTCTTGATGGGCCTTGGCTCACGGATGCTCTATGGTGAAGGTAAGGGCAAAGCAAATACCGACCAAGCATGAGTTTGAGGGCATGGAGCGGCGCATACATGTTCGGCCTACCTGGATGCCACGACCAGGGTTGTTTTGAGGGACATGTTATAAACGGTTGATTTTTTCGCTTAGGTCAAATGTTCCTTAACTTTTGAATTGTAAATACATTTTGAAACAGTGTTTTGGGATCCCGATGTAATGTTTTTATAAGTTTAATAAATATCCCAACCTTTAATACTTAATTTTCATTAAATGAGTCTTTATTCCGATTTAAGCATGTTTTTCCATCTAAAACCTCGATTAGCGAGCTAATGGCACATTTTAAAATCACATTGTAACGAATCGAAGCTAATAGGGCGTTACAATGAAGCTTGTACTTAATCAGGTAGTATCAGACTCACTGAGTGCTTTTATTCCAGGAATGCTCATTTTATGATAATCTCATAGTCTCCTTTGAGATAATGCATTATTTGAAGAGGAAGTGTAAAGGGAAAATGGGGTATATGGAAATTAAGCTCAACATGAGCAAAGCATATGACCGCGTAGAATGGAATTTTTTACAAGCTATGTTGCGTAGAATGGGGTTTGAGGAAAGGTGGGTGGCATTAGTGATGAAGTGTGTTACCTCTGTTTGTTACAAAGTTGTTCATGGTGGAAGAGAAATGAGGCCAATCATACCAAGGAGAGGGATCCGACAAGGTGATCCACTTTCACTGTATCTGTTTATTTTATGTGTTGAAGGCTTGTCAGGCTTAATTAGGAAGTATGAGCAAAAAGGGTGGATTAGAGGGTGTTATGTGGCTAAAGGAACCCTAGTTGTCTAACATATGTTCTTTGCAGATGATAGTCACCTTTACTGTAAGGCAATTGAGATGGAGGCGAATAGGGAAATGCAGCTTTTTCATGTTTTTGGAAAAGCATCGGGGCAATAGGTCAATTTACATAAGTCCTTAATATTTTTTAGCTATAATACAACCTCTATAGATAAGCATCAATTATGTACTCTGATGAGGATTTAGGAGGCTGGCATGGGATGTAATTATCTTGGGCTTCCCAACATTATTGGTCGCAACAAGATAGCTATCCTGGGCTTCCTCAAGGAGAAGGTTAGGAAACGGGTTCAGGGGTGGGATGGGAGGCTACTCTCACGTGCTAGTAAGAAGGCCTTGCTGAAAATGGTAACTCAAGCATTACCTAACTACACCATGAGTGTATTCTTATTACCACTTGAGCTTTGTAAGGAGCTGGAGTTGATGATTTGTAAGTTTTGGTGGAGGTCTTCATCGTCCCAAAGAAGAAGAATGCAGCAGAAGAGTTAGGAAAAGGTGAGCATTCAAAAAAAATGGAGGGGGTTTGGGATTTCACAATTTGAGATACTTCAATATTGCTTTACTAGGAGAACAAGGTTGAAGATTGATGGTTAACCAAGACTCGCTTATGGGAAGGTTGTTTAAGGCTCGGTACTACACTAGGAGTTTGTTCTTGGGAGCTGGTTTGGGGAATAACCCGAGCTTTATTTGGCTTAGTATTTGGGAGGCTCAAGATTTGATTCAAGCAGGAGCCAAGATGTTTATAGGGATGGGGAGGGGATGGATATTCTGAAGGATCCATGGCTTAATGATGTGGATAACCCTTTTATTTCAATAGTTAACCATGTGTTAGAAGGTCAGAAGATGTGTAGTTTGATGGTGTCAAGAGGTAGAGAATGGGATGTGGATGTAGTCAAACGATGTCTTTAATGATAGGGATAAAGCTCTTATTCTTAGTATCCCTTTAAGTAGTAGTGCAAAGGCAGATAATTGGTATTGGAGAAAGGAGAAACTAGGGTTATACTCGGTTGAGAGTGCATATAGATTCCAACATAAACTTAAAGGGTGTGGGGATATGGAGGATAATTATGGTTTTTGGAAGAAATCGTGGAACCTGAAAATCCCTCCAAAGCTCAAGAATTTGTTGTGGCGAGCAGCATCAGAGTGCCTTCTAACTAACATGAAATTAAGAACCAAACACGTCCATGTGGCGGCAACCTACCCTCAGTGTGCTCAGGGTCAGGAAACAATTATGCATAACCTAGTTACCTGTTCTTTGCTCAGGATTGATTGCAACGTGCTTGATATGGAAGAGTTTGGGCCATGCTTGGCTCTTTTTGCAAGTTGGCTTCAGCTAGAATTTGGAAGAAGGTCTAGTGGAAAATTGAATTTGCTTGATATCGTGTGCTGGGATATTTGGAAGGTGAGAAACGAGCTGGTGTGGCAACAGAAACACAAATCAATGGGGGAGGTGTTTGTATAGGCAAAGATTAGTCTTGACCAAAGGATGAGTGCTCAAGAAAGACGTTTTGTCTCTGACTTGGTCTCAACTTTACCAGGTGATGTATGTGAGAATTGGACAAAACTTGAAGTGCATAGGGTCAAGATAAATATTGATGCAACCACTTTTGAAGAATCTGGGAGTTTCTGTGTTGGATGGTTAGCTCGTGACCATGAAGGGCATATAATTGCAACAAGGACTAGGAGATTTCAAGGAAGGGTGCAACATGAGGAGGCCGAGTGTAACGCCCTACTTCCTTAGAGCCGTTACTAAGTGAGTTTAAAAACGTGCTTTCAGCTCGCTAATCGAGGGTTTTAAGTTAAACGGTGTAATTAAGCCATAAACAGAGGAAAATGTAGAAGTAACTCCATATCATTGAAGATTATAAAAGTTTGACACCTGGGATCCCAAAATACAGTTTAGAAATATTTACAACATAAAACTGTACAAAGTCAGCTAAACGACAAATTCTAAATTCATTTACAAGCATCTCCCAAAATCCTCTAGCTGTGGCAGCCAAGCTGGCCAAACATGTACATGCCGCCTCATGCCTGCTGTACTCATGGTTGGTTGATCTTCTCTTTACCCTTACCTGCACCACAGAGCATCTGTGAGCCGAAGCCCAGCAAGAAAACCCACAAACAAATAACATATGCAACACATATTTCAAGCATATAAACAGGCCACCAATGGCTAAACACATACGGCCTAGCCGTCCCAGGCGTTTACCAAGCCCTGGGTTCGCGGACCCTGCCGTGAGGATATCCCAGGTATCCTTCTAGGGACTCGCCCTGGCAACTCGCACTCCACGTGCTCAACGATTCTCCCGGCCCCTTGCCGTTCTCGGCCTTGCACTCAACGTGCCCAATGTCGTTCCCGGCCCTTCGCCATTCTCGGTCTACACTGTTCCCGGCTCAAGCCAACCATTCACATCATAATATACATAGCATAACAAGCAAGTATAAAATTCTAGCATATTTAGTTAAAGGGATATGCCCAGCAGTTCTACCATATTGGGCTCGGCCCTGCATATCAATTCTATTCAAATACATTGGGCTCAGCCCTACACACAAGCTCTATGGGAACAAGGGTTTTCTTACCTGAGTTCCGAGCTTTCTGAGCACCGATGCCCCGAGCACAGTCCTCTAACGTGAGCCTCGCCGAAACCCTGTTCACAACACATTAACAATGTCCATCCATCAAATTCTAATCCAATAAATAACTTCGAGCCAAAACCCTAACCTCCGGGACCTTGAATTCTATCAATCCGGGTGATGAAATCTATCCCGAGCCTTACCCATTAAGTTCCCAAGCCTAAATACCCTTAAAAGCTCAGATTGGTACTAAGGGTCGCGGCCCCACCCACAAGAGTCACGGCTAGCCTTGAAACAGAGGCTAGCACCACACTGACCCCCACACGGGCCGCGACGCGCATGAACCTCTCGGCCTCCCATGGCCGCGCTCGCACACGGGTTGCGGCGCTCCCCACCGAACCCAGATTTTCACACCATTTCCTAAACCTCTCCTCAAGCCAATTCATCCTAAAACTTGACTAGCATTCCTAGATATCCAACACAGTTATTCCAGCTCAAAAACAACATCAAGACCCCATTAAAATATGCTCCAAAACTCAGCTAGAACACCCAAAGATAAATCAAGCTTAGCCAACATGCAATCCCCCATAACCAACATAAATTTAAGACTAAACCTTAGTAATTAGAGCTTACCTTGTAGAACTTAGTCCCTGGGTTGATCCTCAAGCCTTAAGCTTCAAGCTCCTATAATATCACAGCTGAATTCCCCTAGACCTTCAAGTTGATTCCCTTAGTTTTCCTTGTGTTTATCTTAGAGAGTGAATGAGGAAGGAAGAGATAAAACTATCCTTAGCTGAAAGAAAAGAGAGTAGGTCGGTTTCTAAAGCTTCTAAATAATTCCCCTTTTTGTTTTATTTGACTTAACTTTAAAGGGTTACCTCAAGGCTCGGGGTACCAAAACGTCCCCGAGGGCAAAATGGTAAATTTTCCAAATATTCCTGCCTAGACATTCTATCCTCGAATATATCTCCAAATATTTATTTTCATGTCCCGATAATCCCATAACACCTAGTACCCAAATTACCCCTCGACTCACCCCGAGTCCGAATCTCAACCCCGTTGTGACTCTCTAGCTACGCGCTCCCCAGGACTGTCTCGGATCGTGCTGCACAGACATATCACATATATATAACATTTATCACATTTATACCCCTAATATCCAGATGGGGTCCACATGTGTATTTAACTTAGCTAAACATGCATCACAATCATATATACACATAACTCCACATATAAGCATATTAAATCACTTATTGCCCTCCGGGCACACTAATCAGGGCCCTAAGCCCGATTAGCAAATTCGGGTCGTTACAACTATCCCCTCCTTACAGAAATTTCATCCTCGAAATTACCTGAACAACTCGGGGTACCACTCCCTCATCTCTGACTCAAGTTCCCACGTCGCCTCCTCAACCTTGATGTTTCTCCACAACACTTTCACCAAGGCGATGGTCTTGTTCCTCAAGACCTTAACTTTTCGGTCAAGAATTTGAACCGGTTTCTCCTCATAAGATAAATCCTGATCAAGCTCCAGATTCTCAAAACTTAAGACATGCGTTGAATCTGACATATACTTCCGGAGCATGGATACATGGAATACATCATGAACCCCTGATAAAGTTGGAGGCATAGCTAATCTGTATGCTACCTCTCCAACCCGTTCCAGAATCTCGAAGGGGCCAACATACCTGGGGCTCAACTTACCTCGAACACCAAACCGTTTCACACCCCTCATGGGTGAAACCCTAAGGAACACATGATCACCAACCTGAAACTCCACGCTCCTGCGTCTCAGGTCTGAATAACTTTTCTGTCGACTCTGGGAGGCGAGCATACGCGTTCTAATCTTCTCAACTGCCTCATTGGTCCTCTGAACCATCACTGGACCCAAATACCTCCTCTCACATGTCTCATCCCAATGAATAGGTGATCTACACTTCCTTCCATAAAGCATCTCGTACGGAGCCACACCAATGGTCGCCTGATAACTGTTGTTGTACGAGAACTCGATCAAAGGAAGGTACTTACTCCACGATCCCCCAAAATCAAGCACACAGGCTCGCAGCAGATCCTCTAATATCTGAATCGTCCTCTCAGACTGCCCATCTGTCTGAGGATGATAAGCGGTACTAAACCGTAACTGCGTGCCCATAGCCTTCTGCAGACTCTCCCAAAACTTGGAGGTGAAGGTGGGGTCTCTGTCCGACACTATCGACCTCGGAGCCCCATGAATTCGAACAATCTCCTTCACATTCAAATCAGCGTACTGCTCCACAGTAAAAGTTGTCCTAACAGGCAAAAAGTGGGCGGACTTGGTATACCTATCCACAATCACCCACACTAAGTCATGCTGTCCCACCATTCTCGATAAACCAACTACAAAATCCATAGTAATATCTTCCCACTTCCACTCTGGAATCCCCAAAGGCTGCAACAACCCCGCTGGCCTCTGGTGCTCAGCCTTAACCTGCTGACAAGTTAAGCACTTAGCCACATAATCCACCACATCCCTCTTCATGCCCGACCACCAATACAGAGCTCTCAAGTCCTGGTACATCTTCGTCGAACCCGGGTGCAAAGAATAGAGAGTGGTATGTGATTCATCCAAGATCTTTCGTTGGATACTAGAATCCATTGAAACACAGATCCGACCCTTATACTTTAGTAATCCCGTCTCGGAAATGGAAAAGTCCTTTGTCGCTCCGACTAAGGCACTCTCCCTATGACCTCGCAACTGAGAATCCTTCCCCTGTGCTTCCTTGTTTCTCTCAAGGAGTGTAGACTGAAGAGTGATGTTGGCCAACTGACCAACCACCAACTCTATACCTGGTCTGGTCATCTCCTCAGCTAACTTATCAGATATCTGCCTCGAGCTAAACAACTTCCCTGGGCCCTTTCGACTCAATGCATCAGCCACTACATTAGCCTTCCCAGGATGGTAAAGGATATCACAATCATAATCCTTAACCAACTCCAGCCACCGCCTCTGGCGCATATTCAAGTCCTTCTGAGTAAAGAAATACTTTAGGCCCTTATGGTCGGTGTATATCTCGCACTTCTCACCATAAAGATAATGCCTCCAGATCTTAAGTGCAAACACCACCGCTGCCAACTCCAGGTCATGCGTAGGATATCTCTGCTCATATTCCTTCAACTGTCTCGATGCATAGGCTATCACCTTACCAGTTTGCATCAACACGTACCCCAAACCCTGCCTGGATGCATCACAGTAGACCACAAACTTTTCATTCTCCGTCGGCAAGCTTAACACTGGCGCAGTAATCAGTCGCCGCTTCAATTCCTTAAAATTATTCTCACACCTGTCCGTCCAGACATACCTTGTCTTCTTCTTTGTCAGTTCTGTCAATGGCATGGCTATTTTGGAGAACCCCTCAACAAACCGCCGATAATATCCCTGCTAGACCCAAGAAGCTTCTCACTTCAGGAACATTGCTCGGTCTAGGCCAATCTCTGACCGCCTCGATCTTACTTGGGTCAACCAGAATCCCCTCCTTATTGACGATATGGCCCAAAAATGTAACTTGTGGCAACCAGAACTCACACTTACTGAACTTAGCATATAACTTATGTTCCCTCAACCGCTGTAGTACCAACCGTAGATGCTGCTCGTGCTCCATCTCTGACTGAGAGTACACTAAGATGTCGTCGATGAATATTATCACAAACTTGTCCAGATAATCCTTGAAAACCATATTCATCATGTCCATGAAAGTTTCTGGGGCATTGGTTAATCCAAAGGACATAACCAGGAATTCATAATGTCCATACCTCGTTCGAAAAGCGGTCTTTGGTATGTCCTCCTCTTTAATCCTTAGTTGATGGTAACTTGATCGGAGATCTATCTTGGAAAACACTGTTCTTCCCTGTAGCTGATCAAACAAATCATCGATCCTAGGCAGCGAATACTTGTTCTTAATGGTTAACTTGTTCAGCTCTTTGTAATCAATACACATCCTAAGGGACCCATCCTTCTTCTTAACGAACAACACTGGTGCACCCCATGGCGAGAAACTCGGTCTGATGAACCCCAAATCAAGTAACTCCTGCAACTGAATCTTCAACTCCTTTAATTCCGCTGGAGCCATTCTATAAGGTGTCCTAGATACTGGCTCCGCTCTTGGTACCAACTCTATAACAAAGTCAATCTCCCTCTGAGGCGGCAACCCTGGCAAATCCGCAGGAAACAAATCCGGAAACTCACACACCACCCTTGTCTCACCCGGTCCAACCGACACCACCCTTGAAGTATCCACAACGCTTGCCAGGAATCCTATGCAACCTTCCTGCATCAGGTCCCTAGCCCTTAAGGCTAAAATCATTGGTACACGTGGTCCATTAACTGACCCCACAAACACAAAGGGTACCTCCCCTTCTGGTTCAAAAGTCACCATTCTGCGCCTGCAATCAATCGTTGCCCCATACTTGGATAACCAATCCATTCCCAAAATCATATCAAAATCATCCATCTCTAGCTTAATCAAATCCACAGACAATTCCCTACCATCTACCTCTACTGGCAATGCCCTAATCCACTTCCTAGAGACCACCAATTCTCCTGTTGGCAACAAAGTCTGGAATCCCCTAGCATACACACCACTAGGTCTACAAAGCTGATCTATCACTCTAGCAGATACAAATGAATGGGTAGCCCCTGAGTCAAAAAATGCAGTATACAAAGAACCAGCACTAGAGATCTGACCTGTCACAACTGAGGGGCTAGCCTCTGCCTCAGTCTGTGTCAAAGTGAATACCCTAGCAGGAGCAAGACTGTCACTCTGCTTCTACTCCTCCTTCTTAACTTGAGGGCAATCCCTCTTCAGATGACTGGCAATCCCACAAACAAAGCAGGCCCTAATCCTGCATTCACCTTGGTGTCGACGCCTGCACCGTGGACACATAGGAAAACTCCTCCAACTATCACCGCCACCTTGACGACCAGTAGAAGCACCCCGTGCCCTCCTATCTGAGCTGGGAGGAGCGAAGGAATCTGGGGCCTTCCTTTTCTGCTCACTGGGGCCACTGCCCCGACTAGACCCAACAAAAGGAGGCACCGTCCTCCTGGCATCGTGCCTTACAGCGCTATCCTTCCATATCTGATCCTCAGCCCTCTCTGCAGTAAGGGCCTTATCCACCGCTTGGGCATAAGTGGTAGTCTCTGGAATCAACGTAATATTCACATCATGGGCGATCATCACATTCAACCCTCGTATAAATCTATCTCTCCTGGCCGCATCCGTCGGCACTAAGTCTGGCGCAAACTTCGCCAGTCTGTCAAATCTCAAGGCGTACTCAGTAACTGATAATCTGTTATGAGTCAGGTTGATAAACTCATCAACCTTCACAACTCGAACTGCTATGCTGAAGTACTTCTCATTAAAGATACCCTTAAATTCCTCCCATGTCATGACTGCCACATTCCTCCGCTGACTCACCACATCCCACCAGATGCGGGCATCCTCCCTAAGCATATAGCTCACATAAGCAACCCTTTCACTTCCTTCGACCCTCATAAAGTCTAAGATCAAGGAAATCATGTTCATCCACTGCTCTGCCCGCAGTGGGTCCGATCCACCCTCAAAGGTAGGAGGTTGTTGCTTCCTGAATCTTTCGTACAAGGGTTCCCACCTGTTCTCAGTCACAGGCTGAACCGACACTGACGCCACATTCTGCTGTATTGGCAACCCTGTAACCTGTGGAGGGGCCTGTTGCCTCATCTAACGGAGTTCTTCCTCTGTTCTCTGCAGTCTAGCCTCCATTTCGGCTAATATCTGTTGCCAGTTCTGTGGGGCAGGTGGAGGGTCCTGACCCTGATTGTCATCCTTGGCCCTACTGCCGCGGAGTCTAGCTGATTGTCGAGGCATCTCAACAACTATGCCTGCAACCAACGACGCCACTCATCAGGCATGATAACAACATCCAAAACCACCTCCCAAACACATCAGTCATCCACAATAATATCTCATATAACATATAACACACAACAGGCCATGCCCTAGCATTATGCATATGTTAACTCATTCATCATGCTCTATATAAAATAATCAGGCATACACGGCATTCAAACACATATTCAGACATATCAGCCAATCTTACCAACCAACCCTGAGTTAAGCCTATCACTGACTGCGTGTGTACATGTTCAGTCAATCTCCAGAACCAATAACCTTGGCTTGCTCTAATACCAAGTTATAACGCTCTACTTCCTTAGAGCCATTACTAAGTGAGTTTAAAAACGTGCTTTCAGCTCGCTAATCGAGGGTTTTAAGTTAAACGGTGTAATTAAGCCATAAACAGAGGAAAATGTAGAAGTAACTCCATATCATTGAAGATTATAAAAGTTTGACACCTGGGATCCCAAAATACAGTTTAGAAATATTTACAACATAAAACTGTACAAAGTCAGCTAAACGACAAATTCTAAATTCATTTACAAGCATCTCCCAAAATCCTCTAGCTGTGGCAGCCAAGCTGGCCAAACATGTACATGCCGCCTCATGCCTGCTGTACTCATGGTTGGTTGATCTTCTCTTTACCCTTACCTGCACCACAGAGCATCTGTGAGCCGAAGCCCAACAAGAAAACCCACAAACAAATAACATATGCAACACATATTTCAAGCATATAAACAGGCCACCAATGGCTAAACACATACGGCCTAGCCGTCCCAGGCGTTTACCAAGCCCTGGGTTCGCGGACCCTGCCGTGAGGATATCCCAGGTATCCTTCTAGGGACTCGCCCTGGCAACTCGCACTCCACGTGCTCAACGATTCTCCCGGCCCCTTGCCGTTCTCGGTCTTGCACTCAACGTGCCCAATGTCGTTCCCGGCCCTTCGCCATTCTCGGTCTACACTGTTCCCGGCTCAAGCCAACCATTCACATCATAATATACATAGCATAACAAGCAAGTATAAAATTCTAGCATATTTAGTTAAAGGGCTATGCCCAGCAGTTCTACCATATTGGGCTTAGCCCTGCATATCAAGCTCTATGGGAACAAGGGTTTTCTTACCTGAGTTCCGAGCTTTCTGAGCACCGATGCCCCGAGCACAGTCCTCTAACATGAGTCTCGCCAAAACCCTAGTCACAACACATTAACAATGTCCATCCATCAAATTCTAATCCAATAAATAACTTCGAGCCAAAAACCTAACCTCCGGGACCTTGAATTCTATCAATCCGGGTGATAAAATCCATCCCGAGCCTTACCCATTAAGTTCCCAAGCCTAAATACCCTTAAAAGCTCAGATTGGTACTAAGGGCCGCGTCCCCACCCACAAGAGTCGCGGCTAGCCTCGAAACAAAGGCTAGCACCACACTGACCCCCACACGCCCCGCGGCGCGCCCACCAAGCGCTGCGGCGTGCATGAACCTCTCGGCCTCCCATGGCTGCACGCGTACACGGGCCGCGGCGCACCCCTCCTAGGGCCGCGGCGCACCCCTCCTAGGGCCGCGGCGCTCCCCACCGAACCCAGATTTTCACACCATTTCCTAAACCTCTCCTCAAGCCAATTCATCCTAAAACTTGACTAACATTCCTAGATATCCAACACAGTTATTCCAGCTCAAAAACAACATCAAGACCCCATTAAAATATGCTCCAAAACTCAGCTAGAACACCCAAAGATAAATCAAGCTTAGCCAACATGCAATCCCCCATAACCAACATAAATTTAAGACTAAACCTTAGTAATTAGAGCTTACCTTGTAGAACTTAGTCCCTGGGTTGATCCTCAAGCCTTAAGCTTCAAGCTCCTATAATATCACAGCTGAATTCCCCTAGACCTTCAAGTTGATTCCCTTAGTTTTCCTTGTGTTTATCTTAGAGAGTGAATGAGGAAGGAAGAGATAAAACTATCCTTAGCTGAAAGAAAAGAGAGTAGGTCGGTTTCTAAAGCTTCTAAATAATTCCCCTTTTTGTTTTATTTGACTTAACTCTAAAGGGTTACCTCAAGGCTCGGGGTACCAAAACGTTCCCGAGGGCAAAATGGTAAATTTTCCAAATATTCCTGCCTAGACATTCTATCCTCGAATATATCTCCAAATATTTATTTTCATGTCCCGATAATCCCATAACACCTAGTACCCAAATTACCCCTCGACTCACCCCGAGTCCGAATCTCAACCCCGTTGTGACTCTCTAGCTACGCGCTCCCCAGGACTGTCTCGGATCGTGCTGCACAGATATATCACATATATATAACATTTATCACATTTATACCCCTAATATCCAGATGGGGTCCACATGCGTATTTAACTTAGCTAAACATGCATCACAATCATATATACACATAACTCCACATATAAGCATATTAAATCACTTATTTCCCTCCGGGCACACTAATCAGGGCCCTAAGCCCGATTAGCAAATTCAGGTCGTTACACCGAGGCAGTTAACATTAAGGAAGCGCTGAGCTGGATCAAAGATCGATAGTGCAACAAGTGGTGGTGGAATCTTATTGTCTTGTTGTTGTATAGGCTATTAGGAGTTCTATGGAGATGGTCTCATCGTTTGGGTTGCTAATAATTGATTCTAAGCAATTGGTTTTTAGTTTAAGAGGTGTTCCTTTGTTTTTTATCAAGCGATCTGCTAATCACCCATCTCATTTCTTGGTGTTGACGCGATTTTTCGCCAATTTGTGTATTAAGAAATAAAAAGGTAGATTAGTGCTTAGTAATAAACCGTAATGAAAAATGAAATGAATTCACAAGAACACAAATCTTTTACGTAGTTTAGTGGTTAAAATCCACCTAGTCCACGAGTCTATATTATTGTTGTTTTCTCTCTATTTTGGCAGAGTTTCAGTATTACAGAATAATCGTCCCCTTCCCTGTCCAACATTCCTAGTATTTATAAGGGAATTCCATAGACAGGTTTGGGTAACTGCGTGAGTCAATCACGCATATACATATTTATTACATTTAATACATATATTTTCTATTTATAATGGGATATGATTTGATCATATAGTAAATGTTCTTCTAATATCTGAGACATTAAATATGACAGCCTGGTCATAAATAAACGTTTAAGAGGACCCCGAGTCTCTAGGGATCCGCGGATATGCAATATATTTGAATTACCACGAGCTGAATATCTCCTCCAAGTTCGTACTTCGATTGTCGTTTGAATATTATGAGCTCGCACTTCACACCCTTCGTGTCTGTAGCTTGGGTTAAACCCAGGACGCCTAATACCACACGTGTCCACATGAAACTAGAGTTGTCTACGTGGATAAAGCAAATTTCATTCCTTTGGTTATTTCTCTGTATATTTATTTGCCACTTGTAACCAAGCTGAGTGAATGAACTCGGGCTAAAATTAGGGTACAACACTTGGCAAGGGTCTCTTGTTTTCAATCTGATTGTAGTTATAGTGAGAGGATGCCCCTTTTGAATTGTTGGGCATTTTGTTGTTGGATCGTTCTAATTAATGAAGCCCTCTTTTTATTCAAAAAAAGTTTAATTTGGTATTAAAAATATAAAGATATCCAAAATAGTATGATCCCTTATTTTTAATAATATTAGAGGTAAGGCAAAAATTACACTCAAATCTCTATTATTATTTTGCAACAAAAATTTCTAATATTAATATTTATTTACATTTGTTAAATCCTGCCGATTAAATGCCACCTAAGATCAATGGGTCAACATGTGATTTGACCAAATCTTATCAAATTAATTCATTATTTTAAATTATGTTTTTAACATAATTTTAATTACATTTTCTCCAAAGATAAAAATATACACATAAATATATATATATGATTATGTTTTTATTAAATATATATTAATAAAATCAAATTTTAAAACAATATAAAATCAAATATTACTAAAAATAACATCAAACTCATAAATAAAAAGAACAAATCACCCAAATGAATTCCCAAAATCTAAACTTAAAATCAAACTTATAGAATATATATGTATATTCAAATCTTTTATCAAACCCAAAAAAACTAGTTTTAGTTATAAAATATTAATAAAACGTTTTAGTTTATAAAACATAACAATTAAAAGAAATCAATAATAAATAAATATTAAAATAAAACAGATTTAAAAATAAATTAAAAAAAACTATGGCCCAATAAAAAATTTATTTAGCCATCAATGTGCAAAAATATGTGAGTTAAACTTTTCTTAATTTGTATGAGAAAATATAATTAACAAAAACTTAGTTTATGGGAAAACTAATCCCATATTGGAAATCAAAATTAAACAAAAAAAACAAAAATCACCAAAAGGATACTATGGTAATTAACATAGTCAAAACTCCTTCAGCCAAGCCACATCTTCTCTTTCATTTTGCCCGAGTCGCCACCTCCCTGTCCTCCACTCGCCTGCCTCACCATCTCCACCATCATCTCCGGCCACCCACCCTCACCACCTGCCAAGAACACCCTAGTCGCACCTCTGTGAAAGCCAGCCACCCTCACCACCGTAGGCGCGCACCTCCGTGAAACCCAGCCAAGAACACCTCAGCCGCACCATCGACGAACACAACCTCAATTCGTGCATCTCTGTGCGATTCCATTTGCGAGCCCCTAAATCCAAAACAACGGGGATAGGCTGAGGTGAGGGATGTGCTGGTGGTGGTCGGAGGCAAGGAAGAAGGGTGGCGACTAGGCTAAGTGCGATTCGTGGTGGTCGGAGCTGCACAAAACGACGGGGATGGCTGGGTTTGCGACGAGGTTTTGTGCGCAGAGGATGGGGGTTTCTAGTGGTGGTCGGAGGCGAGGGAGAAGGTTGGTTCGTGGTCAGATCTGTTTTTTTTTTTTCTATCTTCAAATCTGTGGTAACTGGTTACCTTCACATTCTTTGTGTGTATATTTCAGGATGTAACTGATTACCTTCACATTCTGATGTGTGTGTATATTTGTAGGTTCTTTGTGGTAACTAGTTACCTAGGTTACTAAATCATACCTAATCTTCCTTTTTTTTCCTTTAAATGTGATGTTTCTTTTCATTTCTAATATGAGTGACTCGTCACCCCTCTTATAGTAACTGTTTATCCCTCTTATGGCAGTAAGTTACTAATCTCACTGTAACTGGTTACCCCTCCAAATACATGTTATTTAACCTCTAAGACGATTTTTTACATAACTGTGAAAAATCAAACAAGTAACTGGTTAGCCCTCTCGATAAATGTTATTTAACCTAGCTATAGGATTTTTTTACATAACTTTGAAAAATCAATTAAGTAACTGGTTACCTTACCTAGGTTTTGAAAAAAAAAATAGTTATAATAAATAAAAAAAATAATAAACACAATTCATATTACAAAAAAAAAATTAATAAAAAATTTGCAAAACAACCATGTAAAAATTTAATATAAAAAAATCAAATAAGCTAAAAAAGTAATCAAATTACAAACATACCCCTCCTAATTAATAAAACTTGATTAAAAGTAAAACTATGGCATAATCAAATTTTTATACAAAAATATGGGAAACTAAACTCATAAAAGTGAAATTTAAAAAAAAAACCATAGATTAACTTTTCTTAAAAAAAAAATCATATTTTTGCACAATCTATTAAAAAACACATATAACATGTAATTTTCACTTATACAAAAAAAATTATGGCAAAAATTGCCATAAAAATAAGATTTCAGCTATAAAAGGCACATAATAAGAATTTTAAAACTCCCATAAAAGTGCAAAGAAATAAAAGATGCCATAAATTACATAATTTCTACCAGGAGTACATTTGATTAAGAATTTTTAGATATGAGAAATGATTTAAACCACACATGCAAAACGCAACGCAGTTCATAAAAATACTCCAAATCATATCGCAGAAAACAAACAATAGACACACAAAGACAACAAATTTTTTACCACAAAAAAAAAAAAAACTTCCTTTAAAAAAAATGACAATAAGAATAAAGTAATAATAATAACAAAATCAAATATATATATATATATATATATAAAAATCTAACATCTGTCGGCAGCCATTGAGCCACAAGATAAGTAGCGGTTCAGGTTGTGCCCCGTTTCTCCTTTGCTAATTAATTAGTATCACACACAATAAATACTAAGAAATTAACACGTGAGCATTAAAACACTGAAAGTGATACTCCATATCTTATGTAATATTGCTACGTGGTGAATTGTCACCAGAAATTGCTACTCTGCTGCAATAACTCAACCCAATCCAAATCCAAATCCAATCCAAAGTAGGATTAAATAATATTATCATGTACTATTTTCTATTTCCTTTTACAAAAACATGGTCACACACACATATTTTAATTAATATCTGTCACTACTGGATAGGCTAGTGATACATATATATCTCTATAAATATCATCAAACCGACGAGGCAGATTAGCTATCCACAGTCTCATTCATTATCCTCACTTTAGTTTCTTAACTGTCACAACACTACGCGCGCACTCTCTCCTCTTATTCCATGGACCACCTACTCTCCAGTATGAACAAACCATCCGGTGGCCCCGGCAAGGATCACTCCGGTGATCACCACCAGAAGCAACATCCTTCTTCGAATGAGCTTTTCTCAAGCGCCAAGCAGGTGGGGGAGGCGGCTCATACCGCCGCAAGCCAGGGGTTCGACAGGGTCGACAAGGGCAAGACGGCGGGCGCTGCAGCAGACCTTCTAGATGCCGGGTCTAAGTACGGAAAAGTGGAGGAGAAGAGCTTCGGAAAGCACTTGGAGAAGGCAGAGGACCATCTCCGCCAGTACGAGGCCAAGAATAGCCCTGGCCATGGCCACGCGCCGTCCTCTGATGATCATCACCAAGCGGGCCATGGCGATGGTGGTCATGAGAAGAAGCACTCAGAAGAAGGTGGAGTTGGGGGTTACATGAAGATGGCCCAGGGTTTCATGAAATAATGTAATATATATATATGTATATTTTAGTTTCTGTTTAAGCTTTAAGGTATGGTTTAGGTTTATCATGCCATGGTCATGGGTCTCTCTATCTATTTATATATATATATATATATGTATGTATATGTCGTGTTTTTCGTTTCTTCTACTAAGTGAGCAGGACTCTCTTAAATATTTATTTTGGAGGCTGTTCTAATTTTAAAAATTAGGTCCCTAATAAAAAAATAAAAAAATTGTAATTTATAAATAAAATTTTTAACACTAAAAGAGAAAAAAACTAAAAAATCACTAAAGAAGAGAAAAAAAAAATTCAAATTAGGCCTATATTTTGATTTGTTTAACTAGGTTTATTAAAAAAAAAATCTGAAAAATATTAAAAATAATATTGGATTATTTCTTTTTTGGGGCTTTGTGCAGTAACCAAGCTTGCACACCTTTAGAGCCGGACTTGCTAAGAGATAAGAGTTTTTTTTTTTTAAATTTAGATATAGAATCTGAGTGCTGCTATTTTACACTTTAGTATATAGTGTTGGACATATCTCGTACCCTTAGCAATTCTCATTGAACCCTCCCCTCCCCCCCCCCCCCCGACACACATGCTTACAACTACGAATCAAGATCTTCGATCAAATTATGGTCCCGTACCAAACCAATTAAATTTTTACACCTCATTTAATAATTTATTTATAATAAAAATATTAACACAGTACCGTTAGTTTTAAAATCTCCGTTAGTTTTCATTAGTCAAATACTATCTTTAAACATTAATTTAATAGATTGTAGGGTCTCATAGGTCTGACTCTTCAAATATTCATTTTTTTTAATATTCATATATTTTAATACAGGAATACTATATTTTTGTGCTTCCACACACAAAATTATATCAACGACAGTAAATTTTTTAATGATAAAAATGAAATAAAAATTATTTAAACAAAATTCAAAACATAATCAGACAGTGAAATTCCTTAAAAAACAAGTGAATCGTTTTCCTATTATTATTATTTTTTTATATAAAAATTGATATATATTAATACAATATACTGTTTTTTTTTTTTTGCCTCACAAAAATATGCAACAATAATTATTCTTATAATTAAAATCAAATGAAAATTATTTGAACAAAATTCAAAACATAATCAGTATTCTAATTAACAAACATATCAATAAATTAATAAAAAATATATACGCATCAATCATTTTAATTCATTTAGTTTAAGAATATATATTATCCCACAGAGGTTCTACTACGATACTCTAAAAACAATTAATATAATTAGAAAATTATAATATTAAGTAATAAATTAAAAAAAAAAATGAAGGAAAGGAATTCCCCAAAGCTTAATAATCAATCATCATTATTTTTCTTACTTTATTTTGTTTTATTTCGATGGAAGAAAACTGCTATTTATCCTTTATATTATTATTGTAACAGAGTACTAATCAAAAATCTTAAAGCCTTGAATGAAATCTAGAAAATAAACATAATGTTATATTCTAGAATATAATCATTCTAAAATAAATATTAAAATAATATAATTATATAAGAATTAGAAACTATTATTAAAATTTGGTAAGATATTTGTCTTGATAAAAAAAACACATTACTTCAATGTTTTGTCACTTTTAGCTGTAACGAGTTAAAAATAATAATATAATAAAAAAACTATTAATGCAAACTAACGGAAATTTTGAAACTAAAACTATCGTGTTAACCGTTTTATTATAAAAAATTATTAAACGAGGTATCAAAATTATATTGATTTGACATTTAACGGACACACTTATTTAATGGGGATCCAATGAAAATATTTTAATATTTTATGTAATATGTAATTAAAAGTGAAATTTGAGTTCTTTGCACTATACTTATCCTAATCGAAATATATATATATACCAAATGTCCAAAATTGCAAAAGTATGCCTAAAAATCAATTTCAGATTTAAATTCCCTCTCATTTTTCCATCCACTCTTTCTTCTCTTCCTCAAATTCCATAGAACCCTATTTTTCACAATCTTCTCATCAACTTTTTTTACATTTCATTTCTAAAACAGCACCAAAAATCTAGTTGTCCACCCAAAAATTCAAAGTTCAGCCCATTAAACCTACAAAAGTGTCATCTTTACCGATCTTAGAATAGGAAAAATCATGAGTAAGTATATTGTGACCCTATATATAGTGATTAGTATAAGTTTAAAGCATAAATAGATTTATTTTGAACTGTTCTATTCAATTCATAGTTTTGTAGTTATTTTGGCATTTGTTTTTTCAGGTTTGGAAATGGTTTCGTTATTTTTTTTTTCCAATTTTTTTTTATGGAATTCAATGAATATCCATGCATTTTTTTTTAGGAAATTTATCAAAAATGACTTAAAAATATAAACTATATGTTGATAGGTTTTTTAGCCAACTGACGCGGAGTCAAAATAATTAATTCGAGAGTTTTCACTAGACCAGTCAATGAACATTAAATGAGCCAAGAACCTAGTAATGATGAACAATAAATAATAAAGAATACCGAGATTTATAGAGGTTCGACCCCAAGGATTGGTAATGACCTACTTTCTCTTGGATTTGTATTAATCTTGAAGGTTTACACAAGATCACAATGGATTACAAGTGGATTTCTATGTGTAAAAGACAATACAATAAGGTAGAATCGCTAGTAGGTATGAAAATAAAGCTGCCCGGAATGTATCTAAATACTAGCCGGTAGACGAGTTTATGAACCCTCTCCACTGTAGTGGAGGGCTTGTATTTGTAATGCTCTGTTGGCCTAGGGGCTGCACACGACGTAACTGATGGTGGAAATATCTCATTCTTCTCGCAGGTAGTTACATTTCTATTTGTTAGGAAGCTTGACCAGGTTTTCAGGGCTGTTAGGCTTCCTCTGTGGGTGGTTAGGAGATTCTTGTGGACTTCTAACGGAGAGTGTAACTTCTTTTCGGCGACCAGGTTTGGCTGTCCATCATACCGAGCAACTGAGCCTTTGGTGATAGTATGTCGAGCAATAACTTGACGTATACCCCGCAGGTATACATCGATCAGGCTGTCGGGGGGGTCTACCCAGTCTGCTCCACGTGTCCAAGCTTAGTGCCACATCAGATATGTCAATTTTTTGGATAACACTTGCCCCCCAAGTTTGCAATGGTGCTAAGCAGCATGTAAACTTTTTTCTGGGGACCACCACGTCCAGCCTGGTTAGGGGTATATGCTCCTTGCTACGTGGCATAGCGTCTGATACAATTAATAGCCTTAGTATTTCTTTAAGTTTCCAATAAATGACTTTTCACTCTTTCCTGCCTATTTTTGGAGCCATAAAGCATCATGATGACCTCTCTTAAAAATTGTACCGACAGTTGTGCAATTACCAAAGAGTGGGCGTGTGTGTGGAGACGTGCCTGCAGCGGTTTAGGAGACGTGAGTGGAGGGACGTGTGTGTGGGCGTGCTGACGTGTCTTGAGAGATGTGCCTGCAGCGATTGAGGGGACTACTGAGTGGGAAGATTCATTAAATTTCTGTAGGGCGAAGCTCACTTCTTTTTGCCTATAACTAGGGGTGCCCAACCCTTTCTTCTATTTTCACCTTCTTCTTTACATCACACAAACCAGAGCCAACCTAAGAAACCCTAAATCTCCTCCTCCCAATTTTTCTGAAAGAGCTAGTCCATGCTTCGACTTCTATGTCACACCACCCTCACACTACGAATACGCTTCTGGCGCCATACTCCTGCAGCAAGTAAGTTTCCCAAACTTCTCTACTTAACTTGACATTGTGCGTGAGAATTTTTTTCCTTTTTCTCTATCTGCGTTCTTTACTGTAGACGTGGGTGGTGATAACTTCATTTTAGGGTCATTTTAGAAAGTGTTTTTGTGGTGATCTTGAGTGTTTATGTGTGATAATTCTACAAAATAGAGTTATTTTACCACTTTTTATGTGCTAATTGTTGCTTAATCCTTGAGTTTTTAATTAACTTATTAAGTTTTTAAGTAATTTTGAATTTATTAGGTTTATTTTGATTTTATATATTTTTGTGTGTTTTTATAGTTATTTTGTTGTAAAATGTTGTAGTTAATTATTTGAATTATTGTTGTTTAATTTTAGGTAAAAATGTGTTGTATTATTGAAATTAAATGTTAAATATAAATTAAGTTATAATTAATATTTTCAAAGAATTAAATTGATTTATTTTATAGTTGAAAATATTTTATTATGATTTATTTTATATTTATTTTGTAGGGAAATTTATGACACTTTTTCTCTTGAAAAGAAAGAAAAATAAAGAAATTGTGGTATTTTTAAGGAAAGAAAGGAAGAAAAGAATAACATTTTTGAGATTGGAAAGAAGCCAACAACCCCTCACCAGCCCAAGCCCAAATGCTTATTTCCTTCTTCTCCTCCCTCCACGTGCCTCCCACGCCCAGCCTGACCCAGCCACCAAAATGGCTGCCATTTCCCCATTTTAAGCCCAACAATGTACCATTGTCCATTTGTCTCAAAATACCACTTTTTACCCCACTTTCTACACATTTTACCCCAAAACATCATTATTACACCCTATAATTTACCCCTATTTACCATATTATAATTAATTTAATTAATTTAAATTGATTATTTTAATACCTCATTTTGGCTATAAATATGGAGTTTTGAAGACCATTTAGGGGGTCCAAGAGGGGAGGTTACCATACCAAAAATTCTACACATTTCAAAACCTCTCTATTCTCTTCATCTTCTTCTTCTTTTTGGTTATTTTCTATGTATTTTTAGAGGAAAATTTTGGGGGTTCATCCTCCAAATTTTCCTATTTATGTTTGTAATTTTTAATTTGTATTTGCTATTCTAGTTATGTGTTTCTAATCTTTTTAAGATTATTAAGGTGATGATGAAACAATATGTAACAAGATAGTATTTATTTTGTATGTTGATTTCCCATTTTGTGCAACAAAGTTTATGGAATTTTCTTCTTCAAATATCATCTTTCATCTTAAATATCATGTATTTTGGATTGTTAGCACATATTTAAACTTTGTTCTTCATTAGTGCAAATACATAATATTCTTTGTGTAAGATGTGTCATTAAATTGTACACATCCATGCTTAGAACAAAAATATTATGTTTTGCCTTATAAATAATGTTAATTGATTTATTTGTTATTTCATTAGATTGATTTACACTAAATACTTTGAAATTATAACTTTTTAAAAAAGTGAAGAAAAATCTTATCTTTTTAGTAGTAATTTGTGCTTAAAATTATAAATCTATTTGAAAAATGATAGTTTGATTTATTTTAACTATCACTAAAACTTGGGAATCAATGTACTTATAAATATTATTGAACTTATATTTTGTGGATTCTATTATCTTAATAATTTTTATTTTACTATCTTGATTTACAATTATTAATTTATGTTTATATATTGTCTTTAATTTCTTTATTATTATCTTTTATTTTATTTTTATTGTTACAAATTCTCATCAATCTTTGGAACTAGGTTAGAATTTATTAATTTTGGTTTAAAATAGTTTTCTTTTTTATTTTAGACAACTCTTTTGGGTTTGACCTCGTGCTTACACGAACATTATTCTATAAATACGATTCGTGCGCTTGCGAGTATAAATATTTAAAACATACCCGTTTTGGGTCCATCAATGTGTGTTTTGTACAAGATTACACTTTTGTTTGTCTTTGTTGTAGGTTGGTGTGATGAATCATGAGAAAAAAAATACAAAAAGAAGCTAAATGGTGGGAAAACGAGGCTTTTGGCGGTTATTGGACTAAAAATGATATCAAGGATGCTTCAAGGACAGGTTTTGATGAAGAGATGAGCTTAAGGATCAAATCTGAGAAAAATTTAATTAAAGTCGCGACTTGAGGGGAAGTCAACGACGTATATGTTTCTGGAAAGATTTAGTGTCGCGACTTGGGCATACAAGTCGCGACTCAAGAGGAAACAGAGGCTAAGCTCAGGAGTAAAAGTAGACACGGGCCGCGACTTGCCTAAGCTGAGTCGTGGCGCCTGAAGCCAATATACGAGAAGAAAAGGGCTAGAAATAGACATGGGCCGCGACCCAGAAAATGCCAATTCGCGGCCGCACAAGGAAAAATTCAGAAACTTGTATTGTTTTTTACTATAAATTCGTGTTTAAGGTTTAATTAAGTCATTAGGTCAGTTTTTAATTACGTTTTTTAGAGACTAATAGTAGATTTTAGGTTAAATATTCTGCAGTTTCATATTTTTATTTCTTTTTCAACTTTATGAATTTTATGTTTATGAATAATTATTTGGTTTATTTAGTCATGTCTGATAAGAACTAAACAATTTTTACCTAAGGTTTAATGTAGTCACTTGGATTTCTATTTAATTGAATTATGATATTCTTTTGATTTTTCTTCTCTATTCTAATCTATATAATGTGTGTTTAATGCTAGTAAATACTTGATCACTATATGCTTGATTTAATGATTTTGATTCAAAATTCGAAAGATGAGAATTGAATATGCCATCATTATATAGATATAGGTTGCATATTGGATGAAAGTACCTGTATGACTTGTGTAGTAATTAGGTTTCCATGCTTAATGTCTTCTATATTTTTAAGTTTTGTCACAGAGATGTAGAAAACTTGCATATAGGCTGAGATCTTAAATCTTGAAAAATAATAGGAATCAATTTATGTTAACCTGCTATTAGAATAGAAATAAAGAAATCTAGAATTGATTAATACAATTAGCAGAATGAAAAGTTGATGAAATTAACACCCTAGGTTTTTTTCATAGTGATTTAAATCTTTTATTTAATTATTTTCTTCTTTAAAGTATTTTCATATTTAAAATTAAATTTAAAAGTCAAATTCTTAGTTGCCAAATAGAAATTTAAAGAACAATTAGTGGTACTTGGAAGACAATTTTTGAGGGAACGATACTTTACTTATCATATATTACTTGAATCGATTTCCTGCACTTGCGTATATATATTTTCACGATCAGGTGGAATTTTCATGTTGCATGAATCTAGGGTTGAGTGAATGTTTTGGGTAGTTCTAGGAATGGGCCGCTCGTATTTGCCTTTGATTTCATGAAAATATAGCCCCAGGTGTCTTTTTCTGGCTGATTTGTGTTTGGTGTTCTTAAAGAACACGAGGAACAGTTCTTGAAAATTTTATGAATTTTTTTTTGTGTCCTTGGCACTTCTTGTTCTTTGATCTGTTTTATTTGTTGGTTGGTGCTTCTCACTGTTCGTCATTTTATATTGGTCGGTATAATACAAAATGTATACACCGACCAGTGTTGTTCAGTGCTCTCACCTCTTCCTTTCCCTTTTTTATTGTACGTGCAGATCACCGGCCTAACATTGACTCGTTGCAGCACTCACCATGTAGAGGTACCGTCCAGCCTGAAAAGGCCCTCTTCCAGTTGCTGATTATGGCCTACACAAAGAATACGACTTGTGTCGACGATGCACAAAACTCCCATGTGGCCCGCTGTGCAACTGGAAATCAAGAAGCACTGCCCACCGACGAAGGGCTGATCGACATTGGCCAAGAGGAAGACTTCCAGCTAGACTATGCCACAGAGATTTATATTGAGGCTATTATAAACCTGTCTCAGGAGACAGAAGAGCCCCCCTTATACTCAGCTCCTGCAAGTACCATCTCCAACAAGCAACTAAAGAGCATCAAGGAACATTTCAAACTTGGGAGTGCCACTATTCTCAAACCCACCGCAGAGCAGAGGGCAGAGTATCCTAGATTCGGGTTCTGCGCCTGAAGCAAGTACCATATTACTGCTGGTGCCACCCTGCCCTTACTACCATACTTTCAGAGTGTGGCAGATTATTTTGGGATTTGCCCCACCCAAATTAGTCCTAAAGGTAATAGGTTTCTGTTTGCCTTGTATGTCTTATATAAATTTGAGGGTTGGTCGGTGCCCTTAACGCATGAAGTAAACTATGTGTTCGACCTCAAGTTCAGCACTCGCCAGGGCCACTTGGGGTATTTCTATTTTATCCATAGGGACTCAGACGTTTATCTGGCCAACACTGAAGTTATTTCTAAGGTTGGGGAGTATTCTAGCCAGTACTTTATCACTAAAGACATTGCTACCAACCACCTTTCTGTTTAGCGCAACGGTCCTTTCAGTTGTCCGGCGCCAACTAGAGAAATGGAGAAGCGAGCTCAGAAGCTGTCTGCTATGGAACCAAGCCGCAAAGACCTGGTCACCATGACCACTGAAGAGAGGCTCGTTGGTGTTGGGCTCTATCCTAACTCGAAGGCAAAGGGTAAGGGCAACACACCCAACAAACAGTCGCCTACAAATTTCCACCCAGAAAGAAACCGCCAAGTATACAACAACCCAGCCAAGTGTCGCCCAGCCAGAAATAGAAAAACACCGTTGTACCTCCTGCTAGACCCAGCGTTGCACACTGCACCTGGACTTCGACTGGTATTTCTATCAGAGAGACCACCAAGCAGAGAATCCCCAAGTTGATACTTCCCCCCAACATGGAAAGGGGAAAGAGATCCTGGTTGAGCGTATGAATTTTGACTTGTTAGACAATGATGAGGATACTCCACTTTGGGCTACCAGCTGCTCGGAGGGAGCGGAAGAGGGAGATCTAACACCGCCTATTTTCACTTATTTATAGTTTGCTTGTTTATTTCTGCATATTTTGACCCTGCTTGTTCTACTTTCTAACCTCTTGTTTTTGTTTTGCAGATATGTCATCCTCTTTCTTTAAGAAGTTTGCTCAGAAAAAAGGTCGGCGGTCCCAGTAGTGAGATTCCTTCGGCCAAGCGCCAAAAAATTGTCCTTCCTACTAAGGCTACTAAGCATGTTGAAAAGAATCTTGAGAAGAATCCTTCGCGCAAATTCGGCTGGAGCAAGCTAACCCCTGTTGAGGGAAGTGTCCCCTCCGCACCTGTAAGAAAGTCCCATGTCCCGAGCAGAGTTTAGGAATGTGTTGTTGAGGACCCTGCTGAAGAGGTGAACAATCCTTTGAAAAAGGCCTTGGTAATTCACCAGAGGCATGTAAATGTTGGGAATAGTGCCTGTAAAGCAATTGTAGTTGAAAAATGTTTTAAATGAAATAAATGATTGAATTGAATTATTATATATATACATAATATGTCCGATATTATATGATAATATTAAGTGAATATCATAAAATTCCAAAGTTTATCTATGTGGTCTTAATCTCATATTGGTATGGGAGGATCGAGATTAAGATAATAAACTTTGTTATCCCCGTTTTTCCCCCGGATGCGTGGCATACCATAATGGGTTCGTGGGCTTTCTCGAAGAGATTAAAGGTCCAGCTTAAGCCCAATGGATAGGGAAGAAGAAAGTCTTAGTGGTCCAATCGTCAGTAAGCCCAACATTGTACGATGGGCGCCACCATAACGAGGAAATCAAGACCAAGATGTGAACCCAACTCAGCTTTCCGGTTCCAACCTAATGGCATCATCTAGGATGCGAGTAAGGGTGGCAGGCTCAACAGTCTAAGAATGGACTGGGATGTTAGTAAATAAACCCAAGCTCTGGTAAACGAACCAGGGTCCTGGTAAACGGGTCAAGACCTTAGTAAATGAACCCAGACCTGGCATCTGGGTGGGCATGATTGAACTTACCTGACACTGACACATTCCTGAGAAACATGGAGTTCGGTCTTCTCAACTAACCTACAGAAGAGGTTACATACGGAATGTACACCGTTATTGGGGAACAGTACTGCCACTACTCTGGCGAATCTTGTCCCCAGGATCTCCTTACAAGCCCACGCGGACCAGTTTGAGGCTACATACCACTGTCAGTTGTAAAGCTTGGTTATGTCCAAGCTGGCCCAATGGGCCCTGATTAATGTGTATTATTTAGCAAAGTCCTTTGTATTAAGCCTTCATTAGTGAGCAAACCATGATTATATCCCTATTGGGCCCGGATTAGTCTGGCTCAAGCCCATTGCATCCAACTGCCTATAAATAGGACCAGTTGTGCATTGTAGAAAGGATCCCCGAATTTTCTCTTGTAAGCAATTACTATGCTCAAACTTGAAAAAAAACTCCATTATAAAAGCTTTCTAAGCTCTAATACAATAGACCCGTGGACTAAGGCTTATTAACGCTCCAACCACGTAAAACTATGTTTGTTTATCTTTAATCATTTCTTTTTACCTCTCTTATTTATCATAATTCTAGTTTCCGAAAAACTCGGTAAGCATTTTTGTGCTTTCATTGAGAGCCGAAGAAAGCTTGAAAAGATCTTGAACATCTGCAACAATGGTGAACACCAGGCACACCGTATTCGATCCTACTCACCAACAACAACAAGGAAATTGAGAACCATTGCCCAACCAACCATTCCCTTAGGATCGACCTGAGGGAACACCCTATCAAGAGCCCCTGCCCGACAATTCCCATAATTTTGAGGATGGGGCTGACTACAATGAGGGTTACTATGAGGGAGATGAGGAAAATGAAGGGAAATACCAGGATCACGAGGCTGAAGATCCTGCTAACTCTGAAGAAGAGATGAATCTCGAACAGAGGACCCAGAAGTGGTCCGTCTAAGACAACAAGTCCTGGATTCAGAGGCCAGGATAGCTGAACAGAAAGAGGCCACCCGCCAAATGCAAGAGTCCCTCCTGTCTCTTCAGGTCCTCATTGTTACCCAAGGATTGACAGTTAACCCTCAGACCATTCCGATTCCAGGAACGCAACCACCGACCCCACCAGTTAGGACCGGCGCGCCTAAGAACATGAGCCCAATCCCTCCCCCGGGACCACATCCTGGAGACTGCCCGTCGAATATTGCTCAAGAAAAAGGAAAAGCCAAGATGGTTGATCATGTTGGAAAAGCAAACCCACAGAGGAAAATTCATCTCGTTCCAAAAACTGAGGCGAACCCAGGGCAGCTCCCTAAGAAAAAATGGATGTGTCCTATCTCAAGACGAGATCATCCAATCGATCCACAAGGGAAGTGCCTGCAGGGTGCCAAACCCCGGACTGTCCATAGAAATATTGGACGGGAACAACGTTTTCATCCTAGTGCTTCCGTGAACAAGGATCATAGAGGACACCAGCGCGCAAAAGATCTGGAAGCCATTAGTTCGGGAGACGATACTTCCCAGATAGACTTGCGTGATGGCCTAAATGCCCGAAAGGAACAAGCCCACAAGAAAAAGATTTACCCCCGAGGGGGCGATCTGAGGAATAACCTCAATGACAGGAGGAACGAAAAAGTCCTCTTGGATGATTGAATGGCCAAACAGTTCATGGAATAGTTGGCCGCATTAAAGAAGGTCACAGACCGCTTGTTCCGGAAACAAGAAGGAGGAGGCTCCGATTCCGAAGAGGAGGAAAAAGAGCCATGCCCCAAACACATCCTGGATGTGGTGCTACCAAAAGGGTTCAAAATGCTGAACCTACCTGACTACACCAAGAATGCAGACCCAAGGGAATACTTGTCCCGCTACAACCGCCTGATGATTGTAGCTCACGTCTACGACAACGCCAAATGCCTGTGCTTTTCGATCACTCTAGCTGAACCCACAAAGCAATGGTGGAAAAGACTTAAACTAGGATCAATCCAGTCCTAGTCTGGATTGCAATCGACTTTCCGTAAAAAATTTGTGGCCTCCATGAGGATGGATATGCAGAACAGCGCCCTTGCGAATGTCAAGCAACATCCCACAGAGACCCTCAGGGCCTATATCCAGCGCTTCACGAAGGAAGCGTCAAAAACCAAAGTAGACGATGGACAGCGCTGGGTGGCTCTCTAGGCCGGGATCAAGGCCGGATCCCCACTCTGGGATGATATGCAGCGCAGCAAGGTGGCCACTCTCGAGGAATTCATTAGGAGGGCACAAGGTTTTATCAACTGGGAGGAGGCCCGAATCCAAGCTTTCGGGTGGCAGCCGGCCTCCCAATCAAGTGCCCAGACCTTTCCCAGTTATGGGATGCAGTATCCCACAAACCATTATCTGACACCCCTGGCGGCGCCAAGATCAACTAGCACTCATGGAATGACCTTCATGACCCTGAAAGTCTATGGTCCCGCTTCATCGGGGTATGCACCAACACAATCCACCCCATTCTCCAGGTACAGAATGGCGCCGATCGGATACAGCGCCGACCCCAGCAGAGCCCAGCCGTCTCAAGTTGGGGGAACGGAGGCGAGCGTGAACCCCTCCCGAGGAAAAAGAACGGGCAAAGGACATAATCGATCCGAGCCCTCCAAAAAGGGAAAAAGGGGTTACAAACCCCAATACACAGAATATACCAACTTGGTGCACACCAGGGAGAACATATACCTGACGATGGGGAGTACGGTCCACTATCGGAAACCTACCCCCATGTTCAAAGGTGGAAAGAACTCAAGGGACACCAACAAGAGGTGTGCCTATCACAAGGGCGTGGGTCATACGACTGAGGAATGTCGTCAACTGAAGGATGAAATTGAAAATCTGATCAAGTTAGGGCATCTCCACCAATGGGTTAGACTACCAGTGGGAGTTTGGGGACTGGCAGCCGCTCCTGGACAACCTACGATCCCGGGTGTATTTGGATCATACCGACTTCCCCAGGGAGGGTACGCCACAAGTTCTGGAGCACAAGCCCCTCAGGGGGCCCCAATTGTGCAAGCACCCGAGCTTAGAATGCCCTATCCTTCCAAAATTGCGCCCCCACGGATAGATGATCACATGGCCACCAGATCGAGAGGGTTGCATTTGGGAGGACCATCCTGGAATGATCAGAAATGCTACCTTAGTGAACTCGACCACGACCACGAGGTATGGGCCTTGGTTCAGACTCCGGCGCAATGCCCTAAGTTGATGAACTTACCCATCACGTTCACGGAAGAGGACGCCTAGAACGTCCACTTCCTGCATCATGATCCTTTGGTCATTGATGCCCAAATCGCCAACAAAATGGTGTCTAGGGTGTTGGTAGATGACAGAAGCTCCGTCAATGTGCTATTCAAGTTAGCCTTCATTGCAATTGGCTTGACCGAGGTAGATCTGGCGTCATGTCCAACGTAGATCTATGACTTCAATGGGGATTCACTGCTCGCTATGGGGAAGATCCAACTGCTCGTAACGTTGGGGAACGAGATTTATGGCTCATTCAAGTTTTGCACGTTCATGGTGGTGGACTGGCCCACTACTTACAATGTTATTTTCGTCCATCCCGCACTGGTCGATTTTGGCACCATCACCTCCATCTGCCACATCTACATGAAATTCCCTTGCGAAAATGGAGGGGTGGGAACGGTTCGGGGAGATCAGAAGAGCGCCCGGAAATGTTATCGCATCTCTACCTGTAATGCCCCCAAAATCCCTAATGAGGTTTATGGTTGGATTAGTAGGTCGGGAGGGACATAATTGATTTATTATGCCATTAAATGATTATATGCATGATTATGTGAATTATATTATTATATGATGATAAATGCATGCATGTGGGTCCACTTTTCGTTATAAGGGTATTTTGATAATTTGGTCCATTGAGGGCATATTTGTATATTTTCATGCACGCTGGTGATTATTGATGAGGCCACATTATAATGTGGATTTGTTCGAGCTATTCGGTATGAGACGATCTTTGAATACTAGTTAGCGGTTTGGTCATAACGGGGTTAATTTTGGGGCTCGGGGTGAGTCTCGGGGTAATTTGAAGATTAGTGCATTACCGAGAATTAAAGGGTAATGGGATATGATTTATTAACATTTGAGAATATTGGGAATAACGGGAATTGGAGGACGTTAATTATAATTACCGAGATAGACGAGAAAGGACGGTTTTACCCTTGTTAGCCTTAAGAGGGAATTTAATGACCTAAGGGCATTTTGGTCTTTTGACCAAGGATATATATCAACCAAAGAAGGTTGTAGAAAACTTAAACCAAAACAAATCTTCTTCTTCCTTCTTCTCACGATCATCATTTCTCCTTCTTCTTCCTTTGAATTTTTGAAGTTCCAATTAAGGATTCAAGCTAGGGAACCAAGCCCTGAGGGTCTAGGATTGTATTCTACCATTGAAGAGGATTTAATCTTGAGCTTGAGGTAAGATTCTAGCCATGGAAACTCTAGTTATACTCTATTTTCCATTTGATTTTCAGTTTGGATTCTTGGATTTGATACATAAGAATTCAAGGAAGTTTTTAGCAAAGTTTGATTGGGTTTTGATGCCTAGGACTTGTAGAATGGGCATTTGAGTTAATTTGTGAGTTTGGTTGAGGTTTGGAATCAGTTTTTGAAGATTGGAAATTAAAGAAGTCGAAGGGGAAAAACCAAGGCTGAATCACCCTGGTTCTAGCGCTACAGCGCCCAAGGGTGGGCGCTACAGTGCTGTCCAGGGCAAGTCAACCCTGCTTGTAATGCCATGGCGCCAGGGGAGCAGTGCTACCCTATTTTTCCAGGGTCCTATTTTGGGCATTTTTGAGGGTTTTTGGTTCGGGGTTTCAATTTTAAGGCTCGGGATCGAATCTACTAACCGTTTGAGTACAATTCAAGGTCCCGGGAGCGAGGTTTTAGATCTTGAACCATTTATTATTGATTTCATTGATGGAGTTCCATATTTGGTTATGACTAGGTGACTGCTAGGGGATCAAAGGATCGATCTTTCTCAAGGGTCATTTTTAACTTGTTTCATGCTCGAACCAGAGGTAAGAAAACTGCACCCAGTATGTGACATGCATGGTTATTAATGAGGCATGTTGAGTGCTCTGTATATGTGGACATTGATTGCATATTAAATGCTTAGCAGTCTTTCTTATCTGTGAATGGTACTGACTTATTAGTCAGAATCATTAATGGTGTCAGTATTGATTATGAAGCTGAGACTTATTAGTCAAGTTCGGTAGTAGTACTGAGCACTCGTCGTATGGTATTGGCTTATGAGTCAAGAATTGTATTAGTGTGTTTAATGCAAGCTGAAAAGATTAGATCTAATCGACATAAGCATTATCTTCATACGAATGAAATGCTTGACCGACCTTAAGTTTGAAGAAAACAAAAGCGCTTGTCTAGTCTAAAGGCTAGTTACTTAGAGCCAGGGCTAGAAGGCCCAGGTGACTGCATCGTCACACGGCTATGGGTGCGGAGCCCAAGTTCATGACTTACTCATCAGTCACTTTTCTCTTTCAAGTTCGTGACTCCATAGTCACTCATCTTGTTTAAGTTCGTGACTTACTCATCAGTCCCTTATCTGATTAGGGCTATAAGCCCCAACATGATTATTAGAATCTCGATACCATCTGATTAGGGCTACAAGCCCAGTATGATTATCATAATCACCATTTGATATTGTATACATGCAGTAATGAGTTTTCTTGCTGAGCCTTGGCTCACGGGTGCTATGTGGTGCAGGTAAAGGGAAAGAAAAGCTCACCCAGCCTTGAGTGGATGGCTTAGGTGGTGATGTGTACATATGCGGCCGCTTGACCACCACGGCCAAGGAGTTTATCAAGGGAACTAGGGGTTAACCCTATCTTTGCCGCTTAGGTCAGCGGGTTGTAATTTTTACATTGTAATGACCATTTTGGATTTTAAATAACTTTGTAAACATTTTTATGGGCCCATGTACATTTTTATGTTTTATATAAAATATATCCATCCCTTTTAATCGAGATTTTTCACCTTAGCATATTAATGACACCTAGATGCACGTTTATAACCAAATGACATGTTTAGCGAGTTAAGCATGGTTTAATGTTCACAGTAACAGTCTTGGAGTAACCAGGGCGTTGCAACTTGATATCAGAGCGTACCAAGGTTTAGGGTTCTTGTAGACTGGCTGGGCATGTACACTTACCACTAAAGACAAGCTCGCTCATGGTTTGGTAACTATTTATGTGGTTATATATTTAACTGCTTAAATAAAGTATAAATGCTTTACTTGTCTACATGAAATATATTAATAAGGCTGGGCCTTGACTACTGCATCATAAGGAAGAACGTGCTTATTAGTACTGATATTGCTAGAACATACTTATTAGTATTGTTCATTGTGAATTATCAATTGATACGTGTTAATGCTAAATGATATGATCATGTATCCATTTGTATATCTGTATAATTGTGGAATATGGGTGATTATTTATTGATCTTGGACCGTGAGGTGGCAAGAGGTTTAGTTATCACTGCCTAACTGGCTGCATTGACTATTGCAACAAGGTTTAAATAGATAAGAATGATTCAAAGATAGA